>NC_135434.1:6480000-7172500 GCF_051991255.1 Vanacampus margaritifer | reverse complement strand
TCTGTAAGATGAAGAAAATAGGCAAAAATGTTGATTTCCAAAGTAAAAGCAATTATTTTATTTTGGTTCAAAACAAAGATAATCAGTCCGCCTTATGGTGGACTACAGAAATTTGGGCAATTTTAAATAAAAAAAAAAGATATATATAAAAAAATCATAAATTTTCAAAAATAAATAACGATTAATTTGATCATTAATGAGTTTTGAGTCAAATTTTTGCACTGCTATTTGTGTTTGTCATTTTCCGTTTGTTTCTTTAAACTAAATGTATTTTGCTGTTGCTATATTCTTATTTGTTTGCGAATAAAAAATGGGAGAGTAGGGGTGGACCACCACTGTGTGTGGATTAAAAAATTTTTGGGGGGAATAATGGTGACAGATACTCTAAAAAATATGTATCTTGAACCGTGATTAGTGCTCAAATAGACGGGTACGTGTTTGCTCCACATTGCCCACGTGACGTTCTGCAGACCTATGCCCTGGTTCCCTTCCTACATTTTTTCCATAATGTTCATTTTTATTTAGTTTTAAGTTCCACTTGAAATGTTTTATAATCAAACATAACACATGTGCCATTGATTCATTCCAAAAAGTCATTTGTACAAATAAAGGCCTGCCCCTAGTAGGCATCCTGCCATCTGCAGTTGAGTAAATAAATGCCCCCGGGCCACTATTTGCGGAAATCCAGTATACTCAAAAGTGTTGAGGTTCGAGTAGCATAGTCCAACCTGTCCTATGGTGTCCAGACCTGTGCTCTAATAGCGGACCACACATCCACACGTCAGCTCTTTATTGTTCCTTCCACTGTGGTAATGGAAACAGTCAATGTGGCATGGAAGGAAAGGAAGTGGTGGCCAAGGGTTGCGGGCCCCGGGCCCCTGGATGGGTCCGTCCACGGTTGGCATCTCATTACTCTCTTTTCCTCAGACACAACCCGTCTCTCTCTCTCTCTCTGACACACACACACACACACACACGCACGCACGTAGCCACACACGCCATTATGAGGCAGGAAAGCCGCACTGTAGGAAATCCTGGACATGTCGAGCGTATATAGAAGCATGCTTGAGGTTTGTGGAGAAATTGGGATCACCTCGTCTGAGAGTAACACGATGCTGCTTATATTAAAAAAAAAAAAAGTGGAGAGGTGTCCATATGGAAGCTATTGCAGAGCTGGTGCATACACATCCAAATCAAAGCAACTGCAGTCTGGGCGCTAATGAGGGTGTCCATGACGTTTTTTGTTTTTGTTTTGTTTTTCTTAAGAGCTAAGTATTGTTCATTCGGTAATTTTACCGATTTGACATGTCATCATCATTACTCTCTCTCTTTTTCTTTTTTTTTAATTTTCTTTTTTATTTTGTATGTGGGTGAGTATGTGCATGTGCGTGTGTTTGTGCACGTGTGCGTGCATGTGAGTGTGTACTCATTAGTTCCCCTCAAACCTATTAAAAATCCCGTACCGTTCACCTAAACCGAATACTTCCAGCCAGAGTCGTGAGGTTGTCAGGAGACCCGAGGAAGGATCAAAGAAAAGAAAGGAAAGTGAAATCCAGCACCGACCAGACATTAGAGCAATGTCAAATCGGTAAAATTACACAAACAATACTGAACTCTCCCGAAGGAAAAAAAAAAAAAAGAGAAAAAAACAAATATACATTGGTACCTTACATCTTGACTTTGAACCGTCACTTACGGAAGCCCGAAAGTGTCAAAATTCAATAAATAAAAACGTCATTTTGAAATAAATATCCTTTCGATAAATAACAGGGAATTATGTAATGTGGCCATTAAATTGTAATTGCGTGCGTGTGAGTGTGTACTCATTAGTTCACCTAAAACCTATTAAAAATCCCGTACCGTTCACCTAAACCGAATACTTCAGAATCCAGCCAGAGTCGTGAGGTTGTCAGGAGACCCGAGGAAGGATCAAAGAAAAGAAAGGAAAGTGAAATCCAGCACCGACCAGACATTAGAGCAATGTCAAATCGGTAAAATTACACAAACAATACTGAACTCTCCCGAAGGAAAAAAAAAAAAAGAGAAAAAAACAAATATACATTGGTACCTTACATCTTGACTTTGAACCGTCACTTACGGAAGCCCGAAAGTGTCAAAATTCAATAAATAAAAACTTTTTTTTAAAATAAATATCCTTTCGATAAATAACAGGCAATTATGTAATGTGGCCATTAAATTGTAATTGCATGCGTGTGAGTGTGTACTCATTAGTTCACCTAAAACATATTAAAAATCCCGTACCGTTCACCTAAACCGAATACTTCAGAATCCAGCCAGAGTCGTGAGGTTTTCAGGAGACCCGAGGAAGGATCAAAGAAAAGAAAGGAAAGTGAAATCCAGCACCGACCAGACATTAGAGCAATGTCAAATCGGTAAAATTACACAAACAATACTGAGCTCTCCCGAAGAAAAAAAAAAAAGAGAAAAAAACAAATATACATTGGTACCTTACATCTTGACTTTGAACCGTTACTTACGAAAGCCCGAAAGTGTCAAAATTCAATAAATAAAAACGTAATTTTGAAATAAATATCCTTTCCATAAATAACAGGCAATTATGTAATGTGGCCATTAAATTGTAATTGCGTGCGTGTGAGTGTGTACTCATTAGTTCACCTAAAACCTATTAAAAATCCCGTACCGTTCACCTAAACCGAATACTTCAGAATCCAGCTAGAGTCGTGAGGTTGTCAGGAGACCCGAGGAAGGATCAAAGAAAGTGAAATCTACCCACCGGATTACCAACCAGTCTTTCACCAACCCCAGAAACATCGAAATTCCAACAAATTAGGGAGACCCTCAAGAGACCAAAGGAGAAACTGAGGAAAGGAAGGAAGGATAGATGAAGCAGACCATGACGTTTTTACGTTGTTATCCTGGTTTAGGTAAAGAGGCGGGGGCTTCGTCCACACACGCACAGGGGGTCCGGGGGTGGTATTGTTCCAGCCTAAGCGCATTTTATGCTCCTTTTCGCCTTTTGAATCATGACTATCAGTCGTGTACAAGATAACTTTGATTTTGCGGTTTTCACGCTGACTGTATTTACCGTGAAAATCCAAACAGCACCTCACGACAACATGTCGACGCACGATAGGCAAGTGTTTATTGCGCCATGCTCCACTTTCATACTCCCTAACTGTGGGAATGCGGATGTCACGGCAATAATTGTGTGAGTGCTGCCCTTGATTGCTTTCAGGAGGGGCGTGTTTGTGCATCTGTGTGTGTGCTGGCGTGCTGGCGCGCTCCCGCGCTATCAGTCTTGGTCAGGTCTCCACCCGGCTGCGCGGAGGTTTGTCTCCCCGTGTTGTTGCAGCCTGTGTAATCAGGGTATTAATTATTAGCTGTTTGCTCTCCATCATCGCGCTCCCCCGGGGGGCGGGGCGCCGTGCCTGGGCTGCCCGGGGCTTGCCTTGCGTGTCTTATCCGCTATAAATCTGCACGATTAGCATCTATATCACCGCCACGGCGGTTTAAAACCAAGCACTGCTCTTAATACAATTACAATTGATTGAACTACAAAATGCAATGCGTGAAATCGCAGGCAAACAGTGAGAGATGAAGATTAATGAACTAGAGGCTAATTCTGGTTCATACATCACAGAAAATGGTAGCGATCCCAAGGCACGATGCAAATATGTCCTCTAAGGCAATGATCAAACCTGTACCACTACTGCAATGGTTCGATCATACATTCATACCATGTCGAGCAAAAAAAAAGGAAGCGGTCAGACAAAATATGTGCAATATGAATTCACATGTATAATAGAACGTAGGCTATGGTGTTCCGCAGGGTTAAATTTTAGGGCCTCTGCTGTTTTCATTGAAATCTGCTGCCCTGGGCTCCATCTTGAGAAAACAGTGGTGGTTGAATTAACGTGTACTATGTGTTATCAATTCATGAAAATGTTTAGTTTTCATTACACGACAAATGGGAGGCAGAGCAGACCGTGTTGTTCCCGCGACAGGGAGACCACGGACGGCTCCCAAGTCGATAAAATCACGGGAATCACGGGAACATGTTATCATTTATTCATTTGTCAAGTAAGATTTCAAAAGATTTTTTTTTTTTACTTTTCTACCCATATAGAGGAAGCATATGTTAACTCATTCACTGCCATTGACGGTCATAGACGTCAAATGTTAATTTTAACTATTTCTATTAGTTTAACTTTTTTTTTCCATTTTTGTTAACAAGAGTATGAAAACCTAGATTTGTTTATTGTACAGATAGACAGTTTGTGATTAATTGTGATTTAACTCATAAAATCGTGCAATTAATTACGATTCAAAAAAATTATCACCTGACTCCTAATTTTTTAATAATCTTTTCTTTAATCACGTCAGGCAATTAAAACTACGATTTTACGATTAAAAAAAATTATCACCTGACTCCTAATTTTTTAATAATCTTTTCTTTAATCACGTCAGGCAATTAAAACTTTTAATTGCAATTAATCGCACGACTTCAATAGTTAACTCACGATTAATCATACATTTTATATCTGTTGTAAATGTACAATAAAAAAAATTCTAGGTTTTCATACTCTTGTTAACAAAAGTGGAAAAAATGTTAATCTAATAGAAATAGTTCAAATGAATTTTTGACGTCAATAGCCGTCAATGGCAGTGAATGAGTTACAATTCAAAAAAATTATCACCTGACTCCTAATTTTTTAATAATCTTTTCTTTAATCACGTCAGACACTTAAAACTACGATTTTACGATTAAAAAAAATTATCACCTGACTCCTAATTTTTTAATAATCTTTTCTTTAATCACGTCAGGCAATTAAAACTTTTAATTGCAATTAATCGCATGACTTCAATAGTTAACTCACGATTAATCATAAATTTTATATCTGTTGTAAATGTACAATAAAAAAGATTCTAGGTTTTCATACTCTTGTTAACAAAAGTGGAAAAAATGTTAATCTAATAGAAATCGTTCAAATGAATTTTTGACGTCAATAGCCGTCAATGGCAGTGAATGAGTTACAATTCAAAAAAATTATCACCTGACTCCTAATTTTTTAATAATCTTTTCTTTAATCACGTCAGGCACTTAAAACTACGATTTTACGATTAAAAAAAATTATCACCTGACTCCTAATTTTTTAATAATCTTTTCTTTAATCACGTCAGGCAATTAAAACTTTTAATTGCAATTAATCGCATGACTTCAATAGTTAACTCACGATTAATCATACATTTTATATCTGTTGTAAATGTACAATAAAAAAATTCTAGGTTTTCATACTCTTGTTAACAAAAGTGGAAAAAATGTTAATCTAATAGAAATAGTTCAAATGAATTTTTGACGTCAATAGCCGTCAATGGCAGTGAATGAGTGTGTTGGTTTTAGCAACACACTATTATGGCTGAAAACACACAAAAAAATAATATGAAGACGGTCAGAGCAATGAGCTTGATGATGTCATGTTGCTCACTTCTTTCTCTTCCTTAGTACAGTAGATGGCAAAAATGTTTTAGTACAGGGTTGCTTGTACGATTTCCAAGGAAGACATATAGGCCCGAACAAAAACAGATAAAAAAAATATATTTTGTCTGTTATATATGATAAATACTTTGTAGCCGCTCAAGAACTTGTTGTTATTGTAAGTAATATTTAGGAGTCACAACATCCACAGCATTTTTTCTCAGGACAACTAAAATGTACACACAATTTTTTTTTCTGTATTTAGTGCCATGCTTCTGTATTTGGTACACACAATTATATTTGATTTTCAAAAATCATACGTACACATACTGTATATATACAGCCTGAGGTCATTTAGTTCAATCATAAAAAATACATAAAACAATGCGTCCCCACGGGCGTTGCTTAAATGGTGTGAGAAAAGATGTCTCACATTATCCGCGTGCCCTCGGGCAAGGCTGTGAATGAGACTCAACTCAACCTCATCCCGTGTGTCCTTTTGCCGTAGCGCCGTTGGCGGATGGCCATCGCTCACTAACGCACGGCTGTTTGTGTTCATTTGTCTCCCTCGGATGCCACCGTCGGCATCGCCCCCTTCGGATGTACTTGTGAAATGAATTGTCGAAGAGAAAGTCACAGCATCTGGCAGTGATTGTGATGCCACGGGCAGAATGTGTGAGGTTCGGTTAGTGTGTCGCAAGGAACACAGGGATGATTAACCTTGCTGGTCTTTAGGGGAAGACAAAATTCACCCTATTTTCCACCCCCAAGACTGTACTCATGTTTACATATGGATTCTGACTTTAACCTTCAATTCTCAAGGCTTTAATTTGGCTCTATTCACTATATATTGTTTTAATACATTAACTCATTCACTGCCATTGACGGCTATAGACGTCAAAAATTCATTTGAACTATTATTCTATTAGTTTAGCTTCCCCCCCTCACTTTTGCTAACAAGAGTATGAAAACCTAGATTTTTTATTTATTTACTGTACATTTAGAACAGATATAAAATTTGTGATTAACTCATTCACTGCCATTGACGGCTATAGACGTCAAAAATTCATTTGAACTATTATTCTATTAATTTAGCTTCCCCCCCCCCCCCCCACTTTTGCTAACAAGAGTATGAAAACCTAGATTTTTTATTTATTTATTGTACATTTAGAACAGATATAAAATTTGTGATTAACTCATTCACTGCCATTGACGGCTGTAGACGGCAAAAATTAATTTGCACTATTTCTATTAGTTTCGCATTTTTTTCCACTTTTGTTAACAAGAGTATGAAAACCTAGGAAAAATAATGTATTGTACATTTAGAACAGATATAAAATATGTGATTAATCTTGAGTTAACTAGTGAAGTCATTTGATTAATTACAATTTTAAAAAATGAATCGCCTGATGCCCCTAATTTAAAAAAGGAAAGAAAAGATTATTAAAAATTAGGGGCGTCAGTGATTAAATTTTTTAATTGTAATTAATCGCATTCCTTCAATAGTTAACTTACGATTAATCACATTTTATATCTGTTCTAAATATACAATAAAAAAAATTCTAGGTTTTCATACTCTTGTCAACAAAAGTAGAAAAAAAATGTGAAACTAATAAAAATAGTTCAAATGATTTTTTTACGTCTATAGCCAATAATAGCAGTAAATGAGTTAATCCTGAGTTAACTAGTGAAGTCATGCGGTTAATTACGATAAAAAAAATTAATCACCTGACTAATCTTTTTATTTTATTTTATTATTATTCATTCACTGCCATTGACGGCTATAAACGTAAAAAAAATTAATTTGAACTATTTCTATTAGTTCAACATTTTTTTCCACTTTTGTTACCAAGAGTATGAAAACCTAGACATTTTTTTTAATAATCTTTTTTTTTTTTAACCAAAAGATTACTAAAAATTAGGGGCGTCAGGTGATTAATTTTTTTAAATGTAATTAATCGCATGACTTCAATAGTTAACTCACAAATAATCACCAATTTTATATCTGTTCTAAATGTACAATACAAAATGTTCTAGGTTTTCATACACTTGTTAACAAAAGTGGGGGAAAAAAATAATTAATAAATAAAAACGAATATGAATCGTTCAAATGAATTTTTGACGTCTATGGCCGTCAATGGCAGTGAATGAGTTAATGGTGCACAGCGTTGCAAACACCCCCTTACGCCCAATTCTACCTCTGCAAAGTCACGCTAGACACGAAAATATGACCCTTTATGTCACTTACAGGCTTGAAAGTCATTTATAAAAAAAAAAATTATTGGCAGTGCCGTCATTGAGACTAGAAAATGTTATTTCAGAAAAAAAAAATATTTGGAAATTTACTGGATGGAAACCTAAATGATTTATTTGAGCAAAAATCCACTAAAATCCAATAAAGCTAAACAGAGATTTATTTTTTGTATTTTATCCAATAAAATCCAATAAAGCTAAACAGAGATTTATTTTTTGTATTTTATTTTTTTCTGAAAACACTAGAGTTTCTCCGAGGAGCAACATTTCACCATCCAGGATGAAGGGGGATGTCGATGGATTCAATGCAAAACATGTTTGTTTTCATCTTTGGATTCAGGAAAATAAATCATTTGTACAGAGTCTGTTGTATTAATTAACAACTCCCAATGTTTCCCTGTGGTTCCCAACTGCTTTGAAGATTCCTCCACAATACAAGGAGAGACTTAACCATGTATGCACGAAGGGGGGTTAAAATCCTGTGATTGGATCACAATGCCACATGTTGGCTGATTGCAAGCGCAGCGATTGTGTGGTAAAAAGCAACACAAAAAAAAAAAAAAAAGCCTCTCGGGAATCCAAAGAGGAAAATGCTGC
This sequence comes from Vanacampus margaritifer, assembly GCF_051991255.1. NCBI lineage: Eukaryota > Metazoa > Chordata > Actinopteri > Syngnathiformes > Syngnathidae > Vanacampus > Vanacampus margaritifer. Next base: position 7,164,192 of record NC_135434.1, on the reverse strand, counting down.
CAAAGAGTCTTCACCATGGACTAGTAAAAGGAGATTTTTCTTCTTCGCTTGAAGATAGCGAGATGTTCTAATCCTCTGTTCATTGTCAGAGTTATGTGAAACTGGCCGAGGATAATAATGCGTTTGATGGCAACGGAGGGGAAAAGGGAGGTTTGCCAAAAGAGGGCTTCATAAGTTAATGGGCCGGTTTTGAAGCTGACAGTAAAATCTGGGCTATACAGCCATGTGGAGCGTTATCTAATTCAGCTGGTTTTGAAGATAATCTTTCAACGGAACACTGAGGAACGACAACGCGAAGAACAAGAGAGACGTCGAACGGCAAAGGTTTGATCTTGTCATAAACCGCGTGGAATTATCACCGAGCTAAAGCAGATTTGTGTTGAGGAGGCAAGATAGTTTGGACAATATTCTTCCAGGATACGTGTTACATAGCCTTGAGAGGGTGTCGAAAGTAAACAAACTCCGTGGTGGATTTTCCAGCGGCGCCGCTTGAAAAGCAGCTCCTATTGGCTGGGTAATCTTTGATCCGCCGGATGACATGTTGCCTGAGGTAAACATTGCCCCGGCACAACAAGCAGCCAAAAAGAAAATGAGATCAAATTTTCTTAGCGAGCACTCGCGTATGCAGGTGCCTGCTTGTGAATGCCAACCTTTACTCCGGTGAAGGCAAAAGAACAAAACAGGAACTTCGTAGGTATTTTAAGAATAGTATGTTAGTGCCAAACAACAGCCAAGTCGAGTGGGAACTGTAAATTCAAGAGCACTTTGCATCGGTGGGTGGGAGAGTGTGGCCTTCTTCCTGAAACACTAAAGAAGTGGGGACATTTTTTCTAGGGATGCACGTAGCGAATTGGCCGTTGTAAACAAACAGCGATTCCTAATTTTCCCATTCGAGCCATAATTCATATTGTCAGAGAAGAACGTTTGAATGTCTAGTTCAGACATGGGCAAACCCCGGCCCGTTATGCTTTTCAATCCGGCCCGCCGAACTTATCCAATAAGGCTAGAAAAAAAAATTCAAAATCATTCATTTAATTTTGTCCCTGCAATGCCCGCGTTTCACCAATAGGTGGCGCCAGGATTTTTATTGTGGGTAATAATATGTTTTGAATGTTGAAAGTGATCTTTTTTCAATAAATCTTGATTTCTTTAATTTTACGCCTTGAATTGAAATCTATTAAAAGATCACAGTGTATGTGCTATTTTAATCTATTTACATTTCTCCTCCCACTTTGCCAAATAGTGTGTAAATGCCGCATCTCGCATATTCATTGAGGCAAACGTACTACCTGGATTAGGGCTATTTTATAATAATCATAATAATAATAATACATATCATTTAAAAACAGCACCTTTCAGAACACCCAAGGTCACTTTACAAAGCATAAAAACACAGCAAAAGTTGAGCTAAAACAATAAAAATGAAGCTATTGGAAAAGCTGTTTTAAATAAGTGGATTTTGCACCTTTGAAAAACGCAGTCCTTAGTGCACACTATAAGTAAATCGGGTTGTACATTTATCTGTGTGTGTTTACTGTGCTATGAGGTCCAAATGCTCCTGGTCCGGCCCATCTGTCAAAATTTCAAACCCATTGTGGCCCGCAAGTCAAAAAGTTTGCCCACCCCTGGTCTAGTTGTTGGCCTCTCATGCAACAAACAAAAGGGACTTTAAAAAACGTGGCCACCTCACACGCCGTCTAGCTTAGCATTAGCCAGCGTACTACCTTAGCATTAGCGAGTTTAGCATGAGCAAGGATGAAGCAACCTTAGCATGAGCCAGCTTGGTATTAGCGAGCACGAAGCTACAATAAGCTATAGTACCCACGACGCAAATGGATTTTAAAAATAGGACAAAACCACTTTTATGGTTATTTTTATTTAATAATATTATTTCCGTAATGTTGGTGTGCTGCGTCAATGGCCATGTTGTAGGCTTCGGCAACTCACTATATTTGAATGAGGAAAGTTAACTCATTCACTGCCATTGATGGCTATAGACGTCAAAAATTGATTTAAACTATTTCAGTTAGTTTAACATTTTTTCCTCTTTTGTTAACAAGAGTATGAAACCTTAGGAAAAAAAATATTGTTCATTTAGAAGAGATACCCAATATGTGATTAATCGTGAGTTAACTAGTGAAGTCATGTGGGTAAAAATTTTAATCGCCTGACGCCACTCATTTTTAATAATCTTTTCTTTTTCAATAAAGGACTACTGAAATCAGTTAATTACAGTTGATAAGCTGATATCAGAGAATTTGGACAATTTTAAATTTAAAAAATGGCTCCAAATGATTACTTGAGTTGATTATTAAAAATTAAAAAAGATTATATTTAAAAAATTAGGGATGTCAGGCGATTCAATTTTTTAATTGTAATTAATCGCATGACTTCACTAGTTCACTCACAATTAATCGGAAATTTTATATCTGTTCTAAATGTACAATAAAAACAATCTAGGTTTTCATACTCTTGTTAACTCGTGGAAATTTTTTTGAATCTAATAGAAATAGTTTAAATTAATTTTTGACGTCTATAGCCGTCAATGGCAGTGAATGAGTTAATATGACTTAAAACGTATGAAGATAAACATACGATTAAATTGCACTCTATTTTAACATTACTTTTTTTTTTTTTATCAAATTGGATTTTTCGTATGTTGGGCTATGAAGCATTTTTCGGTCGTTGACATGAACGAGAATATTGAGTGCTGATGAAGGCCTTGAGTTAATATTAAAAAATTAGGGGTGTCAGGCAATTACATTTTTTAATTGTAATTAATCGCACGACTTCACTAGTTAACTCACAATTAATCCGAAATTTTATATCTGTTCTAAATGTACAATAAAAACAATCTAGGTTTTCATACTCTTGTTAACTAGTGGAAAAAAATGTTAAACTAACAGAAATAGTTTAAATGAATTTTTGACGTCTATAGCCGTCAATGGCAGTGAATGAGTTAATATGACTTAAAAAGTATGAAGATAAACATACTATTAAATTGCACTCTATTTTAACATTACATTTTTTTGTGATCAAATTGGATTTTTGGTATGTTGGGCTATGAAGCATTTTTCGAGAATATTAAGTGCTGATGAAGGCCTCAAGATCATATTAAAAAATTAGGGGTGTCAGGCAATTACATTTTTTAATTGTAATTAATCGCACGACTTCATTAGTTAACTCACAATTAATCCGAAATTTTATATCTGTTCTAAATGTACAATTAAAAAAATCTAGGTTTTCATACTCTTGTTAACTAGTGGAATTTTTTTTTAAACTAATTAAATGAATTTTTGACGTCTATAGCCGTCAATGGCAGTGAATGAGTTAATATGACTTAAAACGTATGAAGATAAACATACTATTAAATTGCCCTCTATTTTAACATTACATTTTTTTGTGATCAAATTGGATTTTTGGTATGTTGGACTATGAAGCATTTTTCGGTCGTTGACATGAACTAGAATATTGAGTGCTGATGAAGGCCTCGAGATTATATTAAAAAATTAGGGGTGTCAGGCGTTTCCATTTTTTAATTGTAATTAATCGCACGACTTCACTAGTTAACTCACAATTAATCCGAAATTTTATATCTGTTCTAAATGTACAATTAAAAAAATCTAGGTTTTCATACTCTTGTTAACTAGTGAAATTATTTTTTAAACTAATTAAATGAATTTTTGACGTCTATAGCCGTCAATGGCAGTGAATGAGTTAATATGACTTAAAAAGTATGACGATAAACACACTATTAAATTGCACTCTATCTAAACATTACATTTTTTTTTGGATCAAATTGGATTTTTGGTATGTTGGGCTATGAAGTATTTTTCGAGAATACTGAGTGCTGATGAAAGCCCCGAGTCCAAGCGCAAGATGCAACATAAGACACTTGCTTCTAATGTCCCCAAAAAACAAAAATCCATCAAAGAAGAGAGGATGAGCACTGGCTTATACCGTAAACATGCCGGTGACACCTCTACCAAACATAATTAATCACCTAAAGTTGCAGCAAAACATCACAAAGACAATGACAAGCCCGGGGTTGAGTAGCAGCAAGGCGAAGGAGCTTGCATCTGAAATGGGAGCTAAGAATAGTCGCGTGTACATATATGTGTTTGTTGTGCGTGCGCACGTATACGCTTATCCTTTCCCTTAAGGGTATCTTGGAGGCTCCTGGGGTCTGTTTGCAGCCGGGGAGCCACGAGCCATCAGCAGCCAGGTCAGATTAGGTTGCTGTCGTTGGCCTTTGCGCTGATAAACACGGCAATGAGTGGCACCTCGCAACCGCCACTTCACCTCGGTCATCCCACACTTGTCAGCCCTCCGCCGCTCAGATAGGCTTTGACAGTTAAGTAAGAGATAAAGGGAAAGTCAGGGGTTCGTGTGTGGTTTAGTTGAAGGGTTTTTGTAACAGATGAGGGTCACGGAATGAAGGGAGAGCCCTTGGACAAAAAAAGGGGAAGGGGGAATTGACTGGCACATTAGCTGGTGTCTTCCTATCGGTGGGTTTAATGAGAAGAGACAAGGGATGTGTTGGTTGCGGGGATGAGCATGGGAAGACGTATACGTAGGAGCAGGACACAGCTGTCCACACCGATTTGCCTTCCTTGTATTCATGTCCCCTCTTTCTATTGTTTTGTCCGGTACTCACTCCATCTATTTTCAAGTTACAATACAAATATACATTGGTCTCTTTTTTTTTTTTTTTTGTATGTGGGTGAGTATGTGCATGTGCGTGTGAGTGTGTACTCATTAGTTCACCTAAAACCTATTAAAAATCGCGTACCGTTCACCTAAACCGAATACTTCAGAATCCAGCTAGAATCGTGAGGTTGTCAGGAGACCCGAGGAAGGATCAAAGAAAATAAAGGAAAGTGAAATCCAGCACCCGACCAGACATTAGAGCAATGATGATGACATGTCAAATCGGTAAAATTACACAAACAATACTGAGCTCTCCCGAAGGAAAAAAAAAAAGAAAAAGAGAAAAAAACAAAAACAAATATACATTGGTACCTTACATCTTGACTTTGAACCGTCACTTACGGAAGCCCTAAAGTGTCAAAATTAAATAAATAAAAACATCATTTTGAAATAAATATCCTTTAGATAAATAACAGGCAATTATGTAATGTGGCCATTAAATTAAAAATGTGTTAGTATTATTATGAAAAGTGTCACCTAATATTTTATTTTGATTAAATATTTCATAATGTTTATTTCAACAACGTCATACTTTTTAATAAAAATGACATTTAATTCATTTCCCAAGGTTTTATAAGATAAGAATGTTTTTAGTTTTTTTTACAAAGTCAGTGTTCCACAATGGCCTTTCTATTACATAATGGGGTTTTACAGCCGAATGACTTGACCTTGTCAATCAAATCACACGAGGCGGAGCCAGTTACGTGATTGGCTGAGTCCGTTATACAGACATGAGTAGCAGAACTTGCAGTATCGATTCACGCGTGGAGTTTTCTTGTCTTATAAAACCTTGGCAAATAAATGAAATGTCATTTTTATTTAAAAGTACGATGTTGTTAAATTAATCATTATGAAATATTTAATTAAAATAAAATATTTGTTACATATTAAAGAATAGCATGAACGCTTTTCTTAATAACACTAACACATTTTACAATTTAATGGCCACATTACATAATTGCCTGTTATTTATCTAAAGGATATTTATTTCAAAATGACGTTTTTATTTATTGAATTTTGACACTTTCGGGCTTCCATAGTCACTAAGCCGCATCTTGGTTTGACTCGTGAGCACATGAATTTGAGATATGAACTCCAGATGGTGGCAGCGAGCTCAATTCAACTCACTTCACAACAAGCAGCCAAATGAGAAAAAAAAAAAAAAAAAACAGGCTTATTTATTGCCACTCATAGTTGACGTTTACTGAAAAAACTAAACAAAGACAATCATTCATTGTAAACAACCACACGACTGCCTTGTACTCATGTACATTTAGCTTCCCTAGCAAGAGTTAGCTTGGGAGTGCTGTTCCAAATGCACCCCGCCCCATAATTTCTGTTTTGTTTGTCCCAGGACTTCATGCTTTTTAATGTGCAATGACGGTACTAGTATGAGTAGGCAGGGTGAGTTTCATGTACATAGTGCTTTCCTAGCCAGAGTTAGCTAGGAGTGCTTTCCCAGGCAACCAACTGCATGGAAATGCTACACAATGCTAGCACAAAAGCTATCCGAGCAGCCATTTATGGATTTTTGTGCACTGGGGCAGCCATGCTGGGACAGAAAAGGGCTGCTCAGAAGATAGTTGTCCAAAATGTCTTGTTATCACCGTTAGCCCACTATAGTGCATATGGAATCATATTTTGTGTTTTTAAAAGCCTTGTTAAAAATAACATATCAGAAGAAAAAAAAACAACAACATGTTTCCCGATCACTCAATCTTGTTCATTTGAGGTTTTTACTGTGTTCTCCTTGCAAGCCAATTAGTTTTTAATATAAAGCGCATCACCTTTTCACACTCATCACTGATGATTAGCCTTGCGGAAGAAGCGTGACAGAATAGTCTGCCTGATAGATGTATTCACTATTCAGTCTGTCAACGAGTATCATTTCAGGCAGGATGAGACCCATGTCAAACACCGACTTGCTCTTCAAACACAGGCGCATCTGCTAACACTCTTATTGAACTGGCAGCACAGAAGCGTAACCTAGCCCCCCTCCCTTTACGTCCCATAAATGTAAAAATTGTATGCTTAAGAAATATTAACGTCACATTCAATCAATCATTAATACCCGAGTGGGGGGAAATCCTATTTGAGGTGTAGCGGTATTAGCAATTTTTAGCTTTGAGAATGTCTGGATGTACCACTTCTAAAGTGTCTCTAACAAAAAGAATCCTTTATTGCTTGTCAAAATATTTTTGCTTATTTAGTCCTGGGGAAATGTTTTCAGTTTAGTTCGCTCACTCTCAGTGGGTGACTTCGGGTTTATTGAAAAAGTCATTGTCTCCACCTACAGGCATAAGATCAAAACTGCACCTGAAAAACTTGACAGCCCTCTGAAAGGCAAAAGTGATCACAAAAGTACAAAAACATTGGGGGGGGGGGGATAAATTAAAGTTGAATTATTGAAAATCTAATACTTGCACTTCTCATGACTGTAGTAAAATATACAGAAAAGGTGGAAATTAGATAAATTCAATAAAAAAAATTATTACTGTATTTAAAGATTTTTTTTTTTTACTTAATTTACTTTTCTATTAAAAAATCTCATTTGTATGTGATAACTTTTATTTGCTTGTGTATGGATATTTTCAGACCAGTATGTACATATTAGTTTTGATCACACCAAGAGAGTACTTTAGGCTTCAGGTTTATTTTTCTCTCCCTATTTTAATGTATATGATCGTCCTTAATGTAGTTTTCATTAATTGACAGGAAAATATACATTTTCTGTCATATTTGATATTGAACACAAAAGGATTGGAGAGGAACATTTTAATAAAAGTGTAGATGCTTTAGTTTTGTAAGTCTGTAGTCAATACAAAGAAAATAACCATACAACATATAATACACAACTCAAAAATGAAATATTTGTCGTCGCTATACATTTTTATATACAGGCTACGCTTCTATTTAAGCCGATTACAGTCTGAAGATGTTTTTTTCCGTATGCCGTCGGTGTGTTACATGACTTAATTAAAATCCAGGGGGTGGGGGGGGGGGACAACACAAGACAACTTAATCAAACAATGTAAGTATAGACATCACCATGACAACAAAACACAGCATCGTCTCCAAGATTGATATAGGCAAATACGGAGCCTTTCAACTCTGCCGCCGTGTTCCGCGGCGGTTAATCAGGAAATGAAAGACTGTCAGTAACAAATATAGTGCTGTAAAATATCTCGGGAAAGTTGGGGAGATGATTATAAGTTGGGGTGCGCATGTAAATCTTGATTATACTGTATAATTATGAGCAGTGATTTTTATGATAAGCGTAATGTGATCCCACCCACCAACATTCCTTCAGTTAACTCCTGAGGAAATAAGTTATTTTGCCCCCCCCCCCCCCACCTCCACCCCCCCAAAAAAGGTCCTACCCCTGGCTGTTTTGTTTGACAATATGAGTTTGTGTTCTATCAAATGTGTGAAAATATTGTTTCCATTTTCTTTTTTCAATCAATAAACATGACAATCCATACAATCAGATTTCTCTTCACACTTTATGGAAATATAAAGACCCGGGTGGGAAGATAAGAGGTTACATCGTGAGGGATGATGATGCGTCCCTGAGAGTGTGCGCGCGCACGTGTTTGCATATGTGCTATATGGTCTCCACGTAATTGGCAGGGAACAAGCCTTGGCGTCCATCTTTGCTCCACCCCCTCCACCAAGCTTTATCCACCGTTTCCACGTCGCGGATGATGTCGCCAGGTTCAAAGGAGATCTCAGATTCGTCCTCTGTGGGAAGCGCAAGATAATGTGCTGTGAAAACCCGCTAATCACACAGTCATTACGGTAAGTGGAGGTACTTTATGTGCTCAGGAGATGAGATTATCCTCTAAGTGGCATCTTACCTGCTTGGTAGTCGTACAGAGCTCTGACGCATATTTGTTGCTCAGCTAATACCTTGAATGGAGAAGGGGGGGAAAAATCACATCGCAATTTGAAAAAAAAACACACCAAAAAACTTAAATTACATTTATGAGTAAATGATTTTATTATTACAGTGATGCCTTACCATTTAATGCACTCTGAGTACGCTCAGAGCTCAAAACATGTATCTGAAATAATCTTTCTCGATTAAAACAAATGCAATTAATCTTCAAAAAAAAAAAAAAATATCCAACAATACTGTTTGTCATGTGTTTTTAATCTGGAAAAAAATATATACTTACTTAATTAAGAACATATATAGTGATAACATAATTAAATAGAACACAAAGAATGAAATGAATCCTTGTGTGCACAACTTGGCCACAAGGAGGCAGTATAATAAAGTCATGAAGACACAAAGAAGACTTTCACAACTACCAGTAGTCATTTTTCACCGAGGACAAAAAAAATAAATATGTGAGTATTACAATCAAACTTTATCATTATTATTATTATTATTTGGCTTATACATGAAACTTTGTTTGGCCCTGGTCTATTTACAGTATCCGTATTATAAAGTCTGTTTGTTCTCTTCTCTTTCCTCCCATGCCATCTTACAACTACTGATTGCCTCTCCAGTAAACCACAAGAACATTAATCCACCCAGGAAATAACAGATGCCTTCAATACTATTTTGCATACAATTAAGGTGACCAGCAGTTTATGGAAATGACTAAGCCTGTTCTGAAAGGAGAGTTTATTAGTAAGCATGTTGGTCACATCTGGAACTAAACAGGCTAGTGGCGGAGGAAAAGCTGCAGGAATGTCACAATTATGGTCTGACAGGTGGAAATGAAGCCACAAGAGCAGAAAGAAATGCCAGATTTTACTGGCACAATAATTGAAAGTCTAAGTTTGAATCGTAGCAACTACAAGGAAAAGGAAAGACAAGGTATGGAGTTAAATTGGAACTTGAAACGGAAAAGTGAAAGCACATTTTTCAAGGCTCCGTTAAGTGACATGAAAAAGAAATACTGAATTAAATCTAAACAGTGGATAATGTTACAATCAGATATATGAAGAGAAACTGTAGCACTATAGCAAGTCAGCTAATTGATGGAACTACGTGGCGGCCATTTTGGGGGAGGTTGACGTTCCCATCAAAAGGCAATACATGGATATTAACTCATTCACTGCCATAGATTCATTTGAACTATTTCTATTAGTTTAACGTTTTTTTCTACCTTTGTTAACAAAAGTAAGAGAACCTATAATTGTTTTATTGTACATTTAGAACAGGTATAAAATTTGTGATTAATTGTGAGTTAACTCGTGAAGTCATGTGATTATTATTTTTTTTTTTTAAATCATCACCTGACGCCCCTAATTTTTAATAATCTTTTATTCTTTAAAAAAAAAAAAAAAAAAGATTAAAAATTAGGGGCGTCAGGCAATTAATATTAGTAATCGTAATTAATCGCATGACTTCACTAGTTAACTCATGATTAATCACAAATTTTACATCCGTTAGAAATTTACAAAAAAAAAATCTAGGTTTTCATACTCTTGTTAACAAAAGTAAAAAAAAAAGTTAAACTAATAAAGTTAAAATGATTTTTTGATGTCTATAGCCGTCAATGGCAGTGAATGAGTTAAAATTAACTCATAATTTACTCATTTCTCAAGTGATTTTAATGAGGTTTACTTTTTTTGTAAATTCCACAACGTGTGCTATCAATATATAACATTTGAAAGAAAGAAAAAACTCCCCAAAATATTTTTACCTTAGGTTACGCCCAGTTCCGTTGTGGAAATTGTACGGCGTCGTACGCACAATATGCCGGCATCCTTGGTCTTTTCAGTTTTCTTGCCATCCACACACATGAAATGCGCTGACAGATTTGACCCTCCTAATTTAGCGTCACCGTCGGCACACAGCTCAAAAAATCACAGTGGCTTTTTTTTTTATTTTTAATTTTATTTTAATCCAGTACAGTACATTTGTTAAGTACAGTTCAATTCAGTTGTGTTTAATGTTTAAGTTTTCAATTATTTTAAGGCGAAGTCAACCCAATTATTATTATTATTATTATTTTTTTACAATATACTGGTAATAATTATGTTCTATACATCCCCATTAGTCTAAACTCGGCAATCTGATTAATATTGTGGAATATGACTTAAAGCAGCAAAATCTATTTCAGGGGGCGACTGAATATGACATCACAGTTAGGGCTCAGGTACCAACCAATCAGAGCTCACCTATTTTCTAAAGTTGAAGCACATTTTTATTTAACTTTTAAACACAATTTATTTTTAATTGAATGGTTATTAAGTCGTTTATTTTCCTATATTTATATGTAGTTGATTTGATGATAGGAGCAGGTCAAAACTGACAAGATGAGATATGAAGGATTACAAGCCCGATAAAGAAAACACAGAAAAAAAGAGTAACATATGGAAACAAAGTGTAACTATAGGAACAAACTAAAGACAACAATCAACGGAAAATCAACAATGCTGACAGAATTGTAACAAGAAAATATGAAACATGCGAGAATGACAACAGGCATGTTAGTCTGAGGGAAATAAACATGATATTGACTTTATTGTTAAAAAGTATGAATGCATTTCATTGTCACTATAAGTGTTAAATATAAAATAAATATTTGCTGTATTTAAGAAAACAAGGATGGTTTAATCCTTTTTTTTTAGCACTTAATCTTAATGATTTCCCACATAGCAGCAACAGTTTGAAAAGGGCATTTGCTGCCATCTACAGGATACATTTGAAACTGATCACAAATGATAAGTTAATCGTTTTTTTGTTTTTTTTACCATTTTCACAGCAGCATGGTTATTTTAAAAAGCCCCACATATTGATTGCTTCCGATCCTCTGGTGAGAGGTTCGATCACGACCTTGTTGACCGATTTGTTTGGCATTAACTTAACCTGTGATTGTGTTTGTACGTGGACTCAAATGTTGAATGTCATGTTTGGGGCGTTATCAATAATCTTCAGTGTATTTACCGCTTGTCCATTTTCTGATATCTCCTTCTCTTCGTTGATGTCGTCGCTCTCGGCGGCGTTGTGAAGGTCGTAACACCCGCTCAGCTCTGGTGAGCTGATTTCAGCGTCGGACGGGCTCAAAGATCTCCCTGAAGAACATCAGAGTGTTCATCGCCGCTGACATTTTAAGTAGCGCGGATGATGTGTTTTGTATTGTATATACATTACCGATGCCATTCTCTTCATCTCCATGGACGAACCCGTTGGTCGGCAGGACCACCGTCTCAAGCTTGATGGTTTGACAAATGGGGTCCTCATCTGCAATTATGATTTGACCTTCATCTTTTTATTGAGTAATGATTTGTTTGGCATTAGGACAGTGATAATAATATTGTGATGAATGGAAGCGAAAGTACCAGTCAGCTGGGACGTTTCGTCTTTTTCCAGAAGATCAGCCGGTTCCTCCGGGCTCAGAATGTCCTCAAATTGATTATTGTGCTCTTTATCTTTACTGGCTTCCTCGACATCATCACACACCACCTCCGTTTTTTCCTCTGAGGACGCACACTCAACTTCCTGCTCTGATTCCTCTTCGTCCTCCTCCTGCTGCACCATCTGCTCCTCCTTCACCTCGGAATCAGCCCGGGCTGGTTCCTCAGCAGATGCACAAGGTTGCTGTTGTACATCAGCTTCCTCCTCCACGTTCTTCTCCTCCGCTTCATTCACCACCGCATCGACTTCCTCCTCATCCTCCTCCTCGACGTCATCTTCCTCCTCGTCTACTTCCAGCAGCACAGCTTGTGCTTTGTAGCCAGTGTCAGTATGCACAAACAGGCTTGTGTGGAGGTCTGTTGATGGAGAAACATTGTGGTACAAATTTGACATTCATATAACAGTTGAGTGTACCTTTAAAGTTTAAGATGGCATCAAAATGTATATGCAGTATATCGAGGACTAAAACTGCCAAAATAAAGAATAAATGATTAAGTAAATAAATAAATGAATAAAAGTGAAAGTAAAAACGGATATAAAAAAATATATTTCAAAAATTAAATGCAAAAAATAAATACAAGTGGAAATGAAAACAAATATATATATAATGTTATGTAATATATAATATTATTAATAGAATTAAATATCAATCAATAAATAAAAACGCTCTACTCTCACATTTATTTATTTCATGCTACAGACGCTCTTGTCAGGTAGAAATGTTATTCAAATGAGGGGACGTGTCTCGAGTTGGGCTCTGCCGTTGCAAACTGCCTTTCAGTGGTCGAGTGAGCGCGTCGCAAACAAGGAAGTCTCGCCGGCGTTTTTGTATTTATTTCGACATTTATCTTCATTTTTTAATCTCGTTTTTAATTTTTGTATGTGTATATATATATATATATATATATATATATATAAAAAATATATATATATATATAAAAAAAATATATATATCTATATATATATAACTATATATCTATATATATATAACTATATATATATATATATATATAACTATATATATATATATATATATATATATATATATAACTATATATATATATATATATATATATATATATATATATAGTGTTATATATATATATATATATATATATAAAACACTATATATATATATATATATATATATATATAACACTATATATATATATATATATATATATATATATATATAGTTATTTATTTATTTATTATTATATATTTATTTTTAATTTGAGCAGTTTTGGTCCTTTATATTACATAGGGTATGCTTTATAGTTTTTTTTCTTTCTTTTTTTTGCCTGGCCTGTAGCAATATGGCTCTGTGAAGCAGAACACTGATTCAGGCTGTTGGCAGTGTTAACTGTCTGGAATGTTGTGGATTTGACTTTGGCACGAGCATTCATGTAACTTCACTCTTTAATTTTTGAAAGACAGAAATAGATGACATGATTCTTTGGCTAAGTAATAAGCGCAGGAAGTGGTTAGCTTTAAAGGTGTCACTTGTTATCCTTTTGAAAGTTTATTTTTTGCGACTCGTCGGCTTACCCATGTTAAGCTGCGGTATCTCAGGAAGAGGAGATGATGGAGGCTGTGGAGGTGGACCTTCGAAGCAAAAAGTGGGAAGCTCTGGCTCGGTTGGCGTATTTGGGGGTGAGAGTGGCAGAACCCCGGGGAGTGACTCAGTAGGGATGCTTGTTTCCAAGCCAAAGAATAAGGACGCTTCCAGATTAAGGGAGGCTGGCTGTGCAGAGGGCTCTGTGGGTGATGGAGCTTTGGTCTCAACAACAGGTTGCTGGATCGCAGGGGGCACGAGGGGCACTGGGGCTGAAGTCGGAGGGGCATTGGGAAGTGGGGACGTGGGCGGTGACACGGGGGAGACTTTGGTCCTGGTTGGAGAGGTGAGAGGACGGAAAATCGGGCTCGTGGGAGGAGATGTAGCGCGGATGGCGGACGGGGAGGCCCGGGAGAAGGGAGAAACGAGGGGAGACCTGAGCGGGGAGGGTGGCGTGCTGTCTTCTGCTTTCGAGAAGATGAAAGCGGTGTCGGTAAGGCTGCGCTGGTATCGTCTGAACGGTTTGCCTGGAGGAAACGGAAAGGTTCACAGTATCTAAAAATGGTGCGGCATCAAGGTCATTTTAGTTAACAAAAAAAACCGAAACGAGTGAAAAAACTAAAATGCAAAAAACAATTTTGTTAACGAAATAAAATGAAAACAAAAACTAACTGAAACTACATTTATGTTTGCAAAACTAACTAAAACTATAATCATAGCGAAAATGTCCTAAGTATATTCATTTCGATATAAACCGGAATAAAGATGTTTGACAGTGTGTCACACAAAAGTGATGTCATCTAGCAGCAGCCAATAGAAAAGCACCTTCAGATGACATCACTCCTAGGCGACAAATTAGCCTGCTTGACTTTTGGCTCGACTCTGAAATGCAATGTGTTACTTTTTTTTCATTTTACCGTGATGCTTATAAAATATTGCACACGAGTCATACACATATTAAAAATAATAATGATAATAATACTGAAACTAACTAAAACTAAGCATTAAAAAAAAAAAAACGAACAGAACCACCCTGAAAGCTAATTAAAACTAACTAAATTTAAAATAACAAAACTCAAAACTAAAATGAAAATTCCAAAACTATAACAACCCTGTTCACCTGGATGGTCACTTTTACACTTAAAAAAAGTTTAAAAAAAACTTGAATGTATCAGTCATAATAGGATATGCTAATATACTGCAACATAGTAGAAATAATGTAAAAGCGGCAATTTCCTTTAAAGGTATATTCTCCAATAAAAGCCAATTCCATGTGTATCTCAATGTTCTTCAAATTGGAATAATCAATTCGATGCACTAACATATTTTAAAATCAAATCCAATTCAAATTATGAGTAGCTCTGTGCACTGCATAAATGCATAAATGCATATACACACCAGCACGTGAAGATCCAGGGCTTGTTGGACTTTGCGATGACGACGAGGACAGCTGCCTGAAGAACTCCCGAGGGTTCATGGAGCGCTGGGACACTAACGCTGCTGCCTCCTACAAAGAAGGTCAAATGTCACCGATGGCCATTGAATGCATTGGCGTCATGTGATTCAATGTTGACTTACTGCAGCCATCTCTATTGATTCGCTCCTTCTCAGACGAGCCCTCATGTCCTCCTCATGCTCTCTCTGCTGTGTCTCCTGTTCACATGGATGCACATTTAAACTATTTGGTTCAGATGCAAGGGGTCCTCACTTCACACTAGTGACTGAAGTTCCACTTCTACACTCTAAAAGCAACCCAATTATGGATCAAAAATGGATCGATCCACTTTATGGGTCAATTTGACCCAACTTTCTGGGTTGTTTTATACAAAATGACCCAATTTTTTGACCCAAGTAAAGGATCTGACCAATATTTATGAGTTGTGTTACGCTGACTCATTTATTGACTCAAAGTTGTGTCAAATCGACTCAAGTAAAGGATTGGTCCATTTTTGACCCATAGTTGGGTTATTTTTCACCCAACTGTTTTTAGAGTGTATAACACATTTCTTTCAGGTTATTTTTGCTGGTGGAGTAACAAAACTCAATCAGAACCAATAACCCCCTTGAGGATATACAGTCTTGCCTTGAGATATGATTTACCTGAGTTAGAAGTTTTTCAAGATATGAGCCATCATCTGTCACATTTTTTGCTTTGACTTTTTAAAATTTTGAGATATATATTAACAATTACTAAAACATTCGGTGGAGAATGACTATTATTGCTCCCCATACTAAGCAATTGGGGTTTCCTTCATGTATATCTGTAACAAACATACTGCCTCCTGGTGGACAAAACACATACAACAGCAGGAGTAGCAAAAATGTCCATATAAACTATTTAATTCTTAGCATTATATTTATCATTATTGTATGTTTTTATTAAGAGTATTATTTCTTGTTTTAAAAATCACATGACAATTTTTTTTTGGGGGGGGGGTAATGTAATTTTTACTACTATGTCATACGTTCGGACCATAGAAAACTTAGGACCATGCATTTGCAAAAAAATGTAAATATTTAAAGGATGTAGAATTGTCACTCACCCATCTAAATTTCTCCTTCCCGCGCAGTTTCTCCTCTTGTTCTGCCTGTTTTCGTCTGCATGACAATAAAAATAAATGACTAACAGTTGGACATTTGAAGTGTCCACAATCAGACAATGCGAAGCGTCGGGCCTTCTTTTCACCTTTGCTCCTCTATCATCCGTAGTTTCTCTTCCATTTTTCGATCCCTCTCTTCTGATTCCTTCCGTTCCTTCAAAACTCGTTCCCTTTCCAGCCGCCGTCTCTCATCAACAGCTCGTCTCCTCTCCTCTTCCTTCCTCAGTTCTTCTTCTCGCTGACAAAATGACGACGAATATATGTGCAGCTCAAGTGATGTTTTATCCAGAAATATGTAGTGCTTAAACCCTACTGTTGTCGTCAAAAATTCTAACACATTTGACCCTATGGGTGGATGGGGTCAAAATGACCCCAAGGATATTAGGAGGGTTAAGTAAAGAAAGTAGGAGAAAAGGCTCTATAGAAATACCTCTGCACGGGCCCAAAAAGAGTCTCTGTTGATGAGTCTCATCTCCATTGCAGCGTTGGTCTTCCTATAGTTTGTACCCTTGAGAGTAAAAATAAAGATTGTGTGCCATGTCATTATCCAGATTAATTTACCCAGAAGAACCTGTCCATATAAACTTCTTGAAATCATTTGTGTCAAATATTTCAACAGGCAAACAGCACTATGATTTACAAAGTAAGTCTCTGGCACCATCTAGTGGTCACGAGGAGGATTGCCAGCTACTCACAACTATGTCCTCCCTTTCCGAGAACCTGGAGCTCTTCTTGGCCCACTGAGGATGAGCTTGGGTCTTGCTGAGCTCAGCTCTTATCATCTCCTCTGTCACGTCATCTGCTTTGTGCGCGCTAATGAAGGCGTGCGCCTCCTACATGTGAGAATGGAGGACAGCAATTAGGGTATGACAAATGTGAATATAACGTTACATAGGATAGCTGCTCATGCACGGCACGCACACCAAAGTCCCATAACACCAGAGCACAAAAAGGGGCCTCTGGTGGTTTTCACTTGGACGGATCTAAAGTTATGCAAAGTCGGAGCCAAAGTGTTGTGCAACTAAGGATGGAGGGAAAGGGAAAATAACGTCTCCCTCGGTTGTGAGGGTGAGAATGTTTACAGACAGTAGAGGGAGCAATGGAAAAATATCAAAAACCTCATGCAGGATTTTTAGAGTTTAAAAAAAACTGCTATTCTATTAGAGCAGTGGTTCTTACACCTAAAAAAAACTATTTGTTATAGAATTGTATTCATAAAATACAGCCCATTGAGCACAGTAGCCTGAAAGGCCGAGCTTTCCCCAAACATGAGGCAGAGATTTTACCCCCCCAAAATGTGCATTTATTATCAAAAGCCACTGTAACATTATGCAAAGTGCTTGCAAAAGTGTGCACACCCTCTTATGACTGGTGGCTCTATTCGATAATCACGTTAATTTTCAGTCGACACAACTTATTTTTTTGCTTGCCATTTTTTGAGTAGTATACTCATGTAATGGTTCATAATTCCCTCCACCCTGACTATGTCCCCCGTCCAGCTGGGAAAAAAATAAACTGCCCCAAAGCATGCTGTCACCACCCCAAAAAAATAGTACTTAAATGATCCAATTGAAATGTATTCCACATAAGCCAAATAAAAACAAACACTTCTTAAAGATGAATATACTGTATTGTATACGAAAATAAAATAAATTACTTTACTGGATGAAAAAAAATGTACTTGCAACATTGTGCGCTGTTTGAACATTAACCCTACGCTTACACATAGAAAGATAAAATTGATGTGAAAATTCCTGTGCTTTTGCTGCCTCATGTCACATTAGAGCAGGGTAAACCCAAATCACTTCAAACCGTACAATACAGTAATACATGCAAACGAGTCTATAAATGATAGCAGGGACATTCATAAATCACAGTAAGAGCAGGAACAGCCAAAACTATGAGTAGTATGGAGCAGTTTCAAAATCACAATGTCACCAAACAGCGGCCAGCCCTTTTTGGGATTCAATAAACGCCGGGGTGTGTAAAGGTAGAACCAATTATGAAACGCATATTCAGGACATACTGTGCACGCAAGGTTTCATATCAGTTTGACATATTTTACATAACAGATCAGACGTCTGCAACCTCAAAGCTATCTCTCTCATCAGGAATGAATTTCACCTTGGGTTCATTCACATTCATGATCAGTACAGTGGAACTGTTTAAGTGCAATGCCCTTGAGATAAGAATTTGCAGAAGAAAAAAATGCATCTCAAGTCACAGAAAATTTTGGATCGCTGGTTTTGTTTGGATTTTGGGGACAAATCAACAAGAAGTGAGAAGCAAAGAATCGGTACACACCAGAAGTTACGTGATGGTGACTAATATTTTTCCAGTGTTTCGACTAATAGCAGTGGATCATTTTAGAACATTTTACACTTGCATGTGATGTTATTTTAAACATTTCCAGTACTGCTAATAAAGGTTTGACGATTCCGACAGCCCATGCATCTGTTTTCTACAGTGCTTGTCTCATCAGGATTACAGGATAGTTGGAGCTGGACTGGGAGAGAGCCAAAGTACACCCTGGAACCCGTCGCAAGGCATGAACGTACAACTGCTCTCACATTCACAACCTATGGAGTGTTCAGTGAACCTAAGTTTACCTAACATCATCATTTTTCTCATGTTTGATGGAAGCTGGAAAATCCAGGAAAAAAAACATAAATGCATGGAGGACAAATTTAAACTCCACACATTCGAACCCCAAAATAATAAATAAATATCTTAGAAGACATATTTATTGAATTAGCAATCAGGAAGTTGGGATAGGCGTCCCACCCCCCTACATTATGAATTCTTCATTTTATTTTTCAAAGAATGGGCACGT
Organism: Vanacampus margaritifer; assembly: GCF_051991255.1. NCBI lineage: Eukaryota > Metazoa > Chordata > Actinopteri > Syngnathiformes > Syngnathidae > Vanacampus > Vanacampus margaritifer. The sequence goes on along the minus strand of NC_135434.1, from coordinate 7,145,116 downwards.
GTCCAATTACTTTTGTCTAAATTGTCAATTACGCATGTGACTGATGCAATATCTGCAAACTGGCAGTTTTGGGAGATGCAGTGGCAAACGTGCTTAATTAAAATATGAAATACAGTGCACGGTAGAGTAGGGTTAGCACGTGTACTTCACAGTTTTGAGGGTTGGGGGTTCCAATCCCAGCTCAGCAGTACAGTGTTCTAGAACTTCTCGCACGTTACAAAAGCAAGACTCTAAATTAATCCCCCATAAATTTGAATATGATTGCTGCTATATCACTTTACTTTAAATGAAACTTGGATGTTTCCAATGATGAAGAGTTTACTGCCTATTTCCACAATGCTAAAGAATATTTACACAAAAGGTTAATTCTCAAAATTCGCAACAATTGGCAGTAACACCACACAAAAAGTTCTTCAATTGAAGCTCCAAACAAGCAATAAAGAACACTCAAGTTCACTATTAGAAACGCTTCCGGCTTTATGCTTGCACCTTATTTACAATACATGCACTGTTCTTTGTTAAGTACAAAATCTCCTGTTGCACCTTATAAAACTCGTGCAAAGCTGCGATAATGTGAGTATAATAAAGTCAAAGACAAATGTTACCAAAACATTGAACTTGTCCCATGTGCTTGTTTTCTGTTTCTTTAGCCTTTTTGTATCTACCTTCACATCTTCAACCCTTGTGCTTGAATTGTGTCTCCGAATGGAGTTGAAACGTGCAACAATGGAAACATCTGCACCCTATTCATATGTTAGCTTTCACTGCAGCGGAGTATGGAACGCACCCAGGACTCGCCTTGACACAACTCCCCCTTTGGCCAGCTGAGACACGCAGGATCCGAAGAAAGAAAGGAAGTTGGAAAGAAAACGAAAATTTTATTTATATATATATATATATGTGTCATTGTTATTCACAAATCTGTTTAGAACTGTGGGTAAATGAGTTTGTTTGCAACATGGCCCTCTTTGATCTCTTATACTCTACTGACACTTGCTGGCCGTTTTTGTAATTACTACCATTGCTTCACCCGGTCTCTGGAGTTCAGAGGCTGCATCAAAGCCTTCTGTAAGATCCAGCATAAAAACAAAAACATATTAATACGTATTTGGGACACTTAAAACATTTAAAACAGAACGTATTTATACGTTTTGGGGAGCAAATGAGTAAATATTTACTATGAGAAAAAATGTTTTAAAAAAACATGGGAAAAAATAGACAGAAAAAAATGTAAAGAAAAAAAGGAAACGATTAGAAGTGTGAATCCCCAAATTGCTCTGTGAAATATGTCCACATTAGTAAATCATTTGTGTCACTTCCACGTGCAACAAGACACACATTCACACACACTTCACACAAAAGAGATTTGGGGGTCTCAGCCGGTGGCTCACAATAGTCCAGACTTGACAAAAACAACAACAAACATTCCACACAGTCGACTTGGTGATGCCTTTATATGGAAACTCATAAACCTCGTGGTCAGCCGCCTTCGCTACTAAACAAACACTGATCAAGACGCACGGATGCAGAGGAGACGCTATAGCAACTATAAGGCTGGTCCCTTCTGATGCTCCTTCGTCATGAGAGCGCTTCCTCTCTTGTTCCTCTCCGTCCTGTCACCACCGGCATTCTCGGTGAGGAGGAGGAGGAGAAACAATAAATCTTTTAACACCAAGTCAAGCCTAAATCTTCAACTGGTATCAGTGGTGGCCATATAGCACCAGCACAGGAATAGGACAGGAAGTGCATTCAACACAGGAAACTTACAAAACAATACCCAGTCAACACGAATGTGTAAATATAGAGAACAAAGCCTGAAAAATGTCACTCCTTGGAGGGAATTTGGAGAAACAAGCTCTAGTTTGCTGCATTGGCATGCCTCTAAAACCCAAAGTGAGAAACAAAACTATTCAATTGGTTTGATGTTCACTTTTAAAATGCTCATAAATGAGGAACAATTTACTCTACTGAACCTTGAAGAAGTGTTTGATGGCTGGAATATGTCCGGCACATTCCGTCCTGCGGTATTGTTCCACGTGTTCACCAACCTGCAAACAAACGCAGGATACAAACACTTACGTTCAACGCATACCACAATCCTGTGACATGACAACAAGAATCAACATGCTGTCAGTTAGCATCATGGGCTAGCACATAGCATCTGTGTAGCTGTGTATTTCATGTATTCTCTTTCCACAGCGAAAAAATGACTAATATTACTGCACCGTACAGTCGCTTATGTGTGTGAAGCTCTTCATCAAATCAGCGTGAACGGAATAAAAAAAATTGAGATACAAGTTTTTACGGAATGAATTGACCTCTTATGTCAAGGAACCACTGTATAAAGGGATTTTGTGTCTTATGTAAACACATACAAACTAGCCAAATACGGTGAGCAAAATATTGGAAAATCAGTATGATACAGTACATTTCTCCGCCGCTATAAACCACTTTGACTGCTAAATTAATACCTCCTGCAATATGATTGGCTGCTTGCAGAAATCACTAAACAAGTCGCCTCTTTGAAATATAAATGGACAATCCAACGACTATTTTTGTTCTTTCTTTCTTCTCGGCAGAGCAGAGAGGGAAGCATGAGCGGAGGAGTCGGTACGAAGACGAGAGCATACAAGGATGCCTTTTTGCTATGTCGATTAATGTGCTAAAACATTTTGTACTTAAAAGAACAACAACATGGTGCCAGTGGGTACTAGTTAGCCCCAAGGACACATGCGCAGCCTATGGGTCTGTTTGAAAAATAACTCACCAATGATGGGACGCCATGACTTACTAAGAATTAAAACTGAAGAATATTAAGATTGCTTTCTTTCTATCTTTGTTTTCTTTCTTTCTTTCTCACTTTGGCATGATACACGTTTCTTAACCTATATCTTGTTTGAAAATCCAATATTTTGTGTTCAATGGGAAAAAGTTTTTTTTTAAAACATTTTAGAGCTGTAATTTTAAAACTGTGATTCTGCAATATTTTTGCTTACAGTTGTTATACCATCAGAATCTAATACCAGCCCATGCCTACTATAGAAAATGTTCCAAAAAATTTGGGGGGGCGGGGGGGACTGGAACTTGCATGTACAGTGTAGTTTTTTGTGTGTATTTTTATGTCATTGTTGTTTTTTGTTTTTTACCCAGGCAATCATAGCGATTCGGGGCCCTCCTGTGTCTGCACTTCCCACTCTGCACAGTCCATATTGTGGCTTGGATTCATGGAACTTGCTGGCCAGTTCAGCAACACCACCCACTTTCACAAAAAAATAGGACATTTGTAACACATGCGGGCACAAGAATTCTCCAAGGCCAAAGTTAAGCTGCTTAGGAATGCAATTGCAACGTGTGTATTTCTGACATATTTCGCCAAACTTCAAACTTACCCCCCGAGTCGGCTAGTTTGAGCTTGTTGGTGAGGCCTTCGTACACAAATAAAGCCCTGTGGACACAGAGACGCACAAGTGGTCAGGATATGTGACAAGGACGTGCCAAACACATCCGTCCTGTTGACAATGAAATGACTTCTGAGATGAATGAGGTTGACAACTTGAAAATGATTAGCGTTCCGAAACATCTTCGCCATCGCATCCGAAAATAAAGCAAGCGTACGGACTGGATGCAACACGTGTTTTGTCTATCACTGCTGCACATCGGATGCACACATGTTTTTGCTAAACACGCCTTTATTATGTAGCATTGCAAAAATGCACTGACAAAAGAAGTTAGTTCAAAAATTTATTGCACTCATTGTTGGCAGCGAGCACAGATACTCAGCAAAAGTGCAGCCATCTATCACCATCTTTGCTTTGATGAGTGCTAAAAGTGACATACGTCAAGCTGAGAAGCAGAACAGAGTAAAAGCAGGTTGTGACATTTTGCAGGTAAAAACGTGTTTGGACGGCATCCTTCAGCCTGTCGACCTTTCGACCAGGAGAGGAAATGTGCTCAGGCTCACAGATCAGACGCATCAAACCCGATAAAAGTGAGTAAAAACTGTTTTTTGGTCAGGATTCCAACACTCTTTCCAACGAAGACGCCTTCAGTTAAACATCACCAAGTTGACATCAAAGCGCCCGGACAAGGACGCGTTCATCCAATCCTTAATTATTTGTGTAAGTTATGCATCACAAAGATAAGCTGTCAAATCTTGAACACAACAGGCATCCCCCATGTAGTGAAGGCATAAATATCAATGGAACTCATTAATCTTGGACTGAACACTCATTGGAATGTGCGTGTCTGCAATTGTCAGTAAATTTTCCCCGCTGACTCCTGAGGCAATGTCAATAACATCTGGAGCTGTGTAGTGAGTGCACAAGGCCACCAGCAGCTATTACGATGGGTCAAAGGTGAAGGAGCTGTTTGTGAGTGTGTGTAGTAAGCATGAGAAAGTATTTGTATGAAGCATTTTGCCTTGTGAAACTACTGCGAGTACTACTGTAAGAAAACTGCTCTAACAACTACAAATGTGTGAATTAGCCGAGTTAGAATATAAAATGGGTGAAAGAGCAAGTCAACCAAAACTTTTTGGGGGGACAATAATATGTTCTATGCAGCCCCACGAGTCTAAATATGGTATTCTGGTTAATATTGCGTTAGGGGAATATGAGTTAAGCAGCAAAATCCAGCAGTTTTTATCCATCTCAGGGGGCGGCCATTTTGACACCTCAGTGTTGCTCAGGTTCTCAGGTAACAACCAATTACAGCGCAGCTTCAGAAAACAGGGGATTTGTGATAGGTTGTTGCCTGAGCCCTGACCAATTGTGATGTCATCTTCAGTCGACAGCAAGTGGCAAAATGGCCGCCCCCTTAGATGGATAAAAATGGCTAGATTTTGCTTCATAACTCATATTCCGCAAATGTAATGTTAATCAGAATGTCATATTTGGACTAGCGAGGTCACATATATTATTGTAAATAAATATTTAAGGTTGACTTGCACTTTAATACATCAACAGATATCACAAATAATAATAAGTAATTACAAGTGGGCATTTGACTAATATTTGCCACATCAACTATTGTGGTGATTCATAAACTTTTTAAACTAAGTGCCGTCTATTTTTATTTTTATTTTGTAGCTCTCCATGTACTGTACCACCATAATGACATTAAAATACAGTTACATACCATGTGTACTGGATTTAAAGAAGAAAAAAAAAAAGTTTGAGCCACTGGAACATCATGTACAGTTAAACAATGAATTCAGTAATGTATATATCTAGGACAGATAGGGCCGGTGTCCTGCATGTTTTGGATGTTTCCCTTCTCCAACACAGCTGATATATGATCAGCTCATCAGCAAGCTCTGCATAAGCCTCATAACGATCCCGTCGACTGGAATCAGGTGCATTGAAGCAGGGAAACTGCTTCGAGGATCGAGTTTGCCCACCACTGATTTAGGATAATGGTGGCTGGATGGATGGATACACGAATGGATTTATTTTATTATATTGAGAACCACTAGAGGGAGTTTGCACATCAATTCTACACTTATAATCACTGCACTATCATTAATGGTTATTTTTTAAGGTATTGAATATTTTTGGTACACTATGGCATGTAAAAAAAAATCTGTGGCAGCACTTTAGGCCCGTGGTTAGCACATCTGCCTTACAGTAAAGTGTTCTTGGGTTCAGATCTCAGCTCAGGGGCTCTTGCGCGCAGTCTGTAAATTGTCCACGTGTTTTGAGGCTTCCTCCTACATTCCTCCCACAGACTCTAAATTGTCCATAGGTGTGAATGTGAGTGTGAATGGCTGTTTGTCTGTATGTGATTGGTTGGCAATGAAGACAGGGTGTACAGTACTCCGCCTCTCGCCCTACGCTCACTACCAACCCTTATGATGAGATATAGAAAATGGATGGGGAAATCTGTCTCTGAATGTTCTCTAGTCTTGTCTCCATGGCAGTGTTTTATTATGTAGAATAATACATACAGTTTTGTCAATGCAGTGCTGATGGGGCTCAACTTTCCATTGTGAACGTCATAAACGAGTTTACACTTCCCAACTCCAAAGCGGTGTACTCCATGTAACTTCAATTGCTTCGACCTCGAGGTATGATTAAGGAATTAGTTGCACACAATTAAACAGAAGTCTTAACTTTGAGTTATTAATGCAATTGAAAATCCATCGCTCACGGCGTGCATTTGCCTCTTGAGGCGTGGAGCAGTATAGGGAGTCTAGTCTCACGTTGTTTTTTTTTTCCCACATAAGCAATGACACTTGTCGAGACGGGCAATTTAAAACAATGTAGAGAGCCACATTTTTTTCTTTATCAGTGCTACTGAGGGGGCATATAGGATCACATACTTCCTAACAAATAACAACAAAACACTGAACATATGTGCATTTTGTTTGTTTGTAAGATTGTTTTTAACCAAAACACGCCCAGCCATCAAAGTGTCTCTTCGGTGAGCATGAAATTTAAAAATAAAAATCACAATAATGATAATAACAGGGATGTGATTTGACCAAAGTGAAATTATCTGAAAATTTAGCCGGGGGTCTGGGGGCCGCCAGCACCCAGCTAGGTCCAGGGCTCATGGGTTTTCCGTGTTTTTAAGTACTTTCAATCCACTCACATGACAAAGAAATAGACAAAACAACAGCATAAATTTCCAATGTATATTGAACTATCCCATATAAAATGGCAGTTTTAGTCAACTCAAAATCAGTCACATTCAAAAACATTGAACTGCCTTTGCTTTTAAAAACTATCACTGAGAATATCATCATATCTAACTAATGTGATTACTAAGTTAACACATAAATAATGTTGAAGAGTTCAACTTTCATGAACAAATAATTGTATCATGACCAAATGAAAAGTAACTCATATTAGAACATACCACAAATGTCTTTGTTATAGCAGAAGATGTTATTTGTCGGAGTCATGTGCATACACAATGAACTACTAAAAAAAAAACAGAAAAAAATACAGAAATTTTAAATTTTTATTTTTGGAGATAAAAAAAGCGGAATTCCGCGAATTTGCGGAAAAATCACATCCCTGTAACAATCATCATCATCATCCCCAGAAGAAGAAGAAATAAACAGACAGACAACAGCCCTCGTGTGAATGCTTGTCTCTCAGCATTCACACAATAACGGCCTACGCTTAATTAGCATCCTGATATAAAAGGTCAGTGTGAGCACAATAAACAAAGGCTGGCCAAAGTCAATCAGTCCATGCATGTGTGTGAGTGTGTTTGTGTGTGCGCACTGAGAACACAATTACCATGTTGTTTGCTCTACTAAGCACGCTGCATGCATAGAGCATGAAGATGCAAGCTTCCTCGCAGATTTGTCATTTTATTGCTGTGCTGGTAATTGTTAATATTTACAGAGTACGCAGATTTATAGGGCAGGGTAATACTAATGTACTTTTACACGACAGCAATGCAATAAATCTTACCGCTATGACTGGTACAATGTTCATTTAAATGGAATGTCTTGTAGACACACATTTATTTATTCTTATTGGATGTTTTGGAGACTGGAATTTGTGGTGCAGCCTAACAGTTGAATGACCTTTGAAAAACAGATAAAACACTTGGAATTATGGAATCCTCAAAGTAAAAACATGTATGTCTGGTCTCCTAAACAGTCAACAAGCCAAGGTGCAGACTAAAGTGCAACATTGATCACGTTGGCGTTGGTCCCCAAGCACATATTTGAGGTTTGATAACAGGACACGCAAGCCAGCATCTTGCCAGCCGTCAATCAGCAGACTTTAAAAGCACTTTGAAAGTTAAACTGCATGATCATCCTTCGGTCATAAACTATAGTCAAGCAAATTCCAGACTGCATTCTCCAAGATTCTCTAGCAAGCTTTTCACTGATCTCATGTTTCCGGAGAACAGCAAACAAAAACAACACACGCCACTCATGTATTAGTCTTAAAAGCAGTAAGAATTAGGACTCCAATCCACTGATCCTCCCAACTGCAGACATTCCGCAAGGTCATTGCTGACAAGCCAGAGGTCAGAGGTCAGTATAAGTCTGAGGGAGTCTTAAGTCCATGTGCGCATTTTCCACCTACAGTCAACAACGTGATGTCGGGGACTAATTATTCTATCAAAATCGGATCTGAAACCCTAAAATTGCTTTTTTTATTTACTATATAGCTTCCCAAATTGAAATGATATGCCTTCTTGTATTTTAGGTTGGATTTACACACTGCATTGTTCAATGATGCGGAACAACAATGGCCCAGTGGTTAGCATGTCTGCCTGACATGACTTCCTGTGTGGGCTTTGGATGCTCTTCCCGCTGCTTGCGTGGGATTTCTCCGGGTAATCCAGCTTCCTCCCACATTCCAAAAGCAAGCATGTTGAGGAAGTCTCTGGTCTAAATTGTCCCTATGGGTGACTGTGAATAGTTGTTTGTTTATAAGTGCCCTGTGATTGACTGGCAACCAGTGCGGGGGTGTACACTGCCTCACAGCGCTAAAGAAAATTGATAGATGGATGGTTCAGTGACACAGTTCAATCACCACCTCCCCAATGTGGCCTAAATCAGACAAAAAAAAAAAAAGAAAAAGCCTAGAGAGTCACTTGACAGTCCCTCCGAATTGCTGTAAAACACAATATATGTGTGCCATGCATACAGTGTATTTTTATGTCTGACTACCAAACAATAATCTGAATTTTTAAAGATCAATAGTGAAATTATCATGCCCATCCCTCCTGTCAAGCTTTACCTGCTCTCCTTTGTAATGATTTACAAAGCTATTCCATAATATGGTTGATTATGCAAAAAAAAAAAAAAGCCAATTCAAAACCGAATGAGTTTTTTTCTAGGACAGCATGGAAAAAATGTCTAATCTGTTTTTGTCTCTGACAGCACTTAAACAAATATGCCCTCGTAGTTTGTAATGTAGATGTAAAGCGTGCTTGGGGATGATGGAAAAGAGATTACATGTAATGAACAAGCGTGCAAGAATACTCCCAGCAATAAATCAAATATTTCCGTTTATTCAGTGTTCTATTACTATAAAAATGGATGATGTCAAAACTTGTTGCCAAGCTTAATCCCGTCAAGCCGATTTAAAGCCCTGTACTGACATAAAAACAGCTGTTGTTTAGTTTTTATGCACCGTCAATGATTAGTGTCATTACTGCAAACGTGCAGAAGCAACCGTGACAACCCAACTTGCAAAATCGGACTCAAAAACACACATAGTAGATGTAAATGTAGCTTTTCCTGATGGGGAAAAACAGAGTCATCCGTGTCACTGCGCCAGCTATGACCTCAGAAGAGAGGAAGAAGAGAAGACTAGAGAACAGAAGAGAAGAGGGAGGAGCCAAAGGGAGGAAAACACCATGATGTCATCATCTTAACAATGACAAATGAAATGCGTGCATGCGTGGCTACCACTGCCAGACCCTTTAGACTGGAGCAACCGTGAACAAATAACAAGTGTTCATCTCAGCAAAAAGAACATAAACATGGTACACATGGCACATGTGCGCTCAGTCGGATGAGAAGCATGAGCCAGTAACAATGAGGACAGTTTGTTTTGGACCACGAGAGCCCCTGTAATACGTCCATGTAATGGACGCTGCCACTATAGCATTTCAAGATGAACATAACAGAAACAGATGGTGTCTGTAACTGTAGTACTCAAGTCGGCAGACAAAACTTTCTCTGCATATGAGCAACAAGCAAAATTCATATTTATAGTCCATGTTATGCCTCCTGTCCATAAATTACACGATTCTTTTCCAACCTAAATCACCACGTGTATCGTATCCAGCTTTACATCTTACATGTGCGCAAGTAAAGCCATACCTCACGCTTATACTTGGTAATGCATATTTCTCCATGACAGCAAAATTCCTCCAGGTTGACCCATGTTATTCATTCAATGTCATCTGTGCCAGCACGGGAGGAATGGAAAGATCTGTGGTTAATGATTGATTACACGGACATGAAAAGAAAGAGTTGTGAAAATGAATGCCAGTCTTTCACAAACATAAAAGCATCACTCATTCATTCGAATGCCTGCGTAAGGCAAGAAACCATATTTGGTAACCTTAACTTGAAAATGGACAACATGCCAAAACCTAAACGTACTCTTTTTTTATTTATTATTTTGAATGGGAATTTGATGGTATTTTTTTTCTTAGTTGTATATTTTGCATGGCTAATAAAATGTTCATTCGTACTAATGCATGAATATGATATCCGTCCAAAAATTCCCGGTTTAACTCTTTGTGAAGTTACCAGAAAATGTCCACCCCTTCCCAACCCAATCATTAACGGCATTTGAAAATCGAAACAGTAAAATTTTATCACGGTTATCCTTGTCCTTAGTGTCAAAACTATTATTTAAACACTTTTACATATTCATTTATATCAAACTTTACGTGAGTGTCTATTTTTCTATTAGACGCTTATTCCTCACCTCTCAACCTCAAACCTGGTCACCCCTCAGTCTTGGCTTAATGCCGACCAATCCCAATGCTATTTTTAGCCTTAGTCTACCTCGTCTGTGTTTCAATGTAAGTCTGAGACGTCCCCAACGGCACACGGAGCTCATTTCCTCTCTTCCAAACATGGGCAAAAGAAGTCCTGCCAAAATCCCTGCCTGTCTTTCCTCTTTTTGTCCAGTGTGTTACTCATATAATACCCCCTGTGACTCATATAGTGTCATGTCTATGTGGCAAGCCCAGCAGCACACACATTCCTCTGTCTGGACTATACTAGAAATATGGCTGGAGAAACGTAAAGTGTAAACTCAGAGGAATGGATCTAACTTGACTAACCGCTAACTGGAGCTAACTAATTTGTGCCTAAGGTATCAAATCAAGGCAAGTAATTTACAGTAGAATCTAGAGTACAAGAGTTTAAAAGTCAAGAATAAACCTTGATTTCTGCAACACTTTTGGAAAAATAAGGACCATCATCAACAAGAGTGTGAACAGACATGGGAGAAGAATATACACTGAAACAAATTATTTTATCTTGATAGAGATCACGACTTCGATCCAGAGTGACCACTTGTGTAGTTCCAAGGTTTCGACAGAGCTCATTTTTACATTTATGTGAAAGCTAATGATGTTTTACACACGTTTGGCAAACTGACGCGATTGTCCAACTAATCCATCCGTATCAAAGTCAGTCATTTTCTATTCACCTCTTTCATCCCCTTGAATGAGCTGATGAGACGCGGCTGTGAAACTTGGCTGCCAACAGATGAAAAAGTTTATGTGCAAACTTCTCTGCCAAAGAGCTGACCCACATCCAGTGAGTGACAGGAAGAGGAAGTGTCGGCATGGGTGCAAAGTAGAGAAAGACTGTGCAGGTAAATTGGAGGGTTGCCGAGGAGAAGAGTGAGAGCGAGAGAAAGAGAGTACAAGTGAATAGTGTTGGGTCTTCTTAGTTGGGTAAGGTGTGCTGAAAAGAGGGTCCGAACACAGAATTTATCCTCACAAGCCAATAAACAGGGCCTCTCTTTAGTGAAAGCTGCTGAGCTGGAGTGGAAACATACCACTGTGGACTCCCAAAGGACAACTCAAAATGATGAAAAGTCAGTTAAAGGATGCACAAAAAAGAACTGACTTTTCATGTCTTGCATGTGGTACAGCATGTCCTGATGTAAGATGTTAGTAAGCTTAACATCCTTTGGCAGAACTTCAAAAACTCTGACTGAAGATCACGAACAATGCTATGTGCAACAAACAACATGTCATCACAAGAATTAGCAGGAAATCCTTAAAAAAAAAAAAGAAGACATTCTGAGGTTGTGGTTCTCGGGCTTTCATATGTAAAGTTTATACATGCATGAATCAGTGGTAAGTGTGCTGCGTTCAAATGCATTAAATTCAAATACTAAGCAGTCAGTCAATAAAGAGATGAAATACAAAAATACCCAGGTTAGCTCATCATTAGCTAGAAGCAGAAAGATTTAAACTTTAACAAAAGCACCAAAAACTTGGGTTCTGCCTTTTGTCCAAAGTACGGCAAAGGAAACTGGAGATTAAAATAACTTATTAGACAAAAAAGTACAACTTTTTCCTTAACTCTTTGACTGCCAGACGTTTTCAGAAAAGGGATGCCGTGGGTGCCAGCCGATTTTAAGCATTTTGACTGATCTTTCAAGGTCCACAGAAAATTATGTGTTTGGACTATGGAAACACACATACTACCAAATGAAAGATTGGACTCTCATCTTTCATCAGAAAAAAAAGTTTGTTTCTACCTTATTCCGTTTTTCAGTAAATCAACAATAGAAAATGGTTAGTTTCACCTCTGTTTTGAAAAAAAACGTCTTTTAACGTCTTTGGCACTCCTCCATAGGATTTTACTAAACGTTATTTAACGTTTTTGGCAGCCAAAGAGATAGGTTGATGCAGCTATGTTTGCGTGTCGGTGTGCTAGCCCATACGTTTTCAAAAAAGTGAACATGAAACTTGGTAAAGCGCTTGGGACTACAGTACATTCCATTATGATCAAATTGGATTTTTCATTTTTAGGGCTATGGTGTATTTTTCGGCAAAAGCACATTAGCAACCCATTTGAGTTCATTCGAGATTCAGAAGTCTTAAGTCAGCTCAGTCATTTACATTCAGAAAATTATTTTCCATAAGAGCTTCCTTAACCACAAACATCAGCCATAAGCAGCCATGCATTATACCATCATGAAAAGGTCCATTCATTTGCATTAATATGAACATGGAAAAAGATTAACGACATCTATGTAAATCACTTTTAAGTACTGTGTACGTGTCTCTGTGGTCCACCCATTGATTCACAGTGACTGATACGCATGATGTTTGACTGGGTGGAGCACATAACATCGTCCCCTGGAGACGATTAACAGACCACAGAGGCTCTTTGAGGAGAATGGTAATTTTTTTTTGGAGGGGCAGAGATGACTACCATTGATGCAAGATTGCAGAGAAGAACAGTATGTGAAAAGATCTCAAATGTATATTATTGAGCTGTTGAGGGCTGGAGTATTGAAAGGGCCTTGCATGGAATGCTTATATGGGAGGGAGAAAGACTTTCTCAGCAAAATTCAGTGTTTAGAAGTGGACAAAGAAAACAAGTATTTAAGTGAGTGCCAAGGTCCGGTGAGAGGAGAACAGTTTACTTGATGCTGAGGCAGGCGGCGGGGGATGCAAAGAGCGAGGCAGAAGGAATGCATAGTTAGAATAGATGCCATTTTTTGAATATGTTCAAACTTGCTGTCAATTCTGATAAGACGTATACTTACTGATGTAAGTCAGGTGACCAATTGCGAGGCTGTGCGTGCCAAGATGGATTGTTCAAACAGTGGTGCTTGTGTTTTAGCAGTTAGTTAATCCTCAGTTAACACAGAGGCCAGCGATTGCGTAAAAGTAGCTCCACAAGGACCAATTAGACAGCTAACACGTTTCTTTCTGTGTAATGCTAATGCTAAACACAGAATATTTGACCTCAAGGCAGAATTGATGACAGACATTGTAGACAGCATTTTAGGCAGGATTAAATAAAGCTCAGACTGTTCACATTTCAAAAGCTGTTAAGAAAGTTCAAGTTCACCTTACGATAAGTCAGGCTAGGAAATTGTTGAAATCTGACCTTTTTGGTCATAAATACATCTAGAATTCACGTTTCTCCACTTGACTTTATCCTCACCTTGAATTTGGACAGTCTATACTACAACAGGAAACTGCGAAAACCACGCAGCATTGGATGCATTAGTTGGAACGAGACATGCTAACAAACAATATCAATGGAGGGAATGAAACGCTCCTGTATTTACTCACATCATCTTGTGGCTAGGCGGGGTTGCGACACAAAAGGTTTTTTTTGTAATCAATGCTAATGTAAGTCAAGTGGAGTCGTCTAGTCAATAACGCCGTTGATATATTTTCAGTACAGTATTGTAGCGCAGTGGCCCCAAACCTTTTTGCACCTGTTCCACGTAAAGACATAATTTGGAGACAAAGTAATATAAAAAAAATAATAATTGTATTCCGCGTTACGCTGAATGTAGTTGAAATTAGTAACAGCACTGACCTTGTTTCGCTTCATCTCATCTTGTAGGGCATATGTTTAGCATAGCATGTTGCTAAAGGCTGAATATCTTTGACCATGAATCTGTCTTATCTATGTTGGGTGTTTGGTGAAGTCGTAGATAGTCGTATGACATGGGGATGTTTACAGAGCAGTTGTGCTTTTAGGCGATTGTAATTGAGGAACGACTTGCATATTTTGCTTCACTAGCTTGATGTACCACTACTAGTTTGCTACAGAGTCCTCACCTATTGCTTTCTGCGAGGCATCCATTTTGCTAACGCCAAAAACAAGTGATAAGCATTTAGTTGACTTTAGTTCTAAACGTCATTGACGAGTCTGCAGTCTGGAGGAAAAACTGTTTGTGGCAGGACTGCTGGCATTGACGAGAGCCACAAAGTGCTCCTCAAGACTCTGGATGTTGTACGGCCATCTTGGATTTAACGCAACTGCAGGACATGGACATTGCTGACAATTCCTGTCGTTTGGTGGAACATCGTGGTGTTCCCCCTCTAAGAAAGCGACAGGAGAGTGTTTTTAAATTACTTGGGGGAGACCCACTCCTCAGCTCCCCTGGTAAGGTCTATTTGGGGGTCTGTCAAACAGTCAAACCTGGGAATCAGGAGGGGCAATATGGGGGAGAGTGTATCCGGGGGGCTGTATCCCTAACTGAGTTCACACCGGGGGAAATGAAGACCAACGGGAGATGGAAAGATGTAAATGGAAAAGCTGACAGGAGAGTGAATGGATGGCTGCCAAGGGGGCTACTAAGCAGTATGTGCTTTTTGAGTGTAGTGTTCCAGGAGAGCCGAATGGGTCGAACGGTTTTGATGCTTTTACATCAGTGGTCCTCAACCCTGATCCTCAGGGACCGGTATCCAGCCTGTTTTCCATGTCTCCCACAGCCAACACAGGTGGAGATCATTATCAGCCTTCTCCAGAGATTGCTGATTAGCTGATGATATGAATCACCTGTGTTGGCTGTGGGAGGCATGCAAAACAGGCTGGATACCGGGACCAGGGTTGGGGACCTCTGTTTTACATGGAGGTCAGTTTGTGACAATCGGTGGAATCAATGAGCACCAAGTGATACATTATTGGACTATTTTTGATGGACTGCTTTTTATATAGCGCTTCTTACTACATCATATGGTGCCCAAAGCGCTTCACAAAGCATCACATTCACACACACATTCACACACCAGTGGTCGATTCCTGCCATGCATGGCGCTGCCAGGTCCACTGGGATTAAAATCGGGGTTCAGTGTCTTGCTCAAGGAAACTTCAACACGGGGTGAAGAAAAAACCCACAACTTCACGGATAGGAGACGACCACTCTACCACTGAGCCATGCCACCCCACAAAACAAGACTAATGACAAATAACATTCACCATACACAACACACATTAGTTATTTGACATATGTAACTTCAGAAACAAAAAAATATTTTCAGTCATTGTAGAATGCTGTATATGTAAGTTTAGTAATGTTTTTAAACTGATTTAGGCTTCAAGAAAGTGCATCAATGAATTTTCTAGATTTGAAAAACGTAAAAAATAAATGTATGTAAAACCAACTGATTAATTTTTTTTTTCAAAAATGTCTTGTCAACCAAAGTCCCTGAGTGGATTGTGTTTCGACTCCACTGCAAATGAGTGGGATTTGATGAAGAAGAGGAAATGGGGGATGAGTATGAAAAAAAAGAGGATGAAGAGGAGAAAGGAGTGATAAACTCTCTAAAATTGTAGGCTTCTGCGATTACACTGGCATTTCCTGTACATGTTGTCCCACACTGTACAGTACACACACACACACACACACACACGTGCATCCTCTAAAATCGGATCATTAGAACATCTTATCTTTAACCATTTCCATATAAACAAGCACATTCTCCTTAAATGTAATCTTTCCTCCCTTGTAACTCCTCCACCTGTGCTCCCGACCTCCAATTCTTCATCAGCCTCACATTCTCTAAGGACCACCCAGCATTTCGTCTCACATGTGGTCCTTTTCTCCATACATTTTACTTAAGTGTGCTTTCATTTTACGACCTTTGCCAACGTCTGCTCTCATTGAATTTGCCTTAACAAACAACCTAATGTTCCCCACTCAGGTCGTCACGACAACAGACCCTCGATCCCTCCTCGTCCGAGTAACCCACCATTCCCACCAGCAGCAAGTTAAGAGACCGCGGTCAAGTGTGATTTTGCTTCACGATGACAGGTTTGGGGGCCGGGCCCTTTGTAACCACGGCGATGAGAAAGCGAGCCTTTTAAAGCCACTTGGCAAACATTATGACTGGTGGTGATAGTGGACATGAGAATATGTCTTTTAAAAACACTTGTTCACACATGGATAAAAGTATACACACAAACAAGCAAACAAGTGTTTTTCCTACATACGTTTATTTTCTCAGGTTATGGAATCAAACTTGTACAATTATATCTACATTTGTTTTATATTTGGAGTCTATTCCAGCTGAAATGAACTACCAGGGCTACATAGTTTGTATGCTAATTTTGAATATGTGCACTAGACTAAATTCTATCTTTGGAGGACACTGCAGTGAGGACAGATCCTTTGCAATATCACATTGTTGGTTAGGGCCGCCATAAAAAAAAAGTTATTAAAAGTAGTTTGCATGCATACACATTACAGTCCACACTTAAAACCACTTCCTGACAGTGTTTGGAGAGACTGGACCATCAAAATAAAATATAGACAGCAATGGCCAATTGGCAAAGTTAGATAAGTCAATTGTATATATATAACTTACATGACCCTAAATCAAAGTATTCAAACAGAGGGCCTCTGACACTGTATTGCAGTGAAAAAGGGAAGTAATAAAGTATCTGTTATATCGCTGGTGTTGACCTAAAAAGGCAACAGATTCTCTTGGGCAAATGCGACAATGTTTTACATCACAATCATCTAGCAACAACGCCATTAAGCAAGGATGGGAATAATAATGGGTTATTTTATTTGATCTTTAACAATCCTGCTGTGGATTCGTCGTAAATCACGGTGACCAGATGTCCCGGATTGACTGTGATAGTTCCGATTTGAGCCTTGGGCACCCAGTCTCGGCGCATTTCGTTTTTTTCCCCAAACCCATTAAATGGGAATTTAACTGTTAAATTTCTTCTTATTTACTTTCACATTTCGTTAGCATTCTCATCCGCATTAGCATCTACTCGCTAGCAGTAGCAGGCGTGTTTTTAGTCATACCGAAACTAGAAATACTTCCTGCTTTGCTCTCTAAGGCTCATGGGAAATGTAGTCCTACAAGCCTAATGCTGCTTTCGCTGGTCAGTCCCAACGCAAACTGAGCTTTTCTGAACGGGATCTTTCGAATGTTAAGGAAAACGGCACGGCCCAACAGCTGCCAGGGCTGAACAAAAAAAAAACAAGTTGGATAATGGTGAGCGCGTCTTGTTTAGCGCCGTTAGCATAGCATTTAGTATTTGCTTTATGTAATAACACACCACGATTGATTGCCCCGAGTCGACTAATTTTGCAAAATTGTGGCATCCCGGTTTTTACTTTCAAAAATCTGGTCACCCTAGCGTAAGGGCTGTCTAAAGAAGTGAACATGATTTGTGCTACATCTACACTATGCTAACCAATCTACCATGCTGCCTAAAATATGCCATATGTTGACATGAAAATGCTCTATTTTAAACGTGCCAAAGGCTGATTATCATTTGGCACACTACCCCACCACTGCCATTCGTTTTACATGTGTTCAGCATACAGACATATGCAAAACACACACAATAACTGTGTCTGATTAGGCCCGAGACCTATCATTATACCACACACCTTCATCTCAAGAGCCCAGATGAATGTGATTAGTGTTTAAGGCGTCACGGAAAGCAGTTGTTTAGTGATTACTGCTGCCTCCATTCTGTCACTTCAAATAAACTGACATGTATATAACAGCTATTATAGCCATCACTCATTGTCATTCTCCTCCAACATGCCACCCACAGCGGGTCTCAAGCCAGCAGCTGGAAAGGCGTATGTTCAGTGTTTTGCACAAGAAAAGACTTCCAACTTGTATTGTGACAGTGTCCGCCTTATGCAACATGTTTTGTGATTTGTTGTACATTTTTATCATTTTTTTGGGGGGGGAAACACTTAAGGCTCAAGGTAATGGATCAAACCTCATTAAGATTTCCTACGCACCTGTATTTACTCACTGCATTGTGACCACCATATTCTGAGCTCTGGGGGAATTTGAGAATGTTTGCAATGTGTATTTTTGTCACTTTTGACAGGTGGATTCATAAGGAAGTGACAAAAAACAGAACACGCACAAGGACGTTTTTGTCACTTCTTCTTCTCTTCACTCGGTTCCCTCTCGAGTGAGGAAATCACCTGTTTGTGTGCACGCTAACCCGTTGGTGTCACTGAGTTTTGCCTCCCTCGCAGGTGTGTGTTCATCTGACCCGTAACTTTACACCCCTTCCTTCTTATTCATGCATGAACATGTGGAAAATCTGGCACGCAAACACCTCAGCTCAAAGAAATGTGCCATCACTGGAAACGGGAAGACAAAAGAAGACAGGCAGCAACCTTGCATGCATCGGGATTATCAGCAAAAAATTATTTATGAGCGTGTGCATTTTTAATAGATTCGACAGTGGAGGACGGGACAGATGGAATAACAACATATTGGCCAGTAGATTAGAATAATGCAGTAATCGAAACACTGATCTTATTTTTACTTAATATTAATTCAACCACAATATTGTGTCAATATTTGAATACATCTTATTATCGCTAGTTAGAACATATTGTAGCAACTAGGGGTGGGAATCTTTGAATGTCTCACGATTCGATTCCGATTTTTGAGCCTGCGATTCGATTCAGAATCGATTTTCGGTTTAGAAAGATTTTTGATTTAAAATGATTTGATTGGCAATGATTTTTGCTTCAATCTAAAGATGTGCAAGGAATTGTAATGATCTACTCTAGTCTGACTTGCTAATGCTAATTAGCGCGCTACTCGCGGCACTTTTATCACTCAAAAGAACGGCTCCACACTGCAAAAAAAACACCTTTTATTGGAATAACTACATCGTGACTTTTTCCTTCTACTCTCTAATGTGGCTACAACTTAACAGCGTATTAGACCGCGTGGAATCGCACTGCCCCTAAGTGGCCAAATCAGGTACAACATGAACAGCGCTCCAAATAAAGGCACACACAGACAAAGGCAAGACAAGATAATTTGAAGTTATTATAAATATTTTTTGGCACACCCCTAGTAGCAACCCTTGCATATAGTTCACAAAGTATTAGCACATTCGTTAACACGCTCCTGATGGCCACAATTCACGCCTGATGGGTTAACCAACTAACCAGCCAAGTTAGCTAGCCCTACACTCTCGTTCAATGACACCCATGTCACTCAACAGGCCATACACACTCAAAGTCACAGATACTACAGTAGAACGTGTGTATGGTGACACCAAGTGCACATCACATGCATGCAATTGTGTTTAATATTTGTTCTATTTTTATCTGAATATTCATCAGTTGTTGGCATATTCCGAAAACGTTGATAGCTGCAGCCCTAGATGTCAGTCAGAGTAGTAAAAACAACTTTCCACCTTTATTCATACCAACATTTCATAAGGACTCATGAATTATTTACTGAGAACACAAAGGAATCATTGAGAAAAAAAATTGTTTTCACTGGCCCAAGCACCACATCTCAACAAAAAGTTTTGTGGAAATCGTTTAACTGATTTCTGCACTAAACTGCTAGCTAACAAAAACAGCAATCAAAACATAAAAATCGTTGCTACAGCGACTGTTTTATTTATTCTGTCACTGCCCGTGTCTGTAACTGGGACATTGAGCAACACGAGTGCGCCGCAAACCGTGTCTGTTTGTGTTGTAAAAAGAAAGCGTGACAGTGATCACGTCACAGTTGGCTCCATAAAGCCCCCCGCACCCATTTGTGATGAATACCAGGTCAAGCTAATCACTGGCCTCAAATCAGCTTAACCTGACACAATGCTGCAAACATTTCTCCCAGCTGATTCACACATACGCACTTTTTTTTTTTTATGACTGGCTAATCTGGCATTGAACGGAGTGGTTTAAACTTGGCAGCAATACGTCTTCACTGGCGGGTCTGTTGAAAATTAATACAATGTGCAAACCAAACTGCTTTCCCAGGAATTCCACAGACATGGAAAGTTGAAGACAAGGAACTGTGCTCGTACAACTGAACTATCTTGGCTAACTCTTCGATCAAAACTTCCAAGCTATCGAAAGTAAACTTTGTTTTCTTTGCCTCCATAAATACTTTGCAAGTACACAAAAACATCCATCCATCAAATAACGCTTGTCCCTTATCAGGAAGTTCATCCCAGCTGACTTTGAATGAGTACATTAAACATCCGCATTCGCAATCATTAAATTGTGCAGGTGTACCTAATAAAGTGTCCTATGGGTAATAAACAATCCATTATGAGACTACAAAGGATCCATTGCCAGCAGCCACATGTCAGGTCATCCCGTGTGATAACCTGCAACCTGACCACCTGACACCTGCACACATCCCCATGGTGATGCGTCAAAACAACACCCAGCTCTCATTCCGTTTCTTTTTCCCTACTCACATTGAATGCAGCATTCCCAGCACGCACACTTCGACTCCTCGCATGCGACCACTGTTTTTTAATAACCTCAAAGTAGCCCAAATGACGGGTTGAAGAACTGCAGAACATGTGCGCTCGTGTGGGAGTGGAACGCGGGTGACGTCCAACTCTGCAGACTCCAGCTGCATGAATGAAGAGCTCACATTTAAATGGGCTATGGGGGAAAAAAAAAAAAAGCTTCCCATCCATTTCCATAATGTTCAGTTTCATTCCTTGAGTGCATTTGGGATCATCTTTTCCAAGTTCCGTGTTCAGCGTCATGTTGGAGAGTCAGTCCCACGCATCAACTTTGTATTGAACTTCAGCCTCTCATTGGATTCTTTGGCTTACTATCTGCCGCCTGTCAAACAATCCCATGTACACAATCATCTCCAATACGCCCCGAGGACACAATGTCATGAGTCATCTGCCAAACCACACACAATGGCGCACAGTATTTATATCTGCATGGGAGTGTATTGCAGACGCGATCACAGTGAGACATTCTACCATTAATTGGCCTCAAGGTGTGTGTGAGTAGTACATTACACCCTAATAACAGGTGTGTATATAATAGCTTTCAGGGAAAAAGTACAAATCCCCTGTATTTTTTTTATTTTTTTTTAAAATAGAATCTGTTTGATTACGTCCATTTAAATTCTGTATTTGCAAAAGCAATACAAAATATTTTCCAAATGAAAACAAGAGCGTCCCAGAGTGGATTCTGTTCATTGGAGGTTCTGCAGTGTACAGCTGTCTTTTATCCACTTGCACGGTTTGATCTCAACGCCAATACCTGTCATTTTACCCGTAAGTATTTATATTACTTTTTCCCCCCATTGTGTAGATAGACACATAATAGAAATGGTCGAAACTGTCTTTAATCAGATACAGCGCAGTTCCACAACAATAATAGTCTGGTATGCGAAAAAAAAAAAGGGCTCCCCCTCCTGGTATGTCAAAGAATTACTGTCTAAGGTCAATTAAATTGCGTTCAACTTTTAAGTGGATACATCGATACCTTCTTAAAAATAATCGCCAAAGTAATTTTTTCAGGAAACACAAAAAAATGACGATTTATGCAAAAATAAAAAATTTAATTGGCTGGCAACCAGTTCAGGGTGTACCCCGCCTACTGCCCGAAGCCAGCTGGGATAGGCTCCAGCACCCCCGCGACCCTTGTGAGGAAAAGCGGCCAAGAAAATGGATGGATGGATGGATGACATTTGTTAAGTAATTTTTATTTTATTTTACTTTGGTGTACAATATATTTTAATTAAGTCATTATTTAGTATAAGTACAGTTTCCTAATGTTATGACCGTGTTTTGGGTTAGGTCACGGGGTCCTGTATTTACTCACTTATGATGATAAAGTTGATGATGATAAAGTTGTCAGTTGCTATGTAAGGTTCTGTATTTGTGACTCTTATTTTGTCATATAGACATTTATTCTGTCATATCGAATTGTCCATTGCCCTAACGAGAGTTACTGAATGACACCTTTGTCGTGTCCTAAATTTAAATGTGGTGTACTGTTAATGTTCAAACCGCACATAATTTGGCAGTGGCTTACAATAATGTTAATATACTAGGACATAAAACAACATCAACTGTATTCAGAAAGCAAAAAGGAGAACAAAACAAACACAGTACATTGAACCTAGCTTGTAGTCGACCACTAATATTAAAGCATGGGATCATCTTGTGCTGGTTGTGTGTCCACTTCATTAATTAAAGTAGGCCTATCTATGCCTTTCAGAAACATAGAACGAGCAAGAAACCTGATCGTGCCAGCAAAGAAGACGAGCTTCACGTTACCTTTGAGCAGAGGAAACTTGGATCTTACACTTTTGGGGGCAGTGAGTAATGCAGTGTTCTGCGCTCTGCGTGCGTAAATGCTCGAACCGTCACCTCCTCTCGTACACGCTCAAGCGGGAGGTTAGAAGCTTTGGTGTACTTAAAAAGTGTCTCACCATGAGGACAATAGCGTTGTAAAAATAGCCCACGTTGCGTGCACCGTTTTGCAGAGCAACACTTTTTGCTCATTGGATTAATGAAATAAAGCCTCCAATTACGCAACAGCTCGTTCGCTAACATGAAACTTAAACTTCGAACACAACGAGATTGTTTTGGATGTCATGAAACGGAAATTGTTACCAGTTGGTCGAGGAGCGATGGTTGAGGATATCCTCCTTTGCCGTGAGCAGTGACAGGCTGTAGGTATCAAG
This sequence comes from Vanacampus margaritifer, assembly GCF_051991255.1. Lineage (NCBI taxonomy): Eukaryota > Metazoa > Chordata > Actinopteri > Syngnathiformes > Syngnathidae > Vanacampus > Vanacampus margaritifer. The sequence continues at coordinate 7,122,211 of NC_135434.1, read as the reverse complement.
GTTCACCGTTTGCATGCTCATGGTGCGTTTAAGGGTCCAGACCTCTTCCCGCAAGATCGACTCTTCACTGGTCCCCCCTACTTGTGATCGGGGTGCGACTATTAGCGGGGATGAGCCACGGCGGAAAAACAACCGTGCACAGTGGAGAATCCGAAAAAAGAAAAGAAAAAGCAGTCCGCGGAAGGCTTACACGCAGGTTGCACGCAACGTGGGTTCAAGTTTCAAAGTGGAACAATCCGTCGTGCGGGCGCTGCGCACTCCCTGCGTGGTTGAGAACGTAGTGTGCACACTGGGCTTTGTGCTGAGAGAGGGGGCAGCGGAATAAGTTTTCGGGAGGGGGAGAGAAGAAAAAAAAAAGCCCCACCTCCTGTTGAGTGAGTGGAAAGCGTAATGACTTCACTGACTGGGTCGCACCGTGCACACACAAACAGCCGATCTTATTGGCGCATCCCTACTTAGCGTATTTATTTTTTATTTATTCTACATAAATAATATCATTTATTCTACATAAAGACGTGTACGGTTTTATACATAGAGTATTTGTTCTACTTAAATAATTTAATTTATTCTACAAAAATACATTCACGCTTTTTGACTTGGAGTAATTATTCATTATTTATTCTACATAAATAATTAGATTTACTTAATATAAATTAGGGGTGGGAATCTTTGACTGTCTCACAATTCGATTTGATTCCGATTTTTGGGTCTCCGATTCGATTCAGAATGTTTTTTGATTCAAAAGGATTTGATTGACAATGATTTCTGCTTCAATTTATAGATGCGCAAAGTAAGAACCGTCATGATCTACTCCAGTCTGACTCGCTAATGCCAATTAGCGCGCTATTCACGGCACTTTTATCATTCAAAAGAACGGCTTGTCATACAATACGCTTCAGGAATGTATACAGAGAAGCATGTTAACATTACTCACCGGCATATGCTCTTCCTACGCTGCAAAAAACCCAACTTTATTGTGACTTTTTCCTTCTACAAAAAAATGAAAAAAATAGGGGCGACAGGTGATTCAAATTTTTATTGTAAATAATCACATGACTTCACTCACGATTAATCACAAATTTTATATCTGTTCTAAATGTACAATAAAACATTTCTAGGTTTTCATACTCTTGTCAACAAAAGTGGGAAAAGAATGTTAAACTAAAAGAAAAAGTTTAAATGAATTTTTGACGTTTATAGCCGTCAATTGCAATGAATAAAAAAAAAAATTTAAAGAGAGAAAACATTATTACAAATTTGGGGCGTCAGGCGATTAAAATTTGTAATCATAATTAATCGCATGACTTAACTAGTTAAATCACAATTAATCACACATTTTATATCTGTTCTAAATGTGCAGTTAAAAAAAATCTAGGTTTTCATACTCTTGTTAACAAAAGTGGGGGAAAATTTTAAACTAATAAAAATAGTGAAAATGAATTTTTGACGTCTATAGCCGTCAATGGCAGTGAATGAGTTAAAATTAAACCCCAAAACTCATGCATTACATTAATAAAAAAAAAACATTTGGGGCACATCCGTAATATAAATCCATTTATTTATTATTTATGCTACATAAAATCAATACATTCACGGTTTTATACTTAACAGTATGCATGTATTATTTGTTGTATAATGTATTATTTATCTGTCAGAAAATTTGGTTTGTAAACCATTTTGCTCACAAAAGTGGTGTTCATAAGCCGAGGTTCTGGTGTAATATAGTGCCGAACTAATGCCTTCTAAAATAATGTGTGGCCACTTTGAACTGCCAGTCATTCTATCTGTTTTTTTTTTTTTCCGAGAGCCATTTACTGCAAAAGAAGGAGCAATTTCATGGGAACTGTGTATGACGGAGCCTGTGTGTGGCATAAGACAAAGAGCAACGGGAGGTTGTGTGGCTGTCTGATTGTGACTGGTCGCACACAAACATTGTCATGAATTGATGCTCAGACATGCACCCGTGAGCACACAGACTGAATTCAATACAAAACAAACACACTCACACACACTACTGTAGGAACACAAGTAGTAGAAGTACCCTCATGAGCTCGGGAACACTATTGAGATTGTTCTTGTATAAACATGGTAATAAAAGTGAAATGAGTTGGCACCAAAATTATTTCTACACTTTTTTTTTTTCCAGTTTGCCGTTCCTGTAAACCAACAACAACAATCATGCAGTTGGTAATGATAACGTGCAGTGTCGATCAAAAAAAAAAACATTATTATTTTTATAAAAGCAGAATTTAGGACACAAATCTTGGTTTGAATCTCATTCATTTGTGCAGGTGTGTTTAATTTTGTGATAGCTGAGAGTGTATGTTTTCAAAATCAACAGCAGTCTAATTAAGAATTTAAAATGAGTCAGACTGAAAATTTAAAATAAAGCAACATTACAAATACACAAACATTACCTAAATATATGAAACGTGTCCAGTCGTTTAAATTTTAAACTGTTCAGCTCATTTACATTTTTTTAAATACATTTTCCAAAAATTTTTTTTTATTATTATTATTTTTAATTTTTTTTATTAAATGGAATGGACTGCTATTTAAATACTGTTTTTTTACAAGTGCTACTACTATACTACTACTACTACTATTGCTACAAGTACTACATACATGCGTCTTTCCACCTCGCAAGAGTCAGCAGTCCCATTCAAAATTTGCGCAGGAATTTTTCTACTTATTATTATTATTTTGTCTTTGATATGTACAGCCACTTTAGTTATGGTTGTTGTCAACCTTAAACATTTCTTGACACTAATATGTTATATTATCGCTAATCTAAACATGACATTCTGATTAATATTACGTTTGTAGAATGTGAGTTAAGAAGCAAAATCCAGCCATTTTTATCCATCTCAGGGGGCAACCATTTTTTCCATTTGCATGACTTCACAGTTGCTCAGATCTCAGTCAACGACCAATCACAGCTCACCTGTTTTCTGAAGTTGAGCTGTGATTGGTTGATTGGTACCTGGGACCTGCGCAACTGTGATGTAATTTTTACTCGACCGCAAATGGCAAAATGGCCGCCTTCTGATTTTGATAAAAAACTGCTGGATTTTGCTGCTTAATTCATACTCCACTAATGCAAAATTAACCGGAATACCATATTAAGACTCGTGGGGCTACAAAAAACATATTGCCAAGAAAACTTTGGGGGGGTTGACTTCCCCTTTAAGCGCTCTATAAATAAAGCTGAGGTGGTTGTTGAATGAGTGTGAATTTTATCTGTACAGTATGTGTGCCCTGTGATTGACAACAATTCAAGGGCGTAGCCTGCCTATTGTCCAAAGTCAGATGGGATGGGCTACAGCTCAACCGTGACCTTTTTAAACAGTGAAACTGGTATAGTAACATTTTTTTTTATAGTAGTAATAAAATTAAAGATAAAAAAAACAAAGATTGAAAATTTAGTCCACAGCAAATTTCTGCACACGGGTCCTAATTGTGGGATCAGCCAAGACTTGCTGCACCGGTTTACCAATTTGGCAAACCAGTCCACCAATTTGGTAAAGTCAATCTAACCATTATGTGCTCAGATCACATCCAACACCGGCGCAAGGTAGACAGTTGGTCAAACATGAAGCATTTCCTTCATGGGCATCAAACACTAAGTCATTTATTATGTTTTTTAAGGATCCTACTGGTTGGCACAACTATTAGAGATTCTGGCCTTTACTCGTTCGCGATGACCAACATCGGGTCTAACCTGCCTCTGCGTAGACTTAGGCCCGCGAGAGCAAGAGCCTATGACGAGAACATGCACTCTAAAAACAGTTGGGTCAAAAGTGTCACAATTATGGATAAAAAATGGACCGATCCACTTTATGGGTCAATTTGACACAACTTTCTGGGTTGTTTTATACAAAATGACCCAATTTTTGGACCACAAGTAAAGGATCTGACCAATATTTATGAGTTGTTTTACTCTGAAAGACTTTTTTGACTCAATGTTGGGTCAAATCGACCCAAGTAGAGGATTGGCCTATTTTTTTTTACCCATCGTTGTTTGTTTTTTTTAGCCAACTGTTTTTAGAGTGTGCAAACTCCACACAGGAAGGATTTTGAGTTGTGTAATAATCCATAAAATAAAAATTATACCTGCGTAATACAGTAAATGTAGGCCTATCAACTTTCCATGCCCTTTTGTGGTTCGATTAGGGGATGCCGTTAATATTTGCAGGGTTGGGAGGGTTACTTTTAAAATGTAATCCGTTACAGTTATAAGTTAGCTGCTAAAAAATGTAGTTAGTAACGTAATCCAAGTACCATAATATTAAAGCAATGTAACTGAATTACTTTATGATTACTCCAATATTGAGTATACTCATGAAGACAAAATAAAAATAAATACCACCACAATATATATTGTATACAATGTGACCCGGGCAACTTACAAATAGCAAAAATCCTAGTGTAATTAAAAAGCATGTAGGCTATTGACTGATTGATTGAAGGCCATATGCTGTTTTCAAACTGCCACTGAAAGCAACCACACCTGATAGATAGATAGATAGATAGATAGATAGATAGATAGATAGATAGATAGATAGATAGATAGATAGATAGATAGATAGATAGATAGATAGATAGATAGATTTATATGTGACATCAACTGCCAAATGAAATTTTATCCCAGCGACAAGTTTAACCGTGTATATGTTGTGTATGATGTTTGAATAGTGAATTAGTGGGAGGAAGATTTGTTTGGAAGGTGTCACTCACATTATGGTTGTAGGCTAGCGGGCTAGCTAGCTAGCAAGAAGCTACAGCGCGTAGCATGCAGCTGGACTCTCAGCTCAAACTTTCGCTCCGAGTAAATTCCAGTGAATACCGGTCGTCATTTCCTCCTCACGTCCGTGAAGCTTTTTCAAACTGCCCGCGTGTGGCGGACGCGACTCGTCAGTTCGTTTGTCCCCACCTCCCGGACATGTAGCAACGGTCCCAGTCGCGCCGGCGGGCGGGTGGGCGGGCGTGCACGCGCTCTCTCTCTCTCTCTCTCTCTCTCTCTCTCTCTCTCTCTCTCTCTCTCTCTCTCTCTCTCTCTCTCTCTCTCTCTCTCTCTCTCTCTCTCTCTCTCTCATCGTAGAAATTGTAATCCATGTTTTTTCTTGTAACTGTAATAGAATACAGTTATTTTTTTTTATCTGATTACGTAACATGTATTCCGTTACTCCCCAAGCCTGAATATTTGTCAACTGAGGGCATGTGAAACCTTTTGAGACTCTTAAGGGCTATAGACATAAACTTGACTTGACTTGACTTCCTCACAGCTGTGTGGTGCTTAAACACGTGAAACAAATAACGCAGCACATCCTCATGCACGGTTCTGTTTTGGAATCAAGCTTGCAGGGGGTTGTTGGAGGCGGGAGGCCTCCGTGACATCCTCCCGCTGCTATTATTCTTACAACTTCCTGTTATTAGCGGCTCTCCCGCCCCTTTTAAGCGTCTTGGTCCATATCTGGACATGTGAACTGCGGCGCTGTTAGAGTCCACTTTAGGAATTTCCTCTGCAAGGGTGCGGCGGTTATTGGCCATTGGGTCTAAATGTTGGAATGTGCCGGGATGTCCAGTGGGGGCTTTGTACACGTTTGCGTGCAGAAATGGCCATTTTCTCCTAAATGTGCCCTTCGCTAATTGCCGCAAGCTCTTTGTCCAGCCCCCTGCCTGCCTTCCTGAGAGTCTAGACTAACAGACTGTGCTTGACAGCTTGTGGAGAGCTCCGCTAACTCGCAAAATCCGCTCCTGGCCTCTTAGTGTACACTTAATTCACTGTCCATTCACCAGTAAGTCTCTTTGATTGTTCATTGACTTGACTCAAGCTGATAGATGCTCCCACGGTTCAGGAGCGCTCGCTGGCTTTGTGCCTTCAAAATGACAAGCCCAACTGCTGAAGAGGTCAAAGACGTGTTGAAGCCTTTTTTTTTTTTTTGGGTCCTGCTGTTGTCATTAGTCTTCGCTAATAATATATGTCTGAGCTTTTAACTCTTTGTTCTACCTGCCACTCTTTTCGCACACCTGGCTATCATCATCCAGACCAGCAACAACAAGATCTGTGAAAAGGTTCGATGTAGCAATTGCTCTAGCTTGATTTGGGCCCAGTACTGTACAGTGGCAGTTTTTATTATTAGGTCTTTTGGTGGATTTTAGCATTACATGGTATGGCATCATGATGAATAATAAAAAAAAAGCTACAATATAAATAATCCATACTGAGTCACAGCATACTGCAAGTCCAAAATATTAACTCATTCACTGCCATTGACGGCTATAGACGTCAAAAATTCATTTGGACTATTTTTATGAGTAAAACATTTTTCAGAGTTTGAAAACCTTTTTTTTTTATTGTATTAGAACAGATATAAAATTTGTGATTAATCGTGAGTTAATTAGTGAAGTCATGCGATTAATTAAGATTTTTTTTAAATAATCTTTTCTTTAAAAACAAAAAAGATTATTGTTTTTTTTCGTAAATTAGGGGCATGAGGCGATTTTTTTTTAAATCGTAATTAATCGCATGACCACTAATTAACTCACGATTAATCACAAATTTTACATCTGTTCTAAATGTAGAAAAAAATCTAGGTTTTCATACTCTTAACAAAAATGGAAATAAAATTCATGTTAAATGGAAACAGTTCAAATGAACTTTTGACGTCTATAGCCGTCAATGGCAGCGAATGAGTTAACTTTAAGAACTCTACAGTTAGCAATATACACAGTAAATATTTGTCACAAGTGATAAGAGTGTAAAAACATTCACCTGACGAGAGAAGTCATTTATGGTCTGTTTGTCATCATTGTGTCAACTGATGATTTGAGATATGATGAAATGTTACATGCATGAGAAAATAGTGTGCACGTTACAGGGAGTGGCTTCATGTCAATGCGCCTGCCGTGTTGGTGCGTGAGTGGGGTCAAAACGTGTGAATGTGTGTGTGTGTTCGCAGCAGACCTCCAGATGAGGTGACTGCTCAACTATGCGCCTTGACAACAACCTTGAGATATCTTTCCCTTGGGCCGTGTGTGTGTGTGTGTGTGAATGCGTGTCAGGGTTATTTAGTTTTGGATTTTTCATTACGGTTCGGTTTTATTTTGTTTCACTTTTTTTTTTTTAATTAAGTTGCTTTAAACTAGTTTTTATAGCAGGTTTGTTAGTTTACTTTTTTTTTGGAGGGGGGGGCGGGGTCGTTTCAGTTTAACTCATTCACTGCCATTGACGGCTATAGACGTCAAAAATTTGAACTATTTCTATTAGTTTAACATTTTTTCCACTTTTGTTAACAAGAGTATGACAACCTAGAATTTTTTTATTGTACATTTAGAACAGATATACAATTTGTGATTAATCGTGAGTTAACTATTGAAGTCATGCGATTAATTACGATTACAATTTTAATCACCTGGCGCCCCAAATTTCTTATAATCTTTTCTTCTTCTTTTTTCATTCGCTGCCATTGACGGCTATAAACGCCGAAAATTCATTTCAACTAATTTCTATTAGTTTAAAATTTTTTTCCACTTTTGTTAACGAGAGTATGAAAACCTAGAAAAAAAATTCATTGTACATTTAGAACAGATATAAAATTTGCGATTAATCGTGAGTTAACTAGTGAAGTCATACGATTAATTACAAAAAAAAAAATTAATCGCCTGTTGCCCCTAATTTTTTTTATAATTTTTTGGGGAAAATGAATTTATGGCAGTGAATGAGTTAATTTTGTATTTATTTAATTTAATTGATTTATTTTTAATCTATGGATTGTTTGTCATCTTCCTTTTTCTGGATGGCTGTACAGGAATGTTAAAATAAATACATTAACTCATTCACTGCCATTGACGGCTATAGACGTCAAAAATTCATTTGTTTAAAAAAAAATCCACTTTTGTTAACAAGAGTATGACAACCTAGAATTTTTTTATTGTACATTTAGAACAGATATACAATTTGTGATTAATCGTGAGTTAACTATTGAAGTCATGCGATTAATTACGATTACAATTTTAATCACCTGGCGCCCCAAATTTCTTATAATCTTTTCTTCTTCTTTTTTCATTCGCTGCCATTGACGGCTATAAACGCCGAAAATTCATTTCAACTAATTTCTATTAGTTTAAAATTTTTTTCCACTTTTGTTAACGAGAGTATGAAAACCTAGAAAAAAAATTCATTGTACATTTAGAACAGATATAAAATTTGCGATTAATCGTGAGTTAACTAGTGAAGTCATACGATTAATTACAAAAAAAAAAAATAATCGCCTGTTGCCCCTAATTTTTTTTATAATTTTTTGGGGAAAATGAATTTATGGCAGTGAATGAGTTAATTTTGTATTTATTTAATTTAATTGATTTATTTTTAATCTATGGATTGTTTGTCATCTTCCTTTTTCTGGATGGCTGTACAGGAATGTTAAAATAAATACATTAACTCATTCACTGCCATTGACGGCTATAGACGTCAAAAATTCATTTGTTTAAAAAAAAATCCACTTTTGTTAACAAGAGTATGAAAACCTAGATTTTTTTTATTGTACTATTAGAACAGATATAAAAAGTGATTAATCGTGAGTCAACTATTGAAGTCATGCGATTAATTACAATTAAAAAATATATTAAAAATTGGGGGTGTCAGGCAATTAAATGTTTTAATCGTAATTAATCGCATGACTTTACTAGTTAACCCACAATTAATCACAAATTTTATATCCGTTCTGAATGTACAATAAAAAAAAGTTATAGGTTTTCATACTCTTGTTAACAAAAGTAGAAAAAATGTTAAACTAACAGAAATAGTTACATTCGTCTATAGCTGTCAATGGTAGTGAATGAGTTAAAATGCTAATTTAAAGCAAGCATTTCCATTTTACTTTTATTTCATAAACGAAAATGTTTTTCCCCAAACTCCAATTTTAGTTATTTGGTTTACTATAATTGTGTGTGCGCATGCGTGTGCGAATACACACTTCTTGCGCATGCATGCAAAGGACTACACAGTCCAATAACACAATCCAGTGTATTTCTTTTGTTTATCATCCACCATTCTGCAGTCCTATCAAAGAAAACGGATTAATGAACCGAGCAAAAACAGAATTCAAACTTTTCCGTTATCGGATAAACATTTCCATGACAACTGCACTAACAACAGTTTTGGAAGCCCACCCCCCCCCCCCCCCTCAATTAGATGGGAGACGTGTATAATAGTATAGCACGACAACTTTGGTGCCTTGTAGGCTACTTCTCGTGCTATTTGTATTTCATGAGGTCTTCTGGAGGAAAAAAAAAAATCTCTTTTTTTTTAACGATTAGACTGGATGGAAGTCAGGCAAGTGAACCACTACACCACCAGTGATGCAGTAATATACATACGCATCTTCAAATCATGTATTATTTTCCTTCTTTGGTTCTTCGGCCTCAACGTCGCAACTTTTTCATGTCCTGCTGAGTCAACCACTGGCAATGGGAGCCAGATGTGATGATGTCACAGCCCCACATGTGTGCGCGGCGTTTGAACACGAGGCCGCTGACGCGAGTCAGTCGGTCCTTGTTCATGACACGAGCATGGAAGTTGCCGAGGCGGCGACCACGAACAGCTCATAAATAATGATTACGACTCTTCATGGCCTAAATGCAAAGGTGGCAAAAAGTACTTTAAATAGAAGTACTCGAGTATACCCGATTGATGGTGTCACTGAACTGCGCACATGTGGAATATATCAGCAAGCAACAATTACACATGCCGCAAACACCATACCTTCCCTTGTCACCAGTCTCGAGATGATAATCATTGACCACATGACTAACGTCACCATGGCGACGCCTTCCGTCCTTCCTCTGATCTCTCAGCAGAGCGGATTCATTAAAAGTTCCAGCGAACCATGGTCGGCCGGCTCCATGAGTCATCGCTAAGTTCGGGGAGTCGCTTTTTTGCAGACTCGGCCTACTCATATAATATGACTTTGGTTTTTGTTACACACTTTACAATGTTAGAACTGATATTTGATATGTTTTTTTTTTATCCAATTTGGCTTCCACTGTCCCTTAAAACTCATTCACTGCCATTGACGGCTATAGACGTCACAAATTTATTTAAACTATTTCTATTAGTTTAACATTTTTTTCCACTTTTGCTAACAAGAGTATGAAAAGCTAGAGGAAAAAAATATTGTAAAATTAGAACAAATTTAGGATTAATCTTTAGTTAACTAGTGAAGTCATGTGATAATTACAATTTTTAAAAAATTAATCGCCTGACGGGCCGAATTTATTTATTTTTATTAATATTTATCAATCGTAATTAATCACATGATAATTTGATATCTGTTATAAATGTCCAATAAAAAAATGAGGTTTGCATAAAAAATTAAATGAAATGAAAAAAATGCTAAACTAATAGAAATAGTTCACATGAATTTTTGACGTCTATAGTCGTCAATGGCAGTGAATGAGTTAAAAAAAATAAATTTAAATGTAATTTATAGTTTCGCCATTTTCTTTCATTAAACACATGCTGAATTTAACCTGGAACCCCTCAGTGTACACAAACTTGTTGCACAATTCCAATTAAACTAATTTCTTTGTGTGCGTGTGTGTGTAGATTTTGAGTAACTTTAGGAAAAGTCATCAAATTCCAGAGTGAAAGTATGACATTTGGGGGATATTTATTGCTGACAAATGTAAAATTTGACCTGGACTGTATTCTACAGTAAAGGGAAAAATACTGTCTTGAGCCCATAAGCATTTTCATACTATTAATGTATTTTCTGCATATTTATGTTATTGTAATTGCAAAATAAAGTCATTTATATTTGTGTGCACTTATATAAACATGTTAAAAAAAAAGCACCAGTGCAAAACTACAACCAATTAAATTAATTCAATAAATAAATAAGAACTCCCATGTCAGGTTGACAGGGTAAAATTGCCCTGTGTCTTAATGACTCGTTCTATCCACTAGAGGTCACTGCTGCATCAGATTTTCAGACCAAGTAGCAGCGTGTGAAATTAGGGACAGGAACAAATTGGACAATCATTTGCTGTTTGGAATTATTATTAAATAGCAGCATGACATGACCTTTGAATGGAATCTTTTATTTATATTTGCTCATAGAAACCCAAAATAGTTTTTTTTTTTCTTTTTTAAAGACATTTTTAGCTGCCATTACTGTCATGGTCTGCGATTGACTGGCAACTGCCCGAAGCCAGCTGGGATAGGCTACAGCGACCCCCCCCCCCCCCCACCTCCCCGCGACCCTTGTGAGGAATGAGCAGTCACGAAAATGGATGGATGGATACTGTCATGGCAAAACTTAACATTTGTAATGTATGTTGTTTATTAATATAATAAATACATTTCTGGACCTCATAGAGTCACACAGTTTTGTGGGTCGTTCTCTTTAAGTTGTGCTGCTACCAATATTATTATTATTATTATTATTTTAACTCCTGGTAGTGTTTTTGAAGCTAGATATTTTTTAATTATAAGTTTTCATCCACACACACAAGTGGGGCATGACAGTTAAGGCAGTTATTAGCATTGGTAGTGAATAGCAAGTGGTAGTGGGATTCCTTTGATCTATTGGCCAACATTAATATGCAATAACAAATTGTGACTTTGCAAAACAACTGTAGTCAGAAAAGTAACAGGATGGATTGGTCGTGATTGAAAAAACAAAATACTTTTGAGTAATGCATTTATTAGCATCACTGGCACTCATGTATTATATAATATAAAGCATAAACAAACAAGTCTGTATAATGCCGGCACATTAAAATTTGTATGATGATAATGCTGAATTTTTAATAATAATGTACATTTATTATTATTAATTGTATCATATTTCAACTTTTACAAAAAAATATATGGACTGCTGGATCATGTATGCTTCAAAACAATACACAGTAGACAAGTTCAAAAGATTAACCGTTTTAATAAAATCCATGTCAAACATCAAAATACTGAAATGGCAAAAAAAAGAAAAAAAAAGAAGTAAATTTTGTACAAATCATAGCCGTTCAAAAAATATTACAAACTGTTTCAAAAACATCTTTGCAAACATTCTGATTGTTTAATTTTCTTTATCTTTTTGAAAGCCCTTAACAGTCTCGGGTGAAGGTGGTACGTGTGCTCATCGTTGTTATGGTAATACACACGAGCAGTGGAGGTTAATAAAAGTCACATGGGAACAAAAGTGCACAACTAATTCTATTCAGTCCACGCAATCCTCCGACATGACATCCCATCTTCCCAATTACTGGACTTCATCTTCAATTCATTAAAGCATCATAGCATACATCGATGTCACAGCCAATGTTTGCATTTCATCCTACATGATTATTCACACTGCACGTGAATGCGGAGCGCTATACAGTAATACTGAACGCGGAGTAATGACGACACAGTAATAAGATGAGTTGTGATGGAGAAAGCTTATAATATAAAGACTTCGGCGTATTGACCACAAAAAGGTTTCATTGTAGGCTACATAATAGAAAGTGCAGGCACCTAATAAAGAGTGCAGAGAACTGCTGGTGTGCAGGGTTGTTTCACAATTCAACTGTTGCGTAACTTGAGCAGATAATACAACAATAACAAAAGTCGTGTCATTGCTGCTGCTTTAATAAAAATAAAAATAAAAACTCCCAGCTGCCTAATGTTACTTTTGCATGTGGTTACTTTTTTTGGCTTAATTAAGTTGAGAAGTGGAGCATGGTAGACGTGGTCAGCCTGTACAGGGCTACAAGTGTGAACGTTTTCACGCAAGGCACATGAACGACTCCGTTGTGACGGTAAAACCGATGCGATGAAGACGAAACTAAACATGACGTCTGTGTGCAGTAGAACTTTGGCCTCACAATATTTTTCTTTTTTTTTTTTGTCATCCAATTTAAAATCACCGCTCATTCCATTTCAATAAGCATTCCACCATTATTATTATTATTATTATTATTATATAAACCCCAAGAATGTTACAATACAAAGTCTGATGATTGCCTCTTAGTTTCTGAAGCATGTTTATTATAAACATCCCTGCATATTATTCGTATTATTTTTACCACAAAGTTAAAACGCGCTGAGCGAGAAAATAATCTTTGTACAAAAGTCAGCGCTTCAAAAAAAAATATTTGGGGTTAAAGGTCACGAACAACTTCAAAAGAAATGCTCTCCAAATCAAAGTGACATTACTGTATTGTATAACGTTAAGTGGCTGCCCCTTACCAACACATGCTTAAATAACCGTTTGAAATTGAGTTCTATCTTCACTTTTTTTTTTTTTTTTTTTTTTTGTTTCCCGTCACAACCGCTCTATGGCCTTCTGTCCGTGGCGTGAGTCTTTCTCCATCCAAATAATCCACGTCAAAACAATAATCTGGGTGCCATGTGGTCACTGCAAAGATGAATTCAAAAGTCATCTGCTCGGAAAATCAAGTCGTGATTCTGGTGCGGACGAATGTTTTCGAACCGCAAGCTTGCAAACTCAAATGTTGACTCATTTTGTCCGATATAAGGCACACGGATTGAGGGAAGATGCTAATTGGGCCGTTCCAATAATTCATAAAACAAATAGCAGCCATGAAAATCTGTTTTTTTTTCGTGTTTCCTTTCAAAAGTCTTGAACAGGTTTTTTTGCCTTTTACGCTTTTTTTTTTTTTCCCTCACTGAGAAATTGGCTTGGCTCTCGTGAGTTCTAATTCGAAATTCTGTTTCAGGACTTTTATCGTAGCTCCAGCGGAGGAAAGGGACTTGCGACCCACATGACTCAAACCATCCCATCTCCATTTCTTTTTTAGCTTAAGCACAGAGAAGAACTCTTGCTTTCACGTGACCACAGAAGCCCCAAAAAAAAAATCAATCTTGCCAAAAACATTGGTGGAGAATTCAATAGAAAATCTCCCAAATCACCCCTTGTGTGTAAAATCGGAACGCTACACATTCTAAAAATCTTCTTCTTTTTTTTTTTTCTTTTTTTTTTTTACACACATCAAGCACATGTTCAACTGAATGACCTTCTTGGAAACTTGCTGCACTTTGAACTAAAGAGAAACACTGGAAACTCAGAACTAACGTGTGTGTGCGTGTGTGTTGTATTGTGTCTTAAGCACCATTTTTGATTCCAGCGAAAGAAACGGAAGGCAAAGTGAATATTTTTTTTTTCTCCCCTTCTGAGGAGGGATTCAAACGCCATCCATCGCGTGCCGTGTACTACAAACCACTTGCCCGCCCGCCCGCGTGGCCCTCTTTTGCAACAAGGAAGCAGAAATGAATGCAAAGTGGGGGAAGAAAGAGAATCACAGCTTTGGTATTCCGAGTGAGGTGAACACAGTTCATAAATGCACTCCATAACATGTTTGCATGTGCTCTTGCTTCCTTTTAAACGCTCCTCACAATACTGTACATACCAACGGAAGGAGTACTCGGGCCACAATGAAAAGCAAATAGAAACAATGGAGGAAGAAAGTATTTCAAAGGTGCACTGTTGTGAGAGTAAATTCTTATCACGAGAAAAAAGGTTTATCTTACAACAATAAAGTCAAATTTTTTGAGAGAAAAAAAAGTGAAAAGAAAGCCGAGAAAACCAAACTTGGTCATGAGAATAAAGATTTTTTTTTTTTTAATTCAACACAGTGAACCCTCATTTGGATTTTCCTAGTGCCAGCTTTTGTTTTGCACTTGCCCTCTATTCCAGTGGTGTCCAAACTATGGCCCAGGGGCCAATTTGTGGCCTGCCACCCCCTTTTAAGCGGCCCGCAGCATGTACTAAAAATGATATCTGCTACTAATACATGGGGTTTTATACTGTTGTGTTTTCAATTTATTTACATTTAAACAAGTAATTTATTTTCATAACACTGTACTGAAGATATTTTTTTTTACAAGCAAAAATGTGTTCCTTCTATAAACTATTTTATTTTTTGAAAGCTGTAAAGGTATCGTGTAAAAAAAAAAAAAAAAAACTAAAAAAACAAGCAAATTCCCCCCGTAATATCTAAACAATCTACAATTGCTTGATTGATTGATTTTTGGTGTGCTTGATACATTAAAGTAAAAAATGTCAACGTGGCCCTGGTATCCGGTGATTTTTGACGTTTGAACACCGCTGCTCTATTCACTGAAAAACTCTCATATTAGCTTTTTTTATTTTTTATTTATTTATTTTTTTGCTCTGGCACCATCTGGTGGTATTTTGGCATCAAGGGTGCACGGTGAAGTGACATACATGCACATTTAGACACCAATCTGAAGGGGCGTCAATTACTGGTCAACAAAGTTGCAAAGTTCACATGTGCAAATTTTACGACTTAACCCTGGGGAAAATTATTTGTTCAGTGTGGCCCTAATACTCCTTGTACATACTACAGACAACAACGTACTGTAGTCACAGGCATACAAAGTGTGACTGTGTAGTGCCGGGGCCCTGAGCAGTGCTGCCCCCAGTGGTGCAGTGGTGTAAAGGCAGGCTTGCTGAGGCGCTTCCATGCAGCCTAGTGGCGGTGATGGACGTTACAGATGTTTTTTTTTTTTTAATACTGTATCCGTCGTTCCTCCAGGAAGAGGCGTCAAGTTAAGGCTCCGTATCCCCGTCAACGCTATTGAGTGGTCACTTGCAAAGTCTCTGAAGTGCCCTTTGGCCAGTGGTCAAGGTGAGCTGTTTTTTTTCTGTTTTTTTTTTTCTTTTTTGGGGGGGTGGGTGGGGGTGTGAAGGAGACAAACTAGATGTCATTAACTGCAGGGGTTTTCCCTCAATTTGAAAAATGTGCTCCAATTCAACAGTCAAGACAATCACGGACACTTCCTTGGAGGAGGCCTATCAACTTTCCTCGTCGTGTAAAAAAGGTGCAAGGGGGTTCACAAAAAAAAAAAAAAAAAAAAAAAGCACAACTTGTATCAAAATACTTACATTGTGTCACTTCCTGGATATCCAGTGCTGGTTGTAGACAGGTAGATCTTGGGCAAAGGGTCTGTAATGTGCAAGTTAACAGTCTGTGTAGTGAAGGCAGAAGTGACCCCCTTCGCCCGACTCCACAGGTCAAATGAAAACAAAAGTGGAGCTAATCAAGATGGAAGGTGGAGACGAGGAGATATTGACAGCCCTTGCTCCCGGTCCAATCGCACAATGGACGGGGATGAAGCTCTCGTGGGAGGGGGGGGGGGGGGGGGGGACCAAGGAAGTGTGCTGCTGCTGCCCCCTACAGGCCCTAGTGGGTCTGGGAAGCACTTTGCTCTCGCGACGCCATTACGTAGGCATGACTGCAACTCCCGCGGTTGAAAAGAGGCACAAAACAGTACATTCCCTCTGAAAAGTGAGTGCGGGTCTGCATCAAGAGAGAGAGAGAGAGAGAAAGAGAGAGAGCAAGGATGGGGAGGATTCCAACTGGACCTCTTCTGTTGACGCCTAGGAGACGTGCGGTGAAGAGGACGGCTGTTTCCAGAAGCACCAGCCGCGCTTGGTGTGCTGCTTGCGCAAGATCTCCTCCTCGTGCTCGCGCTCCTTCTGCGAGCGCAAGTAGCGGTCCTCCTCTTTCAGGAACCAAACGGGAGGCCAGCGCTGCTTCTCAAAGTGCCTCTGGTTGTCTGCGTGATGCCACACAAGTTGATGGATTTGTAAACCCATGCATACTGTTCATTTTCCATTTCAAGAATAGAATTAAAACTGTCTAGGATGATTAACTCATTCGAACCCCAAAATGTATAAAAATGTTTTTTAATACTTTGTCACTCCCAAAAACGTATTTAATTATTTATATGTTATTTTTATCCGTCCGTCCGTCCGTCTTCTTCCGCTTATCCGGGGTCGGGTCGCGGGGGCAGCAGCTTTAGCAGGGAAGCCCAGACTTCCCTCTCCCCAGCCACTTCAGCCAGCTCATCCGACGGGACCCCAAGGCGTTCCCAGGACAGCCGAGAGACATAGTCTCTCCAGCGTGTCCTGGGTCGTCCCCGGGGACTCCTGCCGGTAGGACATGCCCGGAACACCTCCCCAGGGAGGCGTCCAGGAGGCATCCGAACCAGATGCCCGAGCCACCTCAACTGGTTCCTCTCAACGTGGAGGAGCAGCGACTCGACGCTGAGTCCCTCTCGGATGACCGAGCTTCTCACCCTATCTCTAAGGGAGAGCCCGGCTACCCTGCGGAGGAAACTCATTTCGGCCGCTTGTATCTGGGATCTTGTTCTTTCGGTCACGACCCACAGCTCGTGACCATAGGTGAGGGTAGGAACGTAGATCGACCGGTAAATCGAGAGCTTTGCCTTTCGGCTCAGCTCCTTCTTCACCACAACGGACCGATACAGCGTCCGCATCACTGCAGACGCTGCACCGATCCGCCTGTCGATCTCCCGCTCTAACCTACCCTCACTCGTGAACAAGACCCCAAGATACTTGAACTCCTCCACTTGGGGCAGGACCTCCTCCCATGTTATTTATGTTATTTTTATGTTTTTGTTTTTTAAATGCTAGAGCAAACAGAAAGCTTTGATACAGCTTTTGACACAAAGAGGTGGCTTAAAGCAATGGTAGTTATTTAATAAAACGGCCAGCAAGTGGCAGCAGAGTATAAGAGATCAGCCAGGGCCATGTTGCAACAAGCTTTTTTCCCCACAGTGTTTTCAACAGGTTTGTGAATAATGATGAAACTTAGCTCCATTATAATGCTAATTGCTGCAAAACAGATACAAATATACTTATTTTTCCTGATGAAAGAAGAGACTCTAATCTTTCTTTTGGTAGGTTCCACGTTTTTAGAGCAATTGAACAGAATATTCTGTGGACCTTGCAAAATCTGTCAAAATCCAGTAAAACAGACCGGAGCAAAGGGGGTTGCTTCAGTGAAAATGGCTGCGAGTGAATGAGTTAAAAAAAAATGGACGTTAAATCAATAATCAAAGTTTTAGAGCAGTGATTCTCAACTGGTGGGTCCGGACCCAAAAGTAGGTCGTGGACAGTAAAAAATGACATGTATTTGTAGTTTGAGTTTTTTTTAGAACAGTATAGCGGCGTACCAAGTTCATAGATAGAACATACAATATGGGGGAAGTGCCAGGAAGTGTTACTCACTTGCTCCCCTACAAATAAACAATGCAGCTCAGCCTTTGTATGTCAAACTCATTTGAAATGGTGTTTATTTAAATAATAATTTTAATTAATAAAAAGATTAGTTTAAAAACATAATTAAATTAGTAACTAAATTAAATTGTTATTATAATTTATAAATATAAATGATCATTAAAAATTAATTGGTTACAAACTTAAAGCGCCATAGCCAATTGTTTAGTCAAACAGATCATTTCAAAGTATGCATGTTTTTACCTGGCGACATGGCCTTCATGTCTTTGGGAAACTTGCGGCAGATGCTGTTATAGTTAGTGCAGATGTGATGGAGGCACCAGGCTGACAGCTGCTTGGCATTGTGGAACTGAAAGAGGGGAAAATTGGTCGAAAATGCAACAATCAGAACTTCAATAGCCATTTCGCTTCATTAACGCATTCATTCAAATATTCCTTTAAACAGACCTGGGCAAGCTCCAAATAGGCCAAGACGTGCCCGTCAATGTCAACTCCTTTCACTGCCAACTGCAGAAGCTCATCAACAGCGTGCTGCTCTGAAAACGGACATACACATAAGCGCGTTATCATTTGCCATCTCTCGCCTTCTCCTAACCTTTAGCTGCAAAGAATCCTTACCAGTGAGGGCGACCAAGCGTGGTAAACAAAGACGGTTGGCCACCACTATGAGTTCAATGGCCTCCAGATCAGCACAAGGTGTCAACATGGCACAGTACAGGAACTCCAGCACGCCTCGCATGCATGCGCTACTCGTGGTCAGGATGGGCACCTGCAGATTGAGGATAAATACAGGTGAGCTGGAATAATTCTCACAATTACCCACAAGGGTGCAAACTTGGCTATCAATACAAACAAAAGCAGTGGAGGTAAAGGGCGGAGGACATCCTGTTCTGGTTCTGCTCCCTTTGATAGAAGCATGATGGCTGGTAGTGAGAGCAGTGGGTGGAAAAAAAACAAAGCATGCAGGGAGACAGGAAGCACCATCGCGATGAGGACATTCTTGACGAGCAACATGGAAATGCGTCCACGGCAACCAAAAAACAAACAAACACACAAACAAAAACAGAGTTTCCTTTGAGAATCAATATTTTCAACAAAAAAAAAAAAGCTTCCAATTTTTTTTTTTTTTACATTTTTTGGTTGAACTCCACTTTTGAGTTTCTATTGTATTCGCCAACATCCATGTAAGCTTATACAGACGCTCCCCTACTTACGAACATTCGAGTTACGAACAACGGTACATACGAACATTTCTGCGCGTACAGTATGTCGAAAAATGTTCGGAAAGAGATGCTGTAAGTTAGATTTTGTATTGCGCGTAGTGCTTCTTTCCGCCGCTAATACCGACGCTTGGCGCTGTGAGAGCTCATTGGAGGCTGAGCAACGTGTCGAGGGGGAGGAGGAAGAAACGCCGGTCCCCATGAAGGAGGAAATAACTTTTGAAGCCGATTCCAGCGACGACGAAGAATCTCTCATGATATAAAATCCTCCTCTTCCTCCTCCTCCATCATCTCCTTAAGCATCGAGTACATCTTCCAAAAGTAAGTTAAACTTCATTTTATTTATCTTATTACGTACATGTACATACTGTGTGTGTCTCTCGCTCTCTCTCTCTCTAACATACGTAGTACAGTACAGAACTGTACGTATTCTCTCCATTTTATTAAAAGTTTTTTTCAGTACAAACCAATGCAGGTTACTTGTACAAGCCTTAAACATACTTTTATAAACCTTCAATATACTTATATAGGCTTTAAACATAAATTATAATACAAAATATAGCACTGAAGCAACTTACGAACAAATTCACCTTACGAACGATCGTCCGGAACGTAACTAATTCGTAAGGTGGGGAGCGTCTGTACAAGGACTTCTGGAAGCCGCAATCCAATCAGAATCCATTTAACCCGTGGGCAGTATTTTATTTTGAAATGGCTTGGTCAGAACCAACAAAAAAGCCAAAAAATGGTCACAATAACGCCTAGGGGTTAAGAAAATAAATGCATACAAACAAGCTAATCTGTTTTCAATTACCGCCACTCAGGGTATGCAGCACGACCGGAAACTATCCAACAGATGAAAGAGGCGACCCGAACACTAACCAGAACCACTGAGCATACCTACTGAGTCCCCCTCTTCAACTTCCGTTTCTCGGAGCAATTAAGAGAATGTCAGCGTGGCAAGACCTCAACACTGAGACCAGGGTGGTCTCAAGGGCTTGGGAGCCCCAGCTGAGACTACGGAACATTAATGAGTGGTCTCATTCACATTCATGGCTGTAAGCGCTGTATTGACAGGTGGTCTATGCCCCTAATCATGTGAATCTAAAAACATATATATATGGTTTTGTATGAGGAAGTCTGGAGTGGAAGAGAAGTATGTTAAAGTGGTGCATGAAGGCTGTAAAACAGTGGTGACGGTGTGCTGTAGGTGTGACAGAGGAGTCCAAAGTGGAGGTGGGAATACATCAGGGATCAGCTCTAAGCCCCTTCTTTTTTGCAGGACAGGATGACAGATGAGGTTAGACAGGTATCTCGTTTTGGGGTTTGAATGAGTTCATATGCGTTTGAATGTGATTGGTTTATATAGTTAGTATAAAAGGGGTGTGCACACTTGTGCAACCTTATTACTTCCCCCGCCGAAAAGATTTTATACAGGTTATGGGTCAAATTGATAGCGGGGGGGAAAAAAGTGTTGAAGTTATTTTTCTTTAGAACAGGGGTGTGTAGACTTTTTCCACATATCCTATCATTTCTACAGGCAATCACCAACAATTAATTGGCTTCAAATTCAAATCCTTTGTTAGGACTTTTGCGCGCAGATGGTGTGAAGTCATGATATCACAGTCAAATGTGTGAATCTAAAAATACCGAGTAGGAAGTGTGACATGAGCATGAAAATAGAACAGCGCTGGCTGATCACATGCGACTTTCACAGTTTGAGGAGTTTTTCCTAAGGGGATGCACCACTCCAACCTCAAATTTCAGTGTAATTTGCTGTCATGTCACCTACTGATTTGTATGCACTTTCAACAACACCACCACTGTGGCTGTTCCCAGAATAGACTTCAAAAATAATTTGTGCAACCACCCCATGCATGCAATGTGGAAAAATCGAAAAGAAAAAAGTACATTTGCTCTTTGCGAAGGTCTAAATTTGCAGTACGACATCAAAGTTGACCTCGAAGAGGAAGCGTTTTGCGGCGTTGCAGAATGGAAAAGTCTGGTTCTGGAGTGTCAAGTGATCACGAGATCACCTCAGGAAGGGAACCAGATTTTAAGTGAAACATCACATGTAGAGCAATGAGTCTTGCCAATTGGATATTGGCTAACCTCATAATGATATGCTTTCTACTTAAATACTGAGATGACATCATCATCAGTCCTGTGGTAAATCTTAAAATCCTACATGGTCGACAAATTCACCATATGACATGCACTACTTCCAGAGCACATATGATACTTATAGAGCTAATTAAAAAGGGATTTTATTTTATTTTTTTCCCTGGAGAGCTCAGTATTGTTCATTCGGTAATTTGACCGATTTGACATGTCATCATCATTGCTCTCTTTTTTTTTTTTATTATTATTAATTTTTTTTTTTATTTTATTTTGTATTATTTTTTATTTTTGAGTACGTGTATGTGCGTGCGCGTATGTGTGTGTATTCATTAGTTCACCTAAAACCTATTAAAAAATCCCATGCCGTTCACCTAAACCGAACACTTCCAGCCAGAGTCGTGAGGCCGTCAGGAGACCCGAGGAAGGACCAAAGAAAAGAAATGAAAGTGAAATCCAGCACCGACCAGACACCACCCACCAAAAGGGATTTTAAACACCGGGGCATTGTGAAGCCAAAGGTGCTCCACATTTTAAAAACCCAGGTCTCCTCTGCAATAAACACCTTACCCTCAATTAACACTTTATGGTCACTGCAACTAAAACAACTCCATTAAGCTTGTTAGGCCTCACCTCCTCAACGTAGCTTTCCATGAACGAGCCACGGAACATGGCCGCCATCCAGTCGCAGCTGGAGATGAGCAGGGGCTTGTGGGCCGGCAGGAAGCCGTCGTCCAGACGGAACACCACATCTAAAACCGGGGTGGGAAAAGAGCATTCATCTGGTGGAATGCCACAGAAGCCCGAGCTACAGAGGGGGAAAGACGGACAAGGCAGACAAAGGCAGAGACAGACAGACACACACAGAGAGACATAGAGACACATGTAGACAAACAGAGAGATAAATTGACAGAGGGACAAAACAGCTTTTGAGAGTAAGGGAAGGAGAACAGACGTAAGGTAAAGGAAATGGAGTCAACCGTGTATTGGACATGTGTTGATATCAATCAAAAACAACTGTGACCGTGTAGTCATTTAATCATGGCATGTATCACAAAGCTAATCATTTTCCTAGATAAAGCAGATCACCTTTTTGAACAATTCATCAAGTAACTATTCATTGAGGGAACAAACTCTTATTAGGGTTATGAGAAAGTCTGCCATCATTATGTTGATAACGATGACTGTGAATGAGCACAAAAAGGAGCGAATGCGAGACAGGCTGTTTTGAGGCGCAGCAGATGCATGACATTGGCTGTGATTGCGTGCAAACACAACACAACAGCTTAGAGGGACAGACAACACTACACAAACAAAGACAAAGAAGGTACGGAAGGACTGAGACAAGCAGACTGAAGTGACAGTCAGTCATCAAATCTTTTGATGACTTTTACACTACAAAGGAAACCACCAAATACAAAATGCATTTTCTCTTGGAGAAATACAATGTTAAATATACAGTGATATTAAATGTACACTTAGTGTACATTGTTAGAGACTGAAAGAGAAGGTTTGGAGTTCACTCGCAGCCATTAACTCAGTGGTTCTTAACCTTGTTGGAGGTACTGAATACGACCAATTTCCTGTGCGCGTTCACCGAACCCATCTTTTTTGAAAAATAAAATACATATTTTTTCTAATTCATGACATAGATATGGTGAACAAAAATGTAACCAGGAGAGTAGCCTAATGGCACGCAGGGGGAAGCAGATCGACCAATGGTCTAACCTCCTCATAAATCACATTTTAATGGAAAAAATATCTGCCTCAAATAAAAACCAAATATCAAAATTTATAGAAACATGGTCTACGTATATAGAATTTTTTAACCTAATTCTGGTTACTTAATTCTGTCTGTTAGCGAGAGACACTACATCGTGATAACTTACATTGATGTTTCTGCATTTGGCAATTTATTATTATATTATATTATTAGTATGGGATTTTTTTTAATGGGCTTTAGGTGAACTGATGAATACACACACACTCGCACGCATGCACGAACACACACACGCACATACACATACTCACCCACATACAAAAAAATATATATATATATATAATATATATATATATATATATATATATGTGTGTATATGTATATATATTTAAAAATAATAATAATAATAAAAAAAACATTTATTAATTTTTTTTAATTTATTTGTTTTTTTAAAAAAAGGAGAGCAATGATGATGTCAAATCGAATGAACAATACTGAGCTCTCCTGGGGAAAAAAAGAAAAAAAAGAAAAGAAAAATAAAATACATATTTTTTCTAATTCATGACATAGATATGGTGAACAAAAACGTAACCAGGAGAGTAGCCTAATGGCACGCAGGGGGAAGCAGATCAATGAAAACAGCAGAGGCCCTCAAATTGAACCCTGTGGAACACCATACGTTTTTGTTTTTTTTTACTTAACATAGTTAGTATGAATGGATTACAATAATTAAGAAATCACACCATGTACCATCAGAGCAGCCACAAGTCGACTACTGAGTGCACCAAATGCCCTGCAACATAAATAGGCCAAGAAATGTAGCGTGATCAACTGCAGCCAATGATGGCCAAGCAAGGTGCATCATCATGAATCATTTAAATCGGGTGTGTGTCTTTCTTGACCTCCGCCAAAACAATAAGGGTTTGATCGAACCCAGGCTAAGAACCACTGAATTAACTGATGCATACATGGGAAACATCTGCAATGTCACCACAATGTTAGCACAGAGGATTACCAGCAAAAGTGCCTTTGTTAAGACACTCCTTGATGCGGTTGGCTCTGCGGACGTGGAACGCCTTGGTGATCTCCTGGTTCATGAAACTCTCCCTGTTGAGCACATTGGCCACCATCATCCGCAGGTCGAACACCTCGAGTAGCTCAGCGATGGTGGCCACCTGCATCAGGTCTCCTCGACCTTCATCCAGGTTGCCGGTGTACAAGTACTGCAGCACGGCCTGGAACGAGAGCAGGAGAGGTCAAACACATTTCCAAGACGGTACATGCATGTGAATATGTTGTTCAATACCCATAAACTGAATTTGAAATCCATCACCTTGAATGGTTCCTCTTGTATGAGCGCGTCCATGACTACGACCGTCATTAGTCGCGGTCGGCCAGTCATGGGGTCATCAACATGCTCCAGGCAAACACTCAGGAACCCTCTTCCCCATCCCGAAAGTGCCCGGCCGCTCACAGGAGTTCCCAGCGAGTACTGAGCTCGAGAGGGGAGTGCATTATCACTCTGGGAAGTCCGTAACGAGCCGCGCTGGAGCAGCGGGGGTCGATTTAGGGCCCGCATGCAGCCATCGACCCCGTCTTTATCAATGTCCAGGCTCTTCGTGCGGCCAGCTTGCTCCTTGGCTCCTCTTCTACTCAGCTCATCTTCCTCCCCGCTGTCCGAGCTTTCCTTGCCGTTGTCCTCCGCCCCTTGTTTCCCCGTGCAGGATGCGCCGAGTTCAAGGGTGAAGAGGTCATAGAATTTGGAGCAGGAAGTAGCCAGATAAACTTTGTGCGCGAAAACACGAGTGGCGCCGCCCTGCAGCAGAAAAACAACATCCGCGCAGAGCGGGTGGCAGAAGAGGGAGTCGGGGCCCTCGCCGTCGGTGGGAGGGGGGTCTGGAATTCCCACTATGGGGCGTGGCGGACGAGGAGGAAGGAAGGGTGCCTGGAGAAGTGGCCTTTGGACCTTCTTCAGGTGGGATTTCCAGAATTGCAGGTGACGGCGGGAGATGAGGGCAGCTCTGATGGCGTTGTCAAAAACATCCTTGACTCCAAACTGGGCTACGATGCTCGTCTCGTAGTAGGGTATCCCCAGCTCCTTTGCCACCTCGTGACCTCTCTCGGGAGGGAGGATATCTGTCGGTTTGATGGGTCTGTGGGTTGCAAAAGATCACGATGGTATTAAGGCTAGTGATGCAACGTGAAAGACGGCGGGATTACTCCCCTAAAACCACTAAAAAGTCCTAAAAAGTTAAATTCGGACCAAAATCTGTCCATTAAGGGCGGATATGGAAGGCTTCTCACTTGGCAAGGGGTCGACGGGCACGATTAACCGCATCCAGGTCAGCGTAGCGGAGATCCAGCTGGCAGCCCACCAGGATGATGGGCGTCCGTGGACAGAAGTGCTTGATCTCCGGAAACCACATGGTGCGGACGTGGCGCAGGGAATTGGGATTAGCCAGAGAGAAGCAAAGCACCACCACATCCGACCTGGAGATCAGGAAGGAAGATAAGCAACCATTGGCCTCATCTGCTTAAATTGAACTGGGATCAGAGATAAGACAGGAAAAAGGATGATGGATAAAAGCAGTTTGTTTTTTTTGGGTCGACGTGAACTTTGATAGAGGCAAGGGAACACACGACGGGGAGATGCCACTGATTGACTGAACATTGTCACTTTGCATTAACAAAAGCTATTGCGGTATGGCCTTGGGGTTGGTGATCTTTATGATCTTGTATTCCTTCACAAGGTCCTGAGGATATATCCCTTAAAAACGCGACTAAAAATGACTAAGGCTAAATATGCACACAAACACAAAAATCCATGTTTGATCTGTTAATAAATGAATCAGTTCTGTCTTTGGACATGCTTGTTGGTAATGTTTAAAAGGGCTGTGTGACTTAGGTCATTAACCCTGGAGAACCCTTTTCTTCTTTGGAAAATTATGAATTATACATTAAATGACTGCTATAAATTCACTGAACACCAAAATATATGTTTTTTCAATTTTAACCCTTTTTTTTTTAAAACTAGCTCAGAGTTGCTAATTTATCAAAATATATATATAAAACATACTCCTAGGCATTCTGCAACATGATATGAAATAGATTAACAAAAAAAACAACACAATTTTACCATATGATGGTTTGCTGAGAAGATGGTTTTGTTTGGATTGATTTCCAGCTCAACAAAACAGCATGTTGCCGGCCATCTTGTCACCACCACTCTGGCTCATGTAAGTGCAATATTCATCCACTAGATGGCCCCATGCAGGGGTCAGAAGTGGCACTCTGGACTTTTGAAGTTAAATTTGTAAAAAAAAAAAAAAGGTATTTGTTATTTGAGTAGCAGAATTTATAGGGGCCAAATTTGACCCCGTGGGTTCTCCAGGGTTAAAACAAGGCTGCCACATTCTTCAGGTCCAGGTAAAAAATAATACTCACATTGACTTGATTTTTTTTTTTTTTTTTTGATAGTACAATTAATACTTTTATTTGGGGGCGGGCTAAATAGTAATGCCAGAAACAGGTTTTGGGCCGATACCCGGCCTTATTTCAGGTACTCGTGCTGCTGTTTTACGATCAGTAATTAGAAGAAGAGAAAATTTCCATTTTAAGGAAAAATGCTATATTGATATAGATAAGTATTTCTTCATCTAGCGTACACTGGTTGTGTTTCAGGTCATATCCACAAGTATTTTTACAGACATTCTTTGGGATGAGTCGGTGCACGTCAAAATACATTCAGAGGCAGTCGAGCGCATGCCAAAATACCAGGTGGCGCCAAAAGCTCTCATAGTAAGGCTATTTCAGCCAATCAAAAGCATAATGCAGAAAATGCTGCATGAAAAAAAAAGGTTAGACGTGGAGTTACTCCTGAAAGTGAAAGAACAAAATGCGAGAATTTTTTTTTTCGCCAATACATACTGGATTGGAAAATAGACATACAGTATTACCGTGTTCATCTGGACATTGTCTTTAGATACTATAGAAACAGTAAAGCTCGATAAAAACCAACAGGCCTCGTGACAAGATGCATTTTTGGGAGGGCTTTACACACACTGCTTCTTTACTTTTCCCACTGTAATCTCACCTAAAATCATTTTCCCTTTAACATACAATACACAAGCCATTACATCACACGCTGACACTGAGCCAAGTCTTACCACCATGGATTGGACTTGTTTACTAATAGGATCACTGCATTGCTGTCCTACTGCACTACAGTGTAGCGTAGAATTGCGGATCCAATAAGAAATGTTTGTTGAATATAATCACATAATAATCTATGATAATCTTTGTTTATGAAAAATGTGCATGGTGTGCCGGTTTGTGTTGTGACTTTTCAGGAACAACACAAATGGATTTAAAGACTATGTTAGGGCTAATAATTGACCGCCAGCTATTATGTGACATAAATGGGCCTGTCAGCATTGCATGTGTTTATGTGGTGCATCCGCACTGCAAAGGTCACCAGTTTCCCTGATTATGTAAGACACGCGTGCACACGCACACGCAAGCGCATCAGACATATCGTATAAAAATCAGATTTGTCTCAATAGAAATGAAATATGTGTATTAGCGCGTCACATAATGTGTAGCACAGAAATAGCATGCTTCAAAATCCGCTTGCAAGAACAATGCTTCTTTAGAAACTGCTTTAATTAGCAGGAGAAACATTTTCTTTCTTAATTATTTATATCGGTGCAGATTGAAAATAGAAAAACATAGTTGAGGTGCAGGTTAAGTGTGACTTAGCCTATTTTCAGTATAAGACTGCTTTTTTTTTTTTCCTTCCTCCAACCTGAATTTTCCACTCCTAACCAGGCATGTGACAATGCTTGATGTCATGTTTTGAGTTTCGAGCTTAGTCATGCGTTCATGGGAGGTGAGGAGACGCGCGCCAATGAGCAAGTGAATGGACAAAGGCGGGAGGAGAGGAAGAGGAGGATGAGATGTTGATGCCTGCCGCTGCAAGACGTCAGGCAGGCGGGCGGGCGGAAAACAGCTGAGCCGGCGCTGCGTCTTTATCAGCTGACTGCAGGCTGACAAAGCATCCGGAACATTAGGGAAGGTGTGGAAACGTACACAAACAGGGAGAGGCAACTGAGTAAACACTGCACCCAAGAAGAATGAAAATACAAGAGAGGTGAGGTATTCGGCGCCGCAAATAGACGCGCAAACGCACACGTCTGTTGCTTGGCTACATCAAAATGTGTGTCAGGGCCACGCAAAAGTGCATCGACCTGCTGTTGTGAAAAGTGAAACGCTACACGCCCAGATTTATTTTTAATTTCCCTGTCGTGTCTTTTTGTCTCTCCTTTTTTTGCAATTGAGTTCAAGAGGTTATAGGTCACATTAATGTTTAATGGTAGGAATATCCACTGTACCTGGATGACTGTGCAATGTTCTATTACTGTACATCTCCAGCCTGTTTTCATGTGAATTTAGAAAGGATTTGGTACAAAAATAGAGTTAATGCGCTGGGATTAGTAGGAAACTCTGGCATATTTTTACTTTTAAAAAAAAGCCTTTGCTAAATCTTTAGAACCATATTTGGCCATCTCACTATTAAGCACTGTGTGAAAACCTTTGCCTGGGATGAAATGTTAACTCCTGAGAAAAAAATTCCTGTGACACCATATTTGGGTTAGTTTGTCTTTAAATTAGCTAGCCTAGTAATAGAAGGTGACATAAAATGTGAGGAATTTACTTTCTGGTTCATGAGAAAAATTCTTTTTTTTTTTTTTTTAGATTAGACAAACACAACACAATTACAACACAACCACTGTTATGCAATACCCAAATCCAAATTGGCCGAATTATGTAATGCATTACAATAGTTTACTAGGGTTCAAATGTATTTCAATTATGTTTTGTATGATTCCCTATTTAAAAAAAAAAACATGTTGCTTATTAACATAGGAGAACCGCAAACTGTATCAAATCAAGATCACTCTGTGTATTTTGACATTGTCTTTGCCGGTTTTGCTTAATTACTTTTGCATTTCATGCCAATAAAGCAGCTTTGATCCAGGCATGCCGAGTAAGAGGATCAAGCCATGATCCAATCATGTCTGCTGGAGGAAGGATGTAACAGCCTGAGGGCAGAGTTCAGCTAAAAAGCGCTGATGGTTGGTTGGGTCACACAGAAAAACCTTGTAAAATCTCCGGGCCTGTTGGTGTCGGATTGACTGCGGAGTTATGTCACAATAATGTCAAACCCACTAGGCGTGATTTGTATTTTCACTTTAAAGGTTTGCTGCTTTAAAATATCTGTAATGAATAAAAAAAAAAAAAAAGCTTGTGATCAAAGAATAATTGTGTTTTTTAAGCTGATCATTTGGTTTTGCGGTACAGTGTGTTCTCACCTGCCATAGGCGAATCGCCGGTCCTTGTGATGATCCCCGAATGTGTCCCAAAGCCGAAGGGACACGCTGACCTCGTCCACAACATCACGGGATCTCTCTAACACCTGCACACACACACACAGCACACGCAAAAACAACACCGTTGTGCGACTTTTCTTGTATTCATTAAGTTTCCTCCACACTATTCTTGCGCGTGTGCGTGCCCACCTCCTGGCATACACGATACTGGTCGATGGCCCAAACGGTTGGCACGTGGGTGGCGAGCAGCTGATACTGTGTGAGGGTGGCATTGCAAGCCCGGGCACATATAAGCCTGGTCTTGCCCACTGCATTGTCCCCGACAACCACGCACTTAATGGTTTCCACATTGGGCCGCTCATAGTCTGTGTCTATATCCATGGAGAGGGCCCTGGGGGAGAAGGGGAAAGAAGAGGTCAGAGGTCAGTTTATATTGAAACAATCACAAAAAAAAAAAGAGACTTCTATTGATAAGGCTTCCCGAGGGGAATGAGTCATCATTGGGACGGTCGAGGCGCTTGGCATGTGGGCGCGGTGGCTTCGAGATGCCAGCCAGGCTCGGGAGGCTTTGTCAAGGCTCTGAGCGTCACTGACCAGAATTTGGAGGACTCTGCCAACTCCTCTCCAGAACACATGGAGGGACTGCTGAGCTATTTCTGTAACACGTCCCGGAGAAGGACAGAGGAAAAGGAGAGATGACGTCTGAGCGCGGTCCTTTTATCGCCTAGTGTATCTAACCTCAAATTTAGTCACCTTGGAATGCTGAACAGCTTGGATGGGGGGGGTTACAGAAGCTGAACACAAGAGATGACAATCGTGCTCAATATTTATCATAGATGTATTCATTTAACTCAGTTAAATAGCGGGGAGTGGAGGGTACACGTGACGCCAGGGAACATGTTTTTTTTTTTTGTTGTTTTTTGGCCATAATAGAATAAAGTGTAATTGCACATCCACTACAGTAGGTGGCAGTGGCGCTCTTATTGTCAGAGACCACGCAAGCAGTATTCGCTCTCCCTGCAGAGGTGTACTTAGAACAATTTTATAGTCAAATGATACTATTTATAATTGCAGCGGAGAGTTGGGGGCGGGGGGTGGGGGGGGTCACAAAATATTTTCTTCTTCCTTGGGGGGGGGAGTAGCAAAAAAATTTGAGAAGCACTGATTTAAAATCCCAATTTTAATCTGTGATGTTTCTGAGTAGTATTCCTAATTTTTGGGTTGCCTTACAGGGTTTGAGATTATCTCTAAATATAGAGTGCCCCTAAAATATGAGAAAGTAGCGATACCAGGCCTTATTTCAAGATATTGGTACTCATGACGGCAGCTTGATACCAATAAAGGCCGCCCTCTTGCGGCTGTTTTACGAGCAGGAACTAGAAATTAGAAATGAAAAGAACTGAAAATTACACATTGTTTTTTTTTTTGGGGGGGGGGGGGGGTTGGATTTCATGGTATCACTTGGTATCAGTGACACACTGGTATCGGTTTGCTGTCAAACTTCAGCCGATGTGTTGACGATAACGCACCAATCAGATGACAATAACTCCAAAAGAAGAATAAAGGTGGATGAGCAGACGACTGTGATTGGATTGTGTGAAAAGGGGCGTCGTCTTGGGGTTATCGCGTCCATCTACAAGTTTTACTCTACAAACAATGAACATGAAAACGGCGAAAAGAGCCATCAGCGCTTACTTCCTCCCCGGTAAAAGTGCGCCATTTTGCTCAAGACTTCGCCACAATAATAGAGCAGATGTGCCTTTGACTACCTTGTCGAGAAACTCGGCAAACAAAAGGAGATCAGCGTACAGCTCTTAAGGGCTCACTTTCCAAATAATTTAACTGAAGACAGCCTTGCCACTTTTCATTTGCCAAACCGCCAAGCAAATATTTTTGAATGCCAATTTTGTACACACAGCCCTTGTCGAATCTTCTCTGTTGCATAACCATCCCCCGCACACACTTTTACCGATCCAATAATCCCTGAAAGTTTTTCAAACAACCACTCGGCAGACTCATAAATAGAGCCTATGAAACATTCATAAAAAGGCCCCTGCTTGGTATTCCATTGACGTGGTTGTCTTAAGTTCGGCACCAGCTGATACGATCGGCTAAAAATGGCGTCCGTTCACTGGCTAAGACACATGAGGAGAACTGACCTGCACTTTTGAGTCGTCACACATCTACAACTTTCTTATCAACCAACAATACCCTGAATTCAATATCCTGAAGTGAAAATGCAAGTGTCTTAGCAAGATTGACAATTTATTTTCCTTAATGTCTGTCTGGATGTGACAAGCAAGGGAGAAATGCAGTGATGTGAATTCTAGATTCTTTTAACTAATTTCAGTCTTTCTTCTTGTCCTATATGACAATGCGGTGACAATCATAAAGTACTTTCACCTGCCGTTATTTTATGATGCATTTTTTTGTGTATGCACCATTAAAAGTTGTTCAACAAAACAACCATAGATCCAACAATACGATTAAAACCACCAATTTTCAGCATGATCTAAATGTGATGACTCATGCTTTGTTCACAAAGAATTTTGGTCCATGTGGTGGGTGGAGGGACAACTATGAATCCAATGTGTCCAGTAATCGCTAATAACCTCATGTTTAGCCATCAAGGACTAGATATTAGGTAACTTATTGGGGAAAAGTGGGGTGGATTTACATCAAGGACGTGCAAAAAAACGGGAAATCGTTTTTGCACCGGCGCGGTCAGAAATGGTAAACACGCACACACACATACTCACCCACATACAAAATAAAAAAAAATATAAAAAATTATAAAATAAAAAAAAAATAATAAAATAAAAAATAAAAAATAAAAAAATAAAGAGAGCAATGATGATGTCATGTCAAATCGGTAAAATTACCGAATGAACAATACTGAGCTATCCAGGGAAAATAATAATAATAATAATAAAAAAGAAAAGGTAAACCTTCGCCCATCTTGCGTTTCCACTGGAAGGGGTGAATATCCAGAATTTTGCATTCTATCTTCTCAGCAGGATTCATTCGAGACCAGTTGAGTGATTTGTGTGCATCCAATTTGGTAGCTTTCGGGTAGTAAGTCAGTCTGCAAAGACTTTGCTATGGACAATAATAAGTTCATGAGGTCAAAGCAGTAAATATTGAAAAAAAAAAAAAAAAGGGAACTGGGGTCTCATTTGCTTTCTGAACACAGTCACAGTCACAAAGTGTGCTCGAGTAAGATACGGTACCAAAGAACAAGCTAATGTTAACCCTCACTTCCATGCCTGAATGTAAACAGTATTTTTAACTTAAACATCCATGACGACGCTGACGTTAAAGCTCAAAATGAATTGGACTTTATGCATTTTGAAGATGTTAACATCATTTGAGAAAGACCAAAAAAAAAAAAAAACATCAAAGTCTGAGGTTACGGCGTTAAAGGCCTCGGTGCTCCCAATGCTAAATCAGATTGCAGGCGGGATTTCCACAGAGACGAGCCAAGGAGGGATTATTTGAGTCTTAGGGAGGAGGAGAGAAGACTGTCACCCGGCATTACAATCAGCCGGTCATGCCACAGGGATCAAAAGTGCAAAAAGCAACAATAACCGAGCATGTTTGTGGTAAGAATTCAACCCTTATCCTAGCGCTTGGGGGAGAGGAAGTAAGAGTGAAGAACTGTTTGTGCATCCAGAGCAACCGATCCATTGAGCCCGGGGGGGTCGCGTGTCGGACGGTTAACAGCCACAACCTAATTATCTCCTCGACATGTTAAGCACCTGCTATCTGGTCTGTGTTTGAATTGTAATGATCTTATTCGGGCTACCACAATTATTTATAGAGGAGCCGATGGGTTCTAAGGGTGCAGCAGTGCAGATCGGAGGAACGGAAAAAAAGAGAAGCTCGGGTTTCATTTGTAGCCACATGACCTCTTGTGAACTGCACACGATTGTCTAGACTTGATCGTCACTCTGCATGGCAACAAAGATGACTGCTGGAATGTATGTTGGGGAAAAAGAAGATTCTTTTTAGCCCTAGCCAAGAGGGAAATTGAAATTATTCTCTTTGTTACAACAGTCAGCTTTAAATATAAATGTTCACAGTCATTTTATGCCAATGTGCATGCGTGTAAAGTTTTTTTCACATTCTGTGTCAATTTGAATTCTGACGGAGTATTTCATGTTTTTAACATTATGTGTAAAATATGCCTCCAAAATAGGGGTGTCTGTTGCCTAGTACCTGCCGATTTGATTCGTATCACGATTCATAGGTCACGATTCGATACCGATTAATCACGATACAAATCTAGAAATTGATTATTGCGATTTTTTTTTTGCTCAAATTTAGAAAATACTAATCAGTAAACTTGTACATGTACACTATAAGATTTGTATGAAAATATATTTATTTATCTGAAAATTCAGGTTGCAGTCTGTTTCATGTATGAACAGCACTGAAATCAAATATTAAGGCGTAATGTTCCATTAATATAACATTCTTCCATGCTTAATGTGTGAATCTTAACCCTAAGTAAGACGTTTTGTTGAATATTCCCATAAAAAATGGATGTTTAAAAATCGATTCGGCCGCATATCGAATCGATTCGAGAATTGCGCGCTGTAATATCGCGATATATTGCCAAATCGATTTTTTCTAACACCCCTAATCCAAAATATGTTGACTTTCCTTTTTTTTTTTTTTTTTTTTTTTTTGCGCACAGCTGTGCATCATTTTTGCTGCTACGTCTACTTCCTCGTCAAGTCATTTTATCCCTCCCTCTGCTGCTGAGCTTTGTCTGGCTTCTTCCCAGCTGTGCCCACTCAAACACTCCTCCTCTCCTACTGACTGCAACTCCTTCTTTCTTACTTGAAGCTATTTTATGATAGTAACACTCTGATAGATGCTCACTCGCATCCATGGGCAGATGTATAAACCCGTCTCTGGACGTCCCACTTCAAAAAGCAACATTTAGCCGATCGCCCACCCACTTTTTGCTCCCCTAGTTCTGTCTGCCTCTCTGTTACGCAACACCTTTCGGGATCCACTTGGAGCGAAACACTGATGGCACAACACGCCCCTTTTTGGGTCCATTTTCTTTGGCCTTGAGTTCATCCTGATCACATGAGCGAGTCTCGGCTTCTCTGCCTGGCAAAACATGACCCCAATAGCTACTCACGTTACGCTAATACTCTCTCAGCAGTCACCACTGCTTAAAAAAATATATATATATATATATATATATATATATATATATATATATATATATATATATATATATATATATATATATATAAATAAATAAATAACAGGACTTGACTTCTATTTGGAAGCGTTGTTGGAGAAAATGTGTAAAAAAAATTATCTTATCGCATATGCAAGTATTGGTCCTAATTTGGCGACAAGTGTTTTACTAGCCTTTGTTTGTGTTATGGAGGTGTTGGAGACAGTGAGTGCCAGAGGCGCAGCTGGCACAGACTGCTTACATAATCGGGTCTGTAGCCTCTGCTTGGCTCCCCCGATGGCTGACGGTAGACCTCAAAGACACGGCGCAGACACGCAAGCACGCATGCCGACACAAAGTTGCCCGGCCCACTGCTGAAGGCGCGCGTTGGTATGCAAACATCCCAATCAACGAACGGTGTCAAGCCTTCGTGTTCGCTTCTCATCACAATACTAACTTCACGCCTCCCTTTCTTGTCCTTCATTCCTCCTTCGCTGGCCATGTTTGCCACCTACTCCTTGTCCACCTCTCAGCAAGCTTGTTTCTCTCTCTACATATTTTTGCACCAAGTGCTGTATTCATTATAGTAGTAGCATTACTACATCGGGCTGTGCAATTCATCAAAATCCAATTACAATTTCAATTATTACACTCCACAATTAAAAAAATCGGCATAATCGTAAAAAAAAAAAAGAAAAAAAGATTAATACTTATTTTCAGTTGTTTAAATTTATATACAGTATTTGCACTTTTTTTATTTATTTATTTAATGACCAATTTAATGAATTTTGTTTGGTCCAAAAAGAACTTGCATAATTATAGCGTTTCAAATAAGTTTATTTGTCTTAATATTTTTTTTGATATTTTCTTGTTGTGTGCCAAAAAACAAATGATTGTCTTAATCAGGATTTCAATTATTATCAAATTAATCGGGATTTATATTTTCTTTAAAATCGAGCAGCCCTACCATTACAATCAACATGCAAAGAGTATTTGTTTTGCCCTTCCCTACTGAATTTTCTCATTATAGTACCATGTAGGCATGGGCCGATATCAGATTCTGATGGTATGAAAAAAAATATCTCTTTATCACAGTATAAAATTACAGCTCTAAAATAGCCTTCTTTTTTTTTATATATATTTGAGCGAATAAAGACACCATTTTTGTATTTATTTATTATATTTAAATGTTTTATTTAATTTTTATTTCTATTATTTTTAAACAAAATATACAGAACTAACATGTCTCATGTTAAGGTAAATAAACAAACAATTCTGTTTCAATTCATTTCAGTAAGTTAGTGTCCAATTGCTAGTGAGCTATTTTTAGAACAGACCTGTGTGGTACTGATGCTATCCTTGGGGCTAACTACTACCCGTTGGCACTTATTTTTTTAGGGCATTGTACCTTAATCAGAGCAACAACAAAAAATCTGTCTTTGCACTCTTCCTCTCTCCCTCCTCATCCTCCTTTACATGCCAAGAAGATGAAGAAAAAGTTAATTGGAGGCACTTGACTTCAAAGAGGAGGCTCATTTACTCAACTCTGCAAGCAGCCAATCATATTGTGTGCCCTGTTCATTCCCAGTGGCAGCCAATATTAGCGGATATTGTAACCAACTATCCATCCATCCATTATCTGAAACGGTAAACTGCAGAGCGCTCGGAGTAGATTCGACTTGAATTTTTATGTTATTTTTTTAATCCACAACAAATGCATTTTTTAGCACCATTTCCATAATATTTTTGATTACTTTTCCTCATGAAGCTTGAGCCTATTCTAGTCTTTGATTAACACAAGAGGAAGCCGAAGAAAAGCGCACATGTACAGATAGGACATACAAACTCCACACAAGAGCCAAAATTCAAATCCTGAATTGTGAGGTAGACGCGTGTTCGACTTTTTTTATCTTTTCTGTAGGGATGGATATTTGACTGCATTTACTTTATTGACTTCCGAACAAAAGATGTGAAAGGAGGAGGAAGAGCAGGAGGAAGAAAATTACGCCATCTGTTTAATTTTTTCTTGAGGGGGAAAAAGGGGACATCTATTTTAGGAACAGTGTTTACTTATTAAAATGGACAATGCAGATGGTAATTGTTTGAGGCACGGCGTCTTTTGGAGCGGAGGTCACTATACGACCACTCCCTGCTGGAGCGCTTTTCAGCAAGGCACCTTACTGTCCAATTTAAAAATGCATTTAAGAATGTAACAAGGGAAGCGAATTTCCTCTTTACCATCCATTATTTATGTATCGCTCCCTGTCACCACAAGGTGTGTTTATTTCAAAGATGACATCAGCACATAATAAAACACACGCTCCATTACCCGAGTTTACCTTCCACCACGACCTGATAAGGGGCATTGAGAACATCCACCTCAGTAATGTAATGCAGGCTGTCAGGGTTCTGCCAGGGCTTTGCTTTCTAAGGGTGTGCCCAAAAAAATTGATTTTCCGTAAGAATCGCGATTCTCATTTAGTGCGATTCAGACTCGATTTTAAATGTCCCGAAATCGGTTTTATTTCAATTATTTTATACTGTCTTGCCTTTGTCTGTGTGTGCCTTTATTTGGAGCGCTGTTCATGTTGTACCCGATTTCGCCACTTAGGGGCAGTGTGGTTCCACGCGGTCTAATACACTGTTAAGTTGTAGCCACATTAGAGAGTAGAAGGAAAAAGTCACGATCAAGTTATTCCAATAAAAGTTGTTTTTTTCCCCAGCGTGGAGCCGTTCTTTTGAGTGATAAAAGTGCCGCGAGTAGCGTGCTAATTAGCATTAGCGAGTCAGACTGAAGTAGATCATTACGATTCCTTGCACATCTTTAGAGTGAAGCAAAAATCATTGCCAATCAAATCATTTTGAATCAAAAATCACGCCTAATCGAAAATCGATTCTGAATCGAATCGCAGTAATACAAGAGCACATTGAGCTGTTTACATGAGAAAGACAATTATCATGAATCAACTCTCAGGTTTATGAACTGTGTGATTAACATACACGTGGCCCAAACATTCAGATTGTTGACTGGACAAAAAAAAAAAAAGAAGGGCACGACCTGCGTAAAAGTGAGACAAAACAATCAGGACTCGGACACAAATGGGACTGTCCCGTTTAAGCTGGGACGTACATTGCGGTCTCTCACAGAACACTAATTTGCCAACGCAAACTGTTGGGCTACATAACCTAATGTTGTGGCCCATGCAGACGACCACCTCTAGAGTGACAACAAAGACAGCAAACTATAAATCCATTACTTCTAACGTTAATATGAAAGGCTACCAATAGATTTAAACAGGTGGATTCCATTCCACTCAGGATGCATGCACTCCCTGTGCCTACCACCTGTGTAACGCAAGCCCTCTGCTGACGTCATAGCCACAGGCTCAGCATTACCCCCCCCCCCCAACCCCCGTGCGTGTGCGCACGCACGTGCTGTCAAACTAACATTTCCCTGCAGAAAAAATGAGCTGCCATTCGTCACATCCCACGGGCTCGCAAATACAATTCTCCTTTTATTAGCGCTTTCTTGCCTGAGAATGAGATCACACTTATCAATGAAGCGCCACCTCCCATTCATGAGCACCTGACTCATTCATACTTTTTTTTTGGGGGGGGGGGGGGGAACGAAACGTGCACACCAAGGTAAATGCATCCAACAAAGAGCGTGTTCAATTTTTTAAATAAATAAATAACAGAAAAAGAAATGCAAGGGAAGATATTATCGTCATCCCACATGCCAAAAAAGATGCAGCTGATAAATCTTGCATAACACGCCAAGCCCATCCGCTGCACTAAAAACACGTAACACCTCGGCATCAATAATCCCACCACCCGTAAACATATCTGCTTGCAATAAGACGCGATGCATCTATGAGGGGGGGCGGAATTAGTGACGAAAGGAGATTAAAGCCCCATTAAGTGCACAAAAAAGCCAGTCAACATGACACGAAGAGAACGGCGTTAACTTTTAGGATTAAATGAGGTGATTGATGGCATGGAATTGGGATCATGTGATTTTGTATTATTTTTTTTTTGGTTCCTTTGTTGAATGGAAGGGGGTCCCTACCTTCCGACGGTTCCGGAATTGACCCACATGCCACTCTGCTGGGGGTGCCCGTCTCGCAAACCGGGCAAGGGCACGCAGGGAGAACAAATAGAGGTGGTCGTGTTCGGGTCCACTTGACACAAAGAGCATGTATAATATATCAGCAAGGGGACAAAAGGGACCTCTGCCCTCTCACACCCCCTCTTTTCCTGTTTCCCGTGGCCGCCTTCTCAAAGCTTCACCAGCCTCGCTTCTGTTTCAGTCATCCACTGGTAACAAAAGACGCCTTTGGAGTTCAAAAGATCACTTTCATAGGTTGAAAGGTACACATTACTGGGCCAGACACTCGGTTCCAGTCTGAGCCACCTCCTTTTGCTGTTGTTTCCCCAGCTGATTTCATCAAAGGACACGCCCCCGCGCCTTGACGTCACGGCACTACTCACCCAACTCCTGCCGTGCGGCGTTCAAATGCAGTCAGAAAAAGCAGACGCTGTGGAGTGGCTTGAGAGTGTTTTTGTACGTGATCCTCCCGTCACGTACAAAAACACTCTCAAGCCATAACATCAGGCTACCTGCATGATAATAAAGGACATAAGACTACAATAAAGTTATAAGGGCATGCAATAAAAATGGGCAAAATAAATATTTTATTGGTTTGTTTTGATTGTAGTATTGTTAATGTTTAATTTCATGTTGCTGCAGCTGTTGTGAAAGCACTATGTACATAAAGATGAGTTGAGTTGTAAATACAGATTAAAAAAAAAAATCGATATAGTTTATTGTGATCAGATATCACCCATTGACAAAAACCCACGATAGACTACAATGTTCAATACTGTGCCTTTTGGGCCCATATTTATCTCAAGATGATCTGAAGAGGAAAATATTGAAGTTTTGCCAGAAACCCTATTTTTATATTTGAAATATGTGATTGTATGTCACTTTGCTCGTGCATGTTTTCATAGCTGTGCGCAGTCATTTGACTTGTAATGACAATTGTGGTGCAATGTATTTTTTATGGAGTGAAGTCAACTCGGACATTGTGCAGTCTCCCCCTTGCCTATGCCTAATAACATTTCCTTTGTGCTTGTGGAAGACTGAAGAGAGACATCTACTGGCAGGTGCTGGTACTGAGCTCTGAAAACAAAGGACACAATAAACTCCCTCACACTTACAGGATGTCAACGCAGTTGCTCAAGGCCACAGCACCAAAAAAAAAAAAAAGTGGGTTGCAAATACACATATCGTTCTTGCCAATGGGCCTAAAGCCAATTAGTTTGATTAAATATTTTACCTTTGGTAAGGTTTATGTCTGTTGTTGAGGTCACTTATCTTATCCCTTCTGTCTCAAGTTTACCTTTTTAATTCTATAGCCTAAGTCCTAGTTTGCGTAGGGACACTTTTAAGGAGTGGTGACCTTCAACTGACAAATCTTAACTCATTCACTGCCATTGACGGCTATAGACATCATAAATTCATTTGAACTATTTCTATTCGTTTAATTTTTTTCGCCACTTTTGTTAACAAGAGTATGAAAACCTAGAATTGTTTTTGTACATTTAGAACAGATATAAAATGTGTGATTAATCTTGAGTTAACTAGTGAAGTCATGCGATTAATTACGATTAAAAATTTTAATCACCTGACACCCCTAATTTTTAATAATCTTTTCTTTTCTTTTCTTATAAATAAATAAAATAATTGTAATAATTTTTCCAATTTTTAATAATCTTTTTTTTAAAGAAAATACTGCTAAAAATTAGGGGTGCCTGACACCCCTAATTTTTAATAATCTTTTCTTTTTTTATATAAATAAATAAAATAATTGTAATATTTTTTCCAATTTTTAATAATCTTTTCTTTTTTTATATAAATAAATAAAATAATTGTAATAATTTTTCCAATTTTTAATAATCTTTTTTTTTTCTAAGAAAAGACTGTTAAAAATTAGGGGTGTCAGGCGTTAACCATTTTTAATCGTAACTAATCGCATGACTTCACTAGTTAACTCACATTTTATATCTGTTGTAATACCCCCCAAAAAATTCTAGGTTTTCATACTTTTGTTAACAAAAGTGGGAAAAATGTTAAACTAATAGAAATAGTTTAAATGAATTTTTGACGTCTATAGCCGTCAATGGCAGTGAATGAGTTAATGGGCAGTAAAATGTTTTTTACCGGGCAATACACCAGACACGTCAACCAGATAAATCTTCCATTGTTAACAGCTGTGGCTGTGAAAACACTCGCATACTGTATTTCCTGGTGAGAGGGTTCTTCAATACTGACACTTTTTCTTATTAACCCAACCGAAGGTGGCTCAGAATACACACACTGTGAATAAGTGTTTGTTTTTTTCCTTCATTTTTTTAAAGACATGAGTTTGGTCTTTTGCGCCCTGAGAAAACAGCGCCCCTTGACCCCCGGGCTGGCATGGGCAGAAAGAAGCAGCATGAAAGATGGTGAGGAATGCCATGGGATAAAGCAGGCCTTCAAGAGCGCTGGCAACTGCGAGGGCTTAGAAATGTGGAGAGTCTGCCCCCTTTGTTTGGACACTTGTGAGAGAACTATCAAGCAGCACAGTCTGATGGGACATCTGGCCTTTTCAGCCACGGCGCTCCAAAAACAGTGGAATGTGCACTTGCGATTATGAACTTTCTGGCTCTTTTATCCTCTGTGTGGGAAGTTTGCTCCTGTTGCGCTGTACTCTTTAACAAGGTGTGTTCTTTACATAGGGTAAACACACAAAAATCCCTCCAGGCACCTCCTCACAACATTTTAAGCTGCATACAGTAAATGTCTTGAATTTGAAAAATAAATCATATTTTCTTTTTCAATAAAAAAGAGTTGGGCGAACCACTGCCCGAACCCATGTCATTGCCACGTTCTATATCCAACTGGCCTGCATTGGTCCTAAAGCTGTCCAAACAGCCAGCTTCTCACACTGCACGTGTCTGCAGAGAGTTTGCCTCCAACCCACACCATCAAGTGGGCTAACAAACACACACACTCTTCACACAACACACACTCAACAGAGGAGAAGAAAAACGTGTGCGCTGACACAAGTGGGTCAGAGCTGCAGTGGGTCTTCAAAACAGTTCCAGCACCATGTTAGTGATAACAGTATCAAGGATTAAATTCTAATACACACAATCAGAAACACTACAAAACATTACCTGGGATATGTTGTGGATCATAACTGAAGTTTGAGATCATTCGCTCATTTATTATGCAAGGAGGAGTTTGGCTCATGTTTTCGTTTTTTTCCGTTTGGCAGACAACACTAGAATTTCAATGTCTTCCCATGAGTGGGTCAAAGTTCAAGGGTAAAATTGGGAATGCCTGAAAGGCAACATTGAGGAGTGGATCTTGTGGGAAAGATTAATACTGGCATTCCTAAAATATCTACATCTGTTGCAGTGTCTGAATCTCTTGCCTTCCCTCTTAATCTCTCCTCGCGCACAAACACACGCTAGCTCGGAGAGGTACGCGTCAGAGCCGCCACGCTGGCGTGAAGCGGAGCGTGTTTTGTAACGGGCCGGCCCATTTGGCAATTGGTGATGAGTGCGAGTTTAAGTGGAAAAACATTGAAGGCTCGATAAGGCCTGTAGCAGGGGAGAAGATATTGTTGACTTGTTATGTTATCTGTAGATTGTCCTATCTTGTGTGCAGCCAGATGTTGTTTCCTCATTATAACCTAATGAAGACATATCACTGTGTTATTCCTTGGAGAAAAAAAAAACAAGACTGGGGTATGTGTCAGAAAGCTCCTGAATGGGCTATTTGTTAGGAGTTAATTCTTTGTGGAGAGGAGATGCTTGTTTCCTGTTTGCGAAAAACACATTATTTATTACAAAGAAGGCCCGTGAGCAAAGAGGGGCACAGGAAAACACTTCCTGAATGTGTGTGTGTGTGTGTGTGTGTTTTTTTTTTAAATCCACTTCTTATGGGCAGTCAAAATACTTAAATGACTTCTAACCTGACTGAAGACAACAATAAACAAAGATTACATTTGTCAAGTAGAATTATAATATGCATGATTCATAAAGCAATTTTTGTTTTGGTCGCGGA
The DNA here is from genome assembly GCF_051991255.1 of Vanacampus margaritifer. NCBI lineage: Eukaryota > Metazoa > Chordata > Actinopteri > Syngnathiformes > Syngnathidae > Vanacampus > Vanacampus margaritifer. Next base: position 7,079,374 of record NC_135434.1, on the reverse strand, counting down.
GGTGAGTATCGATACCACTAGTACTTTTGATACATAAAATTACAACATACAGCATAAAACAAAAAACAAATGACGGATAATTTTGAAGAAAGATACCTCTATATAGCTATATAGCAAATTTCCCTTAAAATTGCCTGAAACTAATGGCAAATTTATATTCTTCTCATTTATATTTTCTAGTTTTTGTTACCCATACCTTGAAATAAGGCCTGGTATCGGCCCGATACTGATACCCGGTATCAGTACTCGCCCATCTCTACTGCGCAACAGCCAAGAATGCAGTAGGAACAATTCAATATAATTTAAACTGGAGTTTACAAAAATAAAAGAATATCTAAAAGGGACCAGAAAATGAGCACATGCAAAAACAAACACAAGAAGGAACCAACAGGAAGTTGAGCTGATTGGTTGAAACAGGAGCCAAACAAAACAAGACCAGGCAAAACTATACAAGACACGACAGGAGTTATCATCACACAAAAGATAAGCATAACCCTAAATCCAATAAACATCTGTCAGATTACTGTTTTAAAAACATTTTTTGCCAAACATGGGAAAGGGATCATAAAAAATGTTAGCATTTCCAAGAATGCCAAGCATTCATGGGAACCGACCACGAGGATGGACAATCAGGGTGATGGTTGGCTGTGATGGAAGGAAATGCCAGGAATGTTAAGTGGTTCTTGAGGCGAAGATGGGAATGGAGGAGGTCATAACTGGACAGGACTGGAAGTCGTTACAGTATCTCTGTTTAAATGCTTGCTGTCTGAGAATTAAAAGATAATCATGAAAAAAGATGTGTTGTTCTATTTGGGGTTACACTGTTAGATATTGCCCTCTCAAGTGCCATCCATTCAACTGATATTTCACACTCTACTCTGCTCAGGGGATTTCTTGAGCTTTCGACACCTTGAAGTACGTTTTAACATAAAGGTCAAAAGTCCACCTCATGGCGAAGCTTCGCTGTCCAAGTTACATGTGGCTTGATTATTTTTTTTGTGAGTCTGTGTTATGAGCGAGTGCAGCATGGACAATGTGCAGGGAGCTTTCTAGCAAGCTGACAGGCCCCGGTGAGTGTTTGACATTCTTGAGGGGCAAAATGGTGCATTGCAGAGGCCGCCCACTCTGACATCTACAACTTATTGTCAGCAAACAGTTTGTTCTCATGACATTTTAGTCGGATTCTAAAAGTATACAGCGGAACCTTTCAGGTTAAACAATTTGTTCAAGGATGAGGGTCAACATCAATTAATAAATATTATTATGATTTATTTTATTGTTTGTAAAAGTAGTTTTGTTGTCTTTCAAAACTACAATTCAGCAACATAATTTACGTAAAACAAATGATTATTACGTCATACTTGAATGACGTCAGTTTCGTAAATTGGTCGCTCCGTTTGTATTTGCGTCACTCACAGTAAACGAAAGCCAAGGTCATAGAATGCAGAAAACTCAAAAAGCAAAACCAATGCCTTTATTTGATAGATTTTGTAGACATGATCACGAATTTGTAGACATGATTGTAATCAGCCGAGTAACTACGATGATGTCTGACATTTGGGCGCAGTTGACGACGCAGAGAAGATGCCCCCCTCAGTTTTTATTTATTTTTATAAAGACCTTCGTTCCTTCCCATCCACTTTCACCCCGGCAAAAATCTCCGGTAAAACTAACGTTCCTCTTCCATCGGGACGGGCTGGTTAGTGTCGTGTGTTGTGTACAGCTTCTGCTCCAACTACTGATGCGTTTAGGTACACAGAATATGTCGGAATTTGTATCTCCGAATCGCTCAGAATTTTAATAAACTATTCCTGAAGACGATAGCTGAATTGAAATATAATTCAAAATATATGTGGACATTGCTACATGATCTTTAGTTTTTATTTTAACTAACAGCTTTGTTTTGGGAAGGTTTGCGGTCAGAGTAAGGTCCTAATAAGAAACGAGTTGCGGTGTGTTCAGAAATTACGGGGACAATGAAGAATCAAAAAGAAAAATAAGAAAAAACAAGCGTTTTATCAAAAACAAACATGTAGCTTATTGAGATGTGGCAGTTAATTGTCAGGTAGAGTCTCAATAATAAAATATAACATCTACACCTGCAGAAAAATGATAAAAGGCATTTGCTCTCGCCTGAATCAAGCTAAATGTAAAGTAAGCCATTTTTATGCTACATGCACTATAGGAAAATCTTATCCTTTCCTGTACATTTTACATGATCGTTTTTATTTATGTAAATTTGTTGTTCATAATCCCGCATCCCTCCACATATGGCAGCTCGGTGGTAACCTGGGTTCGAACCCCAAGTGAGTGGATAGTGCAAGCACGTTATCATGTGCCCCTTTTTTTTTTGTTTTTTTATTTTGCTTTGAGCCCCTGCCCTTCCAAAGGTCACTGCACACCCCTGGTTGGAATCAAAGGATAATTTGAGACTTGTCTGATTGTTTTTTGATTCACCAAACGCAGATTGATGAGTTATTGACATTAAAGTATGCTCATTTGTTATAAGGTATAATTAATAAGTGTTCATTTAGTGGCATAAACCTTGGATTGGGTGTTGATCTGGCAAAACTCTTTAGATACAGTATTGCATAATATACAGTGCATAATAGTACAGCTTGTAGTCGGGAGTGAGCTTTGTGTGTCCTCCGTGCAGGTCAGTCAGAATTCCAGAATCAGCCTGATCAAACAAAGTGTAACGCCAAGTCAAACACCTCTGGACTTCAGTCTGGTTCAGACAAGCTGTTCTGTCCGTACGTTAGCACGCATATCATATCTGCATGTAAAACGGGGGGGGGGGGGGGGTTTACATTTTCACTCTGGACACCCTAAAATAATGTAAACATATCTTGCGCCCTGGTAGTGGTTTGCATACGCATGTGATATTTTACCATGGGACCTTAAAAGTTGAACACAATCCGTTCCGAGAGGTTGTTAACAGAAAGACTACACTTCACATACCAGCAGAAAATATTGCCTTTATAAACTTAAGGAGCAACCTCTAATTGCAACATAAACCGTCCTAAAGTAAACCCTACAAATTATGGCCAATGTCGTCACAGCCTTTCAATAATAAATTACACCTTGAGTGGTTTCTTTCCAAACTACACCTCAACAATTTGTAATCATTTTCTTCATGTTGATTCTCACCACCAAGTTGTGGACTTCTTGTGTTGCTCTGAATACTTTGCAACTTAGCCTCATTCCCTTGTGCTCAAATCTATCATTCGTCAGGCTCAGACACGCAGTGTGTGTCTCACTGTCTGCTGCTATTTAGACGTTGCTCACACGTACAGAAATAGCGAGCAGAAAAAGGAAGGGAGGGAATGAGCGTGAGCGTAAAAAGCAAAAAAATCTCATACCGAGCGAGACGCAGATGGACAAAAAAGAAAAAATCACTTTATGGCGAACTGAGGCTTTGCAGGAAGTTGCCGCTTTGTGTTGACTTCAAATAGCCTCATAGCAAGTTGTTTATCCACTTGTGCTGTTTGTTCCTCGCATTGTATTGCAGTCGAGCAAACAAAAAAAATCAAGAGGTATTCCCCAAAGAGAGACGATGCCTCAGTGGTGAATGCACTTTTAATTTGCTCTAATGCAATTTTAAGAGGGTGTTTAACATTGGAATCTCTAAATCCACACAGGGATCATGTAATCCCTTTTGATGGCCCAGAGTGGGGAAAAAAACTGCATATAACGAAATGTAATGACATGAAAACTGCTTGAACCAGGACTTGCAGGAATATCATCGAACACACACGCATATCTATGCACATTAGGTGTCCAAAAATAGCCTGATGGAAAAATCTATACTGGTGTCCGGTTATATACGTCCTGCTGCTGCATGTGTGATTGGCCTGTTCAATCAACTGGCATACAATGGCCACTGGGACCACATGTCACTCACTGACTGGCCTGGCTGCACCACGTCAGGCTTAAAGTATCCAAGTAAGGTCAAGGGTCAAGTGGGTCGAGGCTCTCTGGGGATGGTCCATGATCCAAGCTAATCCACCAGTGAACAGCGGCCACTCGGACCGTGCACTATATTCATATCAAAATAACATGCAGCATTTTTTTTACTTGCAATTTTTATTCCAAATAATGCACATTATCACCCAGCTGCACGATTGAGTGTCGCATCAAAATTATATAACAATAACGGGGCATAACAACACACAGATTTCAGCCTAACGTGTCCCATGTTGAAAAATGCATTTGCACTAAGTAGCCCCGGGTTCATAAATTGGAATACTGCTGATGATATTAATTATTCATGTTTAAATGAGAGCGATGTAATCATGTGAGGGGCAGAGAGATAAGCAAAGACGATTCTGCGATCATTTAAACACAATTTTTCGGTAATGAGGCCTTGGGGTCAAAGGTCACATGTTCTCATATGGGTCTCTCCTGCTTCCTCACACATTCCAAAAACATGCATGTAAAGGTTGCTTGAAGAGTACCCATAGGTGTGAATGTGTGAGTGAAGAGCGGTTTGTCCTCAGTGGTGTCCAAACTATGGCCCGGGGGCCATTTGAGGTCCACTCTCCAATTTTTTAGTGGTCCTTGGCATATGCTAAAATTCGCAATCTGCATTGCACAAATTACTTTATACACGGGGCAGAAAGTAAGGGAAGAGAAGGTTAAATTCCTTCTCATCTCTCACTTCCTTGTTTTCCACCAATAACACATCTCTAAATACAAACATTTCTTTTCATAATGTCCCACTGAAAAAAGGAAATACAGGCTAAATAGTAACATTTCTTTTCATAATGTCCCACTGAAAAAAGGAAATACAGGGCCGCTGGCCATTACTAAAATAAAAACCTAAAGAAATAAAAACATCCACTATTTTGTGTCATCAACAACTTATAGTTATTTTTCTTTATAAATAAATCTAGCCTAATGTATGTAAACATAATATAAAATTGTCGAGCATATTAGCAATGACATTTTTGAAGTTGAAATAATTTCAAGGTGAAGGATGTCAATGTGGCCCTTGCATTCTTTCATTTTTATGCATGTGGCCCTTTGAAGAAAAAGTCTGCACACCCCTGGTCTACAGTATATGCACTGTGACAGACAGATAAACCAGTCTGACCCCAAAATTGGCTGGGATCGGCTTCAGCTCAACCGAGCCCAACAGAATAAGATGATAAAAAAATAAAAATAAAAAGGGACAGCTTTACAAATGCATCTCTTCATACCATGATGAATACGTTGCAAAGCCTCCTATTGTTTTGCTTGTCATGTATTTTGACACATCCGTCATCATATTGAACATAAATCTCACCAGATTATACTCACAAAAAAAAAAGTGCCGCTTATTTTAATAAAGCTCCCTGAAAATAAACGTGTAGTAAAAGTGTCTAAAAATGGGTCCAAATGGGCTGAAAGTGGCAAACCGACGTGCGCGGCATGCGGTGACTCAGTTTCACATTTCCGTGTGGGATAAAAACCACAGAGACAAACACTGACTAAGATCATGACAGATCTCACTGTAACTTGCCACACTGCACCCAGACCTGCTATATTGGATTTTTCAATGTGTGTGTGTGTGTGTCGGCGAGACAAGAGAGTGTGTCAGCCAGCTTGCGTCAGCCTCCTAAAACTGCAAAGAAGCAATTCCCCCCCCCCCCCCCTCGACAAGAATGTGTTTGTATGAAAACAGATTACAAGACGGGAAACACCTTGGAGTGAGCGATAATGTCCATCTATGAAAGTGCGCTAACCCTGATTAGCAGGAATGGCACCCTTGTGCGTTTCTCTCACTTCAGATTAGAGTTCAAGCCTACAACTCTTAGCAGGCCAGACATGTGTCGCATGTCAATAAACTAGGCTGATTCAAGTTTTTGCACATGTAAGTTCAGGAGTTCATGCATCTCCGTATGACTCTTTGTGTCTGCAAATGAGAGGGGAGGGGCTGCTTTCTCGAGCATTTTCCCCTGAGGGGATTTTTGGTGTACACAGTAGCAAACATTACCAAAAACTTCTCAAGGCTTGGCTGCATATGACACCACATACTTCAAATGACTAATGTCCTTTTGTTTGTCCCTATGTGGCCCAGTTTGGATATACACCATGGCAGTGTAAAAAGAAAATAAACACATTGAATCACATCTCAAGCTAAAAAATCAGATGGGGAAAAAAAATCCAAACTACAGTGAATACTCACAGGGCTAAAGATTAAATTGCTTGGGTCAACTTTGGGTTGTTTTTTACAACAAAATGTTTTTTTTTCTTTTTTTCTTTTTTTTTTCACAACAAAAACTTGGGTCAAATGGACCCAGTTTAGCAGGCTGTTTTTTTTTTTTTAACCAAAATTGGGTTGTTTTTTACACAGCAGTTTTAAGCATGCAGCGGAAGAGTTAGTCCAGCTCAAATAAAACACAAAATAAATCATACTCATCAGAGATGCAGTTGAACTCATTCACTGCCATTGACGGCTATAAACGTCCAAAATTCATTTAAACTATTTCTATTAGTTTAACATTTGTTTCCACTTTTGTTAACAAGAGTATGAAAACCTAGATATTTTTTTTAAATAATCTTTTTTTTTTTTTTAAGAAAAGATTATTAAAAATTAGGGGCGTCGGGCGATTAAATTATTAAAAATTAGTGGCGTCAGGCGATTAAAATTTGTAATTGTAATTAATCGCATGACTTCAATAGTTAACTCACGATTAATCACACATTTTATATCTGTTCTGAATGTACAATAATTTTCTTCTAGGTTTCCATACTCTTGTTAACAAAAGTGAAACAAAGTTAAACTAATAGAAATAGTTCAAATGAATTTTTGACGTCTATTGCCGTCAATGGTAGCGAATGAGTTAATATGTGCAAATCACTAGAGATGTGTTTTTTTTGCTCTGACAAAACAATCACAGGATGGAAATATGGTGACATCATCGAGAGCCAGCATTCTTACGACAAATTTCAAATCTGATTGGTTCAAGAAACATTTAAATCACATAAGCCTAGATTGACATGGTAGCACATAGAGTATGAAATCTGATTGGATTTTTAAAAAAAAATTAAAATAAAAATCAAATCTAATATCCACATGCACCCCGTGAGTGAGTGATGTTGACAAAAGTTCTTACAAGGTCTTATTTCATAGAAGCCAATGATGATGATTAATGCAATAGGAGATTGTAGTTATTGTGGGAAAGCAAGTGAATAAATAGCAAATAACATGACAATTTTCAGGAGGCCTGAAACACACAGCGACAGCATCACTAAACACACTACAGCTGCTATGTTTCGGTTTGGTTTTCATACAAACAGGGGAAGTGGTTAATGTGGTTTTGAGTCAGAGATTAGCACCTGTTCAATCACACAAATTCATCACAATACAGTGCAAAAGCCTGAGAAGATTCAACTCGCACAATGTAGTTGACGTGCGAACACTTTTACACATCAAGGCCAAGACGATAAAGCTTTCAGGCCTCAACGAGACCAGCAGATTCTCAAGAAGGGAACACCAGCGCACTGCTACAAACAAACCAAAACACAAAATGCAGCCGAGTAAGTATGTATTTAAAAAAAAAAAAAAAAAAAAAAAAAAATTATTAAATTTTTTTAATTGATTTGTTGGATTTTTAAAAAAAAAAAAAAAAAAAAAAGGAGAGCAATGATGATGTCAAATCGAATGAACAATACTGAGCTCTCCTGTAAAAAAAATAAAATAAAAAATAAAAATAAAAATGCAGCCGAGTAACTGATCCAAAAACAATACCGAGGAGGAGAACGGCTATCTTGTGTATTTCGTCAACCAAAAACATTTTACTAAGGGAAAATCATAAAAAAAATTATTTGATAAGTAATTTAAATCTGATTACGCGTTAGATTGCTCGATAAAAAAAATAGATCATATTGAAGTTAACGCATTACCGACCTCACTGGTTAGCGCTGATGCTAACGTTATTGTTGTATGCTATAACACAGTCACCATTGGTAAAAGTTTTCCCCCCCAACCACATGGTTTTAAGAAACAACCTTGTAGTTGTTCATCAAGTGGATCGATCCATCTGCAGCCAACCTCTGACCCTGGAACCTTGCCCTCTTTCACCACATTCTATCAACAATGAAGTTGTGTAATATCCTCTATCACGACCCCCCCCCCCCCCCCCCCCCCGGCTCAGCAGACATGCTGCTCACTATTCCTGTGGGTTTTCTTATCTCCCCTTACCCCCTCGATCCTGCCCAGCCCGGCCCCTTTCCTGTCTTCACTGGCGACACCTTCTTATCCGCCTCCCTCGACACGCACACACACAGAAATGCCTTGATGCTTTATGAGCTGTTAATGGAGTGATCTGAACATGTAAGCACAATTTAGAGTAGCAGACGCCTATAAAGTAGAAGCACAAAGTATTCACAAAAGGAGTGTAAAAGCCAGATGAACGATCAGAGGTGAAATATTTGACCCTTACTGCACATGTTGTTCGTTTTCCATGCACACATAATTTGCTAAATCAATTGATTTTTACAATGATTCAGCAGGATTGTGCCATGCTGGACGAATCTGTGTGCCGAATCTCTCTGCCAGTGCCTCGCTCAAATCACCTTCGCCACAATTTAGCTAGTTAGTTAGCTGTTTTGTTTTTTTTAATCGAGGCGACTCTCTTACAAATGTAAAGTTTACTCAGTTTATAATGGGACTGAATATAGTTTTTTTTTTTGTTTTTTTTTGTAAAATTTACTTACGAAATTTATTGTGTTCCAAATTCACAGACAAAACTACACTTCTAAACTTCCCCGGCAGGAAAATGCAGACACGCCAGTTTTTCCCCTTAGCGCCTGTTTCCAAAATTAAGGCCTCACAATTATGGTTTCATATTAGCCTAAAATCCATTTTAATAGACACGGGTAAAATCTGGCATGGAACGGCCTCAGTGTACAATTATTATTATTTTTTTGTAATTTACATTTTATTTTGGGTCGCTTTAGGAAATTTCATGGTGAAAGAATGACCTTTGTGTGTTTTTTTTTCTCTTGCTTTCAAATGTCAAAACATTTGACCCGAGCAGCATGTAAGGATTAATCCATGTTTATTTGGGTGTGTTTATGGCCATGCCTAATCTAGTGGTTAACACCCTCCTCCTCATCATCCTCAATTTGACCTCAGCCAAAACTCCATTTGTTTATACATGTTTTGTCCCTCCATCCTGCTCATCTCTTTAACACTCCCTATTGCTGAATCAGTGCTCATTAACATCTTGTTTAAAAAATATGCAACTATAGTGAGGATCACAACAATTTACTTCTCTCTCACTCTCTCTCTTCTCTCTCTCTCTCTCTCTCTCTCTCTCTCTCTCTCTCTCTCTCTCTCTCTCTCTCTCTCTCTCTCTCTCTCTCCACCCACCACTTCATGTTCTCCTTCTGCAAAACTTTCCCAAGAAGACAAACATCATGCGGTTCTGGGAAGAGGAGCTCATGCTGCGTGGCGTCTTTGTTATTTCTTCTTTTTGTAACGTGCAAAAAAGTCCTGCATCCAAGGACCCGGGTTTTGACTGTGATTAGTTACCCCCCCCACCCTTGCATACATGCATTCGCACACAGACACACAAACCTCCTGAACCTATTGCACTACTGCATATTGACAGACAGAGGGGCGGCCTCACCCTGAAGGAAGAATGGTTCAAATTCCACAGCTGATAGAAAAACACGGGAGCGAGACGGAACGGAGGAACTGATGTCAACTTCATCCGATCACTACACCACCACCAGCCCACTCCATAAATTACAGTAAAACATCTCGTATTTAATCTGTCTGAGGTTGAACAATTCGGATTTTGGCTTTATTTTTATTTTTCATTTTTATTTTTTTTATACAATATAAGACGCAAAGATACACTAAAGAAGACAGAATTAAAATTATTAACAAATTATTATGTTTGTCATGGTTAACTTCTTCTGTTAGTTTTATTTTGTGTTTCTGTAAAGTGCTTTGTGGCAACTACAACTGTTTGAAAGCGCTATATAAATAAAGATGGCTTGACTTTTTACACTTGCATTCAGATGACTGGTGTGCACGTGATAAATTCCACTGTATCCGAATGTTACAAAAGCAACATGCTACCCCACATAATAAAAAATGACAAGAAGTGACACACCCACTAAAGTTTGATTAAATGTGTTTTCTTAACACTCATATTCATAATGAGCATGAGGAAGCCCCATACAGTAGGCTTGAATGTTAGAACAAATGTTTTGTTGAGATAAAGTACAAGTTCTTCTGATAAGTGCACAACTCTTTTTTTTTTTTTAAAGCGGTCACTACAGTTACGCAACTTCCACCCGCCCTCCACAAAGTTCTGCTGCGCGCACGAGCTCAATAACAAGTTGTTGTTGTTGTCTTTTTTTTCTCCCCCTTTTCTTTTTTTAAGAATCAAGTGATTCCTACCTTTACATCCACTTCGCGGAATCAGTTCGCGTCTCTTTCTCCTCGACGTCCACTTACAGTTTAACACCTCCCGGCTACTCTTCTGCTTCTCCCTGCAAGTCACACACACATGCAATGATGATGATGATGATGATGATGATGATGATGATGATCTAATAAGAATCTCTTTGCCCTGATTTGGACCGGTCGACCAAGAGGATGCATATAATCATAGTAATGAAGGTTTCTTCATGTTGTAAAAAAAAAAGAAAAAAAAAGAAGATGCGCGCGTGCTATTAGGCTATTTTGTTTGTTTCCAGAGTAGACAAACATCTACCCGCCCAGTCGAACCCGTTGTGCATGCGTGGATCTCCGTCTGGGTCGGTGACGGTGTGGTCCTGATGCGAGTTTTAATGCCCCTTACGTCCCTTGTTGTTGCGTCTCACCTACAACGCAGGCGCGCCGGCAAGTCAACACATGCTGCCACTATATATATATATATTTTTTTCTTTTTTTTAAATATCCGCTTCGTTTTAGAAATAAACGATTTATTTCCCAGCCACCCTGAACGCGTCCGATCACAAGCTGCAGCAAAGTCAATTTCTAGTTTCTTTCCATGGTGTGCGTGCGCGTCCGGTCTCCTCACCGAGTTCAAGTCCTTGCTGTGGGGAGCTTTTCCCTTCTCTCCTGCGCTCCGTGCTTTCTCTTTCCCGGCGGTGGCGCCCACTTATGTTGATGTTCCACTTCGGGCCAGCCTTCAGCAGCAGCAGCGCGCTCCGACGTCAGCCTCATCTCTCGCATGCTCTGAGCCACACCCATCCATTCATAAAGTGGACAGCCTGTGCTTGTGTATGGGCACGTGCACGTATACGAACGGCAGCTGACACAAAATATGTTAGCACGGTACAATGTTGTATCAAAACCACACATCTGTGCTGTCTTTTTTTTTTACAATATATTCTATGCATGCACTCCCACTAGTCTAAACACAGTATTCCGATTAATGTTGCATATAAGCAGCAAAATCCACCTGTTTTTTATCTATCTCAGTGGGGCGGCCATTTTGCCACTTGCTGTCTACTGAAAATGACATCACACTTGCTCAGGGCTCAGATAACGACCAATCGGGGCTCAGCTTGCGAATGACACATGATGACCAAACTCAGAAAACAGGTGCGCGGTGATTTGCCCTCACCTGATCCCTGTGCAACTGTGATGTCATTTTTTAGCCGAAAGCAAGTGGCAAAATGGCCGCCCCTGAGATGGATAAAAATGGGTGGATTTTAGTGCTTAATTCATATTCCACAAACATAAAATAAGAGATTAGATTATTATACTAATAGTTTACTTGGACTTTATCTTTGTGATGTCAGAATTTAGGGTACAACTCTAAAAACTCACAAATTTATGAGAAAAACCTCAAATATTTGCGACATTATAAAGTGTCAAATTTGCGAGAATTTTTTTTTTCGTGCAAATTTGCCAGTTTCTAATGCCACAAATGTTAAGAGTTTTTCTCATAAATTTGTGCGTTTTTCCTCACAATCTAAAAAAAAAAAAAATTATACATGCGCCCTAATACAGTGTCGTACTATAGCACATACAGTACATGGTCATCTTTTGACATTTTTAGTGTGGCTCTTAGTGTTAAGAATATCATTTAAAGCTACTATACTGTTGCAGACAATTGCATCATCTATGTAAGAGCCCTCTACACTCACAAAAACCCAATGAGAATGGCTGTGATTTGTTATTCAGCCAAATTCCTGATAGATAGCATAAAGATAGATAAATCTTCAGCAGTATTGAACAAAAGTCATAATAATAATAATAACAACACGTTTTAGAGCAATCATTTTAAGTGAGGATAGATGACCACCTTTTTGTCTTGTGAAAATGATCAGAAAATGGTGTAGTCAACTTGATCATGTCAAAGTATTATAGTGTACTGTATACAGTTCATTTGCAATTTTGCTGTTTACTTTAAAGAAAGAAAATATGTGTTATATCAGTGAGAGGATTTCTCATACTAGATTCCTGTGACACCTTTTGGAACATACGCCCCCCCCCCTTGATTGGTTAGACCAGATGCAGCATGTCAGGCGACTATAATGTCTCCAAGACTCCTGTTCGTCCAAGCATCATTCTCACAAAGGGGAATTTAAAACCTGCCCAGGCTTGCTCCCATGTCAGTGTGTCACCACCAGGTCCAAAAGGCAATAATCACCATGTGGACAAAATACTTTGATCATTAAAAAAGACCGTGGGTAGAACGGGGCTTCAGTTTCGTCCACTTCCTTAAGTTTGGGGGGAACTAAACGAACCTTCTGTGTTCCAAAGTCGTAAAGCACCTTTATCTCAAAATATCTTTGACAGCACTTTTCTATGCCATGTCGCTATTGATCTAGCAATATGGGCACAATAGCTCCATAATGGAGCGTGTGTCCACATGTAAACATAAACCAGATTCTCGACCCGTCTCTCTTCTAAGTGGGCAAACTGCTGATCCCACTGCGCGTGTAAAAGGCTTGCATCAGCAGAGTGATGGAAAAACAAACAGCTGGCAATCGCACAGCGCCTTTACCATAGGCACGACACAATATTGACACACACAAAGGAGCCATCTCGGTCTAGTTTGGATCACTTTCACTTCTGCACGTGAGGAGCCAAAGCGGTGTTCCACACCGGCCATTGAGCCGCCACAATGGCACACGTTCGGGAGCTGAGCGGCCACAATGAGCCTCTATTTGCTCCAGAGCCTCTGTTATTCTTTCTGATGATCGCTGGAACAAAGCACGTGACAAAAGTTCCAATTGAGCTTGAACAATCCGCTCACAAAGGAGCCACAGTGACTTGATGTCTGTTGCCTCGTTGCCAACTGTACAACATCAGGGGTCAGTGTGTCATGGTCAGGCTTGGGGAGTAACGGAATACATGTAACGGCGTTACGTAATCAGATTGCAAAAAAAAATAAAAAATAACTGTATTCCATTACAGTTACAGGAAAAAACATGTAATCAGTTTACAGGTACATTTATTAAAAATGGGGATTACTTCGAGGGATTACGAGTTCGACAATGAGAGAGAGTGCGAAAGAGGGCGAGAGAGAGAGACAGAGTGAGAGAGCGAGAGAGAGCGCGTGCACGCCCGCGCGAGTGGGACCGTTGCTACATGTCGGGGAGTTGGGAAGCGAAAGAACTGACGAGTCGCGTCCTCCTCACGCGGGCAGTTTGAAAAAGCTTCACGGCAATGGCGACCGGTATTCACTGGAATTTACTCGGAGCGAAAGTTTGAGCTGAGAGTCCAGCGGCATGCTACGCGCTGTAGCTTCTTGCTAGCTAGCCAGCTAGCCTACAGCCATAATGTGAGTTACACCTTCCAAACAAATCTTCCTCCCACCAATTCACTATTTAAACATCATGCACAACATATACATGGCTAAACTTGTGACTTGTGTTCATCTATCTATCTATCTATCTATCTATCTATCTATCTATCTATCTATCTATCTATCTATCTATCTATCTATCTATCTATCTATCTATCTATCTATCTATCTATCTATCTATCTATCTATCTATCTATCTATCTATCTATCATATATATAGTGGTGATATTTATTTTTATTTTGTCTTCATGAGCATACTCAAAATTGGAGTAATCCAAAAGTAATCCAGTTACATTACTTTAATATTATGCTACTTGGATTACGTTACTAAATAAAAATTTTAGCAGGTAACTTGTAACTGTAATGGATTACAATTTAAAAGTAACCCTCCCAACCCTGGTCATGGTACACTGACAACGCGTCCAGTCACTCTCAGTAAGAGTGTTTTTTTTAAATCAAGATGATTGATATGATTTCAGTGATGCATCTCAACTGTTTTGATCAAGGAAGTTGGACCATTTACAAGGCATTCAAGCATTTTTCATGGTTATGGTCAACAAAAGTGTAACAATCCAGAATGCCACTCAGAGCACAGAACACGCTTAATTTGGATTCACCCTTCGGCTATTCACCTCCTGCGTACTTTGTCTTTAAGAATTTTGAATGAATAATTCAGTGAGGAAGTAGAGAAATGCTGAAAAGTCTATCTCACAGGGGAAAATGGAAAACAAAATTGAATGGGTTCTCCCCCATCCAAGAATTTTCACGTTTTCAATCAGTTAAGGAGTTTTAGTGTAATCCTGCTAATAAACAAACTTGACTCAAACTCAGTAAAAAACGAAAAAACACATAATAGAGGTTCATCAATCTCCTATTTAACTTTGAAACTGTTTTTGTGTTTTGGCTTTTTGGGTTGGGTCATGGGGTAATTGTGTTGTATGGTCTTGTACTATGTCCCTTATGAGGAGGATGTGTTTGCCAGTCTTGCTCTATAAAGTAAAAACAAAAATAGAAAAACATGATTTTTTTTTTTGTTAGGGTGAGGGTTGAATTGGTGGTGGAGTTTGCATGTGATAAATGCACAGTTCCGTAATTTGAAACGAAGGAAATGAAGAAGCTGCTGCTTCCACGAGTGAAGATCTTTCGGGGCAATTTCTTATTTCAACACACTCTGGGCTAGTAGTTGCCCTTGCCTAGTCTCGACCCCTGGCTCGAACCGCGTCATTATGTTGCCGAAAGTCGATCAGGAGAGCGGGATGAACAACCTCATTTGCATGAGACAGAACTGACCCCTTAGATTTAACTGGATATTTTGACTGAAGAATGTCAAACGTTTTTAGTAAGACACTTGGGAACTGTTACAAATGGTAAAAAAAATCAAAATAATAATGAGGTTAAGCAGGGTACAAAATGGAAGTCTTCTTTATAATGACATAGTCAGCGATCTAACAGCAAATTTGCCATGGTGTAAAAAATGAGTCATAAAAACATTTCCTTCAGTCTGCTAAAATAATAATAATAATAACAATTTAATCATGGTTTATCAGTTAACAGTTTCATCTATACTTTGAAACTTGTTCTGATGTTAGAAGCAAAAAAAAAATACCGGGAAATGTTGGAGACAAGGTTCAGTAATGGGTTTTTTTTTTCAGTCTTTGTTTCATCCCCAGACAAAGTTTAGTGGATAATCCAAACCCAAAGACACACAAAAATAAACAAATATTATATAAAGCACATCATTAAAAAAACAACAAAAAAAAAAAAAACTGGTGGTCACCAATGAAGATCTAGAGAAAGAAATAAGTGTGATTGACGTGTATCTTGATCTTTGAATTATCCCGACATATGCACATTACGCAGCCCCCCCCCCCCCCCCCCCCAAAAAAAAGGTGTTATGTTGTGTGACCAGTTGTCTCTTTGGCAGTCTGGACAGTGATCAGAAGGAAGATGACACATTTCCCCACAAGTGTCTGACCCGTCCATATTCATCATAACTCTTCACGGTCCTGCCCAGATTGGGGACCCGGCCTCTTTGGCCCACTGACGGGCCCGCCTGTGTCCCTGTTTGGCGTCACTCAGGTGCTATGAATAGACGCTGGCGTAGCGTCAGTGCTGTCAGCTCGGCATTGGCACGTGCGTCTCATGTCAGCACGACCACGGCGCAGTACTTCTGACTGGTGTCGCCGCACTGGCAGCACATTGGTGTTGCCATGGAAACAAGAATGAGCACAGCTACCCCATGCCCTGACATTCGTTAGTTGTTCTCAAGAAAACTCTGTTCTTCTTTCTTTTCGTGGCTTTCTCCTCATTTTTATTCAGGCTTCCTACTATTGGTAACGAACCAGTCATTTCAGGTAAAGTGCAAATGTGCTGTCTCTCAAATCTCTTCTCTCTCTCTCTCTCTCTCCCTGTGTGTGGTGTGGGAGAAACTAATGGAGAGGTGTGCGGGTCAGCGCCTAATTGACAAAAAGCCCCATAGCCTTCACAGGACAAAATGAGCAGATTGCACTGTTTGTATTTCTGCTCCATTTACCACTTTGTGTCTGATCACATAGAATTTACTCTGCACTGATGGGTAGGCAGGAAGCCATATGGCATGTCAGGTAGGGGGTTAACAAAATGAAACAAAAAAAGCAAAAGGCAGACGGTAACCTTCAGCTGCATCCTCGGCCTTCTTTTTTTCTGTCACTCATCATCTGAGAGTGTGTGGCCAATATAGGAAAAGTACTTCAAACCTTTGGAATAACCTAGATTTATGTACTAATTGGTGATAAAATATGATCTGGCCTACTACTAAGTCACAGCAATAGAGAAACAGTTTTCTTTAATAACACAATATTCTGTCAGGTGGGGAATTGCTGTCTTTAGGTCATGCCAAAGAATCTCAGTCAAGTTGATGTCATCTCTCAGTGGATCACTCCAAAAGACATTCAATTGTTGATTTACTTTGGCTCTTTGGGTCATCGCAACTCGCAAACGACCGTTAATTCATCTAATAAACTCATTTTCTCGTCAACCATAGCAACACGTCCAGGCTCTGGGCTATCAAAGCAGCCCCAAACCATCTTGTCCACGCAGTACTTTTTGCCAATAGCACAGTTTGTAAACTTTTAACGCGTATTGCCTGTAGCGATTTCTCCATTTAAATCTGTTGTTTTGATGTTTTATTTATCATAGATTTGACATGGTTTTCTATAAGTCATTAGGGGCCAATGAGGTGTCTTCCCAAAACCTGGTTGAAGACTTGTTTTGCGTTTGTTATCAAAACTTGCCAAACAACTGTCCCAATAAGATTCATTGGAGTACCAACTATGCCACTGCTGTACCTAAAGTGTGGAGCGACAGGCAATAATTTATTGATTTGTCATCAGAGAACCATAACAAATGTTGCTTAAGACATTTTTACAGTTATCAAGACCAGTTAAATTAAAAGTAACACCACGCTGCATAAAGTGAAGTTGTGAGCACGGATGTTTATGCTGGGAACACATTTGATATGTTTGTTTGTTTATACATGGGAGTGACAGAACAGCTGGGGAATGTCTTGGGCAAATATATTTGACACTGCTTTTTTTTTTTTTTTTGCACTATTCGTCTTAGCGCTAAAACTACAGTAGGCTGTTGCAATAACAAAATTAACTGCATGCATTTCTAGCCTCATGCTCGACAGCATACAATAAGAGATATTGAAAATGTTAATTTGATATTTTGCCTGATGATTGTTTTTCAAATACTGGAGGCACGTTTGGAAATGTAGTCATCATAATTAGGCTTATTAACTCATTCACTGCCATTGACGCCTATAAACGTCAAAAATTTGTTTTAACTCTTTTTTTTAGTTTAACATTTTTTTCCACTTTTGTTAACAAGAGTATGAAAACCTAGATTATTATTATTTTTTTTTAGAAATACAGATATAAAATGTGTGATTAATCGTGAGTTAACTATTAAAGTCATGCGATTAATTACAATTACAAATTTTAATCGCCTGACGCAATTTAAAGATTATTAAAAATTCGGGGCGTCAGGCGATTAAATTTTTTAATCGTAATTAATCGCATGACTTCACTAATTAACTCACAATTAATCACACATTTTATATCTGTTCTATTAGTTTAATTTTTTCCACTTTTGCTAACAAGAGTATGAAAACCTAGAAAAAAAATTTATTGTAAATTTAGAACAGATGATTAATTACAATCAAGGAAAAATACTAAAAACTAGACTTTTTTTTATAATCTTTAAAAAGAAAAGATTATTAAAAATTAGGGGCATCAGGCGATTACAATTTTTAATTGTAATTAATCGCATGACTTCAATAGTTAAGTCACGATTAATCACAAATTTTATATCTGTTCTAAATGTACAATATTTTTTTTTAGGATTTCATACTCTTGTTAACAAAAGTGGGAAAAAAAATGTTAAACTAATAGAAATAGTTCAAATGATTTTTTGACGTCTATAGCCGTCAATGGCAGTGAATGAGTTTTTTTTTTTTTTTAAACACATTGACGTTTTGTAGGATTTTATTTTTAAATGGCTCTGAGCTCATGACAGATTCAGCACTTTTTGTGTCAAAGTACATATAGATTTCAGTGCAGCTCATCAGCCATTTTTGTGGAGTGTGTGCGTTTGGGGACTCACCACCTTTTTTTGGATAGGATCCCTGCAGGGGATGACACATGGGTGGAAAGCTTGTGCAGGATGAGCGAGGCTCTTATTGCTGTCAAATGCTTCGGTTTGTGTACTTAATAGGGAAGAGTGAGTACCGTTACATGTTTTGTTTATAGTGGTCAAAGAATTTTCCATTTATTTCTTACACAGATGCATGCACAATTGTTTCCCTCCAGATGATTCTATCTCATATGCTCTTTTGAACCACCAAAACACCCTTGGCGTGTTTTGGAAAAAGATGGACAGAGCAAAGATGACACACAATTAAATTTGTGCCGGAGATGTTTGCGTATTCAGACTTCCTGTAGCGCCGTGAAGAGGCACATTCATATCACTCAGAGTAGCAGCCTCACTTGACTGACAGATCAGTGATAAGCCTTTATGAGGATATTGCGGTCATTGTTGCTGTCTACTCCGTTGCGCGCAGAAAATCATAATTGAGAGCCAAGTGAGTCGTTTGTTTACATATCTGAATTTCACATAGATTTAAAGAGTGAAAACAAAAAATTTAAAAAGTTTAACCCTGGAGAACCCAAGAACCCTTTTCTTCTTTGGAAAATTATGAATTATACATTAAATGACTGCTATAAGTTCACTGAACACCAAAATATGTTTTTTCAATTTTAACCCTTTTTTTTTAAACTAGCTCAGAGTTGCTAATTTATCAAAATATATATATAAAACATACTCCTAGGCATTCTGCAACATGATATGAAATCGATTTTCAAAAAAAACACAATTTTACCATGTGATGGTTTGCTGAGAAGCTGGTTTTGTTTGGATTGATTTCCAGCTCAACAAAACAGCATGTTGCCAGCCATCTTGTCACCACCACTCTGCACTCTGCAATATTCATCCACTAGATGGCCCCATGCAGGGGTCAGAAGTGGCACTCTGGACTTTTGAAGTTAAATTTGTAAAAAAAAAAAAAAGGTCTTTGTTATTTGAGTAGCAAAATTTATAGGGGCCAAATTTGACCCCGTGGGTTCTCCAGGGTTGTGTTTTTTTTTTTGCAATGCAAAGAACCAGATCAAAAGTGGGAATGCAAAGCAATAAAGCCCTTTTCGCACCGCATTTAGGAAGACGCAGGCATCAGTTGGGCTAGGCTTTAGCTCACCCGTGACTCTATTAAGGACAAACTAATGAAAAGAGATAGGTGGACGTTACAAACCATCAGAGATTGTAGTTGTGATATTCATCCACTAGATGGCCCCATGTAGGGGTCAGAAGTGGCACTCTGGACTTTTGAAGTTAAATTTGTAAAATAAAAAAATTAAATAAAAAAGGTCTTTGTTATTTGAGTAGCAGAATTTATAGGGGCCAAATTTGACCCCGTGGGTTCTCCAGGGTTTTAAAGTGTGAAAACAAAAAATTTAAAGAGTTGAATAAAAACAGAGCCATACTCCACGCCCAACGTCTTCATTTTTGAGAACCTGTCACTCACTCTCGCACAGGGAGATGCAGGGAAAATTGAATCTGACTTGATTTGGAGTACCGGTCTGGAACATGAATCCATCAGCGTTTTCAGGGGTGCCATCCATCCGCATGCACATGTGGCTACATAAGCAAGAAGGCCTCAACACACCCTGCACACTGGCTAACGTCAGCGCACCAACGTCAAACAGTGCCGAGTGCTAGGCAACAACAATGCCATCGCAGATGGCGGGCTCTGATGTTGATTTTGCTCTAATCTAATGCACTTAAGTCCCATTTCCTACCCGTGCCGCCTAGATGATGCGTCAGGGAATATAAAGTAAGGTCTACAAGTATTTGGACAATGTCTGTTTGGAATTAATGAGCTCCTGAAGACAAAGAAGGGACGGTCTGGCCTGATCACGTATTTTCACTTACTGAAGAGAAAAGTGGCAACCGTGAACAAGCAGAAACCGAAGGCCTTGCAAAGCACTGAGCAGTGCCGTGCTATTAAATAAATACAAAAATGAACGGTAATTGAGGGTGGTCTCTTATTGGTGTGATGGTACAGTACTTTTTTCAAAGTGCTGCATCCTTGTACTGAATGGAGAACCTGTTCAGCAAGTAAAAATAGCTCCCGTGAAATTTTTTTACATTGCAAACATGCGCAAGCATCACATTCATGTAAAGTGCAAATAAATACTATAATACAAAATCATATTACAAGTTTAGAAATTGCTACAGCTTTTGCAATAAGCGTGGTTATTGGATGACAAAATGCAGTATTAAGTTGTTTTTTTATTTTTTTTTAATCGAGCCCACCAATCAGTCAAATTATCGAATTTAATGTTAGGATTATGCTGACTACGAGGATTTTGAATGAAAAGTACAGCCTTCTTTTCATGTTGTATCCTTTAAGGGTTGAATTATTATAGTACATATCGTGTCTTGTGGAGAAATGTATATTCTTTAAAAGCATTTAGAGGATATTGACTCCACTCTAAATCAAAAAATATTTAACAACCAAATAATTTAGTATTAATTAAGTGTACTTATTATTGCACCACTTCATAATCTTTCTTTTTTGGGCCCAACGAACATGTAGTTTTTACGGAGCCCCTAAAGTGCCATGTAAGAAAGAAAAAAAAAAAAACTTTTGTGTTACCTGTAACATGCTTTATAAAGCAAATATAGCTCGGCCTCTTTGTACATGAAATGGACAGTTAAGGCTCGATGTTCACGGTCTGTCAGGTTGGAAGTACTCCTTTCCAAATTTCTAAAGTATCACGTGAATGAGGGAGCTGCTTTGCTGTTTGTTTTTAACAAGTGAGCCGGTCCATCTATGGCAGCAGACTACAGACTGGATGGGGGCTTTAGGCACTTCATCCCCCCACGGTGAGGCTTTATCCCAGCAGGCTTAGCCACACTGGCCCAGCTGCTGCCACGAGCGTGGACGGGCACGGGATCAACTGCTCACTCCTCAGCATGGTCATGAAGTTGAATGCACAAACAGGCATGCATCTATCACACTTTTTATTTTTTAATTTTTTTAAATTTTTTATTTTTTTATTTTTATTTTTTTTATTTTTTTATTATTTTAGTTATTTTTTTATATATATATATATTATTTTTTTATTTTTATTTTTTTATTTTTTTAATTTTTATTTTTTTATTATTATTATTATTATTTTTTTTTTTTTTTACCCACACTTTTTAATGTCATCATACTTCTGCTGTCAATGTATTTGATGCTGCGCTGAGTAAAATATATTTGTTCTTCAAAGTTGTATATCAAATCCAGATGTATTTGGAAATAATCTAACCCCACGTTTACGACAAAAATAAAGGACTGGGCCTCCTTAGTCTCATAATTTTGGAGGGAATGTGTATAAGCAAAGTAGCATGAACATATATGTTCATGTTTTAATCCCTCTCCAACAATTTTGTGTGCTCAGCTGGTTAACAGCAAAAAGTCAACAAGTTCTGCAGAAGTGGCCCCGGGCTTGAGAAAAGCACCAGAGTGTCACACAGTGTTATTGACTAAATGCTGATGTTTGTCTCTGCGTTTCTGAGAAAAGTGACATCAGCGTCCCATGCTTTAAAAAACGGTTTGAAAAGGTCCAATCACTTTCCCATTTCATCAGTCGCTTTTCAGTAATATCTCCCTATGTGTGTTGTACTGTTCCAGAAAGTTATGTAACATCAGCGTCTGTGTCATTGGGGACCTCATTTTAGCCATCAGTTCTACTGCTGAGACTGCCCCCCCCCCCCCCAACCCAAGCACACATCAGTCGACTGCGAGGTGTGACACGACACGACCTACTAAAATGTATCGACTGCATCGCAACGTGTGACGTTTGTGTGGCTCCCGGCGCATGTCCGCCGTTTACGTGGCCCAGGCATCGGCATCGACCCCACAGTCAGCTGGCACCTGGCAAATTTGAGTTACATAACATGTCATGAGTGTATGGCTTCAAAACAAGTCTTGTCGCTTGATGTTATGTGATCAGTGTTGACTGCAAACCAGGAAGAAAAAAAATAAAAAAACGCGACTACAACTCTGGGATTTAGTTTAGCTGCAGACCGACAAACAGCGTACAATTCCTCACTGACCTCATTCTTCTTATCTCGTCACGATAAGGTGGACGGATTATGGTGATACTTCGTTGCATGATATGAGCAAAAAATAAAAAGTGCATGTGAAACGTGATAAGGCTACAAGAGACGACATCCGCTATCAATGGTGAATGATGGGTTAGCACAGTAGCTCTTGCACCAAGTTTAACCCTGGAGAACCCAAGAACCCTTTTCTTCTTTGGAAAATTATGAATTATACATTAAATGACTGCTTTAAGTTCACTAAACACCAAAATATGTTTTTTCAATGTTTTTTTTCAATTTATTCCCTAATTTAGGATTAGGGCGAAATTTGACCCTTTGGGATTTAGGGGTATCATTTCGAAAAATCTGAATAACAAAAACTGTCAGTAAACTATCTCGAATTTAAGAAAATAATCAATCAAATACTCAGCTACATTGAACAATATAATTTTTTGTTTTATTTGTTAAAAATTAGTTTTAACTCTTTTTTTTTTAGTTTAACATTTTTTTCCACTTTTGTTAACAAGAGTATGAAAAACTAGACTTTTTTTTTTAAATAATCTTTAAAAATAAAAGATTATTAAAAATTAGGGGCATCAGGCGATTACAATTTTTAATTGTAATTAATCGCATGACTTCAATAGTTAAATCACGATTAATCACAAATTTTATATCTGTTCTAAATGTACAATATTTTTTTCTAGGTTTTCATACTCTTGTTAACAAAAGTGGAAAAAAAATGTTAAACTAATAGAAATACTTCAAATGAATTTTTGACGTCTATAGCCGTCAATGGCAGTGAATGAGTTTTGTTTTGTTTTTTTAAACACATTGACGTTTTGTAGGATTTTATTTTTAAATGGCTCTGAGCTCATGACAGATTCAGCACTTTTTGTGTCAAAGTACATATAGATTTCAGTGCAGCTCATCAGCCATTTTTGTGGACACCACTAAACACCAAAATATATGTTTTTTCAATGTATTCCCTAATTTAGGATTAGGGCGAAATTTGACCCTTTTGGGATTTAGGGGTATCATTTCGAAAAATCTGAATAACAAAAACTGTCAGTAAACTATTTCGAATTTAAGAAAATAATCAATCAAATACACAGCTACATTGAACAATATAATTTTTTTGTTTTATTTGTTGCATTTTGGCCATCTTGTCACCACCACTCTGGCTCATGTAAGTGCAATATTCATCCACTAGATGGCCCCATGCAGGGGTCAGAAGTGGCACTCTGGACTTTTGAAGTTAAATTTGTAAAAAGAAAAAGAAAAAAAAGGTCTTTGTTATTTGAGTAGCAGAATTTATAGGGGCCAAATTTGACCCCGTGGGTTCTCCAGGGTTAATAAAAAAAAAAAAGTGTGATAACTACAGAACCACAAATGGAACAGAGCATCATAGTAAACTGTCTGGTTACACAGTACACTATGAGCTACATTATTAATTAAATACACAGTTTCACCATGCAAATGATAACAAATAGAATGTAGCTAAAAGCAACATGGCTAATGGCTAACATGGAAATATCCGGACCAAAACTTGGCACTTGCCGTTCCCTCATCTACAATTTTATGAACTTCTCTTTACAGTTGTATGGCAGTTCGGAATGTGTGAACAGTTAATCCATCCATCCTCATACTGCTTATCCTCATTAGGGTCACGGGTGTGCTGTAACCTATCCCAGCTGACTTCGGGCCAGAGGCAGGGTACACACTGGACTGGACTGTCAAGTCGATCACGGGGCACGTATTGACTGACATAGACAAATAAGCATTCATACTCGCATTCAAAATTTAGAGCCTTCAATTAAGCCTAAGTGCAGAACAAATTAATTCACTTTAAAAATTTGTGAAATCATAACGATTCGGAAGTCAACCAGGGTCAAGGAACAGATTGTGTTTAACTTTGGAGGTTCTGCTTGGACCTTACATATTGTGTTAAATACCTGATCCAGCAATCAGTTGTAGATTGCATCTTAAACTGGTAAAGTAGAAGGAGAATCATTCATTAGCCACTCCCATTTGGATCTAAAAAATTATATGAAGAATTTATCCGCAATATGGGTGCACACATTGTAAAGCAGTATTAATTGGAGATTTGAGTAAATATCTAAAAGACTAGCTACTTGTTTTTAGCGATTGCTTTTCGGTGTGTTTTTCTTTGAAAAGAAATTGTGAAAAGCTTTCATTGAGTATTTTCCATTTGTTTTTAATTTAATTTATAAAACATAGCACAAAAGTACCACTGCTTACTCACCAACTTTGAGACGGTTGCTTTCAGACCATTAACAAAAATCCATGCTGTCCTCTAGTGGCGTTTCTTTGTAATACAGATATTTAAATATTTCATTACTGAACTAAAAGTTCATAAACAGGTAAACATTTTGCCATTAAAAATATCTATACATTTTATTTACACATCTGAGCCATCTTCGATAGGCTAACACACATCTCAAGACACACTACACTTCTCCACATAATGCATACTTCATCATAAAAATGAATTTGACACCAACCGCCCTTCCAGAATCCGACCTCCTGCGTGTGCTACATTCGGAATCATATTGCGGAAATATTGTATGACATCCGTTTGATATCCGGATACTCGGCCATGATAAAGGTGAAGTCCTATGTCTGCGTGTAGCGTATAATTTCGTTGAGGTCATATCCTGTCACGGCGAAGGCATAGCCATCTCCATCGCAGAACTTGGCGCCGCAGATTTGTGTGTCTGTCACGCACTCATTATGTAGATGTGCAACCTAAGACCAAATATAAGACATTTATAGAAAGGAAGTGCACGGAAAAGTAGAAATCGAGCTACGCGGTTGGGCTTACTTCCACACTGTTGCTTTCTGGGGTTACTGTCAGGTGCCACACCCTGACAAAAGAATCTTCAGCGGCAGACAGGAGCTGAGGACCACAACAACGCATTTAAATCACACAGAACCTGCCAATAAATGTTTCGTTCCTAAACTGACCAGCCCAGAAAAAGGAGCAATGTCCAGTGAGTAGATCCAACGGGCGTGTGCGTTGACCTCGGCATGCAGAATTCCCGTCACGGCCTCGTAGAGACGGATCTGGCCCGTTCCGTAACCTGCCACCGCTGTACCTTTCCACAGCTTCACGGATGAGCAGCTCATACTGACAGGATGATAGAGGATCATTGCGGTGAGGAAACAAAAAAAAAGCGGCAATTACATTAGAGGAATGAGTGATAAGGAAGCGAAGACAGAGGAAACAGATCAGGTAATGACGCAAAATGATGTATATAGGAGGAAGAGGATGATATCGGAAAGGTAGATAACCACACTTTATCCCGCCAGAAATGCACCAAGAAAGTAGCTTAAAAAAGCAATCACAAATGAAAACAAAACTGTTTTGCTACTCGACACCTAATTCTTACTCAAATCCACTAATCTTGTTGAGGAGCTGAAACTCTTCCCCAGATTTCCACACACACAAGGTGCCGCCGTCATCAGCGCTGACCAGGTCGGCGATACACTCCTGAGGGGAAGACGGACATCCGCAGAATAGAAGATCATGTTATTGACTGACTGATCGATATTGCTAATACTTTTCAAGCACATTTATATGAAAAATAACCTTTAACCCTGGAGAACCCACGGGGTCAAATTTGGCCCCTATAAATTCTGCTACTCAAATAACAAAGACCTTTTTTATTTTACAAATTTAACTTCAAAAGTCCAGAGTGCCACTTCTGACCCCTGCATGGGGCCATCTAGTGGATGAATATCACAACTACAATCTCTGATGGTTTGTAACGTCGACCTATCTCTTTTCATTAGTGTGTCCTTAATAGAGTCACGGGTGAGCTAAAGCCTATCCCAACTGATGCCTGCGTCTTCCTAAATGCGGTGCGAAAAGGGCTTTATTGCTTTGCATTCCCACTTTTGATCTGGTTCTTTGCATTGCAAAAAAAAAAAAAAACACAACCCTGGAGAACCCACGGGGTCAAATTTGGCCCCTATAAATTCTGCTACTCAAATAACAAAGACCTTTTTTATTTTATTTTTTTATTTTACAAATTTAACTTCAAAAGTCCAGAGTGCCACTTCTGACCCCAGCATGGGGCCATCTAGTGGATGAATATCACAACTACAATCTCTGATGGTTTGTAACGTCCACCTATCTCTTTTCATTAGTGTGTCCTTAATAGAGTCACGGGTGAGCTAAAGCCTAGCCCAACTGATGCCTGCGTCTTCCTAAATGCGGTGCGAAAAGGGCTTTATTGCTTTGCATTCCCACTTTTGATCTGGTTCTTTGCATTGCAAAAAAAAAACCACAACCCTGGAGAACCCACGGGGTCAAATTTGGCCCCAATAAATTCTGCTACTCAAATAACAAAGACTTTTTTTTTTTTTTTTTACAAATTTAACTTCAAAAGTCCAGAGTGCCACTTCTGACCCCTGCGTGGGGCCCTCTAGTGGATGAATATTGCACTTACATGAGCCAGAGTGGTGGTGACAAGATGGCTGGCAATATGCTGTTTTGTTGAGCTGGAAATCAATCCAAACAAAACCATGTTCTCAGCAAACCATCAGATGGTAAAATTGTTTTTTTTTTTGGTTAATCTATTTCATATCATGTTGCAGAATGTCTAGGAGTATGTTTTATATATATATTTTGATAAATTAGCAACTCTGAGCTAGCTATTGAAAAAATAAACATATATTTTGGTGTTCAGTGAACTTATAGCAGTCATTTAATGTATAATTCAGAATTTTCCAAAGAAGAAAAGGGTTCTTGGGTTCTCCAGGGTTAAAAAAACCTTCATGATCAATAAACACAAAAACACCCAGGGACAATCAGGATGAACTATCCATTAAGTTTTACTTGACTTTTTTTTTTCCTCTTTGCCATTACTTGTAACTTCTTAGTGTGGTCGCTGAGACCTTTATGTGGGGGCATCATACATGCAAGATATGAATTAATACTGCCATCAAAAGTACACTACATCCAAGTATGCAATTCCTCACCACTATGTAGCTAAATATAGTATATGGCATATTGTATCGGAGACATCTCACAATAAAGTACAATAAGCAATATGATCATTTATAATAATACCTGACTGCCTGAGCACTCTGGGGCCAAGTCAGTGACGGGCTCCTTGTGCTCTTCCAGTACCTCAGACAGGGTGATATTACTGCCTTTACTGGGAACATCAAAAACCAGGATTCCACAAGAGGACAGACCTGCAATATCAGGAAGAGACAAGAGACCACTGAATTCCAATCCATCCATCCATTTGAGCCTATCCAGGTTGATGGTGGCATGAACTGGCTGTCAATCAATCGCAGATGACTAATTTTTGGAATGTGGGAGGAAGTCAGAGTATGAATTCTGTAATGTAAACTACAATGTTGCTGTTTAGCTCAAAATAAATTTGTTTCACTCTTTACTTACCCACACATATGTAATTCTCCCACACAGCAGCGATCCCCCGAGCAAACACGGCCTGAGCTGAGGACAAAGGACACATTTACGACACATAATAGAGGCTAAATGGTAAAAATAATTACAAGATATTTTATTGGATCGCATTACACTAGACATGTGTACCTAATGAAATGTCTAATAAGTGGAATAGCTTTTTTTAGGTTTAAGTTACCTGTTGGTATTTCAGGAGTATCCAGTGCATGCCAGTACACCATGATGGAGCCATCTGATTCATACATCTTGAAAGGAAAACACAGAGATGCTGTAACAAGACTTTTTATTCATGTGTAGTAAAAAAAAAATCGACTCAAAAATGTTTTACCTGGATGCCTTTCTGTGAAGTGACTACCAGCAGATCACGAGAGGGCAAAACACAAAATGCAGCCTATTGCAAGAAAACACAAATAACAAATGTTTAATCTCCTGAAATGTGAACAAGTTCAAATATAATGCTCGTTTTGAGTTTAGAGAATATAAGGGGAAAAACATTTCGAATACGTAAAATACACAAAACATTCAGGGAAAGAAAAAATAAACAATAAATGGCTTAATGTCCCGCAATTCTGCAAAGATCCTTATTGCTGCACAATGCCTGACCTGCATGATGAGCGATGGACTAGTTGCGACGTTGGGCTCCTTGGACTGCAGTTGACGGTGGGAGTAATTGAGGCCGTCCCACGACGCGCTGACCATATTGACCACATTGGCGTGGACCACCGTGAAGTAGGTGAGGCGCCGCGGGGCGATACGCAGCACGCTCAGGTTGTTGTACAACGCGGACGCGCTGTTCTTAATCGGGATGTTCTTCTCTTTGTGATACATCGAAAGGCTTGATTCGGTATCATTTACTGGTCGGAAAAATATGTCAGCCGAATCGTGTTCCTTCTTCAAAAAGAATCGACCGTAACATAAAAACGTTCAGCTTCGTACTTAGCATTAGCAGCTAGGCTAACTAGGTTACTGTTAGCAACGCAGTCAAATAATTTACAAAAATAACACTGTCATTGTTGTGTTGTGAAATTTCAATGCGATTGCTTGACAACCATGAAATAATTGCTGGTCTCCGTAATTACTGTCAAATTGACTTGCAGCAAGCGCTAATCTCGATGGGATTTCCTCGGCGTCTACTGCAGCCATAGAGACGAATGTATGACGTCAAAACCACGTGCTCAGTTGCCAGGCAACCGTAGCATAACCCGGAAGTGGAGGCAAATAAGTAAAAAACGATTAAAAAAAGAAGATACAATCAGAAACTTCAAGACAAACGTGAGCCGATTAGTTAAAGGTATGTATGTTTGTTTGTTTTTTAATGTATTTTAAGTGAGCAAACGATGTAAATAATATAATAAACAGCCACACGGTAACCATGTTAGTGTGTCTGATTTTTCTATCCACAACTGTTGGATGGATACATCGATAACAGAAAATTTCCTTTTCGTCCACCCTAACAAATACACGTCAAATCAACCACAAATGACTCATAATCTGTCTGCACTGCACGCCGTACGTCTAATGGAATTAACGGATCTCCCAAAAATTCATAATTTACACGAAAGCGCATTATGACAAAGACGCAAAGGTTCACCATATATGTGGCATATTGATCAACTGTGACTGTATAAATACTAAGTGTAAACCCTCAAAATACAAAGCTCAGCGCATGCTAACTTGTGGCATGACTCATTGCAGTTTTAAAAACCGCCATGAGAGTGAGTATGATTCAAAATGTTGCTTTATCATAATTTATATATAGTGCCGCTATGAACTACATGTGTACAACCAAATACAATAGTGTTGTTGTTTTTTTAAACAATAGTAATGTTTATTTTGTGGGTTGCCGTTATTTCAAGACATAATCTTTTACTATATTATGTTGAGAATTGTTTCTGATGCCCCCCCCCCCCCCCTCTTATATAGCTGAATTAAGGTGACCAAACACTACCAAGATGTCCCGCTCTACATCCAAAGCCCAAGCTGACAAGGGTAAGACGCCTGCTCGAGTGTCCCCACCGCCGTCCCATGAGCCGGAAGAGGAAGACATTATCCCCGGATGTCTGACTCAGAGCCAATGGATGGAAATGTTAGTCCAAGAAGAGGCAGAGGATGTAATAGGGGAAATAATGGCTGATCTGATGATCAGTGTCATGGAAGGCTGCTACAACGTCCACATTGAAAGACAGGTAAAGCATCCATCCATTTGTCCATTTTATATAGCGCTTCTCCTTATTAAGGTCACACAATTCAGTCTTCCTTGACCCGCACATGCATTTTTGGAGGGAATGCGATAGGATCAGAGATCAATCAACGGAATTGAATTATTTTTTTCCCCAGCTACCATCTTTCACTGCCTACTGGGCCAAGGATCACTTCATACAGACTGTGGAGCAGAAACTCATGTGCCGAGATAGATGGGAAGATGCAATGGAATTGGCCGCAACAGAAGACTCAGAACCAGTACCTATCAATCCAGATGTGTGGGCGGAAGGATGTTTTCCTGTTATACATGGAGCACCTCCATCTGAGCCTGCGTCACCACAGGTACCTTTAACTGTCTTTTCTAAAACTCTATTCTTCTAATATAATAGAACCTCAGAATTGAAACACCCCCAAAGTGGTATAATTTGAAATGTAACCCCCCCAAATCTGGAAATGTATAAGTCAAAAGCAAAAACTGTAGAGTCATATTATTCTAAAGTAATGGCAATCTTACTGGAGCAAAATTTGTGGCTACTCTACCCACCTGAGTAATATACCATATTATACTTGTTTATATAACACTTAGACATATTGATTCCAGAAATACTCTGCAAACATTTTCATGTTGCTTCTTTATTGCAATGCTTTAAGAGTAGTTTTACTTTGAGTTTTAATAGTTGTCTTCCAGTGTGGTTAACATCTCTTTATCCTTGTATGACATTTAAAAGTAATTTAAATTTTTAATTGTATTATGATTATGATGACAGCCTGAGTCTGGAACAGTTAAATTCACTTCTAATTTGAACGAGTAGTGCTAACAAATTGTGTCCGTGTGTCTTACAAATTGTCCTTTTATGTTTATAATTTAAAACTAATGTCACACTTTCTATACACAGATCAAGCAGGAAGCTGATATTTGCGAGGAGCTTAAACCAGCACATCCTGAAGAAAACCAGCAAAATGCTCCCATACCACATAGCAGCATGTCCCCCGAGCAATCTGAAGGGAAAATAAGTCCCAGCAGGCCTGAGGATGAGAAAATTTGCAAAAAAACAAGTCCTTGCCCCAAACAAAAGACTTCCACCAAGAAAAAACAAAAACATTCTTTACCTCCAAAGTTTACCGAAAGTACTGTCTTGCCACCTGTGTCATGTGCAGCCGGAAACATGTCTGGTTTAAAACATATAAGCACATCACCACAACAACCAAAGGAGAAACAAACTATACCTAAGCTTGCCTCTTTGCCTCGACACTGGATCACTCCTCAGTATGAGATTGACAAGTGCACAAAATCTAGCATCAAAAAATCCGATGGACAATCCAAACCAGCGCCTGTGTCTAGTAGTCCTCTGACTGGTATGATGGGAACTTCTTGGAATGCTGCAAACAGAGATCATCACTTGGACAGATTGTCTCCTATTAAGGACGAGAAGATGATGGCAAGAGCTTTGAGGATGGACACCATAGATTTAGCCCAAGGTGTTTCTCTAATGGATCCCCAGAGAACACAAACGGGGCCACTTCCATTCAAATCACAACCTCACTCTGCCAACGGTGCCAAGCTGAGGCCGATCAACAGTGAGTCTGTAACATCAACTTTCCCCGTGGATCAGCTGACGACAAAACGTTCACCCAAGGTTACCCAATTGTCGCCGTCTGACAAATTTAAGTTTTGATTTAAAAGTAACAAATTATTTGCAAAAATTTTGGGATACTTTCACATTCTTCCTCTTCGAGCAATAAAAATGACAGTGCTTTTTGTTCATGTGTGTGTTTATGTGGAGGGGGGGTGCATACAACGCCCCCAAAGTTTGGGCACATAAATAAAAGCCTGAAATGTAGTAAGGTCCACTAGTTTAACTACTTTAGATATGGAAGACCGTTGAATGAGCGCACCACCTCTAATTGTATACTGTAGTCGAAATTTTCCGCGATGCATATATGACTCATATGAGTATGATAAAATGGAACGTTACGAATAAAATTATAAAACTCAAAATTTGTTTTTTTCTTATTTTCTATTATCCGTGAACCCAATATTGTGGTGTGACGTTTCAACCTAACTTGAGAAAGCCAACCGGAAGCTCCCAGCCCTGGACCAATCATCATTCACGTTTTCCCACTGTAGACCAATCGGATAAGGTGTTGGCACAAGCAAGTTTCAGTGACCCTTGCACATGTGAGAGTACGTTAGTGTGTCTATTGCAGTGTCGATAAAACCAAAAGAAATTAAAGATTTAACTTCACTTTCTCGTCTGGAGTAGACATGAAGAAAAAGAGGGTAAATGCTGAGTCATTAGAGGTAAGTTTACATTTTATTTTCATTACTAAATGTCAACAGAGGCCCCTGGACACACGGGAGATGTACTGTACTATCGAGAGGCTGCAAACATGCAGTCCTGCAAACTTGGAGAAAAGTAGTCACACGTCTTAGCTGCTTTTTAATTTTTACATTATATCGTTCCTTTAGGCTTTATAAAGCAGTGTACAGTTTAAGACGAGCACATGGTGAACGTTTTTGTATTTTATAATAAGTTACATTTTTAGGCCAACTCATCTAATTGTCTCAAGTGCATAATAGCCAGCGCTGGTATTAAATGTTTCAATAAGCTATTTTGTTTTACAGTGATATTTTTGTGCGTGTGTCACTAGATGGCTCCAACAAAATTGACCAATGACGTGGAGAAGGAGAAAAATGAGCCTCCTGCTAAAGTGAAAAAGAGCAACTCTGAGGTGAAGTACCACCGGGTGAAGTTGTCCAGAAGCGACCTGTACAGACCCCCAACAGTGGAGGAGCTCAACCAGCTGAAAGAAGCTGAGAGTTTATTTCACTGCAGCTTGCTTAAAATGCAGGTAAAACGTTTGACTCAACAACTTCAATGTAATGGGAAAGACCGCCACAAAATCATCTCGTGTTCTATATTATCACCGTTAACAGATGGAGGAACTGCTGAAAGAAGTTGCCCTCAGCGAACGCAGGAAACAGCAAATAGATACTTTTGTTGAGACGGTCACCAAACTCCTGAGGGCTGTACCGCAGTCACCTGAGGTGGAGGTGCGTCTTAGTTTTCATAATGCGGTTTTGTGTGTAAGGTAAAAGATTGCACCATTACAGAAATTTTCAAAGTTAAAAAACATTTCAATGGGAATTAACAGTCATTTGTGAAAATAAACTAGGAATTTACAAAATTGATGGTTTGTAGTCTTAGTAACACATCTTTAACTACATAATCATGATTTTTATATATATATATATATTTTTTTTTGTTCAAGGTGAATGACCTGTCATGGTTGTCCAGTGATGTGAAGGTTCCCATCCTCCTGTTACCAAAAACACAAAAGGGCAAGTTCCATATGGCATCTCCCGCCTCTGTTGATCTGATTGGCAGTTATCCGTTGGGAACCTGCACGAAACCACGCGTCGTAGTGGACCTGACTGTCACAATCCCAGCTGTAAGTCACACTTTTAAGAGTAGAGCACTACAGCTGAGGCAGTTGTTTTAAATGTTGGAGTCACACACATGATTTCTTGTTTTCAGGATATCCTTCACCCCAAAGACTTCTTAAACCAGAGGTATCCCAGGAAGAGAGCCATCTACCTGGCAGGTCTAGCTCAGTATCTGACAGCTTCTTCAGACATCGGAGCCATGTCCTACTCTTGTCTTCATGGTAATCGACTTCGACCTGTTCTGCTGCTGAGTCCTCCTGGTAGGTTGTTAATTTACATCTCAGAATCTGGCATTTCATTCCAGAACACCAGCCACCGACTTGTTTGAGTTAAAAGGGAATGTTTCATATAGAAGTGCAAATGGTAATAAACTTTTCCAGAGTCAAAAGTCAAAACTATTCCTTTTGCCATATCATTCGCTGTATATGGAGACCTTGGTTTACGTCTCACGCTTGATCAGCACCATAACAAGTAGGCCTGCTCAGTGACCGCCATTCTTACTGGATTTCATTTGATTTCACAAGATTTTTATGTCTTAGCATAAATAGTGATGATAGACTAGACTTGCGCACAATTACGGGTTATGTTTTCGCCCTAAGAACAGAACTGTGGTATACCGAAGAACCCCTAATAATGCATTTTTTAAGTCACAGTGTGCGTGTGTGTGTGCGCCTCAGTATATGTAAAATATTTGATCCATTTTGTCATATCCTTTAGGTAAAGACTTATCCATCTTGACAGTCCGGCTTCATGCTTGTCCACCTCCTGGATTTTTCAAGCCCAGGCGCTTTCACCCTCAGATGAACAACATCCGGACAGGCTGGTACACTGAAGCGAACAACTCACAATCCGGTAAGACTTGTGACTTTTTATTGCATATTATTTTCACAGTCGCCACATGCAGACAAAATGTAATTTGTCCTTTTTTCTTTTTTTTTTAATTCCCTGCAGAGATCAGTGAGCCCCCCACTCCGCATTACAACAGCTCCCTTCTGGGTGATCTACTGCCCAGGGCCCACCTCCAGTTTCTGACTGCTGTGAGCGCACAGTGCGCCGCTTTTCCTGACGGGGTGGCTTTGCTCAAGGTCTGGCTCCGTCAGCGAGAGCTTGACCAGGTGTGTTTCCTCCTGAGTCCACATGGGCGATTGAAGTTCTTGCACTGCACAATGTTGCGGGTTTAATGTTTCACCTTGCGCCAAGCGCTTGGATTTTTTTTTATGGTTAGCGGTAAGCACGTTTGCCTAACAGTTCTAAGGTTCAGGGTTAAAATCTGGAGTTTTAATATTATTTACTCATCGAATCTCATTTTCATCCAATCTTGCTGTTCTTTCATATGTATTTAAGGGCACTGGGTGCTTTAATGGCTTTCTGGCCTCCATGCTGTTGGCGTACCTTCTGACCGTGCACAGAATCAGCAACACCATGACTGCCTATCAGCTGCTGCGGAACACCTTAAACTTTCTGGGTATGTTGATGAAAACCTTTTAACGCAATCAGAACATATCGGTCAGATTTTGAGCACTGGTTCAACTGCTTTTCATTCCAGCAACGACAGACCTGACATTGAATGGAATCAGCTTAGCCAAAGATCCCGACTCGACAGCGGTGAGTGATCAAAATTGAACACAAAAACATTTCAACCTTTCACAACACGCATGCATGTATGTGCATTTCCTCTTCACTCTTATTAACTCATTCACTCCCAGCCATTTTCACTGCAGCAATCCTGTTCACTCCCGGGTGTTTTTCTGTGTTTTGACTGATTTTGCAAGGCCCACAGAATATTGTGTTCTATTGCTATAAAAACATGGACACTACCAAAAGAAAGGTTAGAGTGTCTTCTTTCATGAGGGAAAAAAATGTAGAGCTATGGGTAAATTAGCTTTTATCATCATGGCCCTGGTTGGTCTGTTTTGCTCTGCTGAGTACCATTTCCTCAACCGTTCTCTGCAGCTGAGAGGCTGCATCAAAGCCTCCTGTATGCTCTAGCATTAAAAAAAAACAACAACACATAAATACGTCTTTGGGAAACTTAAAACTTTTAAAATAGAACATATTTATACGTTTTTGGCAGCAAATGAGTTAATCATGTCATTCTTATCTCTTTGTCCCACAGCCATCACTGGCAGACTTTCACGATGCATTCCAGGTGGTGTTCATTGATCCATCTGGACACCTCAACATGTGTGCTGACATGACGGCTTGCACCTACAAGCAGGTACAGTTTGCACTTTAAAAGTAATCTTTGTTCAAGGGGTCTATGTTTTAACCACTCGAAACAAATCCCTCAGCTGCAGCACGAGGCCTCACTATCCATGCAGTTCTGGGACGACCCCACTGTGGATGGATTCCACAGCCTCCTCATGATCCCCAAACCTATGATAAGAACCAGTGACCACATCTTCCAGTATGGCTGTCCATCAACAGTTAAAATACCGATTGATCATCTCTGTTGAAACGTCCTTGTTGATTTTTGGATTCTCTTCATGTCCTACCCAGATTGTGTGAACTTGTCAAGCTGCAGTCCAGCTGTAAGAAGCTGAACCTCCTCAATGAGCTGATGGACCAGAGCGGAAACTATGTGCACACGGTGCTCCCGTTTCTACTGTCGCTGCTTCAGAGGGGATTTGGCCAAAGGATCAGCCTCCTCACCCACTCGCTTTGCCCAGAACCTGAGGTGGGTTACACAGTATTCAAAATGCATACAGTAGATGATTAGGCGGTTAACATGATGAACACATGATTACATCATCTTCAGTGGATTCAAAATTTGAAGAAAACCTGAATAAATAAATACAGTAGGTATCCTCTGTGGAAAAAATGGCAACATTCATTTATAGTTTGTTAAGCTCAGAGTTAATGATGTCGTAGTTACTTACATGCAGGCAACGTAATTTAAATTACCCATCAAGTCACCATGTGAATGTGAGGTTCTGATTGATCGGCAAAAACATAATGGATGAGTGGATTATACAGACGCTCCCCACCTTACAAACGAGTTACGTTCCGGACGATCGTTCGTAAGGTGAATTTGTTCGTAAGTTGCTTCAGTGCTATATTTTGTATTATAATTTATGTGAAGGTTTATATAAGTATGTTTAAGGCTTGTACAAGTAACCTGCATTGGTTTGTACTGAAAAAAACTTTTAATAAAATGGAGAGAATACGTACAGTACTGTACTGTACTACGTATTTTAGAAAGAGAGCGAAAGACACACACAGTATGTACATGTACGTAATAAGATAAATAAAATTAAGTTTAACTTACTTTTGGAAGATGTACTCGATGCTTAAGGAGATGATTGAGGAGGAGGAAGAGGAGGATTTTATATCATGAGAGATTCTTCGTCGTCGCTGGAATCGGCTTCAAAAGTTATTTCCTGCTTCATGGGGACCGGCGTTTCTTCCTCCTCCTCCTCGCCACGTTGCTCAGCCTCCAATGAGCTCTCACAGCGCCAATCGTCGGTATTAGCGGCGGAAAGAAGCACTACGCGCAATACAAAATCTAACTTACAGCATTTCTTTCCGAACATTTTTCGACATACTGTACGCGCAGAAATGTTCGTATGTACCGTTGTTCGTAACTCGAATGTTCGTAAGTAGGGGAGCGTCTGGAAATGTAAGTAATTATTTTTTTGTGCAGTGGTCTCTGGAGAGCGAACCTCCAAAGTACAAAGCCCAGCCACCTCTCACCTTTGGATTGTTGCTGCGGCCCGAGTTGGCAATGTCTCTTTTGGAACGAGGACCTCCAGCAGACAGCCCAAAGGTATCTTTGCCCTCTTGAGTAATTGACACGTTCACATGTTTAAAAGAAACACTCCTAATGATTCCAATAACTCATCTACATTTCCTGTAGATTAAAGTGTTTGGCTTACCCCACACAGTGGCATTAAAGTGGACTTAGAGTGAATTTGCCGAGCTCGTGTGTCAGGGATGTTTGTGCTTTTAAAGCGAATCCCACGGGGTGTTTCTTCTATCAGGCTGCTGAGTTCCGACAGCTTTGGGGCGCTCGCTCGGAGCTCCGTCGTTTTCAGGACAGCGCCATCACTGAGGCCGTCCTGTGGGAAGGAGAAAGCATGTGCCAGAAACGACTAGTACCACAACAGATCATCACACACCTACTACAGCTGTATGTATTGTGTTTTTCCAGACCAGGACTTTGAACTGATTTTTAAGTAGTCGTTAGTTTTGCAGCTGGTTGGTCAGGCAGTTTGTGATTACTGAGCTTGTCAACCTCCAACATCAGTGATTTTTACCTTTTCAAATGTTCTAATGGATGTACAGGGAAAAATCGATCTCACATAAGATGCAAACTTGTATCAAAAAAAAAAGGTGGCATTTCCTGTATAGACTCAACACGTGCCACAATACTTTTTGTCCAAAAAGTGAGAGTTGTTAGGCATGTTTCATCTTACCCATGTGATTTCACATTTCCTCACTTCATTTTGGCCAAACAATTAGTTTTCTCTGCAGTTGGTAAGCATGTTAGCTAACGTTGGTTCTGACTGTCACAATGGTAATAAGTGTCACTCCTTCTAAATGTATAATTTTTTTCCAACAGCCATGCAGACATCCCTGAGTCTTGTGTGCGACATGTTGGGGCAATTGTTGACGACGTCATCAAAATTGGAAGTCAGGTAAAAAATATTTTTATATTTACCAATTAATTTTTTTAATATTAAATTATTTTAACTTGCTATTGTTACATATACTTTAGATCAAAATACACTTTATGGAGAAGCTTTTCTTAAGTACTATGTATAAGTTAATGTGGGGGTTGTCATTAATCATTTCCTTCTGCAGAAATTCAGTTAAAACTACATGCACAATTTGTGTTTCAACTCATTCAAGAGTACCCCATGTTACTGTTTTCCCTCGCAATATTTTTAGGTGCCGAGTACTGGAGAGGAAGAAAGTTTGCGCGTGGTCCAGTCTTATGACGACCTGAGCCGAAAACTTTGGAAACTGGATGGTCTTCCACTGTCCATTACATCAGTGCAAGGAGCTCATTCATCACTCAGATACACACAGGTGAACTCCTAATTATGAGGAATGCATACCACAA
Source organism: Vanacampus margaritifer (assembly GCF_051991255.1). Classification (NCBI taxonomy): domain Eukaryota; kingdom Metazoa; phylum Chordata; class Actinopteri; order Syngnathiformes; family Syngnathidae; genus Vanacampus; species Vanacampus margaritifer. Next base: position 7,040,741 of record NC_135434.1, on the reverse strand, counting down.
CACAATTAGGAAAATTAGGAATAAGCACAGTGCGATGTTACTGATAGCTTTGGAATGTTTTTTTATATTCAATTCACAACCTGTGCTGTCTAGGTTTTTCCTCCTGTGCCACTGAAGTTCGACTACTCCTTCTTTGACAAACAAAAGGCTTTCCAACTGCTTCTACCAAAGGTGGATAAACCTTGCCCAGCTTATGTTAACCCCATCACAGGTTAGTATGTAAGCCAAACAAATGTTTGTTGTGTTTTTACTTAACCATATATCTGTTTTAAACACAATTTAAGATATTTTCAGCAACATTTACATGATGCTGTTGTCACAATGTATGATGAATGTTTTGGTAACCTGCAGTGATCTGTCACATGGAGGGCAGTGGAAAGTGGCCTCACAACCGCGTCGCCATCCGCCACATCCGAGCTGCCTTCCACATCCGCCTGGGAGAGTTACTCAAGACTCAGCATCATTACACATGCAAACCCTGTGCCACATACTTGGATGTCTGGAAGGTGCTTTATATTTGTTCGGAAGGAACAGGCATTTGTGCAATATCATTTTGAACTTGACTGGAAGTTTTGCAGCGTCACTTTATTTATTTGTCTGTCCTAGGACGGCTTTGTGTTCCGCATCCAGGTGGCATACCATCGAGAGCCCCAGGTGCTGAGGGAGCGAGTGACTCCCGAGGGACTGTTGGTTGTCAGGGACAACGAGGAGGCTCAAAGTCTGGAGCTGAGCACCATACACAAGCCTCTACTAACCAGCACACTGCACGGGTAAAACATGGCCTCCAGTCTCTCACTCTGTCATCTCTCCTCTAGATCCGGGCACTGTGGCCGTAAAATAAAACCTCCTGGTTTTAATATATATTTTTCCACTTATAAAAAAAAAAAATGGCTTAAGTTTGTGTTTAAGATAATGTTTTATTGGATTCAGATATGACCCTTGGTTTGCAGTAGCCTTAAATCGACTCAGTAAGTCCTGATTTTGCTGGGATATAAGCTCAGACATAACTTAGGCACAAGCGGTGGAGAAGATGGATGTTTACTTTTTCTCCTTGTTTTCAGGCTCCAGCAGCAACACCCATGTTTCGGAGCAGTGTGTCGCCTGGCCAAACGTTGGCTCGGAGCCCAGCTCTTCAGTGACGATATCACAGAGGACACGGCGGACCTCCTGGTGGCTTCCCTCTTCTTACAGCCTGCGCCATTCACCCCTCCCGGGTAACGTTTGCTAAAATAAACCGTTTCAAGCCCATGAGACTTGTATTTGTGTTTCTTTGCCCTTCTTTTTTTTTTTTTTTCTTGCTATGTCGGTCATGTGAATGTGTTTTCCCTGTCCTCCTCAGTTCTCCTCAGGTGGGCTTCCTCCGCTTCCTTCATCTGCTCTCCTCCTTTGACTGGAGGAACAACCCGCTGGTCGTCAACCTCAACAAGCAGCTCACAGGCAGGCACACTCACACATACCCGTGCAAAATAAACAGTCCGCTGACCTCTTTCTATTTACACATCTGACATACTTTAACGTCCTGCCCGTTGCTAAGTTGTGACTGTTGTGCGCCTCTCCTCACGTGTAGCGGCCGACTACACAGAGATCAAGAATGACTTCATGGCCTCCAGGGAGTTCCTACCAGTCATGTTTATAGCAACGCCTAAGGACAAAAATGTTTCAATGTGGACCAAGCAAGCCCCCACAGTACAGGTCAGTGGGCCAACAAAAAAAAAAGTGGAACCTGCACTTATTCTGTATAAATCATTTATTAAATGAAGCATAAATATTTCCACTCTATATAAAACTGCGTAAAAAAGTTTAGAGATTTATAGCTACAATAACAAACAGTCAATTGAATACATGATAAGTTAAAGTGAGCTTCAAGCTTAAGATTCTTTTTAGAGGTTAGATATCCCAAGTGATAAGATCATAAACACCGATGTAAGAAAGAATTGCATGTTCTGGGCAGGGCGCAATCGCACAGCTTCCCAATCCTGGAGCCTCTCCTCAGTGCACACTGGTCTCCTGGATCACACTGTAGAAAAAGAAAATGCACAATATAGCCAGACTTTCATTATAGTATTGTGGTACTTGGTGGTATTTTCTAACCGGCGTAGTCAAATCACATACCATGGGCAGGTGTCCGTGTTTTTTCCGGAGAGCTGAAAGTTGATTTTTCTGAAGTCTATCCAAAACCTCATGTAAATCATTGATCTGGTAACATAAATTCACATTTCAAAGTTGATCAAACAGCAAACTCAGCAGTGCCCACAATACTTGCATGCATGACTAGAGCTCTTAAAGATTGTGCTCACCAATTGCTTTTCGTTGCCATCCATGGTCATAAAATATCGTAAATGTCTAGCTTTGTATTCCTCCGTCTGGATCACAGCGTCGGCGTAAAAGCTTTTGGTGATGCACACCAACGTGCAGAAAAGGTACACACAGCAACTTTTCATGATGCAGAGCTGACCCAGATAAACTTTGTGTGCTCCACCTCACTCTTCCACCACAACATTACAGGGAGCCTCCAAGCAGCCTCCTCTTATAAGGGGGCCGGAGGGCAGGAACTTTGTGTTTGGTCACGTTCCTCTCTGAGGTGGTGTTTTGGGTCAGTATTACATTTCGTCACTTCACAACTAAAATAAATAAATACAAATTGACTAGGGAGCAAGTTTAGAACCACAATCCTCACACTAAGAAAATCAACTAAACCACAAATTAGCAAGAAAAAAGGGATGGGGGGTGGGGGGTATGGGGTTAAGGAAGAAACTTAAAACAGCCTCTGGGCTTAGATGAGGAGACAGAAGAGAGAGGGACCGAGAGCAGAAAGAGAGAAAGATCTTTTCACTTCAGTGGATGCTATAGATCGTATGAATATCGTATGAAGCTTTCAGTCTTTGGTATTGGTAAGTAAAGGCAAACGTTAATACAGTCAACAGGACTTGTTTTATGCTCTTATTTTGAAAATCAGCACGCCACTTATGGCACAACTGATAATGGCTAATGTTAGCAGTGCTAACCCGCCTCACTTTGTCATTGATCTGCACACCTGAAAGCAAATTATAATACTTCACAAGAGATTTTCCACTGACTGAGTCACCACCCTCCACTACACCAGCCACCACGAGGTCACTGACCATGCACAAGTCACGTGAACTGGACCCCTCCAGTATTTAATGTACAAATTAACTTGACGGTTATAAATGCTAAACCAAGATTAATAGAGATGAACATATTCCTCCCAACAGTGGACCTTTTTTATACATGCTCACTGAGATTTTAAAAAAAATATATATTGTATCATAAACTGTATGACATAAGGATCTTTTGAATTTAGAGTTTGCATTGTAGTTAACTTAGCCTCAAGCACATATTGAGTCACCCCACTTTCAAACGCTTACGCGTTTCCTTTTACAAGGCAAGTTGAAACAAATCAGGAAATCGTTGGTCAGAGTTTATTCATCCTGGGAAGTCTTGAGTATTTACGCGTAAACACTTAAAGTAGCGCTGGGGAACTTTTCAACCTCAATAAAATATTTTCATAACTCTTCTGATGAAACATCGACTTTAAACTAGTTGAATGGTACCTTTGCCGTGGCGTGGCCTGAGGGGGTCTGTATCATTTTTACTGGTGTTAAGCAACTTTGAGGAGGATGGTAGGAACACTGCCACACAAAAAACTACAAATGTGCTGAATGGCATAAGTCAAAAGCTACCCCGGATGAAAGGACAGTCAAGGATCAACAGTGGCCTGGTTTTCACTTGCTGGAGTGAGCTAAAAAAAAAACAACGCAATGTGCTTGTCCTCATAGGAAATGTGGTCTTCCTTCAGACAACACAATACCACTTTTGTCCATATGGCGTCTGCATAATCAACGTAAACTCAAAGTTCCTTAGTGTTGCTTTAACAACTTAGATGCCTATTTTGTATATACATTTCCTCAGATGCTGCAGCGTGTTGTGATGGTGGCCGCTGAGAGTCTCAAAGTTCTGGAACATCAGCTGATGGATGGCAGTCAGATCCAAGATGTCAGGGTTAGTTGTGGGGGGCGGAAAGCGATAACACTCACTCACTGAAGAGATCATGTTGTAATACGTGCGTTTCAATGCACAGGTGGTCATGCGTCCTCCTCTGGAGGCTTACGACGTACTGATCCACCTGAACCCCAAGCAGGTTCCGCTCCTCTCCCAGGCAGTGGACACTCCCGCCGTCAACTTCAGCAGGGGCGTGATCACCGGCAACGTGGGCTCCTTGGGGGGTAGGATGCCCGTCGTCGACTACAACCCTGTGACCCTCTACCTGGCAGAGCTGCGGGTGAGTGTCAATTTGTCATCTTTTGAGTTGATGTTGCGAGAAGGGGGCGGAACGCAAAGCTGCACTTTCCGGTGGCTTCCTGCCAACAAACTGAAGTACAAACAATAAAAATACACATGAAACCAAATAAGAGCATTTGCATGTAAACTTAATGGAAACCATTTAAATTCTCCGTCACATTTCCCAGGGATGTGATTTTTCCGCTAATTCGCGGAATTCCGCTTTTTTTCATCTCCCCCCCCAAAAAAAAAATCTGATTTTTTTTTTAATTTTTTTTTTTTTAATTTTTTTTTAGTAGTTCATTGTGTATGCACATGACTCCGACAGATAACATATTCTGCTATAACAAAGACATTTGTGGTATGCTCTAATATGAGTTACTTTTCATTTGGTCATGATACAATTATTTGTTCATGAAATTTGAACTCTTCAACATTATTTATGTGTTAACTTAGTAATCACATTAGTTAGATATGATGATATTCTCAGTGATAGTTTTTAAAAGCAAAGACAGTCCAATGTTTTTGAATGTGACTGATTTTGAGTTGACTAAAACTGCCATTTTATATGGGATAGTTCAATATACATTGAAAATTTATGCTGTTGTTTTGTCTATTTCTTTGTCATGTGAGTGCATTGAAAGTACTTAAAAACACGGAAAACCCATGAGCTGCGGGGGGCTTTGCGGCGGCCCCCAGACCCCCGGCTAAATTTTCAGATAATTTCACTTTGGTCAAATCACATCCCTGATTTCCCTGCTAATAAATTAAATTGCGCTCCAAAATAACATTTAAACCGTAAGGATTGCACGGTTTAAAGATTGCATTGCTTATTCCAATTAAATTGATCAGAAAGATATAATGTTGGTAACCTGTTGCTCTGTCACCGAAATTTATTCGATTCGACTTACAATTTATTATGACATCCATCATCATATTTAGGACGCATTTGGAGACCTGGCCCTTTTCTTCTGTGACCCCTACGGAGGATCTATCATCGCCGTTTTATGGAAGCCAAAGGCCTTCGCCCCTCTGCCCTTTAAGGTAAAACACTCTGTACTCGGAAGCAACGAGGCTTATCCGGTCTTCCCGGTTAGGCAAGTGACTCATTTTGACCGATGAAGAACTGAGGATTAAGTTGGATTCTGTTTATGCTCCACACCCCAAGAGGAGAAGACATTTCTCTTTTGAAGACGGTGGTCATTTTCACGTTTGCATTTTTTTGCTGGGTTTTCCATGAAACGTTCCTTTTTGCCATTTCTAAATTAGATTGATGTGTGATTTATAAATGTTGTTGACGGGGGAAACCCTATTGGATCAGCAGAAATCCAATCATTTCTGCCCTCTTAACATGACTATAGCAGACGACAAACATTTCTTCTGTCCACTTCCTGTAGACGTCCCAGATGTCTGCCAGAAGAGTGGAGGTAACCGGCGACGAAGCAAAAACGGTTCCCAATGTGGAAGCTATCCTGGAGGACTTCAGAATCTTTGGAAAAGATTTGGTCAAATCTGTGGAGGCCAGGACTGAAAGATGGTCATTTTAGTTCCACATTAGTTTTCAAAACGATTTGCTTAGGAAAACACAACGAAGCAAACTTGAATTCTTAATGTTTTGATAAAAAAAAAATGTTTATTGTCATGTCGAAGCACGTCTAGTAAATATCCACACTTTTTTTCTGTTCCATCTTACTTTTCCTTCTATTAACTTAACTAACGGTTTGCCTTTACTTGTTCCTATTTATCACTGAAAGAAAACATCGTTGATATTTCGCAACACTGGGGATTTGCACTGTGACGCAACAGTACCTTGGTATCAAATGTAGAAATTCGGAGATGACATCAAATTTGTATTTCAAAAGTCACTGATGCAGTGGTGGTTCACTCACAGGAATTCCATGTAAGCGGCGTGGTTTCAGTTCCAGTTTAATGACAACTGGGATTCGCTCCAGCTCAAATTTGACCCTAATGAGCATAACAAGTGTAGAAAAATGGATAGTTTCTTAAATTACAAATATCTGATGAGAAAGGTTTAGATCTGTGTCTGGTTGGCGAGAAGTCCAGGGACGGTGTACCATGCCTGCCGATGTACACCCTAATGAGCCTAATGAGGACATTCGATATAGAAAATGAATGAATGCACAAAGGTGTGCACCGGATGAGTTTAAGCATGACTTTCTCCAGTTGGTTGGCACAGCTTTTTGGCATTTTGGTGTAGGATTTCACCTGAAAAAGCTTGTGCAGGTTGGTGAAAGGGCAACATAATTTTAGATGCTGAGGGTTTGATGTAACAGCTGTGAATATCAAGTGAAAGATCATGACCCGGATCTGTGGTTTTATTGCTGCTCTGAAAACACCTTCCTGTTGCTTCTATTCTGTGGCTGTCAGCTCTTCAAAACGGGTGAGTACTTTTTTACGTTTCACTTGTAAAACATAAAAAGTATTGGTTGTTGATTAACTTCTTTCACGTGCAGCAAATTGTGTTGACAATCAGCTGCACTTTGATAGTTGGAGACAAATTGAGTTAAAATAAAGTTGCATGTTTTATAAAATGTTACATTCCAGTACAGATCCTTGGCATATTTCTGATAATTCACAGCAGACAGATTGGCTGCTTAGGCAGATCATTAATTGCGCAACACCGTCAACGGCATGTAAGGAGCATTTCTTGTCATGCTGACACACTAGGATGTCATGGAGTGTGAAAGCATGTACAGCTGTTGACAGATGAAATGTGTTTTGACGGCAGCAGCTCTGCTTGATTATAGGCAAAGTGGAAATGTACTAGACGCGCTTTATGTGTTCGCGAGTGAACACATCAACAATGCCATAAAATTGTGTGACGATAGTTGAGTTGGACATTGCTTGAGCTTGATTTTTATCTTGGGCAACAATGCACAATGTGTTTTAATGCAAACTGTGTGGGGGTTATAATAAAAAAATAAAAAATAAATCATGGAGTGAGGGTTGAAACTTGTACCGAGAAGCAGATGTGTCAAGGAAGTGAGAAGCAGCCACTAATTGTAAATGTAGGCATTGCTGTCTGCTGATGCCATAAGTCGCTAAATAAAGTTGTTTCACGCACTTTGCTGTCATTAAAAATTTGCTGCGCAAACTGTCTACCTTTTCTGAAGCTATGTGCCTATTTATTTATTTATATATGACAATGGAAAACATCTGGTACCCCAAATAAAGACAAACACATCTGGTTGACACATGCTCTTTTATACTCCTCAATAATTGGAAACTGTTTTCAGAGCAAAACAAGCAACACCTAGGCAGACGTATTGTGCTTTTCAAAATAGTTGTGGTCACAAGCATTGTTTTCACTCTCAAATTTCCTCTTGTACTTGTTGAGCCAAAATAGTCCTGGAAAAGAACAAACAACAAACAAGCATTTGGGCTCCTCTGGTTTTGCCGCTGGGATTGTGTTTGACATTAAATAATCAAATCATGTATTTGATAAAATTGGCACTAAAATGTCCTGTGCCAAAAGTACAAATTAGCTGGAAAAACTGTAACATGAGTTAATATTCAACATTCCCCCACTTTAATCCTTCCTCCATTAAGTGCTCATGTACAAGCCCGAATATAAAGTAAAATAATGCTTTGGTGCCATTTAAACTATGTTAAAGTGAAAGGAAAACAGGCTTTTACCCTGTGTGTGGCCATTTTGTGGCATCTATAGGCAATTGGAAACCTTCTTTTGGGAGGGTTTGCAATTAATCATGATTTTTATTTATTTTTTGCTGGGTCCCTATTCCGCCCTACAAATAGAACTACTGTACAGTAAAATTATAAACACCTTTCCATAATTTATTAATTACAAAATGGGCCAATCCAAAATCATTAAAAAAAAAAAACAGCGATCATTCATAAAAACAGTCACAATTAGTAACACTTTACATGGGCAGATTCTGTGAATTATTTTAAAAATTATTTCATTTTAGGGCAGGCCCTCCTTTCTGTCATTTCTTAGCTCCACCCAGCTCCTGTATCAGCCAATCAGTTTTTCCCTTTTGTCCAACCCAGCTGTGCTTCATTTTTGCGATTACTATGAGTACAAGTACTGTAGTCCCCCCCTTTCTACGTTATATTAGCACGTTTGAATGTTTCCTGCCATAGTTTTTGTAAGTTAACAAATAATTTATTAATGAATGACTTATTAATTATGCCAGGATATTGCAATGATTGGCTGTGTCGTGTTCACGCTTGATACTAACCGGACTGACTTTTAGTTGCTGAGATCGAATCCATGCTAATGCTAACAGAGAAAATTGGACAATGCAAAATGCGACAATAGTTTTATTGTGCGGTGGTGAGTAGTTAGTCACACCACACAAAAGCAAAGTTAAGTAGGTAATTAAAAATATTAACCTTCCAGGTTATGAAAAACACCTGCTGACATATGACTGGCTATTTCAAAAACTGTTATCACCGTGTAAGGTGAATTGCATTGCGGAAATATCAGAAATGCCCGGATGTTCAGAATTTTCACAAGTGTAAACAAAAAAAGTTCATTTTGGACTGATCGATTTGCTTTAATTTATTTGATTAAAATTTAATTTATAGTTTTGTTTAGTGATGTCTTGTAATATCTACATTTGCACATTTATTTCTATTGTATGTGTTTTGACTATTTGACATTCATGCTGTGATTATAATCATTAATCAGAAGAGTACTGTAGTCAGTGTAGTGGTTTGAGTAGCCGACATACTCTTAAGTAATTCTTCGGAGGACTATACTTTTTTATTTAGGTCATATTACTATACTTTTACTCAATTTCATCTTTTGGCTACTCTACCCAACTCAGTTGATGTGGGAAAAGAACGGTCTCAAAAGTACCTGACCTCATACTTGATGACTGTAACTTCCGCAAAACCACCTGATCTCACTCTTCTATTCATTGTTATATTTCAGACGGTGAGAGAACTGTGTAGCTTCTCCTTTACTTGCGCCATATTTTTGTGGTAGTTCAGCTGAATCAGCCCAGACGCAAACAGGATTCCTGACGCAGGTAAACTTTGACTGATATGATTCATTTGCCTGCTGGGTGGTGATGTACGTCACTGCACGTCTGTTCGAAATCCTCATAGAGGTACTCACAATTCTGATTACATACATTTTTATTATACATTATATAAAAACTTGGAATCTTTTTTTTTGGGTGGTGGGGGGGTGGGTTTGATTATGTGTTGGGCCATAAATTGGGCACAGCAAATGCAACACAAGTGAAGAGAGAAAAATATCTCTTTTGATCTAGACATGAGCTCTTAAAGGCTGGCATGTTCTCACAGCTCCATTTGAAACCAGAGAAAGGACATGGAAGAATAATGTGCGCTGATGAAGTTTCAGACGGGAAACAAAAGAACAGGTCAGACCAAGCCATGGAAGAAACACAAAGATCCGTGTCAAGCGGTGTGAAGGAAGAATGCAGAATGGATGTAGACAGGTTTAAAAGTTGGGCATATTTTGAATTACAGTATACTACATATACAGCACAAGACTCTCCCTTTTTTGTTTTTGTAATAGAATATCATTTAAGTCTATTATCAAAGCAAATACTGTTTGTGTCCCTGCCCGTTAAATGATGAAAAAGAAAAGAAAAAAAATAAAAGATGTGACTTTCCAGATAATTATATACTGCACATATGCAACACATCAATCTGTCAGATAACGGGAAATGCAATGCAGTGAAAGTATTTTCTGTAAACCTGCCTGTGAATCACATGGTGACGTGCCGCATGTAGGCGTGTGTGGCAGGGGGGTGGGGCTGCCCTCACGATTGGCAGTGGCCCAGTCCAAGAAAGCTTTGCTCTTTATAAGACCAGTCTGGTCCTTCCAGCTCCACAGCTTCACATCTGCCCGCCGAAACCTGCTCCTTGCTTCCCAGTGGCTCGCTAACAAGACAACATGGGCAGACAAAAGATCTATTTGGAGAAACTGTCCAAGACCTTCCAGATCCGTAACCTACTGCTTCGCCAGGCCCTGGCAGAATGTCTGGGCACACTCATTCTTGTGGTAAGTGCTTATGGGGTGATGGGTTGATAGACATACTTTATTTTATGTATTTATTTTAACATTTTATTTACACACTTAATATAGACGCATCCAACAAAGAACAAATATAAGAGCAAAAATAACTCATTCACTGCCATTGACGGCTATAGACGTCATAAATTCATTTGAACTATTTCTATTCGTTTAACTTTTTTTCTCCACTTTTGTTAACAAGAGTATGAAAACCTATTTTTTTTTTGTACATTTAGAACAGATATAAAATTTGTGATTAATCGTGAGTTAACTAGTGAAGTCATGCAATTAATTACGATTAAACATTTTAATCACCTAACACCCCTAATTTTTATAATCTTTTATTCTTAAAAAAAATAAAATAAATAATAATTGTAATTATTTGTTTCCAATTTTTAATAATCGTTTTTTTTTTTAAACGAAAAGATTATTAAAAATTAGGGGCGTCAGGCGATTACCATTTATAATCGTAATTAATCGCATGACTTCACTAGTTAACTCACGATTAATCACAAATTTTATAAAAAAAATATTTTAAAAATCTAGGTTTTTATACTCTTGTTAACAAAAGTGGGAAAAATGTTAAACTAATAGAAATAGTCATAATGAATTTTTGACGTCTATAGCCGTCAATGGCAGTGAATGAGTCAAAGTGGAATCAGAAGAAATCTTAAACTTATCTAAGAAGAAAAAAACGTGCGCATATTATATGATCAACACTTGCCACCCTTTCATTGAATGTTTAAACTATATGCTCCACCTCTTTTCAAGAGTCTTTTTTTGCACTCTTTCTATTGTACTACAGCGTAATCAATTACTCGCTGAATGCCAGTGTTCCTTTTAATCCATTTTCTGTGGCAATATTTGCCAAGCATGGCCCAGCGCACACCACAAAGTAAGCGTTTGTTGGATTGTAACAGTGTAAATGTTAGGTTAACTTACACTATTGACTTGAGTGCATCTAATATATACAATGCACAACAAACTTGGAACCAGGATCCAAGGGAAGACATTCTTTTCACATGTTTCACAGTTTCACTCTATCGCCTATGGAAAACTAGTTTTGTTTTAAATCACTGCGAAACCACAAACAACTCAAAAGTATTTCTGTCACTATCGAATATTTTTAGAATCCGCTAATCTGATTAATTTTGCATTAAAGTATATTAAAAAAGCTTCTTTTTTTTCCCCGACTACTGTTTATCAACCAGTGATTGGTGTTTATTTCATACTTCATATTCATATAGTGATTAAAATAAAGGTAGATTGATACTATACGTTACCGGTTTGGTCATTGTTTTCCAAAGTAAAAACAGATGTTTGCAAATGTCTTCTTTCATGAAGGACTACACAAATTGGTGAACAGTTACTGTTGATATGCTGAAATCAGAGGATTTGGACCATTTTAAATTTAAAAATGTCTCCAAACGATTACTCGATTATTAAAATAGTTGTCGATTAATTTGATAATTGATTGCTTGTCGATTGATCGATTATTTTTGGCAGCTCTACTCAAAAGCAAGCGTTAAGTTGAGATTTAACAATGTCAAAACGCTATGGGAAAAAAAAAGCAGCCTTGTAGGCCATACGATTACGAAAGCAGGAGGCGTGGCGGAAGAACAATCATATGCATAATATGATTTGACGTCCGTGTGTCATTTGTCATTCTCCCGGTCTGCTGGTGAAACTCGAGTTCCAGGTTGTGACAAAGCAAACGAGTAGATCGGGGACAAGTAAGGGTGTGGACATTTTAGGTGTGAGCGCACTGTTTATTTGCACAACTTTGCTAAAGCCAGTTTTTCTAAAAAGTTTCGTAGCCTCAGAACAAGCACACTTCTATGAAGACTGGTTGGCTGATGTGAATAAATGAACTGCAAAACTGAAATAAAGCACACTTTTCCCTTATGTTGACAGTCGGATTCTAACTAACAAAATGATGATGGAACAAAACATGGATAAATTTAGGTTTTAATTTTAACTTGCTCAACTCCAGAGTGGAGGGAAAAAAAAGACTACCAGATGTTTTTCTTTTCTTTTCTTTTTTTTTTTATAAGCTTGCCCAGAGTGCTGAAGGCTGTCTGAAGCCGCACAACTTGCTGAATCAGTCAGTTTAACTTTATCTGAGCAAAACCACAATTTGAAAACAAAAAGGTTGCGCATTATACACAGTGGAATATTGTAAAACGTTCAACTTTGCTTGTGTGTATTTTGCTGGGGATGGAAAGCAACAGAAATAAGACGCCATTTTTGTGGTATTTTAATGAGCGGCCTCATCTGGGTGTTTAGATGATAAAATCCAGGTGCAACCAGTCTGGATGCTTTGTTTTCTTGTAGTTTTATTACAAAATTAAGAGGTTTCAGTACACGCGTTTCTTTAACCTACCATAAAAAAACATACTCGCAGTATGCACTTTTTGCAGTAAATGCTGGGCTTTAATGTTTCCTCATGCAGAAAATTACTAGTTTGTAGAAAATCATCCGTTCAAGACACACTAGTAAAGTAACATTCATGACATTTTTGGGGTGATGGTGGTGACATGAAGATATGGACACAAAGAAGCTTCTATAATTCAGAGCTGACTCTTTTGAATGGACTTTTGTTCCCCTATTGATAATGATCATCGTACCTTGGCTTGACCTTGACTGGCGAACAAATTACCGGAATTAGCATAAAACACAGGGTGTGCACACTTATGCAACTACTGTGTCCGTTATTTTTACTTTGCCCAAATGATTTTTGTTTTTCAGTTGAGCTGTATAGCCTGCTGTTAGTGATGGGAAATTATTTGAAATTATTTATTTTAGTAAGTAAGTAACCATCATGACATTTTTTGGGTGATGGTGGTGACATAAAGATATGGACACAAAGAAGCTTCTATAATTCAGAGCTGACTCTTTTGAATGGACTTTTGTTCCTCTATTGATAATGATCATCGTACCTTGGCTTGACCTTGACTGGCTAACAAATTACCGGAATTAGCGTAACATACAGCGGAACCTCTGAAAACATCCATTCCCGGCCGGATGCTGATTGGCTGTTTCGGCGTTACAAACATACGACTTTGTGAAACATTGCGTTTTAAGAAACGTGCTTAAATTTCATGCTAGTATAAAAAGGTTTACTTATCACAACTTGATTTCATTTATAGGGCCTAAAAATAACATCAGCTGAAACAAATTGTTGTACATAAATATTATATAAAAATAATAATAAAATTATATATATATATTTTTTTAATATTTATATATATATATATATATATATATATATATATATATATATATATATATATATAATTTTTTTAATATATATATATATATATATATATATATTTTTTTTTTAAATATTTATATATATATATATATATATATATATATATATATAAATAAAGGGCCGTCTCTCATGCTGTATTGAAAGCCAAAGAATCAAACTGGACAGTGAGAAGGGGCTTGTCTAATGTGCACCGGGGGGGTCATTCCATAGTTTGGCAACCCCTCTGAGCTTCCGCTTGGACTTGCGTAGCTTCAAAAGCAGCTGGTGAGCTGACCTGAGGCGGCGGGCGAGAGTGTAGGGATGGAGCAGCTCACAGAGGTAATGCGGGGTGGGACCAAAACAAATAGCAGAATCTTAAAATGGACTCCAGACATACTGTAATATGCACAATACAGTCATTATTTTATTGTTGAATGAATTCTGGAGAACCGCTCAGCTTGAAATCTGTGACTGTCGTTGAAAACGCCGATTTGTTTTGCAGATGTTTGGCTGCGGTGCCGTGGCCCAGTTGGTGTTGAGTAGTGGTTCTCATGGTTTGTTTCTGACGGTCAATTTTGCCTTCGGCTTTGCGGCCACTTTGGGAATCCTGGTCTGTGGCCAAATATCAGGTACATAATGATCTTTTCACTTCAATGTATTGTAGTAGGTGTAGCACCGTTGTTCACTGTCCATGCACTTGTTCACAGGAGGACATCTGAACCCCGCAGTGACCTTTGCCCTCTGCCTGCTCGGGAGAGAACGTTGGAGAAAGTTCCCCATGTACTTCCTCTTTCAGACAATCGGCGGTTTCCTCGGTGCAGCCATCATTTTTGGCATGTACTATGGTAAGGATGAATCTCAATTTGTTATTAGGTAGATTAAGCCTTTCCAAAAGGCGATATTTTATTGAATCATAAAAGGTTATTTGTTTCATGGTTTGTGTTCTTTGTCCTTAAAGAGGAAGTCAACCCCATTTTTTTTGACAATTATATATTCAATGCAGCATTAGTGGAATACGAGTTAAGCAGCAAAATCCAGCCGTTTTTATCCATCTCAGGGGGCGGCCATTTTGCCACTTGCTGTCGACCGAAGATGACATTACAGTTACTCAGGTCTCAGGTAGCAACCAATCACGGCTCAGCTTCAGAAAACAGGTGAGCTGTGATTGGTCGTTGCCTGTCGAAAGCAAGTGGCAAAATGGCCGCCCCTTGAGATGGATAAAAACGGCTGGATTGTGCTTCATAACTCTTACTCCACAAATGTGATATTAATCAGAATGTCATGTTTAGACTGGTGAGGTCACATATAACATATTATTGTCAAGAAATGTTTAAGGTTGACTTCCGCTTTAATTTATACTTCACAGAGTCAACAAATTTCAAATGTGTCTCGAACTGAAAATATCCTAGAGATCTTCCCAATAGTCCTAAATTGAATTGTACACTTTGGCATGCATTTGTCAAAATATTTAAAATAAACCGTTTCTTCTTCATTCTATCCAAATGTCTCAAACCATCAAGAGAAAAAAAAAACCATGACATGAAACTTGGGCCAACTTCTAACCACTTAATGAGATGTGACCAAAGTTTTGTTTGGGTACGACGTACTGTACTTCAGACCACATTTTCACCACCATGACATCTGTAATAAGAAATTGCAAAACCCAGGAATAGAGATGACTTCACAGATGACAAAAATACCCTGCAGCCAAAATGAGGTTGTTGTTTTGTTTCAGATTCAGAGCTCACAAAAAGACTAACAAACCTAAAACGTCTCTAAAACCACAGCAAAGTCAAAACAATCTTTACTTGGATCAACACAACAACATGTACACCATGGATTTTTGTATTGGTCGAAATTTGGATTGAAAATACTCAATGGCCTTGAAGAGGGTCTTCTGCCCAGATTTAGTTATAACTGTTTTAATTTTCCTTATTTCCTCAGTAAAGCTTTGTGAGTGTTATCGCAATTTCTGCCAAGTGTCTGTAATCAATGACGTTTTTAAAGTCTTATCTCATGTCCGGTGAAATCCAGGTGGGCTGTTTGGTGGGGGCTTTGTGGTACCGCCCTTCAAGATAGTATAAGAAGGTTGTAAGTGTCTGTAATCGGGACACTTGTGAGAAGCTGCAGCCATTGTCTGTAAACTCGCTTGTGTCCGGAATATTCTGTAAAAATAAAACCTTCGAAGGAACTGTTCACCGATCTCCAGCCTGTGTTCAGATAATCAACATTCTCGCTACCCGAAAGACAACGAACACGCGGGAAAAAAAAGCAGGAAGAGGACTGAACCGCAAGGAAAGCACGTGCGCAGAAGTAACCAATGATGTATTTTTCTTTCTTGAACCCATTCAGATGCCCTGTGGGACCGCCCTGGTGCGTTCAATGTCACGGGCCCAAATGCCACAGCTGGAATATTTGCCACCTACCCTGGAAAACATCTCACTATTGTCAATGGCTTCTTTGATCAGGTCAGATTTTGAAAAAGTCTGCCATAATAAAATGCATCATCACGATTCCTTGAGCTCACAATTTGCACGGTTGCCTTTTGTTTAGATTATTGGCACGGCAGCGCTGATCGTTTGCATCCTGGCCATTGTGGATCCCTACAATAATCCCATCCCACAAGGATTGGAAGCCTTCACTGTGGGCTTTGTGGTTCTGGTCATCGGCCTGTCTATGGGATTCAACTCTGGCTACGCGGTCAATCCCGCCAGAGACCTCGGACCTCGTCTTTTCACCGCAATGGCCGGGTGGGGAGTGGAAGTCTTCACGTAAGCGGCCATTTTCCTTTTGACTATAATCTTTGTCACTTCTTTTGATGTGCTCCCGAATGCTCACAAACCATCGCAATTGTCCTTTTCAAGTGTCAGAAACGGTTGGTTCCTGGTTCCCGTTTTCGCCCCCTTCCTCGGCGCTATCATCGGCGTGATCATCTACCAAATGATGGTGGGTTTCCACGAGGAGGGAGAAGTACGCGACCGGAGCAACGCCGAGGCGGAGGAGAACCTGCGACTCACCAACGTCGCCACCAACGATAAGTCCAAAGAGGCCAGCAAACAAGTGCACTGAGCAGCTATGCGCATTTTGGTGATAACAAAACCGGGTGTGATCCACTTTTCACCACAGTTTAACTGCCAGATCGGCGGGATCTTGAAATGAAGCTATCTTTTTACATACTTTGTGTTATATTGCATTATGTTTGTATTCAAAAGACGGTTAGAGGGGAGAAACGTAACAACACAAACATTTTTTTGAAAAGAGATGAAAATGTTGACATTGTGTCCCTGGTCTTCAAGTTGAAACAGTGTTTTAAATTTTGTACTGATGTCGTTTTAAATACCTTTTTTTATGAAGATTTGTATCTTAAACGTCCAAACAAGCACTTGCCTATCGCATGGCTCCATGTTGGTTTCCATGTCAGTCCGGACAAATTTCAATATTTAAAATTTGAAATCAAGCATTAAAACATGTTTGAAAACATTTCACATTTGTTTACTGTCAGTCCCTGGCTGTGTTTTCTAATGTCACAAATCACTTTTTTTTTTTTTGGTTTCTCTCAAGTGCATATTCATGAATTGCACCATGTTTGATTCACAGCTGCACCTTTTTGTGACTTGTGTTTTGGTGCTGGACTGGAATATGAGCCTCTGTTTTGTATGTAGGTTGGTGGGTCATTCTTTTGTACTGATGCAATAAAAATGGTTATTTCAAGGATGTGGATAATGTTCTGTTTAAAAATCCCGAAAACCCTGTAATTATGAACAAACGTGGCAATGCTCTCTGCGGTTGTGCCACTGAGAATTATTAGTTTTCAGTTATATAAAGTCAAGTTTGAATCGTGTGGCCAAGCAAAATATTGATCAGAATAAAACATTATTTTTTAGTTACAAAATCCAATATAGCTACTATTACTCTCATACAACTTTGACATTTCTTTATTTTTACTAAGTAAGTTGTAGTAATTCAAATTTGGGGCTTGTCCTTCAGAATGCTAATTTCCTTTAGCTACATTTCCTTTTTTCCAAGGCATCATTGGTAGGTTTTTTCAATTCTTATTAATTACAGTAACAAAAAAAAAAGGTGTTTATGATGTTCTTTTCCTTTTGGCTCAACGCTTCCAGGGATGGGTTAGGGTTTATTTCTCTCTCTCTCTCTCTCTCTCTCTCTCTCTCTCTCTCTCTCTCTCTCTCTCTCTCTCTCTCTCTCTCTCTCTCTCTCTCTCTCTCTCTCTCTCTCTCTCTCTCTCTCTCTCTCATATAATTTATTCTGTTCATATACTAAGCACCTTTCTGAGGATTCGCGCAGATTATCTGTAGTTCTAGGTCTTTGTACTTGCTTTTTTCTATTTCCATTATTATTATTATTATTATTATTATTATTCACACTTGGATTGACAGGCAACCAGTTCAGGGTGTATCACCCCCGACCCTTGTGAGGACTAAGCGGTTAAGAAAATGGATAGATGGATTATTATTTATAGGAGATATATATGTCATATGTAGTTTTCTGCATTTTGATGATCTGATAGTAACAGGGATGTTCTGGTGAAAGGTATCCGGGTCAATGTGAAAATCCTGACATTAAAACAACAACAACAAACCTCAACTGGCAGGTAAACGAGTTCATCTCCACCTGTTGATTAGAAGCACCTGTGGCTAAACTGTTTCTGTGTTTTTACTTTCTGGATCTGGATTCCCCAACCCTGTGAGTGACACAGTCCGTTACAACTTAAAAACCGATGAGAAATAGAAGCGACGACTTATCTTAGATTCAACTTTGATCAGAGCAATTAGCTTGTCGATTAGCTTTTGCTGAGTCATACGTGACTCACGTAAGCTAATGACTTACGTGTCGCTCTCTTTTTGTTTTCAAATTCCTCTAGGTGGCTAAACATTTCAGTAATAGGGCTACATGTATATTAAACAAGACATAGCAAAATTATACTGAAAATGCTCATTTAAAACTTTTCACCCCCCCTCCCCCCATCCGAGAGAGACAAAAGTCGTTTCAGGGACGGCTCAAGTGCTATTTGATATTTTAAACAATATTTAAGGGGGGGGGGGCAGGTGTACATGTGCCAGATAGGAGGAAATGTAGGTCTGCTACAAAAAAATAACACATCCTTACTCTAAAACGCAGAATGCTTTCATCCTGTAGACTGAATAATTCCCTCAATATGACATCTTACATACCAACTATATTCCATTTTACAAACTCCACTATGGAGCATGGCTTTATTACACCCCCTAGGCCAGGTTGTACATACCAAAGTCTCAGCTCAAACATTTGGTCCTGGCTGGATTTCAATCTGTGTCAGGAAGAACAATTGACAGACATTGTTCTGTGTCATTAGCAAATTGTAATCATCTACATTTTGTTTCTGAAAACGTTTCAGATAACAATTCTTGCAAACGTGACTGCATTTGCTTCATCTACCACCACCTTCTTACGGCCTTCTGACTTAATGACAGAATGCACTCATGAGGACTGACACTAAACACAAACATGTCAACAACTGAGGACGCAAGGCCAAGGTAAGAAGATTATTGGTGATTTTGAAGAAATGGAAGTCAATAAATAAGCGCCAACTACTTCGACATCATGTCAGGAAAAAAAAAGAAAGTGTTTTGTGATTTAAATATAGCATTAATTTGATTAAAAAAAATGTTTTAGTCAAACTGCAAAAAACAAACAAACAACAAAAACAATATTATGTAAAGCAGAAAAAAACAAACTTGTTTTCCTCTAGCATGCGGATGTGGTTAGCGCTGTGCCTTTTTCCATGTGTAGAGCACACTTTATTCAATTTTGCTCCCTCTCATTACTTTAAATACTACCAGCAGGGGAGATCATTTGTTTCCTGGCTAACACCAAGAAATCATTTAAAAAAAAAAATATGCTCAGAAATTAAGCACTTTGTTCAATTGAACAAATGACAAAAACAAACAATGCTGCTTTGTCTTTTCATGCAACACATCTGCTGATTGTTGTTGAAATGCAATCTAATTAGCACTCCCAGCAGCCATGTCTGTCTCCCACCCCCAAAAGTGAAGAGACAAACAAACAAAAACCTTCAAAGTCAGACATGCTGAGAATTTTCCATGCTACGGGGTGATGCTGTGCTCTTGAGAAATTTCATGCTATCCTTCGAACTAGAGTGGGCATGCACGAGCAAAACATTTATGGCCATGTGATCAAACTTTCTGATATGTTGCATCAAATTGTGCTCGGTCATATTTACACACGCACACACAATGTTTGTTTAAGGACGGGCAAATATGTGCAAACCATTATTTCACTCTTTAATGAAAGCGCACAATAATACACAGTCAGTGGTTAAGGTTCTGTTTTCTTTTCAGAGTTACAGTGCTTTTATTTTTGGAAGAAAAGAAAAAAACATTGACTAAACATGTTAAAGCTGAACTCACAAGAACTTCATGAAATTTTAGTGTACAAACTTTTTTTTTTATGTGCCATGTTTCATATCAGACAAATAAATCCACAGATTGTAAAAAAAAATAATTAGGAAAAAAGTGCATTAAAAAGTGCATGAACTATATATCAAAATGGGTAACATATCAACTATAATTTAATACTGAAACAGTATTTTTTTATTACAGAAAATGGAGAAAAGTAGGGTGGCTGCATTTAAACCATTAGCCCATAGAAAGGGTGCAATTCTCCAAACACAATCCTAATCGACTCAAATATTAAAAAAAAATGTATGTATCTTTTTTTCCCTTCCATAAGCAAGCTGTATAATGACGAGCACAGCCTTCAGGCTTCATAAAGTGGAGTAACAGTGCCATCTTTCCACTCAATCAGGATTTCTCCTCGCTGCATAGTCGGGGAGGAAAGCGGCTGTCGCATGGCGTGCTGGGTTAACGGGGCTCTCTCGCAGGGCACGGGGGACCCCGGGATGCCCGCCTCTGGCCTTGGAGTGTACGACTTCAAAACACACACCACCTTCTTCCTTCTGGCTCACCCGAGACGAGAAATTTGAGACAAGTGTCAAGTGAGTGACCTTGAGTGCGACCTTAGTGTTTACACTCACCGATTGGAGTAAACGTTGAAGATAAGAATGATCGTTCCAAGCACGAGAGCCAGGGAGCTCAAAACCAACATGGTTATTTTCCAGCTCATGCCTGTAAAGGTACATAAGTAGTATATCATTACTTTTATGCAACTACTCATTAACCTTTCTAAACTGGGATACGTTTCCACATTTTTGTAGACTTCCAAGTAGGTACAGTTTATATTTGACATTTTACACTAAGTACCTTCTAAAAAAAAAAAAAAAAGTACTTGGTCAAAAGAACTACCATTTTGTATAGGAGGGCAAAGTGATCATCAAAACAAGGCAGTGGTTTTATTAATAAAAAATATTTTAAATATTATTTTTAAGCCACTACATTATGTAATGTTTGAGTACTACAACTGTTCCATGGAGAGAAAAAAACTACTTAAATGAAGGCTCAACTGAAATTTATTACACATAAAAATTAAGCACAAATTTTACTGAAATAAATGCTTGGAAAAAAAAAAAACAGTAATGCAAATGTATTCTAAATGCAATTGAACTGTACTTAACACAATTGTTCAAACCACTGAAACATTACACAGTTTGAATATTTCATTTAGTGATTATTTCATATACACAATTAAATGAACTTCAGTACAAAAGCTGTATGACAAATTAATTCAATACTTACGGTTTCTAATATATTGCTAAACAAATGGGTTTTATTAGTAGAAATTCTAACTAAAAATATAACGCTAAATCTGAATGCAAATCCGAATAGATAAAGCTGATCTGATCTTGTGCCTATCGCGGCACAAGTTCAATAAATAAGTCAATAAATGTAGTTCATATTGATAATACAAGTTAGCCTACTTCACTGCATTGTGAAAGTAAATAAATTAATTAATATAAACCAAATGTTTTGTATCGCAGTAAGTACTAAAATGGCAAACAAAATAAACATTCTTTCAATTCTCTAAGCTATAGCCCCCTCTAGTGGTAGAAATGGCGCATTTAGTTTAGTACAGCAGCTAAATTACAGTAAATTGCAGAATCATTTGCGCTCTTCAATATACACAGAGGAGGAATCCATTGAAACATGAATAATTGTACCATAGTCCATGGTGAAGAAAACCATAGTCGGATCCTCGGGTGACTTTGTACTTTGGGGGAAAACATCCGACATGTATTTTACTGGGAATTTTTCTGTAACTCCATCACTAAATGTCACTTCAACTGTCAGGGAGGGAAAAGAGAAATACATCAGATTTAATTAGAGCATCGATTTGGACAAAATAATTGCATTCTTCAGTTAAGGGAGTGTACATTAGCGTCTAGATTGATGAAAAAAAAAAATGAAAAAAAAAAAGAAAAGATTGATGTGAAACAAACCACAACATGAATGTGAATATCCTCGACATGACAAAATATTGGTGGTAGCACACCAGAGTAGCAAAATATTGATTGCTTGATTGATATTATGTATAGATAAACCATATCAATAAATAATTTCCCCGCAAACAAAGAAACACCAAGACTAAAATGTCTTCATATTGAAAAAAATATATAACTCCGTCGCTAGTGAGGTCATCTGCAACAAACCACTCACATCCTGACAAATCAACCCTCCCCCACAAATAGATTAGATTTCACTGAGTTGATTACCGATGTTGTTTACTGCCTGCAGTTGTTGGACTTGCTTTGTGATACCGAGCCACTCCTTATTCTTTACCTTGTTTGTTTTGTGTTCTATGTTTTGGGGACGGAAATATCAAGCCACTCTGTGTCCTTGCTTCGCACTCAGTATACAGTAACAGATACCTGCAAAGGTACGTTTGGCGCAGGCACAAGACTTTACCATGATTTGGAGCTCTTTTTCTAAAGCTGGATCTTCGGGCCTTAGACAAGGTGGAAAGAATTCTAAACAGTCCAAAATGGCAGTTGGTGGTGTTAAAGCAGGAAAAGCTTACTTGAACAATTGAACTCTTTTGGGGGCCCTTTAAAAACGATTCCTATTGTGTGCGGACCCTCATTTGACATAATTGCGTAATTGTGAAGACACGGGGTGTGCACACTTATGCAACTACTGTGTCCGTTATTTTTACTTTGCCCAAATGATTTTTGTTTTTCAGTTGAGCTGTATAGCCTGCTGTTAATGATGGAAAATGATTCGAAATTATTTGTTTTAGTAAGTAAGTAACCATCATGTCATTTTTTGGGGTGATGGTGGTGACATGAAGATATGGACACAAAGAAGCTTCTATAATTCAGAGCTGACTCTTTTGAATGGACTTTTGTTCCTCTATTGATAATGATCATCAAACCTTGGCTTGAACGTGACTGGCTAACAAATTACCGGAATTAGCATAACATACAGCGGAACCTCTGAAAACATCCATTCCGGGATGCTGATTGGCTGTTTTTCGGAGAGCAAACATACGACTTTGTGAAACATTGCGTTTTAAGAAACATGCTTAAATTTCATGCTAGTATAAAAAAAAATGTAATTATCACAACTTACTTTTATTTATGGGGCCTAAAAATAACATCAGCTGAAACAAATTGTTGTACATAAATGTGTGATATATATATATATATATTTTATTTTATTTTATTTTTTTCTTACATTCTTGTCTGTCCATATCAGACATGGCACTTGGTAACAGGATTGGTTCCATTGATTTCCCCACAGGTTGGTGGGGTTGGTCATGGTTTTGCTGGTGGTGTTTAGTGTCCCTCCCATCACACAGTGTCTGGTTGTCCAGCGTCCTCCACCTGCTTCCCTGCTTGGGAATTCAAACAGAATGGTACGAGTCAAGTCGAACACATTCTTTAAAATATGTTTTATTTGATTACCGAATGAACTGAGCTCTAAGAGAAAAAAAAAAGATATATATGTCTTATGTGCCCCCCCCTCACACAAACACACACTAGTCTAAACATGGCATTCTTATTAATTTGTAGAATATAAATTAAGCAGAAAGATCCACTACTTTGTGTCCATCTCAAAGGGGCGGCCATTTTGCCACATGCTGAAAATGACATCACAGTTAGTTAGGGTTCAGCTTCCGCATGTCACATGACCAAACCCAGAAATCAACTGCCCTAGATTCTAGGGTTGTTGTTACCTGAGCCCTGAGGCACTCTGATGTCATTTTCAGTAGCAAGTGAGAGTGGTAATATGGCCGCCCCCTGAGATAGATACAAACAGGTGGAGTATTAATCCGAATACAGTGTTTAGAGTAGTGGGGGCACATAGACACATATTGAAGAACATTTTTGACTTGACTTCCCCTTTTAGGCTGTGGATAACATATTTTTACACTTCACATCTATGAATATTGTCTGTACTGTTCTCAAGGAGTTCTGACGACAAAGCGAATGCTTGATCGGCTGGATTATAGAATAGAGTAAATCCTTACCTGTTTGTGTTCCCGCGATAGGAAGACCAAAGTGGACTCTTGCGTAGCACTGAGGTGCAGCCCCTTACCGAGCAAAGTCAGGTGGCCTTTCTTGGAACAAGACCATCGCTGGCTGCCTGCATCGCTCTCCACCTCTGATGTGTGCGCTAACTGGCCACCATCTTTATTTTGAAGGTGGCAGGGTTGCAGGTGGACACCCTCAAACTGCTCCTCGGGAGCAGTCAGACACTCCCCGGTGTACCGGTTGCCGAGAGCCTGGCGCTCAGGCAGCCATAGCCATTCTTGCAAGGCTGAATGAGGGTCGCATTGTCCTAAGGACACCCGCCCTCCATGGGAACCATCTTGTACTTGAAGGCATGTGCCCAGCAGCTTGTTTCGGATGTTCAAGCCAGATACTTCTGGATATGGGAGAAGGAAAAATCATTTTGAGAACAAATAACTCATGACTCGGCAATGATGCAATAATGTATTTTCTAAATACAATACTCAAAATTATTTAAACAAAAAAATTGAGAGAAATGGGATCAGAGGAGGGCTGAACTGAGTAAAAAAAAAAAAAAAGCTACGTGGAAAATAGACAGCAGTTTGTAAAGGCAGATGCAAATATTACATGTGGGGTGCCACAAGGGTCAATTCTGGGACCTAAATTATTCATACGATGTATAAATGACAATTTGTTTTTGTTTTTACCAACATTTCCTGAAGTAATGATTGAGAGAGTCAAGTTAGAAAGAGTTCATAAGTAGGGATGTAACGACATCCAAACATCCCGATACAATATGATGACGGTATGAAGCTCACAATACGTAATTGTCACAATATTGTGGGCATGTTGTAAAAAATGAGCTCATACTAAAAAATATTGTTTAGCACACATTAGCACATTTACTTGCTAGTGCAGCCACCCATTGAGTTCCTCCACATATTGACTCTTAAGCATATTACTTTCCTCTTCATTTGACAATTAGCGTGAATTTTAAACAGAGAAGGGCCAAAAGATCCCTTATGAAAATTAAACTGCACAAAAAATAAATAAACTAGCCACCAGTGGGTGCTAGAACTGCACAAATGGAAATCAATCTGACTTTTTTTTTTTTTTAACAGATATGCTGCTTTTAATATCGAGACAGGTCGACGACGACATTGTGGCAGTTTTAATATCACAACATCACGATATTGCAGTTATCGTTACATCCCTATTTATAAGCATTCACTTTTGAGAGTAATTATCGATCACGATTAACATAATTGCGACGTAAACTCAGAATTGTCCATTGACGGGCCTCATGGGAAGGTGGTTTGTTTTTGTTAAATAAATCCAATAGAGTTTAAGGGTTTATGAGTGCGTATAGTATGCTAGAAGCATAAGTTGAAAAAAATTAAAAAAAATAAAGCAGTATGTACTTACTGTACATACGCTCTTTTAGTGTACAAAAAGCATGAGTGTAAATGCTCGACACTCAGTCGGTTTACTTTCCCCGCCTTTGAATGTAAACGAGAGATGCATTCAGACTTACGCCTGAACAAACTCATAGTGAAAAGAATTAATCTTTCGACAAACAGTACAGTTTGCTTAGCCAACAGGAAAACTTCAACAAGTTTGTTTGGGTGATATTGAGCTTTTGACGCTAAAAACAAAAGTTGGTAAGAATAGCCAGACACAAGTTAAAAAATAATTGTCAACAGCACAGTAAATAAAGAGTTTCAATGACAACAAGATCTTAACATGTCTCACCGGTGAAAATGAAGAGTGGAAGGAGGTAAACAAACTTCCGAGTTCTCCCCATGGCTGCAAAGTCTTCAGTGGGCCAGTCAGACAGAACAAGTGCAAGTAGCTGGAAAGTGGACTTCATGCTGCCTCTCTCCATTCTTGCATGAATTACTGCAGTTGAGTGGATGAATGGAGGCAAGGTGGGGGAGGTGGTGGTATTGCATTCCTTTCCCCAACTCCGAGGGACCGCCATAACTCCCCGCATCACTTTCCATGAAAATGCACAAAGTGTTGGCCATTGCAATTTTAGTAATATTAATGCGTCAATATTTACACATCCATAGCGCAACTTTTCACCAATCAGTGAAAATGTGAACTTTCAAGTCTGCGACGGCCATTAATAGCCTGACAGTATTTACTCATTTATTATTAAATATGAGCATTGATAGTTTAAAGAAAGTTGTGTTCAGTTTTGGAATTGCACTGTTGTTTTTCCTACTCTTCTCTTGCTTCCCACCACAGTCGGTGATCTAATCCGTGTATATGCAAATGTGCAACAGTTTCCAATAGTTTTAAAGGGCATAAATCTGTTCATGGAGGAAAACAATGTTCCAAGTTGAATAGGATTGCCCACTCATTATGTTGAGAAATGGGACAGCTCTGGAGGCCAACGTGGTCACATGATGTTTTTCTTCCATAGTGAAGTTTGGGGAAAAAAAACAATAAACGAAATACAGTATAAAAAATAAAAATCAATCCACATTCATGATTTTAGGAGTACTGTAATTTTGATTTACTATAGGATTTAATAGTATCATCATCAGTATCTAATTATCGTACTATACTTCCTTAGTTTCTTTCAGTCTTTGTCAGTTTATTGCTGCTGTTGTGTCATGTAAACCTAGTCATGTTATTTTTACGGTCACGGTGAGTTTAGTCCCTTTGTTGCTTTTTTGGACTTCATTTGGTCCCACCGTTTGCTTCCACACAACAAACACACATTTCAACTGATCTCATTGGATTATGAAGGTGTCTAATTTTGTGATTGGTGAGTAAACAGCCTTTAAAATTGGAACCCAACCACATATCTACGGTCTGCCCACCCACGCAACCTCAAAACAAAAACACATGTCCCAAAACAGCCTTTGAAAAATACAGAATGTAAATGTGTAATTCCAAATTGTAATACCAGAATGCCACTTGAAATCCTACTCACTCACACTTCGCAAATCCCAGATAGTCCAAAGTGCAACGTTGTACCGGCGTGCTGCACCGTAAATCAAAACAAAGAAGGAAGAACCTGCACCAAATATAAATGTTATAGTCCATTAAAAAAAAAAAGGATCAAGCTACATATGCTTCCTTATTGCATATTGAGGCTTACAAAATTCAGCCTTCAGTAAAATACCATTCTATATAAAACAGACGAGAGTTGATTAAGATAAATTAAAAATTGTTTTATAATGAAGTAAACAATATAAACAAAATCGCCATGTTTTGACCTAATAACTATTGTATAGTATGTATGTTTATGTGATGCTTATTTAAATAGTAGTTGTACTGTATGTAAGACCCCCCACCCCAAAAAAATCATGTCTATTTTGAATAAGTGATTGTTGTCCTTGAATAATTCTCTAAAATCTGTATATAAATATTCCAAGTGACCCTTTCTTCCAAATTGTCCAAAAAGAGCAACGTGAATACATTTTTGTGATTGTGAAAAAACTTTTAGTCACTTATGTCATATCAAAATAAAAGATGCCAATTCAAATAGTACAAAGTCCTTTTAACTCGAAATTCGTCCGGTTCATGAATGATTTTAGGCTTAACTGTAAGGCAGGAAGAAATGCATTAAAGCAAGATAAGGCCACTAAGAACAGTCTTTACACAGTTTTACAACCTCAAGCTGCTTTCCACATGACAGTTTTATATTTAAAATAAAAAAATGTGTACAGTATACATGAGGCCTCTTACATTTAAAAAATGTCAGTGTTTATAAATCAGTCATTTGTTTCCCCCTGACTCATCATTTGCAGATGATGGGAAAATAAGCGAATAGGCTGGGGGAGGTTCGTCAGATTGAGACAGGAAGTTGGTGGTGCTCATGTAAGAAGGTGGTTCGTATGACGGAGCAGATGGATGTGGGTGCGGTCCCGGCGGTGCTGACGAACCTGGATGGGCCACTGGGGCAGACGGAGGGGGAGGAAATGTTGAAATAGCTGAATAAAATGCCGGTGGGTTCGGCGGAGGGTGAAGGACCCGAGCTGATGACGGAGAGCCGTATGAAGAAATTCCTGGATTAAACCCCCACGCCACGGGTGCGGCGGCGGGACCGGGATTCATGGCCGGTGGACCGGCATAGCTCGACGGATTAGCCGAGTAAGAAGGCGGAAACGCCGAATACGGTTGCGCCCCTTCGTATCCGTGCGGGGACGGAGGATAACGAGGTGCGCTGGCGGCTGCAGGGAGGAAGTCGCCGCCCCAGCCGGGCTCGGACACAGCGTGCTGGGATGCAGACGCGAGGTTTGGAGGGATGATGATCACTGGGAATGTCACCTCGGGGTCAAAGGCAAAACTGATGTCAAGATACACCTGAGTAGGAAAAAATAAACATTCATGAGGGATCCATGTTTTTTTTTAATTTACAGTATTTTATTTTTTTAACTGTTACCTTTAAAATATATTCCAGTGAGATTATTTCACAGTTTTTGATGGTCGGCTCCTGATTAGTGGGAATCTTCACAGCCCACCTCACCTCCTTTTCCGAGTGGGGTCCGATAATTTGGTGGGCCATTTTGTTGACAGTCCTGTTTTCATGTTTGGTACTACTGCTGGCGGTGTATATGATAACCTGGAACAAACGCACTTTGGGGGTCATGGAGTTGGAGGAGTTGTTGTTGATTTTTGCAACCACCACCGCTGTTTCTCCTGGGGAGACCACAACACAAGTGGATTATTTATTTTTGGGCAAATATAGATGCCAAACAAACGTTATTTAGCTGGTCAACTTCACACTTTCTCTGGAAAAAATTATCACTATATGATCAAATCCATCCATTACTGACCCGGGGCATAAGCCATCCTATCAACAGTGACCTCCATGTGCACTTTTCCACTTGAGAAAACACCAAACTCTTTGTCCTTTACAGCAACTTGACGTAACTAGAAAAACAAGCAGACAGAAAATTCTTTTGATAATATTACAGAAAATAGTTTCTACTGAAGCATGATAACTTCAGTTAATTAATTGGGTGTATCCCTCAGCTAGGTTATTACTCAGGGATATTTTGAATAAGAAATGTAAGGAAGATCTTTAGTAATTGATAACTCTGCAGTGACTCAAACGACTATTGTAATGCAACCAACAAAAATGTGGCAGTTACAATTTCCCCTTTTATTGGTATTTACTTAATAGTGGAGTGGAAGTCGTACAATTCGGAGAATATTGTGTCAGCATTCAGGGATTACATCTAGGCGTGTGTTCTTGTTTTTCTTTAGCACTTTAACCCTGGAGAACCCAAGAACCATTTTCTTCTTTAGAAAATTATGAATTATACATTAAATGACTGCTATAAATTCACTGAACACCAAAATATATGTTTTTTCAATTTTAACCCTTGTTTTTTGAACTAGCTCAGAGTTGCTAATTTATCAAAATATATATATAAAAACTACTCCTAGACATTCTGCAACATGATATGAAATAGATTAACAAAAAAAACCCACAATTTTACCATCTGATGGTTTGCTGAGAAGATGGTTTTGTTTGGATTGATTTCCAGCTCAACAAAAGAGCATGTTGCCAGCCATCTTGTCACCACCACTCTGACTCATGTAAGTGCAATATTCATCCACTAGATGGCCCCATGCAGGGGTCAGAAGTGGCACTCTGGACTTTTGAAGTTAAATTTGTAAAAAAAAAAAAAAAAAAAGGTCTTTGTTATTTGAGTAGCAAAATTTATAGGGGCCAAATTTGACCCCGTGGGTTCTCCAGGGTTGTGTTTTTTTTTTTTGCAATACAAAGAACCAGATCAAAAGTGGGAATGCAAAGCAATAAAGCCCTTTTCGCACCGCATTTAGGAAGACGCAGGCATCAGTTAGGCTAGGCTTTAGCTCACCCGTGAATCTATTAAGGACACACTAATGAAAAGAGGTGGACGTTACAAACCATCAGAGATTGTAGTTGTGGGAAGGACTTGGAGTGGAAAACGATCACTTTGTCAGCAGTCTTGTCAATTTTCCAACTTCTAGACAACTTGGCTTCAAGAATGTAGACAATCTTGCCATGCGTGCCCCTGAAGCTCGAAGGCATGCTCCTGTAATAGAAAAGATGCAGATGGGCAGACTAAATGACATTTGTTGAATGTAATAAATGACTTCTCCGAAAAACAAAGCAACCAATTGAGACTTACGTTGATGGTATGGTAAAGTTAAAATTATACACATGGACACCTGGGGGAATAACAGTCTCTGCAAATGACAAGAAATTGATTTGATGACTGATAAGCAGATTCTCAGATGACAGTTGATGTGGAAATAAAATATGAAAAGTACAAATGGACACAAATCCAAGCACATCACATTATGTCATTAAATTCAGGAATTGAGGGAATGGCGTAGATGCCGTGGACTTTCGACTTCCGTAAGTCACACACATACGCTGTTTCTGGTTACTGTTGTGACATGTAGGCTGTCCCAATACTCGCAATTCCACCCGCGCCCCTCAATTGCTCGTTCCTGTTGATGGGTGCGAGTGTGTAGGGTGTCTCAGTTCTCTGGAATGCTTAGGAGAACTGAGACGGACAAAATACACACTCGCACCAATCGATGGGAATGCGCAATTGAGGGGCAAAAGGGTGGAGGTGCAAGTATTGGGACGCGGCCTATATGACATAAACAGTAATGGGAAACAGTGTAGGTGTGTGACATACGGAAGTCCCGCCTCCTCCGTGGCATATACCCACTGATCTGAATATATGACTAGATAGCCGATAGGACAAGACTTTTGAAGCCGTGAGGCCGCCATCTTACTCCTCCCCAGAAAATTTCTCAGCATACGATCCTATACTTTTACAGTATCATAATTGGAGAACATTTGAGACACTACTTATTAGAAACAGCATGATTTATGAAGTTTTCAATTTGCTAAGCATAAACAAGAGGACTTCAGACATTTTACAATTTGCCTTAAACACATGTATACATTATATGGTTAATGATGTTTACAGGAGAAAACTAGTATATATTTTTTTAATTAAAGAATTATAACTAATTCAACAAGATGCTTCTGCCAAATTTAATATTGGGGTCTAAGGAACTGAGTGATAAATGAAAAAGGGGGTCTTCAAAGCAGCACATATCGTCCACTTGTTTTTTTTTCTTCTTGTTAAAAAAAAAAGGGACCAACCCGCCACAAATCCCCCACCCCCGCCCCCGGTCCTTTTACTAACTGCCTACGAGCGCTAATCTGTACATATATATACCGTATAGTTTATACAGTAGTTTGCTCGCGAGATGAGAGGAGCAAGATGGCCGCCCTGTGACTTCAACGGCTTGCACGGGCGTGTATGGGCTTTATCGCCTATCCAGTTATATATTCAGATCATGCGTGGGAATACAAGTAATCTGACACGCTTTGTATTTTACATATATTTTACATAAGACATGGCAAATACGGAGAGAACCAGTTAGGGCAGTGATTCTTAACTATTTATTTTTGTTTTGTTTTTAAAAATAAAATACTGTACATGCCTTGTCTTATTATAAAGTTTTTTTTTTTTGGGGGGGGGGGGGCGGTATTAGGTACCACAACTTTACCCATGAAGATGCATTGTTGATGCTTAATATTAAATACGTAAATAAATACAACAAACATGAATATCATACTCGACACCTATCTATGGGGCCATTATATATATATATATATATATATATCCTACTCGCTTTTAATAAATACCAGGAAAAAACATACCAAGACAGAGGGTTTAAGATGATGGGATAAATGAGATGAGCAACAGTAAAAAAAAGAAAGAAAAAAAAGGCATGCAGCACCGCCTACCATTGGAGCTTTCCGCGATCAAGAAGTGCTTGAGTTTGAAGTATCGACGGGTTGCCGAGTACGTGTGGTTGTGGTTTCCACTCTTCGTCGTCCAGCGTACATCGGCGTCCCCCTTCACTTTGACGAATAAGCTTTGCACGGCTGTGGGCTTTTCCACGGCCAACGTTACTTTCCCCCTTATGGGATCCCCTTCGGAGAACGTCCCGTCCTCGTTTAGCGCGTCGTAAAGCAGCGTTAAGCTTTTAATAGCGGGCATGTTCCAAGAGGGGAGACCCGCGACAATAACACAAATTAAGAAAAAGTCACGCAATCTATCGATACAGGGTTGTTTATGTTTGTTCCTTGACCCTCACTCATGGCGTTTGGCATTGGGAGTTGAGCAGGCCACTCCCTGCGGATGTGTGTACGCTGTCCACACATGCAAAGGTCTCTGCTGCCATCGCGCGTTCAAAGAGGAGAACGCCAACACGATTGTTGTCATAATAGGAAAAGCACGGATTGAAATCATTGCTTTGCGTAAAAACAATTACAAATGATATGTATTATTCTGGAGATTTAAAAGAAAAATTAAAATAAATAAAAATAATTTAAAAAAAGTGTCAGTTGAAATATATGATTATTGAAATATTTTTGCTCAGATATTTTGTTCATCATTATTTTTTGCTGTGTTCTATTTCGCAATAAATCCTTTACAATAAAAAAAAAACCTAAAATTTTATTTGGATGGTAATTTAATTAGTATTACAGTATGTTTGCAATTACAGTAACAGAATTCCAAATCAGATGCACATATTTTAGAACATCAAATAAAATGCTGGAGAGTTTAATATACGGATTTCCGTGTAGCGGCATCAATGGTTGCATCATCGTTAATGTGTAATAAAGATCTTTTTTTTTTTTTAAATTCATATAATATAATTTAATAAATCGAGCTCAACTGCAGTTGATTTGCCTTTCATTGCCTCGTCATTTGCGGAGGCTGGAAAAAAAAAGTAAGAAGTACAGATCTATTTTCAGATCTAAGGAGCAAAGTATCCACGGCATTACCCCGGGATTACAGTCACTCTTGGGTAAAGTACAGAGGTCAATTACTTTCTCCGCACCTGCAACTTCATTTGCGCTCGATAGATGGCGGTAATGGACCCTTAACACAGTTCCCCCACGTCAAAACAATGTTTCTTTTGTCAATTTAGTTGATTGAGCTTGTCACTCGCTTTAAAACGAATGCATTAGTTTCACAATTGCTCTAAAATGTACAAGGCTGTGCAACATCACACTATTTACACTACATATTTGTGTGCATAGTTTTTCCCCTTCCTTTCTCTTACAAAATTAACCACAGTTAAAAAAAAAAAACCTCACACACAAAAAACATTAGCTTGATGTTTATTTGCTGTAGCGTGCCATCAGCATGTTGCCATGGAGACCATAACCCTGCCAATGTGGTCAGTACGAAGGCGTGAAAGAGTTGCAAATGGAATCAGGGTGACCAGATAAACATGCCAAATTTAACCGGAAGTCGTTTAGGGAGCTATATTGCAAGTATTAAGGGAGAAAAGGAGTCAGTTGATAAAGACGTTGTTGGCACAGGTAAGTCTAAAGTCCATCCATCCATCGATTCTCCAACGCTTATCCGGGTTCGGGTCGCGGGGGCAGCAGTAAGTCTAAAGTCATATATGGGAAATTTTTGATTATATCAGAACACATTTTGTACACACGGTTGCTCAATGTGCTTCACTTAGTTACAAATATAATATTAAAAGGCATTTACAACCAATAGAATTTAACATATTTAAAAGTACAGCTGTGATCAAGTTGCATTAAAATGAAAGATAATAAAAGTAAGCTTCAGATTCATTCTTAGCCATTCAACTACGTGCTACTTTGTATATAAACATAAAATGCCGGGTCATGGCTATGACTATCATCGACTATACATTTAACACAGACTACTTTTTGTTGTTCGTTGTAAACTATACTGTAAGATAATCAATTGTGTTACACGAGGTACATTAAAAAGTCTTGTTCCTATTCAATTAACACATTTATGGTGAAGATTTAAATCACAATCCACAGCAGAAGCTCATTAGCCCATGTACAGGTATGCATATGTGCTCCTGCGATGGGGGGAAAAAAGGGGGCTGTGGTCAAGTGTAGCCTTTATTAAGATTAATGAACAGCTTGACATTTTTAGTCCTCTGTCAGAATCGATGATTTTAATACTTGCAAGAGCCAATGGGGGATCTAAGCTTGTGGAAAACACATCCTGGCCGCAGAGTGAATGTTAAATGTCCAAGGGGTAATCAATTCCAAGAAATTAGCTATTGATCTCTTATAGTTTTGTAATGGGTTATCTATTGGTTTGCTCTTTCGTAAAAAAAAATTCCAATATCAGTCGGATGGAATTGTGTTGGTTATATTGCTGTGGGGTGTGCGTGCTTGTGCGCTCTCACAGCCCCTGCATGTTATTTGTATATGCGTGCAGGGTCACGTTCTAATTAGAGCAGAGGGCAGATTTTAAATAAACACGTTTGAATGCTTTAAACGTCAATACTAACAATAACAATATTACATTTGTTGGTCTGAATTAAAAAAAAAAAAAAAGCGATTATTTTATCAGCAATCACGGATCAGATTGCAGTGGAACGTCAAACATAAACCATTCCATGACAAATAATGTTCAAAGTAACATTTTCACATTTTCACAAAATGAGTTGTATTAGGGCTGGTTTATGGCTTAAAAATAATATTTCGAATTATGATAAATTTAACCCCTGCAAGTTTTACCGTTCAACTTTAGCAGGCGTGGAAGCTACCAAGTTGTTGTTGTTGTTGTTGTTTTTTTTAAGTCAGCCATTCACTGTAGTAAAATTCCAAATAAAGTTTCTACAAAATGTATAAAACTGGAAATGATTTTTGAAAAATGAATCTCATAGTTAAATGTTGGTAACAGCCAAATAAATAATATAGAGCAAACTTGTCATTACAGTCGGGGTTCCTTTTTTTTAAAATTGCGTACAATTAATGGGAATGATCTATTCTTCGAAATTCTAGTTCCTGATTGTAAAAAGCCCACAAGAGGCAACTTTAAGGAAAAATGCTGTGTTGAGATATGTAGGCCTTTCTTTAAAATTAAGCCATCCTCAGTCTCTCCTTTGGTCTCTTGAGGTCTCCCTGATTTGTTGGAATTTAGATGTTTCTGGGGTTGGTGAAGGACTCTGGTTGGTGGCCCGGTCGGGGTTGGATTTCACTTTCCTTTCTTTTCTTTGGTCCTTCCTCGGGTCTCCTGACGGCCTCACGGCTCTGGCTGGAAGTGGTGAACGGTATGGGATTTTTTAATAGGTTTGAGGTGAACTAATGAATACACACTCACACATACGCACACATACTCACCCACATTCAAAAAGAGACAAAAAATAATAATTAAGCCATTGTTTTTTTTTGCTGGAATTGTATGTATCAAAAGTAGGGGTGTCATACATCTTTTTCACTTCCAATACGAGATCAGCAGGAATTACACATGCTTTTGTTTATTTTTTTTTAGTGCGAAATGTTTGACCAGACTTGATAAAGAACAGTAGTTATGAGGAAAATATGATTTACAAACATTCGGGTTACATAAGTTCAACCTCAAACATGAGAATAAATAAAATCATTAATCAAAATGTAATGAGCTGCTTGTTATATGAGTGCTAAAATTGGAGATTTTGGATCTAGACAGATATAATCCGATACAGTTTTTTTTGGGCTATATCAGACCAATGTCCAATATTAATATCGGGTCAGGACACCCCTCGCCAATACCGGCCTTATTTTAAGGTATTGTATCGGATACTTCTAGAAGGTGCTGATACCAGCCACTGATACTCAAGACAAAAGAAAAAAGACAGAATCAACCATTATTGGAAATGTGATCTATTTTGCCTCTGTTGTGAGTTTTTATTTGTTGGCTTTATATATCCTGCTGCCCTGCCCTACTTATTTGCCAATTTGCTAGAAACCCCAAAGCTAGGAAGAGAGGAGCCTCTTTTTAGTACATTTGCCAGCAGAAGACATAAATCAGTGGGCAGGATGAGTCTGAGTAGATCACCCTCTACCTCCGCTATCATTACAGGAGAAAGGTGACACGTTTGATTGATTAAAATGGTGCGCCGCCGCTTCGGCTAAATCATGTTAAGTGATGTGACATTGCAGTTTCACGTATCATATTTCTGTCAAGACAATGGCGCTCGACGGCTTTGTCCAGGCACGATATCTGACAACAGCAGACTTCTGGGGGGGGGGACCGCCGGAGATTTATGAGAAGGTTTTAGTGGTCTGTGGGAGATGAACGAGTGTAAAAAGTGCTCCTTTTTTTTTTGTACATTGTGACTTCCTGAGTGATTGTAAATTTTACACCCGTTGTGTTGGGAAATGGAGACATTTACACAATGCGACAAATTGCCGACTGTAAAAGTATTTACTGGTCTTGCCACCCTTTTCCAATACTAGTGCATCAAGAATTTACAGAAATATTTACCCGCAGATTATTTATGTGACATATCTGAAGCGTCATAATGGTGTCATGTTGAAAGCACACGTCTGTTGTTAATGTTTTAATAGACGAGGTCTTGAGTAGTCATGGCTTTATATTGGACAAAAAAAAAAAACACTTGGAAAAGTAAAAATCCTCGTGCTGCATATTACATGGGTTAATTTTTTTATTTATTTTTTTTTCTTTCCTGGAGAGCTCAGTATTGTTCATTCGGTAACTTTACCGATTTGACATGTCATCATCATTGCTTTCTCTTATTTTAATTTTTTAAGTTTATTTTTTATTTTAATTTTTTTGTATGTGCGTGCATACAATTTTTTTTCAATAAAATATGAAACTGGGAATATTCATTTATTTTTTTACCTAATGATCAATAATACATTGCCATTCACTGTATGTCACAATGCTTAGTTACATTTCTGATCACTTTTGCTAGTGACAAGTAAATTATTTTATTTTCATGTTTTTGTCAGGAAAGTTCTTTGTTTGCTTAATGATTAATACCAGCCATTTTTGTATCTTTTATTTTGGGATCCATGTTTCACAAAAATATTTCATACGTCAGCCACTGGGTGGCACTGTGAGACTGCCAATAAGAATATGTAACTAAGGGAAGGAGAAGGGAGGCCCATATGCAGACAGAGCTATAATTTACTAATAGTGCGCGGGCTGACGTTGCTGTTATCTTTTAATAGATTTGTACTGGTGGAAAACAGGTGCCTGTTGTTAATGTGTTCAATTGGCCAAGTTTGCATCTGAATTTAGGGCATCCATCACTGTCGAGGATCTTGACGCCTTGTCTTTCTGCTTCATGCGGTGGGGCCGGTGAGGCCGGACTGCTTAACAAATGAAGCTCACGCTGCACCCAAACATACACACAAGCATCTTAAGAGGACAGACTGACTTGCCAAGCACATTTGGAATTCATATAATCATAAAAAAAAGATGGATTATTGCTTAAAACTGATATACAGCCGACTATTCGTGATCAAGTGCCGTTAAACTTCATCTCTGTAAACCCCCCCACCCCCTCGCCGCCTATCGCTTTTGAATTTTTGACCTTCCAGCTGCACCCTCGTGCTCAGCCGAGGACCGCGTGTTGCTTGCAGGTTTGCCCAGCTGTGTTTAGAGCCGGGAGCAGAGTTGTAAAGGAATGGGTGAGGTGCCTGCTAATGCCTTGTTGAAGCTCGCTCACTTGCTGGGTCTCTGCAAGGTCAGTGTCAGTTGCGCTTTAGTTCGAGGCCCTTGATCTGCTGCATGAAGGCTGAGGCACAACGCTAATGTTGGCCTTTTTTGACCTACTAATTTTTTTGGGCTGAGAAGCCTGCCTTGCTCTGGAACTTTTGCCGTTGCAAAGTAGGTTCGATATAATGATTTTGGTCATGTCGACAGGGAACTTTTTTTTTTTTTTTTAATCGTTTTTAACAACTTTTGAAACTTTACTTAGGCCGTGGTATAACAATTTGCTTTTTTTTCCTCGCTGTTCATAAAATGTAGTAGGGCTGCAACTAACGATTATTTTGATAAATCTGTTGATTATTTTGTCGAAAAAAACATTTTCTGATTTCCATGACAAAAAACATGACATAAATTAATTCAGTTATTTGGTCCGTAGCATGTCAGAAGATAGGCAAAAATAATAATCATTATTTTCCAAACTAAAAGCAATGTTTTATTTGATCCAACAAAAAGATTCTTAAACTGTTGGATTTACTACTAAGCAATTTCGAGCATTTGGACAATTCTAAATTAAAATAGGTATCGAAAGGATTAATTGATTGCACTGGTCAACAGAAAAATTTTGTAATGTGTAATTTATAGCTAAGACATTTTAGAAAAAAAGATGACAACTGTTGCTGAACCTAACCATTAATTCCTAAATATTACTAATAGATATACTATTTTATTATTATTATGAAAACTTGATGTGCTAGAGAAAAAACAAGGACAGATTCAGAATTTGTGCAAAATTGCATCTGATTGAAACATTTTGTAAGAATATGTAGACAATTGTTTTAAAAAAAAAAATCGATAATTGATTAGTTAAGTCAATTCAATTAATCCTTGCACCTCTATAATGTACAATTAATTAAAGTAAGTAAACCATGATTTTTATCTATTACAAAAAAAGAGAGTCTGTTTTGAGATTGGATGTTTTTCCAATCATATTCTTCACTTTGTCCTGAATATCACTCTCATGTTGATGTCCATCCACTTTTATGACGGCCATTCAAACAAATCCCTGCAGACGTTTGTGTCGAATTACATGTTCTTGAAATTTCGTACTTTTTTTTTGTTTTAACGGCAAAAAAGAGAAGTCTTTAGAAAGAAACAGGAACTTGTGGTTGACCCGCCATCTGAAAGATGAATATTGACATTCACGGTACACTGTACAACGCTGAAAAAAATCAAAGCAACAAAATACTACAGAAGAAAAGCATATGCACTACAGTACATGACTCTGCCTTTCAAATCATGGCCGGGATGAGCCTTTAGGATCGCCTTCAAGCACACTCAAGCGGCTGCTTCTGGAAAAACGTAAAATCCACTTTGCCTGTCAGGAAGTTGGTTTGGTAATACGGAGGCCCTCTATCCACATTTATCTTTCTTCCTGTCTTTCTTTCAAACCATTCGAAGCACTTTTACGTGTATAGTTTATTGTCCCCCTGTAATGTTTGTCAAAACGTGCAGCAATTGAAGAAAAGTACCGGCCATTGCTTTTTTTTGCATGACGACCGAAGTATTTACGTCTGCTTGGAACCGCATAAAGAGAGGAGCCTTGGTAATAATTTGCAGTTTAACGGTGTTGTTTTTTCTATGATTTCCTGGTTGGGAAAGGTGAAGGAGCAGCAACAGGGGGAAAATAGCTCTCGCCCTCCCTCTCGCTTTCTATTTGACTCTCCCCTTGATCTCGGCGCTAACGGCTTGAGTGTTCAGTTTTGTTCACTCGGTTGCTTTTTCAGGTTAATACTTGGGCAGATGCGTTTGTTGCCACAATAAGGGTTTAACACCCTCAGCAGAGTACTTGAAAAATGCAATTTGCTATCCACCTGACCCCCCCCCCCCTCCCTCCAACTCTTCACAACCCACTACTGATGAGACAAAAGTTATGCAGAACAAAAGATGGGAGGGCAAGTCTTGCTTATTAGCAGCTAATGAGACAAACCTGTGAGGGTTTTCAAACCCGAAATGTGTTGGCTTTCACCGCGTCCCCCCCCCCCCCCAATCCCAAGACCTGCCCTTGCTCCCAACCTCTTGTGAGCGCCACCGAGGCCCTCCTGGTGATTATTCACACATGCTCCCGGCATTTTTTAAACCTCCAAATAGGGTGCGCGTGTGAGGAAAAAGAAATGCATTGTTCATTGAAAATGTAAAAATGCGCATCTTTTTTTTCTTCTTTTTTTTTCTGAAGAGCTCAGTATTGTTCATTCGGTAATTTTACCGATTTGACATGCCATCATCATTGCTCTCTCTTTTTTTTTTTTTTTTTGTATGTGTATGAGTGTGTGTGTATTCATTAGTTCACCTAAAACCTATTAAAAAATCCCATACCGTTCACCTAAACCAAACACTTCCAGCCAGAGTCGTGAGGCCGTCAGGAGACCAGAGGAAGGACCAAAGAAAAGAAAGGAAAGTGAAATCCGGCACTGACCAGACACCACCCACCAGGTAAAAATGCTCCTCTGACGCAAGGTTATTCTTATTAAACCAATTTACTTTTATCCTACATTCAACGAGCTCCTCACCATCCCGTTCCCAGTTTTCCTTCACATGACAAAGCCAGGAAGCGGGCGGGCAGGTTTTGCGGTTGGGAAGTTGGTGAGGGAAGCACATTTGATAAGTGAAAAATAATAAGCCAAGAGAAAAACCAGTCATCCCAGTTGCATTTGCCGTGCCGTGTTGGAAGCAAATATCAAATCTGTTTTTGTAATTGAGATCTTTGGCCGCGACTCTCGTTCTCTTTCTGGCCTCATTTTCTAGCGAACACGTATTGGGAGTGAGTTCTGGGTTGGTGTCAGCAGGGGAAAATCAAATGCGAGCTGGCCTGGAAGTGTTGCAGTAAACAGTGAGCAAATGCAAACACAGGCCAGTTCAGGGAATTCGGCGCTACTGAGTAACGCTTGGACTCAAAAGATGAAATGCGGCACAAATTTCACTCTCCGAAGGGATATATAATTGATTCTGTATTGTTGTCTACTTAATGGACAACTTTACTTTGCTGTGTTCTGTATTAAATGCCCTTAAAGGTAGGAGGTAGGGAAAGAGAGAGGATCGAGAGCGAGCATAAAATATCCACTTGATGTTATTTGTTGGGGGGCCGTCCATTTGCGCATGTTAACTAAGTGTGCCACTGGACTTGGGCCGGCTCATAATAGGGTTCCAGAGCAAACATTTCCTCTCAGGGATTTCTATTATTAATTCTGTCTGAACACATCCATAAATGAATAATGAAATAAATAATGAAACCGTTATTACTTTTTGGCAGCTGGGTCGTTTTCTCGTTTCCTACTTTTTTCCCGTTTCCTCGCTAATTAACTTTCTAAGGAGTTGTCCTCCTTTCCACCGACTGATTTTCCTCAGCATGAAGGATGGGTCGCCGAAAAAGTGTGCTTTACAGTACATGGTCTTGTGAGCACACAGCAAGCAGGGCAGTACACAAGTTACTTCCTGATTGCTCGTTCCTTAAAAGTTAGTTTGACCACAATCCGTTCTTAGCTCTTAGCTAGTTAGTTCAGTAATTTTTGTCTCAACTATCTGCATCAAAAAACCTTGAACTATTCACGTTTTCAGTTTTCAGTAAGATTTAAACATTAATGGTCATAAAAAGATGCAGATGTTACAGTAAAAAACATAAATATGTTATTTATCGCCTTTAACTTTAAAGCATTGCTTCCGAATGATTTTTTGTTGCGCCCACCCGCAAAATATTTCACCCCCCCCCCCGACTCTCTGCCACGACTATAAAGTAGTATCATTTGTTTGTAATATCTTTGCACGTACACCTTATGCAGAAGAGCTAATACCGTACTCCTTGCACACTCTGACAATGAGAGCGCCACTGCCACCTACTGGAGCGGATGTGCAATTACACTTTTATTCTAGTACGGCCCGAAAAATTCGAAGCAAGTTCACTGGGATCACAGTCATAAAAAGATGCAGATGTTACAGTAAAAAACATAAATCTGTTATTTATCGCCTTTAAAGAATTGCTTCCGAATGATTTTTTGTTGCGCCCACCCGCAAAATATTTCACCCCCCGACTCTGCCACGACTATAAGTAGTATCATTTGTTTGTAGTATCTTTGCACGTACACCTTATGCAGAAGAGCTAATACTGTACTCCTTGCACATTCTGACAATGAGAGCGCCACTGCCACCTACTGGAGCGGATGTGCAATTACACTTTTATTCTAGTACGGCCCGAAAAATTCAAAGCATGTTCACTGGGATCACAGTCATAAAAAGATGCAGATGTTACAGTAAAAAACATAAATATGTTATTTATCGCCTTTAACTTGAAAGCATTGCTTCCAAATTATTTTTTGTTGCGCCCACCCGCAAAATATTTCAACCCCCCCCCCCCCGACTCTCTGCCACGACTATAAGTAGTATCATTTGTTTGTAAAATCTTTGCACGTACAACTTTTGCAGAAGAGCTAATACCGTACTCCTTGCACACTCTGACAATGAGAGCGCCACTGCCACCTACTAGAGCGGATGTGCAATTACACTTTTATTCTAGTACGGCCCGAAAAATTCAAAGCATGTTCACTGGGATCACAGAGTTACCGTTGTGTAGCCCTGGTACACGTTGTTGTAATTAGGAAATACTGAAAAAAAAAAAAAAAAACATTTTACGCATCCCTGGTCATAACAGATTTTGAAGACATGTAAGGCATATTTTTCATGAAAATTTTTGTCCGAGCTCCAAACTTGACAACCTTTAAGGTTTGAATTAATTGCACCACAACAGGTGAATGCAAAAATAGGGGTTGTCAGCAGTCTTTTGTCGGCCTTGAGCAAAAAATCGACCACATCTAACTTTGATTTACTTTCTACACGTGATGGGCTTTGTATCTTTCATTTAGGCTAATTATGAGACTGAGGGAGCCTCTAGCCATATTGTGTCCCCCCCCCACCCCCCCCACTCTACCAAGGCTTTTCTCCCGTCTTTAAGATGCATGCCCTTTGCCCAGCGTCCTGCTGTTAAAGCCTTGTGTTTTTGGACACAGGCTTGGCACTAAGTGGTCTGCATTCATTCAAGCTCTTAAAGAGTCCACTAAA
Source organism: Vanacampus margaritifer (assembly GCF_051991255.1). Lineage (NCBI taxonomy): Eukaryota > Metazoa > Chordata > Actinopteri > Syngnathiformes > Syngnathidae > Vanacampus > Vanacampus margaritifer. Next base: position 6,998,124 of record NC_135434.1, on the reverse strand, counting down.
CTTTGTAGCCCCCCCCATCCCCCCCTTATTGCTCTTGCACTACCATATTGATGACCGGTTTGTCTCGCTCTCCTCATTAGAGTCATCACAAATTCTTTCAAACTGCGCCCGTACTCTTTGCTGCGTTTTTACTGTTAATTAGTTTGCTTTGTAAGGTTAGACGTGCGGACGGTGCAACTTCGCCAGCGCTCGGCCGCCATCTGCGTGCAAAGAGGCGCTAACTATGTGCAGATGGTGTGTGCTTACAGACAGGTTGCCTCTTGTTGGGGAAACGGCGCGAGAGACGGTTTTGCTTACTTAAACAAGATTTATGGCTGTTCTCGCAGGTAACTGCTCCGGCTCTAATGATGATGATGTGCCACTTGTCAAAAAATAAGAGGAAAAAAAAGATAATTTGAGGCAATAGGAAAGAGGAAGGAAATGAAATTATCTATGTTTTAATTTCTGGATTTTTAAAATAAACGTTACACTGAAAGAACTTTTTTTTTTTTTTTATTTCTGAAAAACATTAAATGAAATGGTCAGCCTCTAGTTAAAAATAATTAAGTTTTTTTAGTGGACCAGGTAAGTAGAAAAAAAGGTGGGCATTCCCTAATAATAGCATCAACATTTACTCAGAAATATCAAGAATATATATATATATATATATATATATATATATATATATATATATATATATGTGTGTGTGTGTGTATGTGTGTGTGTATATATATATATATATATATATATGTGTGTGTATATACAGTATATCTTTATATATATATATATATATATATATATATATATATATATATATACTGTATGTGTGTGTGTGTGTGTGTGTATGTATATATATATATATATATATATATATATATATATATATATATATAAATGTGTGTGTGTGTGTATATATATATACTGTGTATATATATATATATATATATATATATATATATATATATATATATATATATATATACAGTATATGGGCATAGTGAGTGACCCGCTCACAATTAAGAAAGGGTTAGCAAAATTATTGTTGGCCTCTCGGCACATTTTCAGCGGCAGATGTGAGAGTCCAGACACCCCCGAAACGTGACTAGTCTATGAAATTGCAGCGTGTAATTAGCAATTTAGAGAAATAAGTCTGTGAAGACACACCGTCATGATTCTTAAAAATATCTTAACAATACTATTTTGTCCGGGTAAAATATATCTCCAATTTATTCCTACTCTTTCAGAGCCAAGTAAAACTCATTTTATATTGTAAATCAAAGTTAGTATACTTTGAGTGTTTTTTTTTTTGCTTATTTATATATTCAGAGTGTTTAAAGCGTAAGAGTTTTCACAGTTTTGTCAAACACCTTTCTGAAAAGGTTTATTAACGATTATAATTTGCTGTGCCGACACCTTTTTTTCCTCTCCATGATGAGATGGAGTGTTGAGTGGGCTGAGAGTTTTTGCAGTCGGCGTCAGCGCTTACGGGTCAGTCATTTTGTTTGATCGGCAACAACGTTAATAATTGCGCGCTGACGTTGAAATGTAACCCGGTGAGACGTCGTCAATCCATAAATGTTGACATCGTTGAATACAAAAGACCCACGTTAGCGTATAAAACACTCATTTGCTTTTTAACATGTCTATTAAAGCCAGACTTCTTTTTTTTTTCTCTCTCTCTCTCTAAAATCTCAAGCGCATGAGAATCATCTACAAACATTTCAAGCGGCAGCCCAAAATACCAGTGAAAAAAAAAAAAAGGCTTTGTTCATGACTCGCCCCGGCTTTCTCTCTTTCTTTCCCACTCTCCCCGAGGTTCTATTAGGAAATAGATCCCAGGTGTTCGATAAGCCTGTAGTGGACATGACAGCAGTGCAATCAAGTGTATAAATTTAATTGCAGGCCCATTTTGTGCCATTTATTAGCCGTTTAGGGGCACATTGCTCCACTTGAACCCTGTTATTGCCAGACAGAACAGATGTTTGGCTCCCTTTTAACAGTTGCTTTTTAAAAGCCAAATGCTGCTACTTGAAATAAATAAATGTAAAGCCATCTTTGAAATGTCAATATTTCCACAACTTAACATTTTGTTTTAGATACTCAAATGAATTGCGGTTTTATGAAGTATTTCGTTATACCAGAGAGTTTTTTTTTTCTCCAGAAAAAAAAAAGAAAAATTTAATTAAAGTAACCTTTTGTTATATGTGAAAAGGTTATAACCACGGAACAAAGCACACATACAAATGAAGTATTTTCATGCTGCATACCTGACTTTTTTTTTTTTTTTGTTAAAACTACCACACACCGCGAAGCTTGTAAATGTGGCAACTTGGTGGATGGCTCACCCTCATGTGACACTCCATTAATAATAATAATATATATTTTTAAAAGCCTTGAGAAAGCCATGTTAATTGTTACCATAGACTCAACCGTGGTGCGCCTATAAATCACCCGACTAATTGTAACAAATTACCGGCTGACATTAAGCTATGATTCCAAACCGGCAAATATTCATCAACATTGCAAGCAGCTCCTGTAAAAGTGCCGGCCATTTCCCAGGGCAAGCGTATATCTCTCCTCTAACTTGCCCATTATTTATGGATCTTTCTTGTCCTTGCCGTTTAAGTGCTGTGCGGTAATTGAATGAGATGCCGTATTGTTTATTTATCGTGCGGCTGCTTGAAGCCCAAGCGGTGCCGGTCGTATGACCAGTCGCGGACCTTGTTTTGCATGTGGCTCCTTCAGCCCGGTGAGCTCACAGCCCTTCATTGATTAACATCTTGCCTGTTGCATCACAATCACTCGGAAGCATTTTTTTGCAACGACAACCCTGTTTAGTTTCAAGTGGCAAAGAACATTTGAAAAACTTTGTGAATTGATCTCACATAGGAGCAGTTTTGCGCAGTAGTAATGTTTTCCCACTGATATTATTTCAGCAATTGATTTGTTGCCAAGCAGTTACATCAAGAGGCGTTTAACCTCCTGTGTATTGTTTCTTTCATGCGGACAAAAGCAAGTATAGCATCAGTTTCACTACGCTCTACTGGGCACTGTAATTGTCAACACGTTGCTAATATTGCGCTTTGTTTTCTTGTCATCTACAACGAGGAACCCTGAAAAAAAAAAGGAAAATCCTAAATAAGAAAAAAAAAAAAGGTTGGTTTGGTTGTATGGAATTTGCCGGTAACGAACTGTGAATATGCAGGGTCAACTGTAGTTTTAAGTTGCAATATCACCATTCACCACAAGATGGCAAACATGGCTTAGTTGCACTTACTACATAAGTAATAGGGGTGTGAATTGCCTCGTACCTGGCGATTCGATCCGTATCACGATTCATAGGTCACGATTCGATTAGATGCCGATTAATCATGATATGAATCTATAAGCCGATTATTGCGATTAAAAAAAAAAAGATAAAAATTTTTAAAATACTAATCAGTAATGATAGACAAATGCAGCTTCATGAAACACTTGTGATACTGTTTGACTCCTCTAGATGGCACTCTTGGTTTAAATGGGCCAGCTAGCTAGCTAGCTAGCTAAACAGCTAAACAGACAGACAGACAGACAGACAAATGAAGCTTTATGAAGCATTTGTGATATTTTGTGACTCCTCTAAATGGCACTCCCGGTTTAAAGGTGTTTGCTAGCCAGCTAGCTAAACAGCTAACCAGACAGACAAACAGACAGACAATTGAAGCTTTATGAAGCATTTGTGATATTTTGTGACTCCTCCAGATGGCACTCCCGGTTTAAAGGTGCTAGCTAGCCAGCTAGCTAAACAGCTAACCAGACAGACAAACAGACAGACAATTGAAGCTTGATGAAGTATTTGTGATATTTTGTGACTCCTCCAGATGGCACTCCTGGTTTAAAGGTGCTAGCTAGCTAGCTAGCTAAACAGCTAACCAGACAGACAAACAGACAGACAATTGAAGCTTTATGAAGCATTTGTGATATTTTGTGACTCCTCTAGAAGGCACTCCTGGTTTAAAGGTGCTAGTTAGCTAGCTAGCTGAACAGCTAACCAGACAGACAAACGGACAGACGGACAAATGCAGCTTCATGAAGCACCTGTGATATTTTTTGACACCTCTAGATGGCACTCTTGGTTTAAAAGCTAACCTCAAGTAAGATGTTTGTTGAATATTTCCGTCAAAAATTGATGTTTAAAAATCGATTTGGCCGCATATTGAATTGATATAAGAATTGTGCACGGTAATATCGCAATATATCGCCGAAACGATTTTTTAAACACCCTCAATAAGTAGTATAGGGAAGGATTTTGCTCATTTAGAATTATATGCAGGACAAACAAAATACCTCAATAATGTTAAAATTTCGAGTGAGTTTATTCTTGTAAAGCTTGCAAAATAAGCTTTTGCAATTAATGTTGGTATCTTGTTCCATAGTTTTTTGCTGTCCTTGAATGGTAATGTTTATGCAGGAGAGCCCTTTACCCTGGAAAACTAAATACACTACGTGGTTATTTTGTTGATTGCTACCAACATTGTGTTGTTGGGTTAGGAACTTAGGATAGTGTTTTTTTTTTTTATAAATGCGTTGAAAAATGTATTCTCGAAAATAAAATATATTAAGAGAACAAATTTTCACTATCCACGCCCTTTGTCCATATTTAAAATAGGACTTTTGGCATACATCTAATAATCAAGCCGACATGTGGTCCCCCAGTAGAACTGATCAAAAATTGGGGGCCCCTCCAACATTTAAATTGTTGTTGTCCTTCCAAAAAAACAAAAAAAAACACTCACACAAAAAAAAAACAATTGCTCAGTATAGTAATTGCTTTTCTCCATAATCAAGTAAACAATTCATCACAAATCAATTCTAGTGCTAGGTTTAATTGCTATGGACCTACTTGGCTTGATAGACCATAATAATTATTATCCGACAGGGTGGAGGTGTCAGGCTTAAGAAGAAATCCTTCTTCTTGACACTGTTAAACATTGGCGGCCTTATTACGGTGTTCTCTGATTCCGCTGGATGTGTTCAAGGATCTTCTCGGCGGTTAAAAAGGTCAGCTGCTCTTAGTTGGGCGCTGCTAGAATACTAATACTGTCCTTATTCAAATCATCTGCCTCAGCGCTTATTAAATTGATAGCCTCAGTGCCGTAATTTAATAGTGTTGTTATCCAGAAGTGGGACACAGCTGGAGCCACCGCTGAATGAGTTTGGTGCTTCCGAGGTAAAGTTCAAGCATGAGACCACTTTGCTTTTGGGATGCAAAATGAATAGTCAATTTTGCTACAGCTGCGAATGAGGCGTTTTCTGTCGCATCACGGTTCGAGAGCTCCCACTTGAGTGCTAACGCAGGCAGGCGATTTCAAACCAGTCACTTATTGATTGGAGGAAATTGTTGGAAGATGCGAATTGAGATATTGATATTGCCACTGATTGCAAGTTCATTGTATGAACTCACTAAATCTCCAAGATTGGCTTGGCGAAAAACATTACACGGTCCACAATAAGTTCATGTTATGGTTCAAGTTACGTTTTCAAGAATTCAAGGTATTTGAATTTCACATGATATTTACTGCACAAGGTCATTTTGACAAGAATAAAATGTTCAACGTGCAGAGATGAATGGCACGAGGCTGTGATGTTTTGGTAACTGAATAAATATTTATTTAGACTTTTTGAAAATCGCTGAATAATCCTGTTTATTAATCACGATTTCAATATCAGTAAAAAAATCATGATTGCACGTCGTGTTTGTAGCAAATGAAAACCAAGGGCAAATTTAATGGTACTGAATCAGACTGACACGAGCAGCTCGTTATTGGGCTGGCAAAAACAAGGGTCTTTGGGTCTATATATGTTTTTTCAATTTTAACCATTTTTTTTTAACTAGCTCAGAGTTGCTAATTTCTCAAAATATATATATAAAACATACTCCTAGGCATTCTGCAACATGATATGAAATAGATTAACAAAAAAAAACAATTTTACCATTTGATGGTTTGCTGAGAAGATGGTTTTGTTTGGATTGATTTCCAGCTCAACAAAACAACATGTTGCCAGCTATCTTGTCACCACCACTCTGGCTCATGTAAGTGCAATATTCATCCACTAGATGGCCCCATGCAGGGGTCAGAAGTGGTACTCTGGACTTTTGAAGTTAAATTTGTAAAAAAAAAAAAAAAAAAGAAGGTCTTTGTTATTTGAGTAGCAGAATTTATAGGGGCCAAATTTGACCCTGTGGGTTCTCCAGGGTTCTAATCACGATTTCAATATCAAAAAAAAAAAAAAATCATGATTGCACGTCACGTTTGGAGCAAATGAAAAATCAAGGGCAAATTTAATGGTACTGAATCAGACTGACACGAGCAGCTCGTTATTGGGCTGGCAAAAACAAGGGTCTTTGGGTCTATATATGTTTTTTCAATTTTAACCATTTTTTTTAACTAGCTCAGAGTTGCTAATTTCTCAATATATATATATATACAGTAAAACATACTCCTAGGCATTCTGCAACATGATATGAAATAGATTAACAAAAAAAAAACTATTTTACCATTTGATGGTTTGCTGAGATGGTTTTGTTTGGATTGATTTCCAGCTCAACAAAACAACATGTTGCCAGCCATCTTGTCACCACCACTCTGGCTCATGTAAGTGCAATATTCATCCACTAGATGGCTCCATGCAGGGGTCAGAAGTGGCACTCTGGACTTTTGAAGTTAAATTTGTAAAAAAAAAGAAAAAAGAAGGTCTTTGTTATTTGAGTAGCAGAATTTATAGGGGCCAAATTTGACCCCGTGGGTTCTCCAGGGTTCTAATCACGATTTCAATATCAATAAAAAAAATAAAATCATGATTGCACGTCGCGTTTGGAGCAAATGAAAAATCAAGGGCAAATTTAATGGTACTGAATCAAACTGACACGAGCAGCTCGTTATTGGGCTGGCAAAAACAAGGGTCTTTGGGTCTCTTTAAAAAGTGCTATATTAATGTCTTAACTGAATTTATTAAAGTTGTTGTTGTTCCCGTCATCTACAGCAAGACGTGAAGAATGATACTTGTGGCTGGTAACTGCTTGTCCTTCAATGGAAGACATTTTTCACATCTCATACATACAACATTTCCCCAGATGTAAATTCTCTTTCCGGATTGCATAGCATGGCCATGTAAATAGCACCGTTTATTCCTTCATTTATGACGGGCTTAGTCTAGCATTTAAGAGGCTCTGACAGTTTTTGTCAGACGGGGATGCGTAACTGCGAGGGGACAACCTAATGTGTATCGCTATTAGCCAGCACACTCATTACAGGTTGTTCCCTAATAAAGTGAGGCGAAGCCAGTCGGCGCCGTACGAGTCTGATTGATGTGACCTTGATGCCGTTTTTAGCGCAGCGATTTGTTTACCGGCACTTACTTTGACGCGCGTGTAAGTGAGCCTTTAAAGCGCTGCCAGTGACACTCGCGCGCACTCCCGCAGAACCAGGGAGATGAAAATGGATAAAAATGGGAGGGGAGAAAAAGGCGAGGGAGATGGAGTAGGAGTTGTGTACTCCTGGGGCAGATTACATAATGCGTCGTTCACAAAGCATTGTTGCCAATTCGTCTTTTATGCTCCTTAAATTGCTGTTGCCATCCATGAGCCCCCCCCCCCCCCCCCACCCCCACACTTTGACAAATGCATCACAACACACACACACATATTGTATTCTCTCTGTACAGTTTGTGTATAGTTAGTAGAGTCTATCACAAGCCCCCCGAAGGGACACTCCTGTGTGAGGAAAAGGAGCTTGTGCCGAGGAGAGCTGTACAGTATTGATGGAGCTGTGTTTCTGTTAGGCAGTGAAAACAAAGTCTCCCCGATGCACAGCGGAGTGTCGAGGATCAATAGACGCGAAGCGCTTCATTTCCTCGGGCTGTTACTGAAGAAACGCTCACTGATGTGTCGGGCCTGCCGCGGTTGTTTCTTGGACACGCTAGCAAACCGGAATGCTCCACTATGAGAATAATGTAAAAGTGATGGTGAAGGACTCTGGTTAGTGGCCTGGTGGGTGGTGTCTGGTCGGTGCTGGATTTCACTCTCCTTTCTTTTCTTTGGTCCTTCCTCGGGTCTCCTGACGGCCTCACGACTCTGGCTGGAAGTGTTCGGTTTAGGTGAACGGTATGCACGCACGCGCATACACATACTCACCCACATACAAAAGAAAATAATAATAATAATAATAATAAAAATATATATATAAAAAAAAGGAGAGCAATGATGATGACATGTCAAATCGGTAAAATTACCGATACTGAGCTCTCCAGGAAAAAATAAAAAGAAAAGAAAAGAGAATAATGTAAACATAGACACATATAGTGGACAAATCCACAATAGGGATGGACATGATGCACTGATTTATTGACTGACTATAAGGCATCGACCCGATGCTTGCGCAATACGTTTGTTTTACAACATTTCGATACTTGCTAGCAGCTAGGAGGGGGAGGTCAGTTAAGTAGGATCGACTAATTGGCTTTCCAGTGTCTGCTCTAGCCATGAAAATGGGCTATAAACATGAGAGCTTACCCCAATTACTGTTAATAGCTGGGAGGAACATCCGGGCTGCTTTGACATGCTAATGTTTTCATCATAGAACTAGACATGTTTTGTTACTGCTAGCTTACCACAGAATACTTCAACATCAATAACAGGGCATGCCTTTATTTTGAAGTTTCTCCCCGCAGCACTAGGTGACGTGGCGGCTAACTTGACTTGTTTTTCTGACTGTAGTTGGGGCTAGCTTATGTTGTTGCCCCCAAGATCAAGACAACATCATCCTGAATCATGTTCAATCACTAATTAAGGACGCTTAAAGACTTGAATTACGCTGACGTTGACATGCAGCAACGGTGTTAGCGTTTAGTAGCTAGCAGCTAGCCGCTAAGATAGTGTCCCATATGGCAAAAGCTATTGAACTACTTGTAAAAGCGGCTTAATAGGCGTAAATGACTGCACACCAGTTGCTACTGGTCTTTTTTTTTTTTTTTTAACAAACCAGGCTCACTCAAATGGGTGTTTTTTAGCTGTCAAAATCACTACAATATTGTGGTTTTGATGTTATTTTTCCCATACTCACTATTGTTTCCACAGAAGAAAATGCACATGCACAGTTTAAGTTTAAGTAAAATATTTTTGATGATCTAAAAAAACTAACAAAAAAAGCTTGGTTATTGATTATTAAGTGAAATGTGTTATTTTCTCTTCTCTGTATTCATAACTGTTCTTTAAAGCTGCTGAACACAGAGCATTGAATTTCAAATCACTACTGCCACCTGTGGCCGAAAAATGAAACTGCACAATCCCTTCTTCACATACACAATCCGCAGACAGAGGTGTGAAATTCGAACCCAAATTCACTCATTGTGAACAGCTAAGGTGTTAATCTACTAATTAGTGGTGCTAGTCATAAATGGTCAAATAAAAAGGGTATTTTAAAGATATTTGGGGGGAAATTCTTACATAGAGCAATACATAAATAAATACAAAATAAATCCGAAGACTCGGTTATTGGATGGCATTCTGATATTTTATATCAATTTTCACAAACTCGAGGTATTTTTGGTGCATGCATTTACACCATGATGTATGGTAGCTAGCATGTTGTAGCAGGCAGCTAGCTAGCAGCAAGGCTAACGCTGAGAAAAGACACGATAAACATACCTGCAATCGATCGGTTCTGGATTTTCAGCTGCTGGCCCATTTCCACCGACGAAATGTAGAGAGCACATATAGGTGTCTTCGCTGACAGACATTCCGCTGGAAACTCCCTTCATTCGATCCCGGGCACAACATCGCCAGTCACGTAGCGGCAGACACCAAAAGCAGCAGGGGTTTCTTGTAAGCATAATACGTCTGTTAAGTATATTTATGGTGAGTAAGTTTTGCCTCATACGAAGACGTTGATGTTTCTTGTCCGAAAATCAACTGGCCACGCCCACGCGCAGTGCGCGTAGAACTATAGTCTGCCATATGAAATTAAAATGAAACATTGATTCATCATGTTAATTTTCCTATTCACTGATCAAGGCGATTTCTGTGAACGCACACAACTATTGAGGCCCCTGGTCATACCCTAGGTGGGGTCAAAGGGCAAGGTCAGCAGGGTGTATCCCTTTTTTTTTTTTTTCTGGAGAGCTCAGTATTGTGACATCATCATTGCTCTCTCTCTCTTTTTTTTATTATTATTATTTTTTTTCAGCAGGGTGTATCCCAACGAGCCGTGTTAGAATAACAAGAAGCGGTCATGGAGCAACGGAGAAGGCTTGGAGTGAGCTTGAGTGACGGGGGAAGACTTTGCCCCCCCCCCCCAAAAAAAAAAAAAAACACAGAACGTAACCACACATGCGACTGTACGTAAGCATGCGAGAACGGTTTTGGCTGGCGTGTGGGATGACACCGGGCCAGAGCCTGGGGCAAGCCAGTGAGAATTGAGAGCCCAGCTGTCACCTCAGTCAGCCCCCTTCTCTGGGGGGGGGGGGCAACTGTCAATCAGCAGCCTCTCATATCGCTCCGTCATTGAAGCTAATTGCGATTGTCAACCCTAGAGACAACTCGCGCAATTGCTCTTTCGGAGAGAATACCGCCTCCAAACATGAGCAACCGCATCAAAGGTGCTTCTGGGTTGAGTGTTAATAAGGTATTAGGGGGGAAATTAAAGACAGGATCAGACAATAACATCTCAACTAGCAAAGGCTTGACTTGAGAGGGTGTTGCGGCAGAGCGGAATAGTTCAACATTACGTCCGTGTGTACGCTGTTAAAACCTCACACACGTGCACAAGCGGCAATAGACCTAATGAAAACAAGATGGATGCTCTCAGAGAGATTATTAATTGCTGTCTGTCCCCTCCTACTGATAATGATGGGCTGCATCCTGGAGAGTTTGCAAGGGAATACATTTTATTTGGAAAGATTATTTATTGTCCTCCTCATTGGGGTGGTGGTGGGGGGGGGGGGGGGGGGGCATTTAGAGTAGCCAGGCTTTAAATAATGGTGTGTGTGAGATAAGTCCTCATGTTAATTCCTCTTCTCCGGGCACCTCCTTCGGCACTACCAGGCCTCAATTGGAATATTTACAGCCTCTCTTTTCAATTATTCATTTCAAATCTAAAGCAAAAAATGTTGTCGGAGTTCTTGATGGGAGCATAAACAGTTTGCGCAGATTTGTCATCGTCCTCTAATGGCGTTATTGATATTCTATTCCAGTGCTTCTCATTAACATTGTCGGAGGTACTGAACCCCGGCAGTTTCCTATGCTCGTTCACCAGACCCTTCTTTATTGAAAAATAATTTTTTTTTTTTTCAAATTCAAGACATAGGTATAGGGTTTACTGGTGAACAAAATGAACAGCGAGAGTAACCTTTTCATTTAATATACCTCTTTTCACCTTGAATTCAGCAAGCGTTGTGATCTTGCATTCCCCATCTCCATGCAGCTTAACTCATTCAGTGCCAGTGACGACTATAGACGTCAAAAATTCATGTGAACTATTTCTATTAGTTTAACATTTTTTTTTTATGAAAACCTAGAAAAAAAATTTGTGTACAATTAGAACAGATATAAAATGTATGATTAATCGTTAGTTAACTAGTGAAGTCATGTGATTCATTTTTTTTAAATTAGGGGCGTCAGGCGATCATTTTTTTTAAAAATTGTAACTAATCACATGACTTCACTAGTTAATTAATTATACATTTTATGTTTAGTCTAAATTAACAATAAAAAAATCTAGGTTTTCATACTCTTGTTAGCAAAAGTGGAAAAAAATATTAAACTAATAGAAATAGTTAAAACTAAAAGAAAGGAATTTTTGACGTCTATAGCCGTCAATGGCAGTGAATGAGTTAAGGAAATTTTAGTTTTGTTAGATTGCTAGTGACTTCTGTCACACAACTCAACTCTATATTTATAGAACCAAGAACCGAGGAGTAGCAGATAGAGTGAAAACAGCAGAGGCCCCAGAATTGAACCTTGTGGCACACCAGACGTTTCGTTACATGCAAACTCATATTGCGCATATTCATCCTATCACTTTTTTTTTTGCTTGACGTAGTTTGAAAGGATTAAAATAATAATGAAATCACATGATCTGCCATCTCATCAGGACAGACAGACCAAGCAATGCACCTGCAGCTAACGACGGCCAATCAAATGAGTCGGGTGTGTCCCGACCTCCGGACATGCAAATTTCAAGCAAATATTACCATTGTGTTCTGCGCCACTTGTCTTCAATTAAAAGCGCGTGTCCTCCAAGACGCCGGCAAACAATCCAACCCCCCCCCAAAAAACAAACGCCCACAAGACGCCTCATGTTTCACACTCACTATTATCATAACGTAACACTGCCTCACTCTCCTCCTCCCCTCACAACCCATAAATCAGGATGCTGCTGTCATGGCGACCGTAGGCGTGGTAGCTGCGGTGACACGAAGGAGCCCGGCGTGGGTGTGAAATCACTTGACCCCGAGTGTTAACCTCTCTGGCGCGAATGGCCGAGCTCCTCAGCAGGCGGGGAACAAAAGAGGCCTCGTATTGATTAAACCGCATCAGCCGCACTTGATATTAAACACTGGCTTAGATGCTCGTGTTCCCCTAAATCTGACCCCCCCGAACCCCCAACCCCCCCCTGCTTGCGGATTGCGTCTCACTCTCACTAACAAATCTTCCGGTCTTCACCGTCACCTCCTTTTCGATCAGCATGGATTTCGGAAGGTGAAGGTCTCCGGGGCGATCAGTGTTTTGTCATCTGGAGCCGTGTTTACTTTTTCTCGGCGCCGGTTGCCCTCCCCTTTATCTTCTCGCCATCTTCTCGATCGATGCTGTGCATCCACAAAGGTCCACGCCGGCATCGGACTCAGTCAACTAATTTATACTTACACGGGAGAAATCTGCCTTCAGTCCTCTTCTCTTGTTTTTTTTTTTTTTTCTTCACATCATGAAGCGGATTTAGCATACCAGTAGTGTCGGTAGCCTCTCTGTACACGTGTACTCTATTAAACCTTTCAAAATGACTCTCTTAAAGTTGCAATATGGACCCCCCCCCCCCCCAAAAAATATCTTTACAGTACAGACTGGATTCGGGTTCGAATTTCCCGCGCCCTGTCTGCGGATGTGACGTAATGTGCGTTTGCTTTGGGAGAATGGTAAAGTGACTAAAAATGTTGTTTTCCTATCAAATACTACAAATAATCTCCCGCCAGAATTTTTAAAGTTACAAAAAAAAAAACATAGCTACAAATGAAAATTTATTTATTAGAAATGTGCTATTGTTGTGAACATTTTATATAGGGCTGCAACTAATGATTATTTAATCTGTCTGTTATTTTGCCGATTAATCGACGAATCTGATAAAATAATTGCCCTAAATTAAAAAAAACTGGACACAATTTCACTATGTAGAAAATGCACAAACAAAAATTGAGATTCACTAACTGGTCAGAAAATAATATTGACCATTTTTTTCCCCAAATAAAAATATTGCTAGTTTTTGCTTTATTTTCAGAAGTTTGCAAATGTTTTCTTTTGATTCAACATAAGTCTTCTTTCATGAAGGACTCATGTTGAGAGGCTGAAATTCCAAAGATTTAGACACATTGAAATTATACAAGGTCCCTAAATATTAATCGATTTTCAATTAATTTGATAATCAATTCATTGTCAATTAAGGGATGGGGCTTCTAAATTAGTATTCATGTTAAAAAGAAAAGCACCCATATAGGCCTACTGTATACATTTTAAAATCCAGAACATTTCTTCCTTCACAATTGTTTCATAAGTGCTTTTTTACAAAACAAATATTTTCTCTTTTCTAACTGTTGAAATTCAATTGCACCCAAATATTTATCTTGAGCACATTTATATCTCTTTGACTGACAGACGTTTTCAGAAAAGGGATGCCGTGGGTGCCAGCCGATTTTAAGCATTTTGACTGATCTTTCAAGGTCCACAGAAAATTATGTGTTTGGACTATGGAAACACACATACTACCAAATGAAAGATTGGACTGTCATCTTTCATCAGAAAAAAAAGTTTGTTTCTACCTTATTCAGTTTTTGAGTAATCAACAATAGAAAATGGTTAGTTTCACATCTGTTTTGAAAAAAACGTCTTTTAACGTCTTTGGCACTCCTCCATAGGATTTTACTAAACGTTATTTAATGTTTTTGGCAGTCAAAGAGATATCAATTGTCAGTCACATATGTTTAAACTATGAACTACATGTTGTAGCAGAATTGCTCATTTTGAATTTAGTATCACAATATGAATAAAAGAAATAGTAATGTACTTGCTAATAGTTGTTTCTTTAGTCATTGAAGTCAGGATGTTTAATTCAAAGCAACCTGACGCCTGTTCAATTTGTTGTCATTTCTTTTTTTTTTTTTTTTTTATGGTAGGCAACACCCAAAACAATAAAAAGCTTCCCGCTCCCTAAACAATCTTCACTAACCTTTCGACTTCCATCTAAGCTTGATCTCTGATTAAGATGTTTGTTCCCGTCCCTGTTCTTTGACACTTGAACCTCAGACACAGGCCGGACGGAGAACTGCAGCCTCTCTTCCGGGAAGTGTCTGGTTCGGCCTTTAATTGTGCTTCCAAAATGAGGAGACGGCTGGTAAGTGAGATCGGTGAGGGAGGGGTGTTTGTGGGGGGGGGGTCTGTCACATTCGCGTCACATCCCAATGGTCCAGTAAATAGAGCGTGTGAGTGCACCCCCCACCCCCCTCCTCAAATCACTGACGGACCACTCCTCAAATCCAGCCTCCTCTCCCCTTATTTATCTCCACTCTGTCATGTTCCTCACACCGGCTGAAATTTATTAATTACTGTGCCTTGTGATGATTTATGATCGTACTGACATAATTAATGATACACATCAATTTTCCACTTTAATTGAAGGGGGCTGCCGGGGCCTACGCTGCCCCCCCCAAAGGCCAGTGCCCCGAGAATGTGACACACTCGCACCCTCAGCTTCCACTTTTCCCACTTATTCGTCTTTCCTTCATTGGCCTACAAGTTTCATAAATCAGACTAATCCCTGTCTAGGAGCTCCAAATAAACTTGTTTTCATGTGTTTATGCATTCCTACATACCTTTTTCTTGTGCGCGTGTGTGTGTGTGTGCGTGTGCACCCCATAATGGCGGCTACGAGTGTGTGTAGGTATACAGCGATATATGATTCATGAAGACGCGTGTGAGGCATATGTAATTCCAGCTCTCCCCTCAGGACGAGAGGCAACAAGGTAGTACATGAATATTTGATTTGCAGGGAGAAGGTATGGCATCGATGCACAGCATTTTAAACCGACAAATGAGTAGATTGCTGGACTTGGCTTTCCCCGTCATGCAAATGTTTTTTTTCCCGAAATTTTTTTAATACAATAAATTATCCAGTGTGTATTGATAATGAACTCATTCACTGCCATTGACGGCTATAGACGTCAAAAATTCATTTGAACTATTTCTATTAGTTTCACATTTTTTTCCCCACTTTTATTAACAAGATTATAGAACCTAGAAAAAAATATTGTACATTTAGAACAGATACAAAATTTGTGATTAATCGTGAGTTAACTAGTGAAGTCATGCGATTAATTACGAACAATTTTAATCGCCTGACGCCCCTATTTTTTAATGGTCCTTTCTTCTTCTTCTTTAAAAAAAAAATAGTAATTGTAATTTTTTTTAAATAATCTTTTTATTTAAAGAAAATATTATTAAAACTCAAGCGATTACATTTTTTAAATAATATTTAATCGCATTAATTCACTAGTTAACTCACGATTAATCACAAATTTTGTATCTGTTCTAAATGTACAACGTTTTCCCCCCCCCCCTAAATTTGTAATACAATAAATCATCCAGTGTGTATTGATAATGAACTCATTCACTGCCATTGACGGCTATAGACGTCAAAAATTCATTTGAACTATTTCGATTAGTATAACATTTTCCCCCACTTTTGTTAACAAGAGTATAGAGCCTAGAAAAAAAATATTGTACATTTAGAACAGATACAAAATTTGTGATTAATCGTGAGTTAACTAGTGAAGTCATGCGATTAATTACGAACAATTTTAATCGCCTGGCGCCCCTAATTTTTAATAGTCCTTTCTTCTTCTTCTTTAAAAAACAAAAAATAGTAATTGTAATTTTTTTTAAATAATCTTTTTATTTAAAGAAAAGATTATTAAAACTCAAGCGATTACATTTTTTAAATAATATTTAATCGCATTAATTCACTAGTTAACTCACGATTAATCACAAATTTTGTATCTGTTCTAAATGTACAACGTTTTTTCCCCCCCTAAATTTGTAATACAATAAATCATCCAGTGTGTATTGATAATGAACTCATTCACTGCCATTGACGGCTATAGACATCAAAAATTCATTTGAACTATTTCTATTAGTTTCACATTTTTTTCCCACTTTTGTTAACAAGATTATGGAACCTAGAAAAAAAATATTGTACATTTAGAACAGATACAAAATTTGTGATTAATCGTGAGTTAACTAGTGAAGTCATGCGATTAATTACGAACAATTGTAATCGCCTGACGCCCCTAATTTGTAAGTCTTTTCTTCTTCTTTAAAACAAAAAAGTAATTGTAATTTTTTTTAAGAATCTTTTTATTTAAAGAAAAGATTATTCAAACTCAGGCGATTACATTTTTAAAATAATAATTAATCATATTACATCACTAGTTAACACATTTGATAACTGTTGTAAATGTACAGTAATTTTTTTAAAATAGGTTTTTATACTCCTGTTAACAAAAGAGGGAAAAAATGTTAAACTAATAGAAATAGTTCAAATGAATTTTTGACGTCTATAGCCGTCAATGGCAGTTAGTGATACAGGGATGTATTGACAAATATTCTTACATTTTTACTCTTACTTTTTTTTCTCTCCAAATATCAACTGTAAAAGTAAATTTCATTAAATTGTTTCAACTGCTGCCATCCCAAAACCTTTATTGAAACTGTACAGGCGATGCTTTCCGTAACATTTTTACAAGGGACCTTCGATACCACTTTTTTCAAACCAATACTAGTACGAGTACTCAACTTTTGAGTAGTCACCAATAGCAAGTACCAATACCATGAGTACGTTTGACACAAAATTTCTAGTTCCTGATTGTAAAATGACCACAAGTGGGTCGTCGATACTGGTATCGGATTTCGACTCGATACAGATATCTGGTATCGGTACTCGCCCATCACATTCTTGTTAATTCACCAAAACAAAATTTTAAAACTTTAGAAGCAGGGATGTGGTGGCCATTTAGAATTTAGCTAGCTTAATTTTTTTTAAGCATGGTCAGAATTTTTTGGGGGTAAAAGTTTTTCAAACCCTGACGCAAAACCCAACATTTTCTATTGCTATGATTGTATTTATTTATTTATTGAGAATTTCACTCAACTTCTTAAGAGGTGCTGCTGACACCGGTAACTCCCTCCGCTTTTTGTTTTTGTTAGCAATGAAAACAAACAAAAAAAAAAAAGCGAAAGTTTGACAGTTATGTTAAAATTTGGAATTTTAGGGAGCTACAGTATTTACTTGTTTAAGTTCAAATTTAGCTGAACGCATGCTAATGAGTCTGGCTCGATACGTGCGCTTTTGGTTAGAAATTTAAAACCAAGTTTTCTATTCTCTTAAACCTTCATGTTGAAAATGTGAAAAGTTGTTTTCGCAACATACTTCATGGCGTTTGAACAAATACGTTTTTTTTTCATGTTGACGCTTATATTTTCTCTGTAAATTAACTCATTCACTGCCATTGATGGCTATAAAGGTCGAAAATTCATCTGGACTATTTCTATTAGTTGTAACATTTTTTCCCACTTTGGTTAACAAGAGTATGAAAACCGAGAATCTTTTTTTTTTATTATCGTACATTTAGAACAGATATAAAATTTGTGATTAATCATGAGTTAACTAGTGAAGTCATGCGATTAATCACAATAAAAAAAAATGAATCCTTTACTGCTAATCGGTATCGCTATCTGCCCTGAACCACCCCCCCCCCCCCCCCAAAAAAAAAAAAACATATCGGTCCATCACTCTTCAAGGATGCCCCAAGTGGTCATATTAAGTAATAATAAACTCCTAAAAGTGACAAACGGCTGGAAGTGTCAACACACAGAAAACGAAAATGGCGAGTGTGTAGTGGTTGACGCCGATTCATTTCCATAGTAACGACAAAGCATGCGGATTTGACAAAATTCCGTTCCATGCGAAGATGATTGACGGCCATATTCCCTCCACAGATGACCCGCACGAAATTAGCCGCATTTTCAAACTCGGCTCGTAAGCGCTTCCCTTTTTGGCCATTTGCATACGAAACACTGCATGCTTATTGGCGGGCGTCTCGGGCTTGTTGTGGGCCGCTTTCATATCTTAAGCTTCGACGGCTTCTTTGTGATCAAGGGGATTGAAGGGGGAGGACTGGCAGACGACAAGAACTTCATTTCGACATGAGAGAAACCAGCGCTCGGGCTCCGAGTTCACGATAAAGTCTCACTTAAAGGCGAAAAAAAAAAAAGAGGAGGGCCGGGGCGGGGGGCGCGGGGGGGGGGGGGGGTATTCTGTATGTAGGCTATGCGTTCATGTGGTGAAGAGGCCACAAATGGTGACAATTATCATCATCAAACATTTGTCATATCTGCGTGGCCACACATTTGCTTTCCATTAATTGTGGAGCAAAACCATGGGGAAAATGGTTTAAGATGTGAAAAATATGTGTGCAGGCATCTGGGTTATTTCCAAAAATGACACTGCAGGAGGAACTTTTTTATGACGTTTTTTTTTTTCCCCAATGACTTTGAGGTCAACAAATATACTACACACATACTTAATACATACTAAGTTGTAACTAATATCTTAAGTTGATGTACAAAACAGGAGACGACCTAGTTTTTTATTCTCTTTAGGTATTATTTTATTAATTTAACAATATGTTTATTATGGTGGTATACAACTGTACAGCATTATACTGAGATGTTCCTAATATATTGGATGTTCTCATGTAAATAAGGCAACCAAAATATTACCTTCAAGTAAAAATATGTTTGCTTTGATTTTGACAATTGGTGCCTAATTGTGTAAATTTGTCAATAAATGTCGACAATTTAGGCTAAAGCATAAGAGTAACGTAATAAAATTAAAATGTCCATCACTTCATGAAATTGGAATGGTTACTTCTCTATTGCATGTCACATGACGTCCACTAGGTGGCACCAGCGTTCCACACAATGTTTTACAGTACAGTATGTATTTTTCCTAACTGGGGGAGACCGAAAGAAAGGACTCACAGGCCTGTGCTTTTGGCAGCACAAAACACGTTGTCGAGTAAAAAGGAATTACAAAGTAGCCCCGCAAATATTTTAATTAATTTTGACAAGCCTTTTAGAAAAATCAAACTCACGCTGACGTTGTGATTAAATTTAGTTTGACAGTGGTGCAAGGGAATCGTTTTCTTTTCAGAAGACGCGACTAGTGTAAAAGTTGGGGTCACATTGCACAAAGAAGCATGAATGAAAACAATCACCTGTTATCTGTGCTCGCTTTAATAATTTGGTTGAATTAATGTGGTTTTGTTATTATTAATGTTTGGGGATTTATTTAAAGAATATGAATTTTTGGCAATCGGTTTCCATTAATATTTTTATGAAGCTCTATAGTGAAAATGTATCATAGCAGTTTTATATAATGTTCCCAAAATGGCAGGGTTGGAAGTAAATTTGTCATCACATATTTTACTTCTATACTGTAGCGGTAAAAAAATAAAATAAAATATATAAAAAATTAATTTATACATATATATGTATATAATTTTTATTTTATTTTTTTGGGACACTTTCTTTCAAAAAATTTTTGTTGCAAATTTACTTGTGGGATTTGATGAATTTTCTTGATACCAAATTAATGGGAAATTGCCCCAAGGTGCAAACACATCAATTCATAAATCGCCTTGTTGTCTCACTACACATATTCATACACGTATGTAACGCCTTGAATAATCTGAGCTCAGTGTGTTGTCACCTGTATGACCCCATTAGAAACAATCGCACTTAAACATCTTATTTAGCACACACACACACTTAATTTCTGTATGTTTCGCTTTGCCATCCTTGATTATTGCTGCTCTTCAATAACTTTTCGATCATTCACTTTTTAAATTTACCATCCAAAAAAGAAATAGCGATGTATACAGTAGTACGTTTTAGGTAGCCATCTTTGTGGGTTCACGTGTGAAGCTCCCTCAGGGGGGCTCAGGTCACGGGCCATCGTTAAGCCACACCCTGCGCTGCCCTCGCGCACACCCTCTGGATGCTGATTGGTTGACAGAGTGAGGCCAGGCAAAGCCTTGGAAATTGCCTCCCTCCCCCTCTTTTTGTGTCCTTTTTGAAAGTATACAGAAACAAGGCCTCGGCATGATTAAAATGACAACCTCTTTGAATTGTATACATGCTTATAAGTGGCTAATTTAAAGTCAGTTATGAACCAATCCTTGAACTCATTGTTTAAAGGGGGGGGGGGGGATGATTAACTTTGATGAAGTAGTGTTTCGATTTAGTAAGACTTGTAATAATTCAGCATTATTCGAATGATTTTAAGTGTCTCATTTCTGACTTGTTATCACGCACCTACAAATGTAAAATCCCACTTCTTCACCCACAATGCATCAGCTCTCCCCCTATTCCATTTCCGCATGGAGAGCCACGGCGCCCCGTCCCCGTCATCTGGCTGTGACACCCACTCGGCGGGATGTGGCAGCTCCCTTTAGAAAGCCAATCATCGACATGCCATAACCTTATGACCGCCTTTTTGTCCGAGTCTTTGGCCCGGATCCGCCCGTGTTGCTGCAGCAGGTTTGACTGAAGGACAATTTTGTGGGAAATCTCGTATACTGAAAACACCTGATGTGACTTTACCAGCCTGTCATATACAATATGGTACTAAGTTAGTGTTTGTGGGCTGTAATTTGGTAGATAGAAAACACTTCTTTAGAAACAGTCAACCCGAACGTGCTTAATGCTGTTTATCGACGCTCCCTGTTGATTTTTACAAAAAAAATTTTTTTTTACTAAAAATGTACACAATATAGGGAGATTTGACGTTTCACGTTACAATTTTAGCAGGCTTATGTGAAAAACACTTATGTCCATTTTTTCCCCCATTTTTTAATTTTTAGGTTTTGGGGATGAAACTAAATGGAGACATCCACAAAATTTTAAAATAATAACAATAATAAAAAATTTACCAAAAAATCGACATAGCGGCGACGTTATGTTATTTTTACTACGCAATAATAATAATAATTAAAAAGAGATCACTACACCTTTGCCGTGATTAATTTGAGGGAGGCCTTATTTATTATCCTAAGGTGGTTGCAATTTTTTTAAAATAATAATAATAATAATAATAAATTAACCAAAAAAAATCGACATAGTGCCGACGTTATGTTATTTTTACTACTCAATAATAATAATGAAAAAAAAGACATCACTACACCTTTGCCGTGATTAATTTGAGGGAGGCCTTATTTATTATCGTAAGGTGGTTGCACAAGCTGAAGAAAAGTTGTTGTTGTGATCTCTTTGTGCTCTTTCCATAATATACGTGTCTGAGGAGTCATATGATAAGAATACAAAACCTTCAACAACTACTTTCACTTTACTTTTCCAATAGGAGTTACAACCAGACTTATAGGGCAACTACAAATATACAACATTGTAAAAAAAAAAAAAAAAAAAAAGCAAACTTTGCTTGGGCATTAAAGGACAGAAGGAGAGACAGGAAAGTCAAGACAGGCCGAGCGGTCAGAGCACACTTTATTTATTTTTCTTAGTATCAAGTAAGTGTGCTCGCAGCGTGACTTGGCCTTGGGCTTTTTGCCGTACATACCTCCATGCTGCTTTAAAATAACACGAACACCATAAATCAGAATAAAAAGATGCGCTTGTTTCAGGGTCCCTTAGCTCACTAAAAGTGGCTTTTATTATAGAGTTGGGGGTACAATAACCCAACCGGCACGCAAAAAAAAAAACATGTTCAAACAACGTGTCACAAATTATCTCCCATTTGCTCATTAAGTGAAAAGGAAGAGGCAACGCTGCTCGACTGTCAAATCTTGTCACATCTGCTGACCAGCAGGGGGCAGTGTTACTTGCCACGCCAATTGAAAAGTAGCGACTGAACAAATACTGTAGTATGCACATCTAATTAAAGACTAAACACTCTTGTTTTTTGTTGACTTTGTTCACAGACAATTTTTTTTATCCCATTTTATATTATGAGTGTGTTTGGACTTTGCCCAGCAGGTGTTGGCACGAGCACACAAATACACAACAGCCCTCAACTTCAAATAGCTGCTTTGCTCCACTTTCTTTTACAAGGTACTCCACTATATGGGTCATATGTTTTGGAAGGTGGAGAATGAGGGGACGTGGGAATTATTTGGCACAACTTATTTTATTTTTGTGTGTGTGAACATTTTGCCTAGTTTACATTCCTGGACTCACCTCCCAAACCCTCATTAAAACGGAAGAGCCATCAACTCAAATTTACAGCAGTCCCAATGGCCCAATTCTGGATGTCACGTTTCACAACAATGTATTCATTCAAAAGTGTTCTAGTATTTCAGTATGTGAGCGTGCGTGTAGCTGACAGGTCAAGCTACTATGACGCTACATGTACTCTGAGGGGTTTAGTCAATAATCATACGCAAAGTGAAGCGCGGGTCACTGTATTAGCTTCTTGTGTCCTCTACTAACGTACAATACTCCAAAAGTCGTTCTTTATAAAGCACTATAATGTTACTAAGTCATTTAAACTATATGTGCAACATTCATGACTTTTGCTAGTTCCGTCTTACATTGGAAATTTAAGGTTTTTAGCATCTTTAAAGTCTGCAGATGCAAACTGTTTGGAGTCATGCAAATTTATAGAAACCATAACGCAACCTAGCTTGACTTTATTAGCAAACAACAATTTGATGGGGGTAGCTGGTCAAAAGTATCGGGATACAGTTTGAGCCTTGAGGTTTTTTTTTTTAAGAGGTTTCTCTAAAAACGAATAATGAATCCGCTTTCTATATCGCTTTTCTGAACACTCAAACATTCTTTACAATGGATGCATTATTCATGCACTCACACATTCACACTTTGGTGGCGGTAAGAAGAAAGCGTGGCTGCCAGTGTGTGCGCCTACGGCCCCTCCGGCCGCCACCAAACATTCGCACCTTCCGGTTTCTGGACGACCGGCTGGCTCGACTTTTTATTACTAAAAGAACATGCATTGACAACATTTAACATATTTACAAACACAAATTTAAAGCCATTTAAAAGCAAAAAAAATTAAACAATAGTGGTCGCTAACGTTTAGTCAGTAAACAGCTAGTTGCTAATAACAGACAGCTATTGTACACTCCCCCAAGTGGACGTAGCCTACTAGCTAGTTCAAATTCAACAAACAATAGCGACTGTTGGCGCAGAGTGGCTAACGTTTAGCCGGTAAACAGCAAGTTGCTAATAACAGACAGCTATTGTACACTCCCCCAAGTGGACGTAGCCTACTAGCTAGTTGGAATTCAACAAACAATAGCGACCGCTGACGAAAAGTAGTTTTCTAAGATTACTAAAATACAGTGAAATTGATTTGATTTTTTTTTTTTAAAGATCTAAACATTCACTGCCATAAATTCATTAAAAAAAAAAGACTATTAAATATTAGGGGCGCAGGCAATTAACTTTTTTAATTGTAATTAATCGCATGACTTAACTAGATAACTCACGATTAATCACAAATTTGATATCAGTTCTAAATGTACAATGAAAAAAAATTCTAGGTTTTCATACTCTTGTTAACAAAAGTGGGGAAAAAATGTTAAACGAATAGAAATAGTTCAAATAAATTTTTGACGTTTATAGCCGTCAATGGCAGTGAATAAGTTAAAGACCATTACGTGTTTTATGACAACTAAATTCTCGCGAGAACTGGCTCTATTATGAAGGGCGGATATCAGGAGAAATCAAACCCTCCGCAGACTAATCATCCACAGGCACATTTCCTGTTAAATTGTCGTGTGCGTTCGCATGCGGCACCTTTTCACTCCCGGTGTTTGCGACCGTGCACCCGAGTGCCTTTGTATGCACGTGCGCACGTCTGGGGGTGACAAGCCAACGCTGGATGTCAGCCGAGGTGAGCGAGCGCGGAATGCGGAGAGCGGCAGAGTGGTGCTCTGTGTGACACCGGTCCTGGAGACGAGGGGTTAAGCAGGGAATAGGGAATAGTCCTGGGGTAATAGCGCGGGGGCGGAGGGTTGATGAAGGGTGAACTAAGGTGATGCTGTGTTTTACAAACACGACACCCTGATATGCTTTGTTGGCTCATTTGATAGGAGCCATGTGACTGAGGGAGTGCGCCCTCGGGGGAAATTTAATAGCAGTCAACATCAGCCTCCGGGCTTTTGAAAGTAAAAAATAGGGTAAACACATGGCTTTGAGAGGGGGAATAATTCAACGATGTGGTGGCATAAGTCAGGATATGGAAGTGGGGACATGTTTGCCACTAAATCCAATAGGACCTCACTATTCATTGGCAGCCGTTATTGCGGTTATTATTCATGCTGTGCCTCAAAATTCAACCCTCAGTGTATACCGGCACATTGTATGTTTGGCCAATCACTCACGGATCTTAGTTTCATTCATGATCTTTTTTTTTTTTCTCAGAGCAGCTTTCGGATTCATATATATATATATATATATATATTTTTTTTTTATTAATTTTTTTTTAAGTTTTTTAATTTTATTTATTTATTCTTTTTTTTTTTTTATTAAGAGCTCAGTATTGTTCATTCGGTAATTTTACCGATTTGACATGTCATCATCATTGCTCTCTTTTTATTTATTTATTAATATATTATTTTATTTATATATTTTAATTACGTGTGCGTGCGTGTGAGTGTGTGCTCATTAGTTCACCTAAAACCTATTAAAAAATCCCGTACCGTTCCCCTAAACCGGATACTTCAGAATCCAGCTAGAGTCGTGAGGTTGTCAGGAGACCCGAGGAAGGATCAAAGTAAGGAAAGTGAAATCCAGCACATTACCTACTACCCACCGGGTTACCAACCAGAGTCTTTTCAGATTTCGGATTCATATTTGTTATTTAGCCACATTATGGCTCTCCTTTTTTTTTTTTCGAGTCTAGGGGGGGGAAATGTGGATGCCCCTTCTTACTAAAGAGCACTGAGATGACTTTATTCCCAGGCGTGAAGCTCCATTCTCAAAAGCAGACGAGAGCCGACGGGCTCTGAACTTCACATTCAGCGTTTGCGACCTTACGGCGTCCCTAAAAGGGTAGCAGGCGAAACGCTTGACCTTCCATTAATTGTCTCCTATGCATAACCACTTGTTAATTACTGGAAGAGGCAAAATGGCTTCTAAAGCTACTTTATAAAAGGTCACTCGCCACTGGGTAATGAACAGTCTCCAAAGCTCTCAAGTTTGATAGCGTGCTGTTCTAGCGCTACGCCAATGGCTAAAGCTGCACGAGGAAGTTACGTGGAATGGATGCCGCCTTTTGAGCCAGATGAGAAAGAGGAGCTTGCTTTGGCTTTTAAGTTTCTTTGAGCATTGTTAACGCCGGCCGCCAGTTTAAGTCGGAGGCATCGGCCGGAATTGAAAATTCCCTCAGGGCAGCCTATTCAACATTCATGCCAAATAGTGTCACGTCAAATGCAAGCCTATGGAAGTGAGAGGTGCCAATTAATAACCCGGGTTTCAAAACTTAACTACACACATCATTAACCTCTGTACCCGTTCTCTTTATCTTTTCCACCTAGTCTGCACAAGGAGAATATATACATTCTTTGAAGTGACGGAATTATCAGGCGAGGGTCGGCTCTCCTGCCGCCTCACAACGTATGACAATAACCACGCATGCTATTTTAAAGAGCTTGTTAAAAGAGATGAAGCCATTAAACGTAAAGGGTTTTATATGACGCACATTAACTGTTTGTCCCAGTTCAAGTCTCAGAAATGATTACTTTTTAATTAAATAAGTCGCGAACTCTTTTATTGTGTCTTATGAAAACATCTGTATGACAGTGAATGGGAGGGAGACATCTTGTACTTGCTCTTGATTATTTTGACCCTTCGAACATCGGCTAAAATCATCAGCCAAGCAGCCATGTTTGTAAGTGGAGTGTGTTTAGGGTCGATTATGATCATTGTGAATTATTAAAAAAAACAATTTGTGTATGTTAATGCAAGTGCTATTGTTGTCCACTTGGGGGAGTGTACAATAGCTGTCTGTCATTAGCAACTTGCTGTTTACTGGCTAAACGTTAGCCACTCTGCGTCAGCGGTCGCTATTGTTTGTTGAAATCCAACTAGCTAGTAGGCTACGTCCACTTGGGGGAGTGTACAATAGCTGTCTGTTATTAGCAACTTGCTGTTTACTGGCTAAACGTTAGCAGCCGCTATTGTTTGTTGAATTCCAACTAGCTAGTAGGCTACGTACATTAGCTAACATCAGTACGTTGTGTTGGCGATGATAGGAGTGCTGCATTGTATTAGTTCTGCCTTAAAATAGGCACATTGACGTCTTTCTTTGGCCATTCGTTGAGTGAGTCTTCATTAACATCAGTCTGTTATGAAGAATGATCACTGCGAAGCTTTGAGACAGAGATTTTGTGCTTTGACTTTTTATTGTAATCGATTGACGCGACTTTACCATAGAAACATACAGACTGAAAATCGAAATCTGCTTTCCCCGCCGTATGAACGAGGCCTAATAGAGCAGAATAAATAATTTGCTTCAACATTAAACTTCCCACATCAAGTCACTGACCCGTTTTCTCTGCCATTAAGCAAAGACTTGTATGGCTACTATTTGCGGGAATACTTTTACGACCTCATTTGATCAAATTCCTCTCTGTCTTCCAGTTTGTGGGTTCTCACCGATATTAACATTTATATTAGAATTTGAGCCCCAGTCTGGTCGGTGCTGGATTTCACTTTCCTTTCTTTTCTTTGGTCCTTCCTCGGGTCTCCTGACGGCCTCACGACTCTGGCTGGAAGTGTTCGGTTTAGGTGAACGGTATGGGATTTTTTAAATAGGTTTTAGGTGAACTAATGAATACACACTCACACGCACACACTTTGCACATACACATTCTCACCCACAAAAAAAAAACAGGAAAGAAAAAAAAAGAGAGAGAGCAATGATGATGACATGTCAAATCGGTAAAATTACCGAACGAACAATACTGAACTCTCCAGAAAAAAAAAGAAGAAAAAAATAATAATTTGAGCCCCAGAACAATTGCCGATCTCATATTGGGAGTGCGAACCCTGGTTTGACCACTGATCTGATAATCGGTCAGGAAAATATGTTGGTTTCAACTTTCCAAAGTTCTGTAACCTCGCCAAAGGGCCCACATAAGAAGTATGCAAACCTCACTGATATTTTAGTGGTTCACCCTGCACATTCTCCACCTCCACCGCTTTTTTTTTTTTTTTTTTTTTAATAACTCCTGCTATTGTCTTGGTCCTTGCTGACAACAAAGGGGATAAATGAAATGCCTACTGTAAGTCCCTGTGGTTAGGCCTTGGACATGACATGTGTCAGCACATGATAAATTGGCCGTGTGTCTGTTCAATTTCAAATGCAAAGCTCGAGAGAGGATGGCGAGAGAGAGAGCGAGAGAAGGGAATGGAGAACGGCGCGAGGAAGAGAGATGCAAGCATATTTCTGGCACAGGGAGAGGAGGAAGCCTCAGTTGCTGGATGTTTGTGTGTGGGGTAAAGATAAGGTAGTGCGCAAGTTTCAGTGCAGGATGCCCACTTGCCGCCATTGAAGAGGTGAAATATTGGCAGCAGGACAGCTGCTAGATGCTAACAAATTAGCATTATTAACACCGCCGCTCCCCCTTTATCCTTGCGAGGCCAGTCGTCACATATATTGTTTGAGAATTGTGCTCAGTAATTGAAAGTGGGAAGCGGGGTGGGGGGGGAAATGGCTAAAATAAGAAGTATGCCACGTCTGGCTAATAATCTGTCTGAGCTAATCAGTGCAGCTGGGCTGGGAGAGTTGGCGCTCGCTCGCTCGCTCGCTCGCACGGCCCGGCAGCTATAGGGAGTGTTGGGGAAGAGGCAAGGATGGGAGCCAAATCCAACTCCTATCGCCAAAGTGGAGCTTCGCGGGAAGGGTGGGGTAGGGGGGCTTTGCGTGGTTAAATGAGGGGAAAAAGGGTCTCCATTACCATTACCATTAACCCCCCCCCCCCTCCTCCTTTTCAGGCATGTTGCCGCTCTCTGCTTTTTTTTTAAAAAATATATATATTCTGGAGAGCTCAGTATTGTTCATTCGGTAATTTTACCGATTTGACGTCATCATCATTGCTCTCTCTTTTAATTATTTTTTTTTTAACATTTTGTATGTGGGTGACTACGTGTATGTGCGAGTGTGTGTGTATTCATTAGTTCACCTAAAACCTATTAAAAAAATCCCATACCGTTCACCTAAACCGAACACTTCAGAACCCAGTCAGAGCTGTGAGGCCCGTCAGGAGACCCGAGGAAGGACCAAAGAAAAGAAAGGAAAGTGAAATCCAGCACCGACCAGACACCACCCACCAGGCCACCAACCCCAGAAACATCTAAATTCCAACAAATCAGGGAGACCTCAAGACCCTACTTTATCTACGGACAAATCTTTGTGACGTCAGATCTGTTGCGTTCATGGAAAAGATTCACAGAGACTCCTGGAGGGAATCTTTTGACACCTGGCACAAGTGTCCTCTTAGATCATAGGTGTCAAACTCCGGTCCTCGAGGTTTTGGAAGTTTCCCTTCTTCCAACACAAGCTGGTTCCAATCAGCAGGATCGTTATCAGGCTTATGCAGAGCTTGCTGATGAGCTGATCATGTATCAGCTGTGTTGGAGAATGGAAACATCCAAAACCTGCAGGACCGCGGCCCTCGAGGACCGGAGTTTGACACCTATGTCTTAGATCATACTGTAGTTCTCAATCGCCAGTCCTCAAGGTAGGGTGACCAACTATGTCCCGCGTAGCGCGGGACTCGCACAGAGTTTGAATTAATGGCACACATAATTGAGCTAGATGTTTTCCTCTTCCAACACACCTGATTCAAATGATCAGTATCGTTTTCAGGCTGATCATTGGAATAATCAATCAAACTGATCAGGATCATTTTCAGGCTGGTCATTTGAATCCGGTGTGTTGGTAGGTCTCAAACTTCAGTCCTCGAGTGCCAGAGTTGACAAGTTTTAGATGTTTCCCTCTCCTCCTCCAACGCACCTGATTCAAATGATCAGGATTGTTTTCAGGCTTATCATTTGAATCAGGTGTATTGGTAGGCTTCAAACTCTGGACCTCCATTTTTTAAGTGTTTCTCCTCCTCCAACACACCTGATTCAAAGGATCGGATCGTTTTGAGGCTGATCCTTTTCTGATTAAAAAAACAACAACCTCAAAAACGACCCTGATCCTTTGAATGCAGGCGAATTGGAGGAGGGAAACATCAAACACGTTTTAGATCTTTCCCTCCTCCAACACGCTTGAGTCAGAGGATCACTTTCAAAACGATCCTGATTCTTTGAACCAGGTGTGTTGGAGGAGGGGACACATCTAAAACATGAGGACCGGAGTTTGAAATGGTTTAAAGGGCTTCTCATCCCTGAGGTTCTGGAGGTCCTCAGTCTGACATGTTTTGGATGTTTCCCTCTATCAACACACCTGACTCAAATGATCAGAATCATTTCAGGCTGATCATTTGAATCAGGTGAGTTGGGAAGAGGGAACCCTCTCAAATCTGCAGGACTGCAGCCTTTGAGGACTGGAGTTTGAGCACTATGTCTTAGAAAATTACGATTTGGTGGTCAAGGTTAAAGGTCACTTGGACATCAATGCCTTATTCATAACTCAATGTTATGCTAGACGTAGACAACATTGAAACCGAGTTATTTACAACTCCATTCAAGAAGAAATCCTTCAATTTCTCTGAAGCTGCTGAACAACCCAAAAAATATTCTAAAATATCTGCTGACCAGTTGAAAGAAATGTGAAGAAAGCGTTCAAAACAGAAGGCGAAGCCAAAGAAAAGTCCTAATTGTGCTGACCCAGGCCCATTTTTTTTTTCCCCCAACGTGATCTATCCACGCCTGAACTCTTTGACACCTCATCCGGCGCGCTGACGAGACGATGCTGTGCCTTAATTGAAGTGGGTTTGTCTCATCCCTGCTCTCCTATCATCCTCTTCTCTATGGGTCAGTGAGAGGTGTGTGTGTGTGGGGGGGGGGACCCCCTTGAGGACGCCACATCGGCGGGATTGCTATTTGCCTCCAACCGCCCCGCAGAGAGGATGTTAGATTGAAGTTATTTTATGCTCGGCTTACTCCTCTCTTCCACTCTTCTGCATCGTATCTTCTTCGTCTTTCTTTTTTTTTTTTTTCCTTCTCGCCCGACTGCTCCAACCAAAAACCTCTCATCCTGCACCAAGGGGGGGGGGGGCATCTTTAACAGTTTTAAAGTGTGGCGATTTGATGGTGGACTTATAGTTGAATATTACCCATTGCATTGCGGTTCTGTCTGACATCATTCTTAAAAAAAAAAAAAAAAAAAATGCACTGGTGGTTTCAAAACAATGGCGCTTTTGTTGCATTTTTATTTTTTTAAGTAATTTTGAATCCACTATGGCCTTCTTTGCCAGGTTAATCAGTATTTTCCAGAAATGTCTCAAGAACATAAACTTTGTAGATGAAAGTTTGGGAATGAATAAACTGCTCATGATCCAATCCAAGGCCACAGTGTTGGATCATCAATGCTTATTGATGATGTGACTGCTGACACAAGTATTTAAATACATGTAACAGTATGGGTGTGCCAAAAAGTTGATTCTCATTTAATACGATTAAAAATCGATTTTAATATGTCCCCCAAATCGATTTTATTTAAATAATTTTACACTGTCTTGCCTTTGTCTGTGTGTGCCTTTATGTGGAGCGCTGTTCATGTTGTACCCAATTTGGCCACTGAGGGGCAGTGTGGTTCCACGCAGTTTGATACACTGTTAAGTTGTAGCCATATTAGAGAGTAGAAGGAAAAAGTCACGATCAAGTCATTCCAATAAAAGTTGTTTTTTTGCAGCGCGGAGCCGCTCTTTGGAGTGATAAAAGTGCCGCGAGTAGCGCGCTAATTAGCATTAGCGAGTCAGATTCCTTGCACATCTATGGATTGGAGCAAATATAATTGCCAATCAAATGATTTTGAATCAAAAATCGGTCTTAATCGAAAAATTTATTCCGAATCGAATCGCAGACCAAAACAATCGGAATCGAATTGAATCGTGAGACATTCAAAGGTTCCCACCCCTACTGAACAGTATAGGGCTATACTTGACTTGAATATAGCCAAACCATACAAAACTAATCGAATGTCTTTTCAAAGGGCAGAAATGAACGACACCGTCATTGCACAAATACTCGATAATGCGTCTCTCTGTACACACTCTTTTTTTTTTTTAATGATCTTTTTCAAGTGCGTCGCTGCTAGTGTTTTTAACTTGTAGCTGTCGGTAGCGCTAAGTGTTGAGCACATTAAGGGGGATGAGGGTAATGATGTGCGAGGCGTTTGTGTTTTGTGCCAGGGCGACCCCGCGGCTCACACCCCATTCCAAGCCCAATGTGTTTCTGATTCTCTTCATCCTTCATCACCAGTCGGCTTCTGTGAACTGCAGCCACCTACCACTCGACTTAACCGAGAATCCTGTTCGCGCGCTCGCTTTCACACACGTGCACTCACATAAAAGATCTCGGTACATATTTTGTTAAGCAGTTAACTCATTGACGGCTATAGATGTCCAAAATGTATTTGAACTATTTCTGTTAGTTAAATATTTTTTTTTACATTTTTGTTAACAAGAGTATGAAAACCTAGAAATTATTATTTTTTGTACATTTAGAACAGATAGAAAATTTGGGATTAATCGTGAGTTAACTAGTGAAGTCATGCAATTAATTACAATAAAAAAAATAATTGCCTGTCGCTCCTAAATTTTAATAATCTTTTCTAAACTAATTTATGGCAGT
The DNA here is from genome assembly GCF_051991255.1 of Vanacampus margaritifer. Classification (NCBI taxonomy): domain Eukaryota; kingdom Metazoa; phylum Chordata; class Actinopteri; order Syngnathiformes; family Syngnathidae; genus Vanacampus; species Vanacampus margaritifer. The sequence goes on along the minus strand of NC_135434.1, from coordinate 6,965,999 downwards.
GAATGTTAAGATCTTTTAAACATTTTTCAAATCTTTTTTATTATTATTATTTCTTTCCTTTCCTTTTAAATGGCTTTAAATTTGTGTTTAATTAAGATTACAAATTTTAATCACCTGATGCCCCCCTAATTTTTTAAAAATCTTTTATTTTTTTAAATTAAATTTTTTTTTTTTAAATTTGTTATTATTTTTGGGGGAGAAAAGATTATTAAAAAATTAGGGGCATCAGGCGATTACAATTTTTTCGTAATTAATCGCATGACTTCACTAGTTAACTTATGATTAATCACAAATATTATATCTGTTATAATACAATAAAAAAATTTAAAAAAGCTTTTCATACTCTTGTTGACAAAAGTGGGAAAAAATGTTAAACTAACAGAAATAGTTAAAATTAATTTTTGACGTCTATAGCCGTCAATGGCAGTGAATGAGGTACAAATGTGCACATTTGATTTTTTTCCCTTTTTTTTTTTTTTAGCTATACAACAATTATTGACGGCTATAGATGTCCAAAATTAATTTGAACTATTTCTGTTAGTTTAACATTATTTTCCATTTTTGTTAACATGAGTATGAAAACCTAGAAATAATTATTTTTTGTACATTCAGAACAGATAGAAAATTTGTGATTAATCGTGAGTTAACTAGTGAAGTCATGCACTTAATTACAATAAAAAAAATAATTTCCTGTCGCTCCTAAATTTTAATAATATTTTCTAAACTAATTTATGGCAGTGAATGTTAAGATCTTTCAAACATTTTTCAAATCTTTTTTATTATTATTATTTCTTTCCTTTGCTTTTAAATGGCTTTAAATTTGTGTTTAATTAAGATTACAAATTTTAATCACCTGATGCCCCCCTCATTTTTTTTAAAATCTTTTATTTTTTTTTAATTAAATTTTTTTTTTTAATTTGTATTTTTTTTTTTTTTAAAGAAAACATTATTAAAAATTAGGGGCGTCAGGCGATTACAATTTTTAATCGGATGACTTCACTAGGTAACTTACGATTAATCACAAATATTATATCTGTTATAATACAATACAAATTTTAAAAAAGGTTTTCATACTCTTGTTGAGAAAAGTGGGAAAAAATGTTAAACTAATAGAAATAGTTAAAATGAATTTTTGACGTCTATAATCGTCAATGGCAGTGAATGAGGTACAAATGTGCACCTTTGATTTTTTTCCCTTTTTTTTTTTTTTTTTTAGCTACACAACAATCAGTGCAACGGACCACCCCATGCACAGAGCAATATTCCACCTTATCCCCAAGGTGATTTGATAAGGTCATCGTATAAGTAGAAGTCAGCCTTGATTTACCATTTCAAGATGCAAACGTGGGTAGGCTGACTTTCACCCGTATAAATGTTGTCCCAAAAACCTGTCAGAAACATGTGGCTGCATATTGAATACTTTATTGCCATTCTGACAAGAATGATATCTGGGATTCGGAGTATTTTCCCACCTACCATCGTGGGATCTGACTGTGACACACAGGCAAATATCGGTGATTAAAAAAAAAAAAAAAAAAAACTCTTACCAGGTGCTTACTTTTTTATGGTTCACTGCCGTAATTGGCCAAGGTTGAACATAACTGCTCCGCGCCGGCAATAATATATTTGAGGAGATATTGAAAACGCTGACGAGGGAGACGCGAGATGTGTCGTGGAATTCCAAAGTTAATAATGGGTGTGGATTTTGATGAATGGATCTCTAAATATGTTCTGATATCATTCTAAATTGCATTCTGGGATACCACTTTTGTGATTTAATTTATACCTTCCCTCAACGACTACATAAGGTGCCGTAAATGGGGGGGGGGGGGCCCACTTTATGTGGAAGATAATATATGCGGGAAGCAATGAGCATATCTTCTTGCTACGTAAAAAAAATTAAAAAAATAAAAATAATAATAATAAAAAAAATAATAATAATAATTTAAATAATAATAATAATAATTTAAAAAATAATAATAATAAAAAATAAAATAAATAAAAAGTCAGTTTAGGTAAAAATAATATAAAATAAATAATAATAATAATAATAATTTAAAAAATAATAATAAAAAATAAAAAATAAAATAAATAAAAAGTCAGTTTAGGCAAAAATAATATATATAAAAATAATAATAATAATAATTTAAAAAATAATAATAATAAAAAATAAAATAAATTAAAAGTCAATTTAGGTAAAAATAATATATAATAATAATAATAATAATAATAATAATAAATAATAATAATAATAATTTGAAAAATAATAATAATAAAAAATAAAATAAATAAAAAGTCAGTTTAGGTAAAAATAATATATATATAAAAATAAATAATAATAATTTAAAAACTAATAATAAAAAATAAAATAAATAAAAAGTCAGTTTAGGTAAAAATAATATATAAAAAATAATAATAATAATAATAAAAAAAATAAATAATAATAATAATAATTTAAAAAATAATAATAATAAAAAATAAAATAAATAAAAAGTCAGTTTAGGTTGTTCCGATACCACTGTAAAAACACCTTCCCCGTACCGTAACCACAAAAAACACTCCGACAATGAGTGCGCAGGAGTCGCGTACTCAACACACACATCCAACGTGCTTTTGAGTACACACATATCATTTTATCGCCACACATATCACCCTCGCGCTAAGTCATCTAAAGGAGAGCGTGATCTATACCCAAACATTAATCATCATTCATTGTATGTTAATAAATTCAGAATTTCTCCATTTACCATGCGGACGTCCACGCGTGCTTGGAAATGCAACCTTTCCCGAGCTCATAAATCACACACACATGAGTCATCTGACAAAGTACCCTAAACACAGGCTGAGTCGCTGCCATCCCTCGGGCGCAAACACGAGCCGTCTAATGTGACGGAATCGGAGCGGGAACCCAAGCTTTTTTGAGCTTCTCTTGTAAACCAACATGGAGGGGGGAGGGGGGAGGTGATGTATACAGAATAGAGAAGACATTCCAACCAAGGTAAGCTCGAGAAGAAAAATCACTTATCCCGATGTTTTTGAGTTGACCGTTAGAATAAATTGAGAAAATTGGATTTATATATATTTGTTATTTCAAGATAATAAACAATAGCACTTTTGGCAAAGGAGGCAAGTTCGAACTCGTTGAGGTGGCCTTTTTGGCCCGGGTTTGAAATATTTATTGTTTATATTTAAATCGGTTTAAAAATTGAAGGAGTGGATCCTGCATAAATGATCGTTAAAAGAGAACGTATGCTCTCAGTTCCAGATTATTTCATGAGAAAGTCAACGTAGGATTTATAAAGAGAAAGCTGAACATGGATCCAGCATGGCATCACTATTGTCTTGTTGATTGATTTTCTTTTTTTTTCTTCTGGAGAGCTCAGTATTGTTCATTCGGTAATTTTACCGATTTGACATGTCATCATCATTGCTCTCCTTTTCTTTTCTTTTTTTGTATGTGAGTGCGTGCGAGTGTGTGTATTCATTAGTTCACCTAATCATCATTGCTCTCCTTTTTTTTTTTTTTTTGTATGTCTTGTTGATTGATGATTTTACCGATTTTTAACCGATCTTTTCACCATATGCAGTACTTAAATGGTAACCACTCATCCAATTGTTCATTGTTTTCGATTGAATCTGCTGTTCAGTAAAATTGACCCAAATGAGTTGAGAATCTGGGCCATTACTTTCGCTTTTCTTGCCCCAGTACGGCAAATCTCTCCCTAACTTGAGAATCCCGGTAATATCGGGTGCTATTCAGGTGTCCTTCATGACAGATTAGATTATTTTTAGCCTTCGGGGAAGGGATCATCATTGTTGTCTGCCTTCGCGCAGAAATAAGCGTGTCTTTTTTACCTTTTTTTTTACAAAATGGTCACATGATCTCTGGGCTGTTTACACTTGCTTTATTCTTAAGATTAAGAGATTAAAGGCTTTGCGGTGAGGTGGGGGGGGGGGGGGGGCACGGTAGCCATTGCCAACGCTCGGCTGTTGAAAAGGCTGATACTGTCGAAAAAAAGGTTTGAGTCAGTGCAGCGGTTGTGTACATTATAAAGTAGACCCTCTGTAGTGTGATTAGGGAGATAATGTCAGCGCATGTTAATGACCGTTGTGTTTGCGGTGCGGAAATGAAACGGCCTCTGATATGCAAAACACTTCTGCTGAGTTTGTAGAATCGTCTGTGTGGAAAATCCGGTGGAAATAGAGATGCTTTCGAAGAGAAAGCATTATTTATCTCTCCCCTTTTCTCTCATTTTCTCCTTTTTACCCCCCTTTGGGGTCTCTGGATGCTTTCCCATCTCTCCTCTGTTACCGGGCGGGGCCTTTTTGCGGCCTCCCGAGAGACCGCAGGACGAGCGGTTATTTCTGACTCCGGAAGATGGTCGTGATTAATTGATTCGACATCTGACGGAACGTGTGTAATGTCTCTCTTTTCTTTTCTCTTTTTTCTTCTCCAGCCTCGGTAACCATTAATGTGTTGTGCATATATTTGACGGGAGAATTGTGTTTATGCCAGCAATGTCTATGTTCCTTTGTAAGGCCCACATCGAGTTTGCGTCCCTGGCAATCGAAATGATTATTGTTTGCCGTTACCCTTGGAGAAAACAAATTCCGTATGCCAATGTATTCCCATTGGCTTCATAATAACGGTACATGGCTAGCATTCAACATACTCTTATTTATGCATCTGTTAGATCACGTCGTATTGTCTTTACACGATTTTGCGATGTTGCGCCACATAAACAAAATTGATTCCTGAGGCGCTTTGGCGGGTGTGCCTCCGTTTCATCTATTGAAGTTTAGTTTTGTCCCTGTCTTTCCGTATCTACACTTCTGATGTCTTCTCATCGGTTCCATTGGCTAACTTTTTTTTTTAATTTATATATATATATTTTTTTTAAAGAAAAGTTACAAATTAGAGGCGTCAGGCGATTACAATTTTTAATCACATGACTTCACTAGTTAACTTATGAGTAATCACAAATATTATATCTGTTCTAATACAATTAAAAAATATATATAGGTTTTCATACTCTTGTTGGCCAAAGTGGGAAAAAATGTTAAATTAACAGAAATAGTTAAAATGAATTTTTGACGTCTATAGCCGTCAATGGCAGTGAATGAGGTACAAATGTGCACATTTGATTTTTTTCCCTTTTTTTTTAACAAGCGTATGAAAACCTAGAAATTATTATTTTTTGTACATTTAGAACAGATAGAAAATTTGTGATTAATCGTGAGTTAACTAGTGAAGTCATGTAATTAATTACAATAAAAAAATGAATTGCCTGCCGCTCCTAAATTTTAATAATCTTTTCTAAACTAATTTATGGCAGTGAATGTTTTTAAACATTTTTCAAATCTTTTTTATTATTATTATTTATTTCCTTTGCTTTTAAATGGCTTTAAATTTGTGTTTAATTAAGATTACAAATTTGAATCACCTGATGCCCCCCTAATTTTTAAAAATTATTTTATTTTTTTAAATTCAATTTTTTTTAAATTTGTAATTATTTTTTGGGGAGAAAAGATTATTAAAAAATTAGGGGCATCAGACGATTACAATTTTTTCGTAATTAATCGCATGACTTCACTAGTTAACTTACGATTAATCACAAATATTATATCTGTTTTAATACAATAAAAAAAATAAAAAAAGATTTTCATACTCTTGTTGACAAAAGTGGGAAAAAAATGTTAAACTAACAGAAATAGTTAAAATGAATTTTTGACGTCTATAGCCGTCAATGGCAGTGAATGAGGTACAAATGTGCACCTTTGATTTTTTCCCTTTTTTTTTTTTTTTAGCTACACAACAATCAGTGCAACGGACCACCCCATGCACAGAGCAATATTCCACCTTATCCCCAAGGTGATTTGATAAGGTCATCGTATAAGTAGAAGTCAGCCTTGATTTCCCATTTCAAGATGCAAACTTTTTTTTTTTTTTGCATTGGCAAAATCCAGAAACATAAGGCTGGAGGTGCACGGTGTCCAGGAACGAGTACCGACGGGAGTTTAGTAGTTGTGGCTCTCTATTACTGTCAGGTGTCAGCTCAAACCCCGGGGGTTCGGTGAGTCAGTCTCAGGGGTTCGACAGAGGTCAAGACTCAAATCTGACTCAAATGATTCGTGATGATATACCCCGCTTGGTCATCTTTGCCTCCAGGTGATCACGCTACAAAGCTTGGCCTATGCGGCAGAGATTTTGGTGCTCTCAGTACTAAGTAGTCGACTTGTGGCTGTTGTGATGGTACGTCCTGTGATTCCTTTATTATATTTATTCTATGTCGAGCAAAAAAATAAAATTGTCTGACGAATATGTTGCAATTTGAATTCACATGGATAACGGAATGCATGGCGTTCCACAGGGTTCAATTCTGGGGCCTCTATTGTTTTCATTGTCTCTGCTGTTCCTGGGTTCCATCTCAAAAAAACAGTGGTGGTTGTTTTAAAGTGCTCTATAAATATAGAGTTGAGTTGAGTGATTGGACTTGCTAAAATGTTTTGTTGTATTAAAATTAATTTAGTCGGGTTAGTTTCCTAACCTGGCAATAGCCAGATTGATATTGCGATTCACTCAAGGGAGTTCTCCACATTATCAATCTGGGACTTCTCCACGGTGACTTCTCACCAATCACGGACACGGATGAAAATGTCTTTGTTCTCGTCGAACGGTGGAAAAAAAGTTTACCGGCTAAAAATGCGTCCATTCGTACATGTTCGGTTTATTTGTTTGCCCCGGCGTCAACGCTGGCTTCCTGGTTTGGTCACAGCTTTGCGATTGGTCCGAACCAGTGGTTCGGATCGTGGGAAATTAATGGGCTAGGTTCAAGATGAGTTTGTGAACTCACAAATACCGCGAGAATTCATCTGGCAGAGCAAGGCTGTAGTTCTCCTTGCGTATCAAAACTTTTATTTTCTTAATAAACACTAGGTGACTTCTGCTACTCAAATAACAATTTTTTTTACAAATTTAACTTCAAAAGTCCAGAGTGCCACTTCTGACCCCTGCATGGGGCCATCTAGTGGATGAATATTGCACTTACATGAGCCAGAGTGGTGGTGACAAGATGGCTGGCAACATGCTCTTTTGTTGAGCTGGAAATCAATCCAAACAAAACCATCTTCTCAGCAAACCATCAGATGGTAAAATTGTGTTTTTTTTTTTTGTTAATCTATTTCATATCATGTTGCCTAGGAGTATGTTTTATATATATATTTTTGATAAATTAGCAACTCTGAGCTAGTTAAAAAAAAAAAGGTTAAAATTGAAAAACAAACAAACAAACATATATTTTGGTGTTCAGTGAATTTATAGCAGTCATTTAATGTATAATTCTTAATTTTCCAAAGAAGAAAAGGGTTCTTGGGTTCTCCAGGGTTAAGACATTAATATAGCACTTTTGAAGAGACCCAAAGACCCTTGTTTTTGCCAGCCCAATAACGAGCTGCTCGTGTCAGTCGGATTCAGTACCATTAAATTTGCCCTTGATTTTTCATTTGCTCCAAACACGACGTGCAATCATGATTTAATTTTTTTTATTGATATTGAAATCGTGATTAATAAATATGATTATTCAGCGATTTTCAAAAAGTTTAAATAAATATTTATTCAGTTACCAAAACTCAACTACTCAAACATCACAGCCTCGTTTTTTTTTGTTAATCTATATCATATCATGTTGCAGAATGCCTAGGAGTATGTTTTATATATATATATTTTGATAAATTAGCAACTCTGAGCTAGTTCAAAAAAAAAAGGTTAAAATTGAAAAAAAACCCATATATTTTGGTGTTCGGTGAACTTATAGCAGTCATTTAATGTGTAATTCATAATTTTCCAAAGAAGAAAAGGGTTCTTGGATTCTCTAGGGTTAAAATTGTGGGAAAGATGTAAAATAGAAAAAAGGGACCACCATTTGTATCTTTAACAGTTTGCAATGCAGGGTGCAAATCGACTTTATGTTATGAGTAAGACACGCTTGGTATACTGTATAGCCGACATGGAGAAAAAGCCACGAGGGAATGATCAAGTGTGCATCTCATCGACCCACATCCCCTTCCCCATTACCCTGACATTTCATCCCTACATTTAATTTCAGGCCTTTCTAAAGAGCAGGTAATAGTGCAGAGGGGTACAGGGACCCAGAATTAAGCAGTTTTGCACCGAAGGGTAATTTGCTGTGATAAATGTGCCTTCGTCGCTAACTAATAATACATATTTTAAGTAGCAGTGGCACGGCTCCGCGGCCCAGTAAAGGTAGCATCGTTATTAATGTGGGAGCCTCGCCGTGTTTTAGTCAGGGTTACGGCACCAAGGTCAGAGCTACGTTTCGCTGAATTAAAAGCCATATTGAGCTATGGCGCTGCTAATCAACTCGGACCGAAAGGTGCATAGCTCACTTATAATGAGGCACCAATGAATTTAAATAAACAGCGAGATCTAGTGATTTATAAAGGCAAGGTGCTATCCTTATAGCTCGTTAGCCAGTGACGGATACACTTTATTTTTGTGGCCTCTTTACCCACAGGAGCTTGAGCTTTTAACCAAGTAAAGTCTGCCGCCGTTGTCGGCGGATACACAAGAGCAGGACACTTATCGCTGTTATTATAAAAAGTGGGGACACAATACAAGACTAATGGTAATGTATGCTGCTACCCTGCCTCCCGTTTTTCACGGGTGTAAAAAATAAAAAAAATAAAATACTACCCCTGAGTTTTAGGCCCATGAATTCATCATCATATTTTCCACAAAAGGGGTTTTCATATATCCTGAAAGGAAGCCTAATCCTTGATAGTGGAAATGTTTTGCATTTAAAGGACTGCTTTTGGTCGAGGGGGAAATGATGCCGATGTTTGGAACGGGAGCGGGGGCGGCGCAAAAAAAGAGAAAGAAAAGTTCGTTTTAGAGTGATCACTTGTATATATTAGGATATTTTCACGACGCAAAAGTCACTAGCATATTTAAAGTACTTTCTTTTGAAATGCTCCAAACTTTGCAGCCAATATGCCAACATTAATATGCTGATTAGGGACTTTCCACCATAATAATGTTTGAGTCTCAGACTGTCCTATTCCATCATGTTTGGAATGAATTATTGTGGAGTTCCTTGTCTGTTAACCCCCCCCCCCCCCCCTTTCTAGCCTTGATCTGACCAGTTCCACTTATACTGTCTGCATCTGGTATTTCTTAATCTATTTATTTTTTTTTTTTTTTCCTGGAGAGCTCAGTATTGTTCATTCGGTAATTTTACCGATTTGACATGTCATCATCATTGCTCTCCTTTTATATATATATATATATATATATATATATATATATATTTTATATTTTTTTGTATTTTTATTTTTTTTTGTACGTGGGTGAATATGTGTGCGTGCGTGCGTGCAAATGTGTGTGTGTATTCATTAATTCACCTAAAACCTATAAAAAAAAATTAAAAAATCCCATACCGTTTCCCTAAACCGAACACTTCCAGCCAGAGTCGTGAGGCCGTCAGGAAACCCGAGAAAGGACCAAAGAAAAGAAAGGATTTCTTAATCTAACAACGCCAGACGGTTTGTTGAGTCTTTGTGAGGCCAGATGGGACAGTGGTGTCCCCCCTGCTGCTCTTGTTGGGGCATGTCTAGTATTCTACCCACTTTATCACTTACTTTTGTTGCCTGTTTTTGTGTTGCCCTTTTAAGGACATTGCATGCAAATTGTTGATATCTTTGTATACACTCTAAAAAATGAAAGTCTTTGGACATTTTTTTTTTCACATATTGTAAGAATGAAAGCTTTACTTGTACTGGATCTAAAAGTGCAGTGCAAATTTTACATGGAGAAAACTGTCGAATCCAAACGTCGACTACCAACGACGTGTATATCCGTCAAGCAGATTTTTTTAATGGGTAATGTAACGTAAACTCCTGTAATGACTAACAGTCATTAAATCCCTTTTGATTGGAGATTTGCACAGCTTTGGAGTAACATAAGGTTTGTGAGGTGATTCTTCTTGTCACGTTGATTATGAAGAAGAGAGAAAAGAAACATCAGCAAGGCTCAATTCACGGGCCTTAAATGTGTATATAAATAAATAAATTTAAAAAATGTGATCAAAAGCCTTTTCTTTGTTTTGTCTTATAGTTTGAAGTGTCACCAAACCAAAAAAAAAAATGTTAGCACCAAAGTGTCTGTTCTGTTTGACTGAAAGTAATTTTTCTCTGTTTTTGGGTCATAAAGCGATCATTTTGGTGAAAGCAGTCCATGTTCTCCTAAAGAACAGAAAAAAGATCGAAACTGTTTGATTTCCCATCTGTACATAGCGCATTATCGCACCCATCACTTTCACCATTCAGAGGCTCACTCACTTCACTTCTTAGCGTGCTCCTCATTTCAGAGTAATTTTCACTCCTGACACCACGGCTCAGCCTACCTGCCAATTTCCGTCTCGCCTCCTGAATGGGTGATTTGTAAAGCCATGTTCACCTCAACACTCAGAAGATTTACTCAGGAGCGAGCTTGCCAGGTGTTTGAGCTGTCAGTTCGCACCGTGTTCACAAACTTGCCGAAGGGAACGTAACGGCCGGGCTCAGCAAATTGACTCTGAGTTGTTTTTGTGCTTATAGTCAAATAGATGTGGTTGTAAGTATTGATTTTTTTGGCAACAGGCAATCTAGTATTATATCGTGAATAATTTACTCCTAGGTCTTTCCTCTTAACACGCACATACACATACTCACCCACATACAAAAAAAAAAAATAAAATAAAAAAAAATAAAAAAAAAATAAATAAATAAAATAAAAATAAAATAAAAATAAAAATAAAATAAAAAAAGAGAGAGCAATGATGATGACATGTCAAATCGGTAAAGTTACCGAATGAACAATACTGAGCTCTCCAGAGAAAAAAAAAAGAGAGAAAAAAAATTGATATTGTTGTAAGTACAGATTTTTTGGGCAACAGGCAATCCAGTATTATATCGTGAATAATTTACTCGTAGGTCTTTCCTCTTAACACGCACATACGCACATACACATACAAAAAAATAAAAAAATAAAAAATAAAAAATAAAAAATAAAAAATAAAAAATAAAAAATAAAAAAAATAAAAAAAGAGAGAGCAATGATGATGACATGTCAAATCAGTAAATTTACCGAATGAACAATGCTGAGCTCTCCAGAGAAAAAAAAAGAGAAAAAAAATAGATATGGTTGTAAGTATTGATTTTTTTGGCAACAGGCAATCTAGTATTATATCGTGAATAATTTACTCCTAGGTCTTTCCTCTTAACACGCACATACGCACATACACATACTCACCCACATACAAAAAAAATAATAATAAAAAATAAATAAAAATAAAAATAAAAAATAAAAAAAATAAAAAAATAAAATAAAAAATAAAATAAAAAATAAATTAAAAAAAGAGAGAGCAATGATGATGACATGTCAAATCGGTAAAGTTACCAAATGAACAATTCTGAGCTCTCCAGAGAAAAAAAAGAGAGAAAAAAAATTGATATTGTTGTAAGTATAGATTTTTTTGGCAACAGGCAATCAGTATTATGTCGTGAATAATTTACTCGTAGGTCTTTCCTCTTAAAATGAACCACTGCGACAACACGTTACTTATATTTTTTGCTACGTTTATAATAAGTTTGTTTAATATGCTGTTTGGTCACAGGAGGCTATTGGACTTCTAGCTTGTTCTGTGTACACATTCTTGTGCACCTTCCTCGTTGAACTGGCTGTAGATATTTTGAGGCTGGAGGTCATTGAGGTCACAGTGGCCCCCCCACAAGCATCAAGCTTTGAAAATGAGAAGCCCCGCTTGGCTTCCCCGCTTGCAACTGGGAGCGCCCCTTGCCCGCGCCTGCCCTGATGATTAATGCCCCCCCTGTCCAGCCACAAACCTTTTCTGCCTCAGATAATGCCAGGCAGCAAGCGTGGCTGACACTTTTAATGTATAATTAAGTAGAAAAAGTCGGCAGCGGCTATGCAAATTTTTTAAAATGATAAATGATGCCGTACAGCAGCAGGGATTGATTTGGTGTAAATGAAACTAATTAAGGAAATGTCAAACATAATTAATAAAACAGGTTTAAGCTGCAAAACATTGTCAATTGAATGAATGAGGCGGCATTGGCTCCCATTGTTCAGGCTTTATTTAGGTCTTGTGTTTAGCTTGTTCTCTGCTCCAGAATGCTCTCTCCCCTCCTCGCTCCCTCCACCAGCAATTCCCTGAGAGCAGGAAAATAAATTTGCTTGTCTCTCCACTGACTGTAGAAATTAATTGCTGAAATCTTGTCCCATCCAAGTGTTACATTCACATGCAGGACATTAACATAACTAATTTGAAAGAGCTCAAATGACTGCATAATAGCGCTCCGTCACCATGCATGACAGTCACTGGTCATACCAAATTAGCTTGGTTTTATAATTGAAATTGCCCCCCACCCCAACCACCCCCCACCCTATCTAATTTTTACACCATTTTTCTCCCTTTTCTTCATCTTTATTTCCCTTGCCCCTCTTGCATGTACTGCATCACTACTTTGCATTTAGTTTTCCTGATAAGAACAAAGGTTCCGTAATTTACAAAGTCAGAGTGCTTGACCTATAATTAGGGTGATGGAGTTCGGGGAGGGGGGCGCTTGCCAAGTTGTGGTGGCAGCGTCTGATCCTTAGTCCTGGTAATGATGCTGGAGACCTTGTGCCCCCCTAGGGAGGCAGAAGAATAATGGGATGGACTATTTTTATGGGGGTACAAAGCGATAGGCCACCAGCCGCCGGGATGCTTCTGCTTGGGTGTGTGGTGCGGGGCAGCGGGGGCAAGCAGAGAGCTGGTGGGGGTTGGCCAAGTAGGGTGAACACTCAACCTGTCGTACCGCCCTGCCCATCAGTTTTGTGTGTCAGCCTGACGCGCTGCTGGTGGCTTCGGTGCCCCCGTGCCAGCCGCTGCCCTTGCCACAGAAGGAGAGGAGTGAGTGGCTGGGTGAGGGGGGGGGGGGCAACATCTGCCACCAAACAGAAGTGATGCATCTAGATACTTTCATGACAGAAAAAAAGAAGAAGAATTTATTATAATAGTGCATGGACTTAGTCATAGTCCAAAAAATGATGAAACCAATTAGATCATAACTGTAAATCAGTTCACTTATACAGGGCTTTATTCCTATTATATTTATTTTTAGTTTCAAATAACTTACTTTAACCTCCAAGATCCCTCACCGTACACTTGACAACAGCAGAAACCAGGGTGTTTTTTTTTTTGTTTGTTTTTTTTGCTTGTGGTAAAGTTTTAAATCCATCCATTCATGTTGTGTCTGCCGTACTAGCTAGCAAGTGCTAAGCTAACCTAGAATGGTTGGTCTCTTCAGTCCAGCGTCCAAGTTTGTAAAGTTCCTTCGTGCTAGGATGGCATTTATACATTTGTAGATTTAGCTGTGTGTTTTGTGTATTCCTTATAACTAACTAACTAACCAACAAATAACCAGCAATCAAAATAATATATCTTAGCTTCACACTTAAGCAAATGGTGGAGGTAACGACATCTGCCACCAAACAGAAGTGATGCATCTAGATACTTTCATGACAGAAAAAAAGAAGAAGAATTTATTATAATAGTGCATGGACTTAGTCATAGTCCAAAAAATGATGAAACCAATTAGATCTAGATTAGTAAATCAGTTCACTTATACAGGGCTTTATTCCTATTATTTTTCTTTTTAGTTTAAAATAACTTACTTTAACCTCCAAGATCCCTCACGGTACACTTGACAACGGCAGAAACCAGGGTGGTTTTTTTTGTTTGTTTTTTTTGCTTATGATAAAGTTTTAAATCCATCCATTCATGTTGTGTCTGCCGTACTAGCTAGCAAGCGCTAAGCTAACCTAGAATGGTTGGTCTCTTCAGTCCAGCGTCCAAGTTTGTAAAGTTCCTTCGTGCTAGGATGGCATTTATACATTTCTAGATTCAGCTGTGTGTTTTTGTGTATTTCTTATAACTAACTAACTAACCAACAAATAAACAGCAATCAAAATAATATATTGTTAGCTTCACACTTAAACAAATGGTGGAGGTAACGATATGCCACTTTTTTATTTCAACTTGTCTTCACTTATTTGTTTTATCTGTTTTCTTCACTGTGTCCCAAATCTGGTACTAAGCTACAGCGGGCCTATGTTCAAGGTTTGAGTGAAGAACTTTGCAGCAAACTTACAGCATCCGTTATTTTTGTTTTGGTCTGTATACTTTCTAAGCATCGCCATTCATCTTAATCCCGCACCACAATTCTCTTGAGTGGCACAAAAGAATCCCAAAACAAAAGTGCACAATAACAACAGAAAACAAAACAAAAAACAAGAAAACAATACATTGGAACAGTCACTCGTTTTATTCCCTCCGGGTGTTCATCTTCATCTTTCCTTCAAAATTTCAGAAAGGACTCTCGTAAGAATTAATTTAAAGGCAGGACTCCTGCACCTTTTTTTGTGTTTGTTTGTGCCACAATTGCAGCCTCGCTGTCTGCCACCAAGCATCGTTGTCAGTCCTATTGCTGTATTTAATTATTGTTACTTTTTGAATTTTTATCTTGTATATCTAAAACAAAATATCCAAGAGTTTAGAGTAGACACAGTACACTAAATATACAGTATGTACCATTACGGTTAATAATTCACTTTATAAATATATACATGTACTGTAGATTTGTTTGGTTGCAAATTCTTCAAAAACCTGCAATGTTTCTTGACAACATTTCACCTTCGCCGTGTTCCAGCGTGCTCCAACTCTTCCACGCAACCTCTAAAATGCCAAAGGTCACGAGTCAAGCATATGCAGCCTGGATTACAATTTATTACCCCGCATTTGCCTGATAATTTTTCTCCTTTGACAAGCTTAGGTAAATCATAAAGGCTACTCTATAATGTATGAGAACTCTGCCGGCTGATGAGTACCCTCTGTTGCTATTGGCTGTTTCCCACGAGGCTTTTGGGTTCCCTTAAGACCAATAAGGCTCGTCTGTACTCCAACATGACTGCTATTACTGCCGGAACAGGTAGAGGTCCAGGTATTTATAGCAACCTTATGCAAATGGATCAGGGCCATGTTGGACTGTTAGAGCAGAGAGGTGACAGTTAAACACATGGACGTAGAAGTAGAAACATATTTCCCCCCTTCTCTCTGAGACAAGCCTAATCAGTTAGAAAGGTCTCGTCTCATTTCATTTGAATATATTCATCTCGGAGTCTTAAGTGTCTCTCTTCTCCCATGCATAGTATTCCTTCATGCTGAAGGCTCATTATTTTTCAGGCAGCGGCGGTGAGGGTTGGCCTCACTCTCTGGACTCTTGTGTCGAGGTTGTATTAATCAAACTTCACAGCTTCACCCACTACATGACACACCGGAGTTGTTTGCGACGAAACCCTGTAGTGTAGCCGTTGATTTGAAAACACTTTTTTTTTTTGTTGTTGTTGCTGTGACAACCAATAAAAAGCGGAAGTGAGATTAAGTTGGACATGTCTGGAAAGGAAATGGGGACAAAAAAATTGTTTCGGCACTGTTAATTCTTAAATGATGACCTTTTTGGCATGTCCAGTTCAATCTCCTTTAACCAGTTCCTAAGTGTAGTGAGTCTTCATTTTTTATTTTTTTTTTCTGGAGAGCTCAGTATTGTTCATTCGGTAATTTTACCGATTTGACATGTCATCATCATTGCTCTCCTTTTTTTTATTTTTAAATTGTTTTATTTTTATTTTATATTTTTTTATTTTATATATATTTTTTTTATATATATTTTTTTTATTTTTTATTTTGTATGTGGGTGATTATGTGTATGTGCGTGCGTGTGAGTGAATGTGTATTCATTAGTTCACCTAAAACCTATTGGAAAAAAAATCCCATACCGTTCACCTAAACCGAACACTTCCAGCCAGAGTGTAGTGAGTGTAGTGAGTCTTCTGTGTTTTTCGTCAAAGCTGAGGAATACAAAAAAAATAAAAATAAATAATAATAAATAAAAAAAAATAAAATAAAAAAAGCGAGAGCAATGATGATGACATGTCAAATCGGTAAAATTACCGAATGAACAATACTGAGCTCTCCAGAAGAAAAAAAATAAAAAATAAATAAAATAAAAATTAAAAAAATAAAAAAATAATAAAAAGCTGAGGAAGGAAAATCTCACCTCAGCTTCACAATTAGCTTCAATGCATTTAGGGGGATAGCCTTTCTTTCCTCAAATGTTTTATGGTCAAACTCAAATTGCACTAATCACAAATGGTAAAGGCTTTTTTTTTTCTCTCCTAATGACTTTGCAATCATTTTGAATACAATTCTTTTTGTTGGTTAAATATGTACTTAATTCTCATGTTCAAGTATTATTCATTGTTATGTTTTGCCTGACTTGTATTGTGCTTTCCAGTAGCTTTGTTACAGTACATCGTATTGTATAGGTGTAAGTTCTACACAAACTTTTGTTTTCTGTATGATAAACTTCCTTATTCAAACTTTTCTGGTTGTCTGACTATCTGCCTTTCATTAAATTTTCGGGCCTGGGGAGCATTGTTGAGTCGGTGGCCTTGCGAGTGGTCAAACAACAACACAGAAGAGCTCTGAGAAAAAACAAAAACAAACTATGGCACATTGTCACCTCCTCTCGTTATGTTGCGCTGGATCGCTCTCTCGTACCCCCAATCCAATGATGCTTTGACCTCTCTAAGCAGGTTGAGGTTCACCAGTGGGAGCTTATAGTTTGCGGAACCTATAGTTGGAGCTCCACAACACCCACTTAGGGAGCAAAAGGGCGAGCATTGCTGTTGTACAACCGGCACGCACATATCTGAAAAGTCTGGAGCTTTTTTCTGCGAGTCTCACTAGAGGCAATGGATGGGAGGAAGCTGTGTAAATTTAAACTGGCAAACTTTCTGATGGAAATAGCGCTGACCCCTGAGTGGTCTTGTCTCGAGTTGAAGCATTGTTGTAATCAATACGGGCTCTCGCGGGGACGGCAGGCGAGGACCTTTCGTTCCCCCGTTTGTGGAAATAATGGAGAAGACTGTTTGTTATTTTTCCCAGACATGTGGCAAACTAGCAGATCTGGCCGGGGCATTGCAGGTTATGAAGCTGGCTCAGGGAAACAAATACAAAAAGGAACGCTTTATCATGAAACAAACAGCAGCGCTCAGTTTGAAGCTGTAGGGAGCAGGCAGGTCACGGGGGCGCTGGGGCTGTGTTTGACCAGCTCATCTTAAAACGGGCTCTTGGATGTACTTTGTTCACTAACACTGGGGACTTTGAGACCAATAACTGAACTCACGGCTGAGAACCGTGTGAAGTAATTTATACGGTCACAAATGTATTTTAGCTCTGTATTTTATCTTTTTTTACGGGCATGATTGCCCTCACTAAAATATGACTGTTGGATATAGAAATACTGAACTCTTTGTCTTACTCACAACATTGCAAGCACATAAATGAGGGTATTCTCAACTCCATTGCTCAACAATACGGCACATAAACAATGATCTAAACCAGATGCATGTATAAACCAGCACTTCCTAACCAGATGTATGATAAAAAAAATACTATTTTTTAATTTTTTTGCTTGTGGTAAAGTTTTAAATCCATCTATTCATGTTGTGTCTGCCGTACTAGCTAGCAAGCGCTAAGCTAACCTAGAATGGTTGGTCTCTTCAGTCCAGCGTCCAAGTTTTTAAAGTTCCTTCGTGCTAGGATGGCATTTATACATTTGTAGATTCAGCTGTGTGTTTTTGTGTATTCCTTATAACTAACTAACTAACCAACAAATAAACAGCAATCAAAATAATATATTGTTAGCTTCACACTTAAGCAAATGGTGGAGGTAACGACATCTGCCACCAAACAGAAGTGATGCATCTAGATACTTTCATGACAGAAAAAAAGAAGAAGAATTTATTATAATAGTGCATGGACTTAGTCATAGTCCAAAAAATTATGAAACCAATTTAGATCATAACAGTAAATCAGTTCACTTATACAGGGCTTTATTCCTATTATATTTCTTTTTAGTTTAAAATAACTTACTTTAACCTCCAACATCCCTCACTGTACACTGGACAACGGCAGAAACCAGGGTGGGTTTTTTTTGTTTTGTTTTTTTGCTATTATTGTATGTTATTTTCGATATGGACAAAATGCATGCATATGTGCACAATATATGTACTTAATATATTTCATGTATTATTTGTTTAAAAAAAAAAAGTAAACAAAATAACCACATACTGTGATAATTTTTTTTCCAGTGCAAAGGGTTCACAAAACTTCTGAACAGAAAAGCAACATTAAGAACAAGGACTCATTTTGTGCACCCCCCACCCCCCCAAAAAAAATCAACTAGCACAAAATTTGCATGTTATTGAGGTACTTCATATCATTCCATGTCCGGCCTACTCCAATTCAAAATTAGGCGAGCTCACATTGTAGTAAGTATGGGACAGTGCAAGTGCAGCTAAACCATTCCTGCCATCTAGTGGTGAATGGTGATATTACAACTTAAAACTATACAGTTGCCTATCCCCCGGGAGTAGCGAAGATCCGTGTATAAATTACGCCCATTGGAATGCACACCCACAATATTCTAAAAACCCCGATGAACCTGCAATTTACATTTTCCATGAAAAAACTGATTTTGCTAAAAAAAAATAAAATAAATTGAATTAATACTGAAAAACAAAAACGTCTGCAAATCTTGCTGAACCACACATATTCGGGGGTCCACTGAAGTGGAAGAAACGTCGATTCTGTATTATACTGCCCAAGGCAACCACAACAGAAGGAGCAATATCGTGACCATTGAAATGAACTAAAAAGTTTGATAAAAATGGTTTAATTGCTTATATTCTATTTAGTTGTCATTATTTTTTGTTCTGCTTTTCGTATTAAAATACATATTGTAAAAAATAATTTGGGGGAATGCTGGAACGGATAAATGGGATGTCCATTCATTTCAATGGGGAAAGATGATTTGCAGTGTGAATGTTTTGAGTTGCAAACACGGTGACGGATTTAATTAAATTTGTATGTTACGGCAGCACTGCATATTCTTTCACAGTGATAACTTGTTCCGATTTTTTTTGCCCACGCCTGTGCTTTCTTTGTTCAAATGACATTTGCAAGCCAGACGGGTTCGACAGGGCTCCTGCTCAGTGGTTTGATGGCTTTATTTTAATGTCACGCAGAGGGAAGTTCTATGCCTGAGCAGGAATGAAATGCCGTCTATATCGCTACGTTCGTCTCAATCATCCATCGATGGAACCATTTTTGGTCCTGTTCTGTAAAGTATAACTCAAGCTCTTAACGCGTTGACGCCGGCTCGCTGCAAATGTACCGCCTATCGCGTGTGTTTGTAGAAAACCAATCAATGCGAGCTCAGAAATGAACTCCTTAGCGCGACACACGCGCGGCTCGAAGGCTGGAAGCTGGAAGCTTTGGCACGGCGTCCGCGTTCAGCCTGGCTGAGCACAACTTGTTTGAATGTCATATTTATTCCTGTGTTTTGTCAGGAAATTGACTTCCTGTGAGTTTGCAGCAGAGCCGAGCATATGGCCGCGGCTCTCTAGAGATGACAGCCTAGCGGAGCGGGAGCTCGCCGGCGCCGCTGCCCTGCTCTGGCGGCAGATGCTCCGGGCTTCTCCACGATTAAGTGGAGATCATCACTGTTTTCTTTGAGCACCGCTGTGCCTTGTACTCTGAAGTGTTCCGTTAATCACTGGCTGTCTTCTCTGCCTTCGCCGCGCAAGCTGTCAAAGCGTTCATTAAGTTCCAACCTCCCTCGCACCCCTTGCTCGCTCGCCAGGAAAATAAATTGCGGGACTGTTGCTTGGTAGACGGCCCGTTGCGGGAAAACATCACTTTGTTGCAACTACATAGCAACATCGGCAGTGTTACTTCAACGCCCATAGAGTTGAATTTAACACTTCAAAAGTGTCTATATTGGTTCACACTAAATATAGTTAAAACAACACTTGAACGTGTTAAATTTTTTACACTGTAATGGAGTTAAAACATCTCTAATGGTAGTTTAAATTTTACATTAGTCAACTCCGTTCAGTGTTGATATTACACTACACTAAGTTAAGTATGACTTTTTAACACTCAATATGAGTTGTTTTCATTAACACTAGAAATGTTAATATTAAATCAATGTTTAACTCTGGTAGAAAGTCAAAAAAGTACCATTGTCAATTCAAACTCCCAATTCTCTCCC
This sequence comes from Vanacampus margaritifer, assembly GCF_051991255.1. Taxonomy (NCBI): domain Eukaryota; kingdom Metazoa; phylum Chordata; class Actinopteri; order Syngnathiformes; family Syngnathidae; genus Vanacampus; species Vanacampus margaritifer. The sequence continues at coordinate 6,945,761 of NC_135434.1, read as the reverse complement.
ACCCACTACAATATTACTACATTCCATAAAAAAAAAAACACACATTTGTAGTGTTAAGTATGACTTTTTAACACTCAATATGAGTTGTTTTCATTAACACTAGAAATGTTAATATTAAATCAATGTTTAACTCTGGTAGAAAGTCAAAAAAGTACCATTGTCAATTCAAACTCCCAATTCTCTCCCACCCACTACAATATTACTACATTCCATAAAAAAAAAAACATTTGTAGTTAAAGTGGAAAATGTATATATTTCCAAAACTTATAACAATGCAATGACTTCATATTAATTATGCATCATTGGCCAACCAATCCTCAAGCACAAGTTACACAATATGACAACGTGATAGGATATGTTTTTCATTGCCTTCAATGTTTCCTCAACAATAAGCAACCAGGAGGAAAATGGCGGCGACTCGTCTCAAACTTGAGGAGTGCAGGTGGAAAGATGGAGCTTAATTACATCTCTGCAGAGTTCATCTAACACTGTAAAAGAACCATTTAACTCTGGACATGTTAACTTTACACTTCAGGAGTTAAAATCAACTCCCAAAAATGTAACCCTGAAATTTTAACACTGCAATTTTTTGCTGTGTATTTTCTAGAGGGAGCGTGTTTTTTGTTTTTTCGACTATATTTGAGTTCCTCTGCGGGCCTTGTTTCCAGTACAGGCCTCAGAGGAACCAAGAGTTTCTGTCTTCTTTTCAAATGGCGCCCCCCCCCCCCCCTCCTCCTTCTTTTCTTTCTGAATATTATTAGGGAACAGTTGTCAGTACCGCATTAATCCCGTGCGTGTGCTATTTACGTGGAGTTTACCAAAAACCAAATAGTATGAAATATACAGTTGGGTAAGAAAAGGGATTGAGGGATTTTGTTCGCTCCTACATTCAGCCGACGAGCCGCACCTGATCCACCTCCAGTTTTGCCGCACCAACAATATAATCCTTTGTTGTTAAACATCATGACACGCTTGAACCCTGATTGATCTTCATCTCCCGCACAAATAATAATGTGATTACAGGCTTTTTTTTTCTATGCCACTCTGCTCACAGCAGTGAGAAAAATAACATTAGATATTTCCCTTTCACGTTAATCGCCTCGCTTGAAAGTATACCTCGGTTCAGCATAGACCCGCTAATGCCTCCTTTCTTCTAAAAAAAAAAAAACAAAAACAAAAAAAAAAAACATTCCCAAATAACCTATTTGCTGAACACCCCCACGCAGACGTTGCTTAGCCGTTCACGCCTTTATTGTGCCGCCATCAAAGCCCGGCTTGCGTGTCCCGCCCGGTGCAGCAGCTCTCAATCCGCCACAATAGCGGGACGGCTGGCAACGCAATCCATCGGAAGTCTGTCAATTGAAGGATCCTGTTGGATTTCCAGGATAAATCTCATCTTGTTTGGATCAGCGGAGATTGGTTCTCAAGAATTGTATGCCTATTTCTATATTTTGTCAGGCACACACAATATTATGTTTTCGTACCATCCGATTTCTAGATAGGCTGCCTATTCATTGACTAACACTTTTGTTCACAGCCCATAATGGACCAACTGATTTGTCTTCACAAATAACTAAGGCTCTTTAGATTACGGAACGAGAATGAGTTGATGGAGTAAGCACGAGTTGATGGAAAGCTAGTTAGAATCTCATTTTACTCATTAACATTAACAATAAACACACACACTCGCACGCACGCACATACACACACACATACAAAAAAATAAAAAATAAATAAAAAGAGAGCAATGATGATGACATGTCAAATCGGTAAAATTACCGAATGAACAATACTGAGCTTTCCAGGAAAAAAAAAAAAAAGAGCAATGATGATGACATGTCAAATCGGTAAAATTACCGAATGAACAATACTGAGCTCTCCAGGGAATAAAACAAAACAAAAAAACAATAAACAACTGTTTTTAATCATCAACTCTACAGTCTGAGTGCCGCGGTGCGATTGCGTCCCCCAGGCCCCTTCAAATTGCTACGCTAACGCGATAAACGTTGATCTCATCTACTTAGAAATCTATTCATAACCGTACAAATTGCCGCCGCACTCTTGGCTGGCGACGGCAAATTTTCCGACAAGGAAATTCCTTGTCAGGAGCAGCCGAGGGAGAAGGTGTCAGTTTGACGGCGCACGCACACCCAACGGCTGTTGCGGGGAGCATAAGCGTTCGCTGCGCTTCGGTGGCCGGTGCGTTTGATTTCCGCGCTGACCACCGGTGATGCCAACGCTGCAGTCCTCATTCGATCCGCCTCCTGAGACGTTTCCTCCCCCGCATCTCGCCGCGGAATAATGCTGCCGAGACACTCGGAGGGATAGGAGGGGAAGTGTGTGAGATTCTTGGCGAAGTAAGTACAGTGTGCACTTTTTAGAACTTCCCCATTGTTAACGAAGAAGTTCCAGGCGATGCAGGATACGAGTGTGGGAGGATTGCGACCTAAACTTCTATATCCATATCCCTCAGGGGGACTTCAAAAAAGACGCTTGTTCTGCTCCTCCTCTCGGGGCCCCGGAGCTCTGCTTACGAAGTGAGTGAGGAGAGGTGAAATCGGGAGGTAGTCTCAGCTGTGCGGGAATCCGAACTCGCCCCTTCGGAGACCTATTAACACCACCCAGACGAGTGCTGGCTAAATAACGCACCTCATCATGTGACATGTTCGGCATGACGACGTTGAAGTCGTTCCGCGGCGCTCGAGAACTCTCTGCGGACGTGTTTTATTGTTTGCAATTCACTCGCTTGCAAAAGTTTGCGCGTGAAAAATTATTTTTATCCTCAATGTAAATGAGAGAATATGTTTTTTGTGACCTTGTTTCAGTTTGAGCCGCGCGCCTAACTGTTCTCTAATATGTCCCCGGTGGATGTGAGGCTGAAAACGCATTTAAAATACATCAATAATTCTGTACATTTCCTTCTGGAAAACAAATTCTCGTAATAGGATTTTGTCAATGTGATTTGAATAATGATCTCAAAACATCCAATTTTAGGCTACTTAACTAAATAGAATATTACTGATTGCAACACTTATTCATGGTAGGGCTTTTGGTAACCTTCTTTTCAGTTTCTTGCCAACAGCCAATTTTCTCTCAATTAAAGCATGATATTAGCACTCACGAGGGCATAAACAGAAATAACTATGCTATGGAATATCATGCCTTGATTATGAGCTTAAAGTGTGGCTGCGCAGATGGATTCTCTTTCTATACACATATTAGTGTGCTAATGTTTTTTGGGAGTGACAAGATGAGAGGGACTCGCCACCTGCTTGTTCACAAGTGGATGGATGGAGGCTTCATGTAAGTATATAAAAAAAAAAGAAGCAAAATACAGAACTCCTTAGGTTGTAAAATTCACGTTCAACTAAGATTTTCATAAGAAAAAAAAGTCCATCAAAACTGTGATCGTGTTGATGTCAGGCCGGACTTAAGCAGATCTTGTGAAACTTCGGTTAACTGTGTATTTAAAGAATTTCTTCCAAAAGTGTGTTTGTTTCTTGTCTTTTTTATTTGTATTTTTTTACTAGTTTGAGATGCCACAGTTGATGGCAATGTATGAAAGCTGTTATATAAGAAACCATCCATCCATTCGTACAACATCAATCCATCCATCCATCAATCCATTCAACATCCACTCGTCCAACATCCATCCATCCGTCCATCCATCTATCCTCCATCCATCTGTCCATCCAGCCAACATCCATTTCTCCAATATCCATCCGTCCATCTATCCTCCATCCGTCCATCCATCTATCTTCCATCCGTCCATCCTTCCAACATCCATTCGTCCAACATCCATCCAACATCCATCCATCCGTCTATCCTCCATCCGTCCATCCATCCAATATCCATTCATTCAACATCCATTCATCTGTCCGTCCATCTATCCTCCATCCGTCCATCCTTCCAACATCCATTCGTCCAACATCCATCCATCCGTCCATCCGTCTATCCTCCATCCGTCCATCCATCCAATATCCATTCATCCAACATCCATTCATCTGTCCGTCCATCTATCCTCCATCCGTCCATCCTTCCAACATCCATTCGTCCAACATCCATCCAACATCCGTCCATCTGTCTATCCTCCATCCGTCCATCCATCCAATATCCATTCATCCAACATCCATTCATCTGTCCGTCCATCTATCCTCCATCCGTCCATCCTTCCAACATCCATTCGTCCAACATCCATCCAACATCCGTCCATCTGTCTATCCTCCATCCGTCCATCCATCCAATATCCATTCATCCAACATCCATTCATCTGTCCGTCCATCTATCCTCCATCCGTCCATCCTTCCAACATCCATTCGTCCAACATCCATCCAACATCCGTCCATCCGTCTATCCTCCATCCAACATCCATCCAATATCCATTCATCCAACATCCATTCATCTGTCCGTCCATCTATCCTCCATCCGTCCATCCTTCCAACATCCATTCGTCCAACATCCATCCAACATCCGTCCATCTGTCTATCCTCCATCCGTCCATGCATCCAATATCCATTCATCCAACATCCATTCATCTGTCCGTCCATCTATCCTCCATCTGTACATCCTTCCCGCATCCATTTGTCCAACATCCATCCATCCATCCATCCATCCATCCATCTATCCTCCATCTGTCCATCCATCCAACATCCATTCATCCAACATCCATCCATCTGTCCATCCATCTATCATCCATCCATCCATCCGTCCTCTGTAGCCTATCCAAGAGGACTTTGTGCAAGAGGCAGGGTACACCCTGACCTGATTGCCATCCAACTTAACCCTAACACTATGTGCTCACTAAAATTCAGTATGTTGGGAGATTTTTGTAACAGTATTTGAGAAAAATAGGACTTAGAAGAAAGTCTTGGACCTTTGAGTATAAAAATGGGAGCAAAAACAAAATAGTTGTGTTTTAATTTTTTGCAGTGCATGTGGTTAACTTTTCTTTCAACACATATGAGTATGAAAATGTTTTTCTAGTGCAGCAGTTTGAGACTGAAAATATGAAAAGAAAATCTATTGCTTTTACAGGTATTACACATATTAGCAGCTATGTCAAATGGAGCAAGGTCAGATTTCTGAATTTCATTGGGTCTTATTTGTTTGTGTGGGGTTTTTGTGCCATGGAATGCAAGCTGAAGTACATGCGGTATTTTAACCATACAGACCTCTGTACATTCAAAAAATAATAATTCTACAGGAAATGCAATTATGCCATTGCAAATGTTTGCCAATGCAATTAATTTGTCTCACCGTTGAACGGTTACTATAATGAAGACTTTTTGTTCATTTGTACAGTTTTTCAAATAACATTTTAACATTCTTACAGCGAACGTAACAATCTGAACACAATTACAATAATGTAATACGTCAGACAGATGTAATGGAAAAGTTGAAGAACTGTTAAAAACCAGAATAGAATAGAACATGTTATTTAGTCAGTCAAAGGATGACATTCCTTGTAAATATAGTTGTACCTTAAGATACGAGACAGGAGATACTTGCGAGACATGAGTCGTCGTTTGGCCGATTATTTGATTTTGAAAAATAGGAAATTTGAGAGATGAGCACTGTATTATGGTAGCAAACTCAACTCACTGAACAAGAAGCAGAAGTTTGGTGATTACCCTGGAGAACCCAAGAACCCTTTTCTTCTTTGGAAAATTATGAATTGTACATTAAATGACTGCTATAAGTTCACCGAACACCAAAATATATGTTTTTTCAATTTTAACCCTTTTTTTTTAACTAGCTCAGAGTTGCTAATTTATCAAAAATATATATATAAAACATACTCCTAGGCATTCTGCAACATGATATGAAATAGATTAACAACAAAAAAACACAATTTTACCATCTGATGGTTTGCTGAGAAGATGGTTTTGTTTGGATTGATTTCCAGCTCAACAAAACAGCATGTTGCCAGCCATCTTGTCACCACCACTCTGCACTCTGCAATATTCATCCACTAGATGGCCCCATGCAGGGGTCAGAAGTGGCACTCTGGACTTTTGAAGTTAAATTTGTAAAAAAAAAAAAGAAAAGAAAAAGGTCGTTGTTATTTGAGTAGCAGAATTTATAGGGGTCAAATTTGACCCCGTGGGTTCTCCAGGGTTTTAAACAAATCATCTGGAAAAGGACCAAGGAAAATAAACATACATGAAGATGAGAGTGGTACTCGACTGGAAGTCAGCGGCGAGTTGGCTGAAGTTAGCAGGATGCTGTCTTAGTAAATGGCAGCAGCTGCTCGCAGTTCGAGAGAGCATGTCCCAGTCAGAGGAGAAAAGCGATGGCATCTACATTAATACTACCTTAATAGCCCATCTGGTGCTCCATAGGGTCCCTGACTGCGCCACCGACTCAAAGGCGTTTGACAGGCAGTCTCCAACGCACCAGACGCGCATGGCATGCCAAATGGAGGAGCGACGCCTCCGCGGCGCGCAGATCTGTCAAAACTCTCGCCGACGACGTTCGACGCACAGGCGAGCGAAGTTGAGGCAAGTTTTCACACGCGATCGCTTCCTGACACCAACCGAGGAAGAGAGGACGAGGGGGCACGAGAGCCACTTGGCTCGTCTTCCCTACGCGTGCTCGCCTGAAATTCGCACACTCGATCGCGTACACAAGCACACACACGCGCTCTCATGGCGGATGCTAAGCAGCCGTGACCAGATTAAACGTGAGTGAGAAAGCCAGGTTAAGATAAGCCAGTGGTGGATTCTCTGAGCTCTGATGGCAAAGTAAGATAGCAAATATTATTTTCGCTGCGAGTCACAGCCTCGCTATGTAAACAAATACTGGAACAAATTACTTCATTGGAGGAAAAATGTGGACGGTCTTATCAAAACACCACAGGGGGGTTCTTCTTATAATTGGCATAATTGGTTGATGGAGCAGGGTGCGGTCCATGATGTGCCACGGTGATGTACTTTGGGAGAACTGGCTTTAGGTCTATAGATTGCGCTTTTAGATGTTAAAAAAAATACTTGAGATGCATAAAAACTAACTTTTGTGTTGCAAACTCTCTCTCTCATATATATATATATATATATATATATATATATATATATATATATATATATATATATATATTTGAATCGTTCCACTTTGGAATATATCAAGATAGTTATCAAATCATCTTGTATTGTGTGTATATATATATATATATACACACAATTCATATATATATATATATATATATATATATGCACAATACAAGATGATTATATATATATATATATATATATATATACACAATACATATATATATATATATATATATATATATATATATATATACACACACAATACAAGATGATTTGATAACTATCTTGATATATTCCAAAGTGGAACGATTCAAATCGATCCCACTTGAAAAATATAAAAAATATTTTCTGGTTCAAACCGTTTTTTGTTAGACCTCTAATGTGCGGCCAACCATCTTTCACTAAGCAAGGTTTTCTAGCCAGCCACTATTGAATTCTTTACAGTTTTTTTCTCTACCTGCCAGCACACATCAGAGTCCCACAAGTCGGTATCACAGTCCTGGGGCTGAGCCTCTTTTTCAAAATGACTAAACTACACACTAAGGTAAAACACAGGCATGTTTGCCACCACTCTGTACTGCATTTTACACTTTTTTCTTTAGGCCATTTTGGAGTGATAGCAGCAGTTCAAAGATGGAATGGAAGGCTCTTTTAGAAAATGCATTTCAAATGGCTTATCCTGTAAGGTATCCCCAGAGGACACCTCGGGGATAAACCTCAGCAGCAAAGGAAGATAGCTGGAGAAGAAAAATAAAATTGGAACCAAGACACAGCCGTGACTAAAACAGGAAAAAAAGATAGAAAAAATAAGTATCCTCTTAACCTGCTGACGCCTCTTCAGTGGAAGCACCGCTACTCAAGCGTTACTGTTGACTTGATGCATATATTCACTTTCTGTAAATTCAGTTGAAAAAAAAAAAAGACTGATTGTGTGATTTTTCTTCATTTTTTTTCTTCATTTTTCTTCGTCTGCTATTTCGACAGCCAGCCGAGTTGATTTCTCAGTGATTTGGCCTTGGAAAAACGAAATCTTATTTTGGCATAAACCAATATTTTATTTTGAGTAACTTCAAATTAATTTGCTTTTTTTTCCTTCTGATTCTTTAGCAAGTGAACTTTTTATGTTGCAAAGCTTCATGCTGAAATATTTTTATGACTGGTATGAAATTGTCATCAGATATAGACCATGGGATAGTGTTGGGATTAACATTAGTGCTAAGCGGAATGAACATTTGACTAGATTTTCTTTAAGTGACCAATCGGGAAAATAAAAGATCAATTATCGCAATCCGTTTTTACATACAATTGTCAAAATTCTGAACAATCAAATAATGGACTAGTTGATCACGCCTTTCCCAAGTGGCAACATTACTGTATTTAAAAAGCCAAGACAAAATGCGTTAAGGATGAAGAGTGCTAGAGAGGATGTCTGGAAAAAAAATGGGAACCAACTAAATTGATTCGGTTGGATTTGAAAGCAAAAAAAAAAAAAGCAGGAACTTTTCAACTTTTTCTCTCATTCCCAGATGTGTTGCAGGCAATGCGTTGCCTTTTGAAGAGCTCGTGGCAAAGGAAGCAATATGCGAATACAGAGAAACCGCTCTACTACTTCACTCCTTTTTCATATTCTTCCTCTCCATCTCTTCTCTCCCCACATCTTCCTCTCTTCATCGTTCTCTCTCTGGACCTCGCTGTTTCTTAGTGGCTTGGGGGGGGGGGGGGGGGCTGTTTTGCGGCACTGGGAGTGAACCTTCACTATCTCCTCGAGCATACACCGCAGCTGTCCCGTTACAAACAATCACTTGATCAATATATAGGTTCTCCAATAATAACAATAGTTTAAGAGCAAACTAAACTCATTTAAATACATTTACTACAAATTCTTTGTTTTGCTGTAAATAATCTGGATTTGTCTCCTAAATGTAACCAGCACTCATCTTGTAATGTACCTTAGAACCACTAGAGGGCGCTTACATTATTGTTTAGGTTCTGTGCGGTAATCTATATGACTCAAAATAAGGCCTGTGACAGAAAAATGAGTGACCTCAGCTTTATGCTATACTTTAATATATAGATCATATATATAAGTGTTCCTCGTGTGTCTGTGTGTGAAGACTGATGTCCCAGTGTGTGAATTTGGAGGTGATAATTTTGCAGAGGCGCAGAAGCTGGTGCTCGGGTGTTTATGATGACAATAACAGAGAGCGTGTCTGGGCGTGCTTTCAATCGGCTGCCCAAAAGTAATCTGACTAAGGCCGGTCATCCCAACTTCATCAAAAACAGTAGGAAATCTGCAAATGATGTATTACATCCTGTGGCGATTCATCAGTTGCACATGTCAGAATGATGCTGAGCTGAAAATTAAAAGGCATCTTTCATCAAAATTATTTACCTAATATAGATGGAAAGTGGAAGTCAAGACTGAGGGTGAACTTTGAGGATTTTCATGTTCAGTTAGAAACTTATCTATCTGAAGATTATAGTATGAAGTACATTGTTTTGCTCGAGCACAGAATCTGATATTCATTAAAAAGGAAAAAAAATCATAATAAAGGGATTACCATCATGACATCGTGATTATTTATTGTACAGGCAGTGTTTTAAGAAACATTTTAACATTGGATGATTTTTGCAGATTTTTTTTAAATTATTTTTTATTATTTTATTTTTATTATTATTTTTTTTTTTACACATTTATACATTACAGCATAATACAAAGGTAATGACTTTCAAACTCCCCACAATTTTTGGGGCCATTTTTTTCTCTGTTGTAAAGTTAAACAAATACTAAAGTAGAGTAAAATAGTTAAATGTTCTTTCTTCAATTCATGTCATTATTGTAAGTGCTAAGTTATTTTATTCATTGTATCTGTTTTTTCACTTAACCGGCCAATTAATCAGTTATCTGACTACAGATTACTTTTCAGTGTGAATACTGTATATTATTCTTTTATCATTATTATTGACATAGCCCAATGGACATTTGCCCAATATTTTTTTCTTTAATAGCAAAACACTAGATTGAAAATGAAGCCAGCCTTTTTAAGGAAGTGAAGGACGACTATATAGATGAGGAGGAAGGCGGGAGCATTGAAACACTAGCGTGATGGATGTACATTATAACACCTGCATCTGGCAACAGCTGCTGTATCATTTCTGACCGCCAGCTTGACATATAAATATTGCTTCGATCCGTCTTGTAGTAGCAAGTCTAAATAATAGGGGTGTGAATTGCCTGGTACCTGGCGATTCGATTCGTATCACGATTCATAGGTCACGATTTGATTCGATACCGATTAATCCCGATACGAATCTATAAATTGATTATTGCGATTTAAAAAAAAAAAATTTTTTTGAACTCACATTTGGAAAATACTTATCAGTAAACTTGTACATGTACACTGTAAAATTTGTATGAAAATGTATTTATTTATCTGAAAATTCAGGTTGCAGTCTGTTTCATGTTTGAACAGCAATGAAATCAAATATTAAGGCTTAATGTTCCATTAATATAACATTCTTCCATGCTTAATGTGTGAATCCTAACAAGTAAGACGTTTTGTTGAATATTCCCATGTAAAAATTATGTTTAAAAATCGGTTCGGCCGCATATCGAATCGATTCGAGAATTGCGCGCTGTAATATCGCGATATATTGCCGAATCGATTTTTTTCTAACACCCCTACTAAATAACTTTAACAAGTCAATAACCACTTTAAATTATGTTTTGCAACATATTGAGATTGTATTTGTTTAAATGGCATGTATATCATTTTGCCCATTCTGTGCTTTAGTCTTCTTCTCTTTTTTTTTAAAACCCATAAACCGACCCAAAAATGAGCAGTATACAAAAAAGGGCAGACCAAATCCATCCATTTTCTTCTACGTTTTTTTTCCCCCAACATTCCGATATTATATTTGTGTGTGTACATGATATTGTAAATGAAGAACACACGTGCTGGCCCATCAACTATCTCAGCAGCCTCATGTCTGTTTTCATTCATGTGTTCCTCTTGACGAGAACAGATGTTGGGAAAGCCACCAAATTGGAGTTGAAGCTGCACTATAATTACTGTGATTTTAATCAGGGTCTGGCATTTTGACCCATTTATTTTCTTACAGTGCTGATTGCACTGCAGCACAGTTGCGACAAAAGTGTAGCCAGTAATTAACCTTTACATCAGATGTATATCACAACCAACACACAACATGTCTAATTAAAAAAAAAAAAAAAAAACTTTGTTATTTTAATAATAAATAAAATATCTTTTAATTGCGGGGAAATGAAGTAACAGATCCCTATTATTTTTCTTTAGGTTTAAATTCATGAAATGCAAAATAAGTCAACCAGATGCACAAAGCAGTTAAAAGCTTCCACGAGCATGTAGAAACATCCCAATCTTCCCTTTTCCATTTTCACCAGTCGCAGTAATTTTCACATCAGTGATAATAAAGCAGATTGATTATTCATTTCCATGCGTCAACACCATTTAATTGTACCGCGAGAACACTCCAACCTGGGGTCAGAGGGGCTCTCCCTCATTTACAAAGAGACCCATCAACAACACAAAGACACCCCTCGCATCTCACACAATCCTTTCACTCTATCACGAGCACACGCGCATCTGGAACATGCCCAGACTGCATTTGCCTAAAAAAAAAAAAAAAAAAAAAAAGAGGGGGGAAAAAAAGCCTTCTTTTCATCAAGCACATACTGTGCCCGCTCTCGGTCCCATGCCGCCATTTTCTTCCACTTCTCAATTAATATCCTTTCGGTGACATAGCATAGTACTGTAAATTCTAACAATGAAAGCACAGTAGAGAAATTTAATAATTCTGTTTAGAGTTCCTATCACTTTGCTGCCGAAGAAGAAACTTGATTTGTTTTACCTGCATCAAATCCAACAACGTACGTTTATTAAAAATGTTCCCAGGAAATTTTGGAGACAGTACACCTTAAAATAGTCATTTAAAATATATTATCTTTGTAATGTAGGCATGTTCAATACCACTTTTTTTTTTACAGACTGATAACAGTACAAGTACTCCAACTCTTCAATAGACACTGATACCAGATACAGATACCACTTGTATTTTTGATACAAAAAATAATAATAATAAAAACAATGAGAGGTAATTTTAAAGAAAAACGTGCACGAAATTAATGGCAATTTTCCTTTCTTTTAATTTTTAATTTCTAGTTACTGATTGTAAAGCAGCCACAAGAGTTCACAAGTACCGATACCTTATAATAAGTAACTATCGTCTCAATACCGATACCCTAAAGCAGGTATGTTGAAACATTTTCCTCTGAGGGCCACTTACAGCAAAGGCCACTGATTTTCTTTATTTTTTTTTTCTATTTTTTTGTAAAACTAATCAATCAAGCAAGCAACTACACATTGTTTATTTTTGTTGTTTTGAAAAACTGCTACATCAAGGAAAATGGTTTAGGATTTATTTATTTATTTGTTAGGTTTGTCTGTTTCCCACTAGATCAGTCCCTCCACTGATTCGCAGTTGAGAACATTCAGAACCAAAACAGAGCAAACTGTAGTAAGCATACCACACTTGAGGACCAATATTGCGATACGTTCACAAATCGGACCTTATCTTGTTATGAAGAGAAATTCTGTCTCGTATTTTAACTGTAAATTCACGCGTCTCCTCGCATATCTAGAAATGTCGTGACAGTAGTCAACATCGCGCTTCCCGCTAGTTTTTCGACTGCTACACTTGTAACACGATGTAGTCGATAGAATCGTTTTCATGAAACAGAAACTGGCACCGTATTGTGTCTTGAACAGAGATTTGAGTGATGGTATCAACTTCTGCATTGTACACAGCCAAAGATTAGTGTGCCTATGAAATGTGAATCATCCAATGTCCTCCTTTCACCTTTTCTGTTCCTCTCCTTCCTTAGCTAAGGCATGGTTGTGGTTTCCAGGATCTGCTTTGGAAATGTTTTCCCGTGGAGCTCTTGGAAGAAGTGCCCTCATCTGGCCCTTTCGGAGCTGTCATTAGGCCGCTCCAAACTTTTCATCCCCGGGCCTCTGAGACCTCAAACTGCCAAATTGGTTGAATTATGGTCAGTTATGTGGAGTGGACCTTGTGTCACGACGGAGAGGCCTTAGTCAGTGGAACAAAACCACACTTCTCACTATTAAGAGGTGGCCTGATACTTGCGCAGGAAAAACTGTGGCTCTCAGTGGGAGGACGGCAAGTATCCTACCAATGGAAGCATCAATTTTGTCCATATTTGGGCTTCCACATTACTGTAAGTATTGCTGCATTTTGGGCGAGAGGCAGGTACAGACTGGCAGCCAGTTAATGGCACAACCATTATTGAATTCCAGGTCAAGAGCAAACATTTAAAAACTGTTTGAATCCTCTTGAGAAGAGAAGTATAAGCAAACAAAATGGCGGTGTTCACAATTAACCAATCACGTTCACACTCATGTTAAATGTTCAGAATAGGCAAAGACCTGCCAAAATTTAAAGTCATTTCATTTCCTGTTAAAGTGACTTTGTTTTTGCTTAGAAGCTTCAGGTTTACTTACTATCACTGGCTTGCGTCTCTCTCTCTCTCTCTCTCTCTCTCTCTCTCTCTCTCTCTCTCTCTCTCTCTCTCGAACGTTATTAGCCTACCGATTTTACTTTTATTTGGAAGACTTGCAAATAGTAGGAACGTCTTTCCCTTACTTGGTGCATTAGTAAAAATATGAATCTTTACATTTATAATTGAATCCAATGCAGTTGCGTTAATCATTGAGAGCATGACCTGATCAAAACAATAAATAATAATGGAAATCAATTACAACTACAGTGCTATGTAAATAAAGTGGCAAAAACACTAAAATCACGACATGCACATTCCTGTGACGGTTTTTATGCTACGGTTCCAGTAGTTAATAAATGATTAAAAAAATTTTTACATAAGAGACACAGTCATAGTGCATAATTATGCATCCACATTTTGTGTTTTTATGTCCAATTTCTTACCTTACTTCTTTTGGGGGGTATTTGTGTTTTGCTTTTTCTTTGATTTAATGCACAGTTTAATTACTGTTACATGCATGCACTCCGTTTAGGTAGGTGGCGGTAATGTACCAAACGCACCTGCCAACCGCGAAAGAAGAAGTCATGCATTACCGCCAGTGGCCTTCTTCATAGCCACAGGTATCTATGCTAAACAAGGGGGGCGCTAAAGAACCAAAAGTATTTGACAACCATCAAATGGAAGTAGAAGAAGAAATCCGTAATCTCGTGTACGTTATAGTGTGACTTATTTAGAGCAGCAAAACGCGCAGTAAACGATCAGGATTCTACTTTTGGCTCCAATGTGACGCAGGATTTCAGTTAAGGTAAGACATTTAAAACTACTACAAAAAGAAAAGCTTTCTCATAGTGCATCTGTCTAAAGGAAATGTGTTTGCATGTGTGTATTTTTCGAGAGGGAGACCCGCGATGGGATCCGCTTGCATTAAAACGCAGCCCATTTTTAAAGTTATATAGCAATCAGCAGCTCATGCTTGAGCTGTTTCATTTCTTTTGTAAACACTGGGCTCCTTTTGGGGTACTCTGATTAAGAGAAGGGCACATTTAAACAACGCTCACCCAAGGTTTTGTACGAGTACTAGGGCACATTAATTTACCGGGAAAAAAACGTTTTAAAAGTATACCTGGTTTTATGAATCGATATTGGGCTATGAAGAGCAGTTTCGATTCAATGTCGATATATTGATATTTTAAACCCAACCCTACTTACTATTACTGTCTGAACTAGCTCAGCAGAAGGAGGACAGGGGTCTAGCTCTCCAATCAAGCCAGCTGAGGAGAGGGTCAAAGGTAAACTAGTGACCCAGGCAATGAATAGTTGCTGAGCATGTGGGAATTAGAATGAGGTGCTGTGAGAACGACTTGGCTCCATGAATGTAAGTGTTTACCATCTACAAGGCTTTATTTGCAAACTGAAGGTCCCACGTTTCTGCTTTGGCAGCGGTGAATTGGGGTCAGGTTCACGCAATCTCCATTGCAAGAGCTCCTGGCATACATTTAAGCTTGCACATTTTTCACTTAAGTATGAAGTCCAGTCTTGTTGGTATTCAAGGTTGCTGACTTCAAATCAATTCTGGAATTCCCAGCTAGCTGTAGAATTTTAAATAGTAATGAAGACAAGCCTTTTGGAACTGTTTCTATCTATTAAATTTTTTATCCTGGTTTTATTGCATACACAGTAGTATCATTTGGAAAAAATGGAATTCATTTAGGCATTATTTGTATGTCCCACATTTCAGCATTTAGATTTTTATACCAGGTTCTCTGTTAAGTTATACGTATATTATACACAAGTAGTGCTGTCGCTATTTAATATTTTTAGAATCGATTAATTTATTGATTATTTAATCGACTACTTGGATTCATTTTAAGTTTGTATTAAAATGTGTTACAAATACATTTCCTCTCCCCTGATGACTGTGTAACCGGTGATTGCTGTTTATTTCGTACTTTGTCTTCGTATTGTGATTTTAAAAAAAAGAAAGAAGTAAAAACAGGTATCTTATTTTGATTAAACATAGAAGATAATCAGTTTTCTTTCATGAAGGACTACAGAAATTACTGAACAATTACTGTTGAGGATTTGGACAATTTTAAATTAAAAAATGACTCCAAACGATTACTCAAAATAGTTGTCGCTTTATTTGCTCATCGATTACTTAAAATGTAATTTTGACGGCTCTATTTACAAGTTTATCCTTACATGTTATTGCTGGCAGAGGAAGACTCTGGTGTTGTTTCGTCTTCTATGTAAACAGCTGTCAGCCTCCCATGCTTGCACAATTAACAGGCATCTAATTGGTAATAATGATTTTTGCTTTAGTAAATTGAGAAGACGCAGCTGTTGATAGACGCTTCTGGGAACAGAGTGCGACACTTGTCTGCAATCTGCAAGTGGTGGTCCACAAACAAACAGTGGCACAGTCTTATCAAACCAAAGTGGAGTGTTAAGTTCAATTTGTTGGCCCGCTTATTCTGTTATTTACGGCAGTTGTCGATTGTCGTGAAAATTCCGACTAGATGGACCTCAAAAGTGTGTGTTTCTGACTTTAGAGCTTCGAAGTGCTAAAGTCTGACCCCCCCCCACTGTTAGTTGTTGTTTATCAGTGCAAACGTGCTCACTCTCTATACATGAGCCAGACGTTACAAGAGCAAAAATGAGGGGAAAAACAAAACAGCATTGATAGGCTAAAGTTTCAAGTATTTAGTGTGGCCTCATTTTCCACTTGAACATTAGCGGAAACCTTCTTCTTTGAAACACCTGCATCTGTCCTGGTACTTTTGCATTTTGGAGGTTAGAAAACATGCCACAACCTTCTATTCAGATGGAATGGCCCTTGAGAGCAGTGAATTGAGTTTGTTGTTAGAAAGTTGCACACTAGCTGGCCTTCGCTTACCCATGAATGCATCTAAACTTTAGTTAAGGACATAGTCAATACAACTCTACTCGTAACGGTAACTTGTAAAGAATCAGACTTTTTACCGTATTGTTTTAGGGATGCTCGTCAAGTTGCCTTTTGGCTCCTTTTAACGTCACCCCTCCGCCATGTGTAGACTTATGATTTCATCAACTGAAAGCAGACGTGCCAAGGCCGCGATTCAACAATAAAATGCTATGAAATAGTGTAGTGCACACAAGGACGCAGCCTTGTGACCAGCAGAGAATCAGGCAGCAAGCGATGAATTAAATTGTGTCAGATGTCGTCAAACTTTTCCTGCTGGAAATGTTCGGAAAAGTACAATAAACATGTTTCCATCTGTATCATTGAAATGAATGTAAATTGTATAGCCAGCCCCTTTGCTTTCAGGCTTCCCCTTATCAGTCGGAGGAAAGACTTGAGTGCGTGGGTTGTAGAGAAGTAATGTCAAACGGCTTGATTGTGTAAAAGAGAGGATTAAACGCATTCTTTGCAACGAGAGAAGAGGTTCCCAGCTACAGTACTAGCTGACATCTTACAATATCTAGCAGCCCAACTGTGGCCTAATCTGTGGGTTTTACATGACTGCAAATAATTTCCATTCGTCAGACTGACAATAGAAGCGCCACCTTGTTCTGCTTCGTGGATTACTGTACAGAGCATCCTGTCCTGCTCCCACATAGACCCCTGACAAAGGATTTAATTGAATATCCACCCGTAGCTAATTTGTTGTGCACTGTGTGGGAACACGCAGAGACAGAAGGCTACAAGCCTCAACAAAAACACACACGGGCATTTGTTGTTGTGCTGCTTGCGGTTTCAATATTCAAGTCAATCTGGATGTACATACAAATATATGGATGTTCATACAGATACAGTATGTGGATGTGTCAATGAGATATTTGAGGATACAATGATACAATGCAACAATAAACAGACTCTTTTTTTTACTTTTTTATGTACACTCTAAAAAGAGAATTGTTAAACCAACTTAACAATTAGAAATTTAATTGTTGACAACTTAAAAAAAATGTTTCTATTGGGAACACACTATTGAATTGTTAGTCCAAAATAGTCAATGAGATATTTGAGGATACAATGGCAACAATAAACAGACTGTGTTATCTTAATTTTTGTATGTACACTCTAAAAAGAGAATTGTTAAACCAATTTAACAATTAGAAATTTAATTGTTGACAACTTAAAAAAATGTTTCTACTGGTAAGAGACTATTGAATTGTTAGTCCAAAATGAATATATTAAGTTTAATTAATTACGAGTTCATGAAAGGATCTTTGTGCAGATTGTCACTTTTTTTTTTTTTTTTACTCGCGACTGCCACTTCTGGCCCAAAGCGCGATCTTAAAGCGACAGCCACAGTTGAAAAACGAAGACAGGACTTCAAATGAGGTAAGAAAAACTCCGCCCCTCCCCAAAGAAACTGGAGTGTGCAGGTCCCGCACACCCTCCTAATAAAGGAAAGATAAAAGCTGATAGGTGCAGTCAGAGTAAAACAGTCAGGGCTCTTTGTACTCATCTGGGCATTGGTGGAGCATGCATGATGTAGAAAAAGCTTTAATGTTATCTTTTGAAACGGCACAATGCACCTTTAAACTTAATACTTTGGATTGGAGTCCCTTTGGATTAATTTAATTCCGGTGAATATATTAAGTTTAATGAGCTCATAGTTCATTCATCTTAATATATTCACTTTGGACTAACTTAATTCAATTGTGTGTTACTGTTAGAATAAATGTACATAAGTTATCCCATATTTACTCTTAAAGTATTGCAAAGCATGACTCATGCTTTTGCAGCTGCAGAACAGGAACTGTTTCCTCATCACAAGATAAGGACCGAAACATTTTGTTGTTGGAACGCCCTGCTTGGGAAAGTGTGCCTCAGAGCGAGTAAGAGATTGTAACTGTGCACATCTCTGTCCGTTCTCCTCACGAGCGAAAAAATATCTAGGTCTCTTGTCTCCATTCCTTGTCTGTTGTCTATTAAATGTTCTAGGTTGATTGAACCTGACAGTTACCAATTGAAGCATTTATTTTTTATTTTTTACAAGTTAATCAATAACTAAATTTGTAATCTAAAGTTTTTAGAGTGTAGATTTGCTGCAGCCTGCAGTGGTCCGCTTTCTTTCTCTGCCCATCAATAAAATTTGTCTCTTAACTGTGGCAGAAAATTACATTTTAAGAAGTAAATACAGGAGAACTTCATTGATTGAGTTCACTGTGGACTGTTTTTCACAGTTTTCCTCTGTATTAATTGGAAAACTGGATTGCTATAAGCCACAGTGAGTTGCGCTGAGTGGTCATGAGTTAACAGTTGTTCCTTAATTTTTTAGTATGGCCACATAAACAAAATATAGACTCGATTCAATTATTATTAACATAATTTAATTACATGGAAGTGTGGAGTGAGAGATAATAATTTTTTTTATACCCTTGACCATAAATAAACCCTTCTTATGCTGTTTGTTTATCAACTGGCAGATTTGATATACTTATTCTTAAATACATATAATCATCCACTTTAGCTTCACATTACACTTGCGCTTAAGCTAATTAATCCTCAGTGTTTGTCATTCACAAACAATGTGATTGACTTGATTTCCATTCCTGTGTATCTTCTGGGATGACGGTTTTTCCTAAAACATTATTTAGTGCCATTAGTGCTGTTTGTGTCCTTGTCTTTAGGTAAATACTCACTTAAGAGTGACTTTGACTTTGTACAATCTAGATGCTTCTGCTGGTTGGTGGTGATGAATCCTGTATTAGGGCCCCTGTGACATTTGGACTGTGCCTGTGTAGACTTTTGGAAGTGACAGCAGTGCTCCATCCCACATGATTGTGTTAAATAAAACACTGCCCACATGTTTGCCTTAAACTAAGTAGCCCTTAACTGTTTGGACAGACAGCTGGCAGTTGCACTTAATGTATTTGTTTATTTTCGAGATAAGCGGCCTCTTTTACGGATAAGCAGCTGATGCTTCCCTTCTGTCAAGCTGGGACAGGCAGTGGGAAGATAAAATAGTCTGTTAATCTGGTGCTGGTGAGCGGAGAGAGTGATGTTATTGACCTACGCTGGCAGCAATGTGTTTCAATTATACTCCGCTGTCCATTTGTCAGGCAAGCCAAGTGATGGGAGTGGGGGGGGGGGGGCATGGAGTTCAGGCCTGGGTTAGAGTCGTTCTCCATCACTTATGATGTGTTTTATAGGAAAGTGCTTTAATTGAATTACCCAATTTATTCTTCAAGCAACAACGCCCTGGCCCGGATCGGTGATGTGAGACAATTAGATACATGTTTAAAATAAGGGCCGTGCGCAGATGTCATCTCTCTATGGCCTAAATGGAGATAGACAAACACTGACTTTAACAATCCTGAATGTGTTGTTATAAAATGGACCATACCCTAACTAGTCTTATTTGGTAGTACAGTACATTTGCTTGAAAACATTCACAATCCACCAAATGGATCAATTAATTGATTAGGCGATTATGCTGCCTGTTTCTAACTTTTTGGGTTAAGCGTACTTATAGGGCTAAAATGTTACTTTGTAGTAATAGATGGGCCGGATTTAGTAGTTATCGATGAACTGATTACAATTAATTTTACTCAATCCGAATATGGAACAAGCTTTGTCCTTGAAAATGGCACACATGAGCTTGTAACACATTTTTTCTTGCCCAACAAGTGTGCTCTATCCACTTGGGCTGCTGTAGAAACACAAAGTTTCCGTGTCCAGTACCCTGGAATCTGAGGCTTTCATTTTCAGTTTTTCTTATTTTGTTCTACAACAGGCTCCATTTCCTTTGCTGAGATGCTAAGATGCCTTTTTTATTTAAGTTTGAACAAGGCATTTGCTTATTGTTGGATAATAGTGTCATGTTGGAGTAAATGGTCCCAACAGAAAAGTGTTTTTTAGTATTAAGTATTTTTAGTCATTCGACCCTATTGATAAAGTCGTTGTTTGAGAGGCTCTTATTACTTTATAAAGGAATCCTACACTGAAAACGGTGTTTTTAGCATTTAGCTTACATTTTACCAAGACATTTAAAAAAACTTTATCAAGATGTTCGAACGACTTCATCAAGACCAGGGGTGGCCAAGTTTGGTCTCTTTTCTTCAGCGCGGCTGAATCTAATGATCAGCTCGTCAGCAAGCTTTGCAGAACCCTGATAACGATCCTGATCATGAATCAGGTGTGTTAGTGGAGAGACACATGGAAAACAGGCTGGATAGTGGCTCGCGAGGACCAAAATTTGGCCACCCCTGATCAAGACGTTTGAAGGACTTTGCAGTACGTTGGAGTGACATAGCCCAGTCAAAACTGTAAATTCACATTGCCGGTTCCACTCTTCTGTAGTACAGACGCTCCCCTACTTATGAACATTCGAGTTACGAACAACGGTACATACGAACATGTATGCGCGCATGTCAAAAAATGTTCGGAAAGAGATGCTGTAAGTTCGATTTTTTTATTGCGCACCTTTTTCCGAGTACTGTAGTGCTTCTTTCCGCCGCTAATACCGACGCTTGGCGCTGTGAGAGCTCACCCAGCATTGGAGGCTCAGCAACGTGTCGAGGAGGAGGAAGAAGAAGAAACGCCTGTCGCTCATAGATAAAGCCATCGCACTCTTCGAGCAGCAAGACCCAAATATTGAACGTTGCACAAAGGTTGCAAATCAATTGAAGGATGCCATACAGTGCTACCGCATCATTTATGATGAAAAAAGAAGAAAACTGTGCAATCGTCGTTAGATCGCTTCTTTCGGCCAGTTTCTAGTAAATCCTCCAAGGAAGATACTCATCAACCCTCATCTTCTTCCTACATTGAAGTTACGGAGGAGGAAGTAACTTTTGAAGCCCATTCCAGCGACGACGAAGAACCTCTCATGACATAAAATCCTCCTCTTCCTCCTCCATCAAATCCTTAAGCATCGAGTACATCTTCCAAAAGTAAATTAAACTTCATTTTATTCATCTTATTACGTACATGTACATACTGTGTGTGTCTCTCTCTCTCTAACATACGTAGTACAGTACTGTACGTATTCTCTTTAAACATAAATTATAATGCAAAATATAGCACTGAAGCAACTTACGAACAAATTCACCTTACGAACGATCGCTCGGAACGTAACTCGTTCGTAAGTTGGGGAGCGTCTGTATAGGGCAATGATTGATAGGCTATCAATAATCTTTCAGGCCTAACTCCTTGTCCTTACTTCAATGTGCAGTTGTATGCGTAGTCCGTGGGATTAAGAACACTTTTTTGGGGGGGCCTTTCAAATTTGTCCATTTGTCTCATACGAAAACAAAATAATGTAAAACCATATCTAGTGAAAAGTTTCCACTCCGACCTCAGCAGATTCTCTTGCATATTTTTGGGTAGATTTGCAAGTTGCGAATGGTTGCGCGGGATTAATTCCGATCAAGTTGAATGTATTCATCTCGAGCAGCTGGAAGAGGTCAAAGTGTTGCTTGTCTGAGACGGGCCATGCCGTCAATCACCTCAGCCGCAGTTGCAGGTGCGGAATGTTGCGCGAGTTAGCGGCGCGCCGGCCTACTTGCACTCTGGCCCGCACACCTGCTCGTTCACTACCATCTAATTGTCAATTCATTTATTTCCCGCAAGTCTACAACTCCTGCTGCGAGCGCCCACTTTCTGCGTCTAATCAGCGGTGGATCGTCACAGCTCCTCTTGTTAAGAGTGAAGAATAGCGAGTGGAAATGCTCTCCATGAGCATGCGTAATGTACACCAATTATGGTAATGTGGCGTGTTGCAGATGGTCCAGTTGTGATTGCCGCGTTTTTTCGTCGCGAGAGGCCGTCTGAAAATGTCTCGTAGAAAGACACGTGCTGCTCATTACTACGTATCTTCAACCAAGTATTTTTTTTGTCATTTTCTTCTGTGCAGTCTGTCCATGACACAGAATATGATTTGTAAAGTTGCACACCAGGTAACAAAATTGTTTTCAACGTGCAAAAGTCTACAATTAGAGTGATTTACTTAAAAAAAAAAAAAAACTTGCAGCATATTTTGTACTTTTATTGAGTATTTCTGGAAAAAGAAACACTATTTTTACTTGGGCACATTAAGCTACATTGCACTCATTGTTATTTTTATCTACAGGTGTTCATTATTGCTTGGACGTTCTACTATTTTTAAAGTCTGTTGTGTGGTGAGAAAGTACATGCAGTTAACTGTACTTTTCTAATTGTTATTTCGCTAACATAAGTTCTGCGCCCGTCTTACATTGAATATACGTAAGATAATGACAATAAACCAAATACCGAGCCCGTCAGTAAAATCTGGAAGCAGACAATAGCCTTAACTACTGCAACCTTTGTAGCGAGGGCTTCCTGCCAGCCATGATTCTTCTTCTTCTTTAGTGTGGTAATTACTGAGGATGTGCTGCAAATGTCACCGACCGAACCAAACCCCCCCCCCCCCCCCCCAAAAAATATTTTATTCAATCTATGTAGTCTAAAGGAAGCAATTTGGAAGAAAAACAAATAGTAGGTGTGCAACATGCACAGATTTAATTGAGATTCATGCATTTGGTACTGAAATGTAAAATACATTTATTGCATTTGCAAATATCGTAACTGAAAGCTTGCAATCAATGTTTTAAATAAAATGTGAAAAAAGTATTGCAAATTTAGTACCACTAATGAAAAATACTGGTGTGAAATACCATCTGGCTATCATTGTTGGTGAGAACATAAAGCGTCTCAATTCTCATCCTCTGTATTTGTGGACTAATTGACACACATTGATTTCAACTAATGATGGCCTACTAACACTTGCCTGCAAGTTGGCCTCCGTGACGTTATGAGCTCGGGGTAATTCAGGAGATTCAGCCAGGCAGCGTCATTATATTACCTGCGGAAATTGATGCCAGAGTATCTCCGCCTTGATTAGCTTTGTCTCAAATAACAATGATAGCTTTAAGTGTGTCTAATTGAAGCCGTGCTCACCCTCCCTCTCCCTGCAAAGCGCTTACTCATTTTGTCTGTCCTTTTAATAATTACATTATCATTTTAAACCCCCCTGCCTGTTCCTTGGGAAGTGGGAACGGCGCTTGTGTTGAAGTGAAATCTCATTATTGGTACTGAATTATGTGCAGTTTATTGATCCCCGTGGTGGATTATTGCGCGCTAAGTTAGTCTAGACAGAATAGTTAGCCAGATGACCGAGGGGGGTGGGATTGTATGGCCCCCAAGGGGAGAATTCCTGGGCTCACTTGGCAATTAATGCCTGGCAGGTCATGGAATTTAAGTTCACACTAAATTCACCAACACCTTGACATGAGAAGTGCTGTACTCGTAAAAAAAACATTGAGACTACAAATTAACCAAATGAGATGTTAAAGAGAAGCCACCTCGGCCTCATTGTTCCCATTTAGAAACCCGCACCCGGGAAAACGGCGTCGTTGAATTGGGCCACGACAGAGGGCGATAGATAGGCTTCAGTCGGACCCTTTTCTAATATCCGACGTAGGTTAGGCGAGGTTGTTTGTGTGATAAAGGGCTCATTGAATGTGTAAAGGCCAAAGTGCTGAGTAAGAGACCGCGCGGTGCATTCATCTCTATAAAGCCAGGGTTCCGCTTTAAAGCGATCCATCATTATCTTGATGAACGTTTCCTCCTTGCCATCCATGGCTAGCGGCTGTTTGTCCTTCAGCAGACTACATTGTGACTGATTTATTTATTTATTTATGGTCTTCAATACCAGCATTTTTCAGACCAATACCAGTACGAGTACTCAACCCTTGAGTAGTCGCCGATATCAATACCACTATAGTACTTTTGATCCATAAACATTTTCAAACCAATGACAGATACATTTAAAGAAACACCTACATACTGTACTCTTAAAATTGCATTAAATTAATGATAATATTCTATTCTTTTGTTCCTGATCATAAAACATATGGGACACCGTTGCGAATATTAATACCTTGAAATAGGTCCGGTTATTGGCCTGGTATCGGTATTCGCCCATCCCCAGTATTTATTTATTTATTTAGAAAAAATGTTTCATTCAAACTGCCCAAAGGAAATCCTTTAATAAATCACCAACTGTAATATCGAGAACAATATAAAGCATCAGAGGTGGATAGGAATGAGTTGCATTTAATCAATGACTTTTTCTTAAGTGACTTTTGGCATAAGATAACTCCACAAACTGTAATCTGCCTGTTAAGCCTTTTTTTTTTTTAAATAAAGTTTTTAATTTATTATTCTTTCGGTTAATGTGATAATGTTGGACTTGCAGTCTCTGGTGTTTCCATATTCCTATTTGATATTTTTGTCTATTTGTTGTCAATGCTTGATTAAAAATATCGAGAACAATATAAAGCATCAGTGGTGGATGGGAATGAGTGGCATTTAATCAATGGCTTTTACTTAAGTAACTTTTGGGATAAAAAATTTCCCTTACTTTCATAACTAGTGACATTTGACTCCCATTAGAACTCCACAAACTAATCTGCCTGTTAAGCCTTTTTTATTTATTTTTTTAAATAAAGTTTTTAATTTATTATTGTTTCGGTTAATGTGATAATGTTGGACTTGCAGTCTCTGGTGTTCCATATTCCTATTTTTGTCTATTTGTTGTCAATGCTTGATTTTCAAAAAAAAAATCAGAAGCTACTCATCAGTTGTGTATTAAATCACCGACTGTATTATTAATTCTAATATGAAACAAAATATTCTCTGACTTCTGACATCAGGGAACATTTACTTGCCATTGCCAAGTAATACGTACACATATACAGTATAGCCGGTTGAGGTTGCAATGCGCAACTCCTTTCATACGGGTGGCTTTAATCAAAAATCCTGGCTTGTTAGGTGATGCGGGGCCTTGCACGCCCAAGACTGATAGCCAACAATTTGACCTCAAAATGAGACTTTCCGTGTCTTTCCTGCGATTTGCTCTGTCATCTTTAATTTAGGTAAATACAGTACATATGGTACATGGATAAACCTGGCTGCAGTTGGAAGAGAAAAAGGAATTGATTCAGGGTGGAGATGAGAAGGAAGCAGCTTATTATCCTGCTTTTTTACTGCTCCTCTGCTGACTTAGAAAAACACAGCAGCCTTGACCTTGCATAGCAGCGCCCGTATACAGTACCTCTAACGATCTCTGAGTAGCTTAATGATAGGATATGTTGGTCCCCGACTCTTTGACTTCATTTTGACTATTCGTTTATGTGGTTCTGTCGCGCACACACACACACACACACACACACACACACTCAGCCTTGAAAAACTCTGTCAGCAGTTTGAGCTAGGAGTGTAGCAAATGAGCTGTCCTATTGAAACGAAATAAAAAGCAGAGTGCACTGTTTTGCTGAAAGTGCTGCTTTGTCAAAGCTTAGGAGACCAAGAAACATCCGACTTTAACTCGATACACAGTTTTAAGGCACTGACATTGTTATTCACTTTATTTTAGTGGTGGCTTTGTTTTTAGAGGAAGGCATCCATTGCAAATTGCGCTTCAAACATTGGAAATAATTTGCGAGCCTATCCCAACTAACTTTCGGCGTTGTAGTTAAACAATTTGAACAAAGTTCAAAGTTTTAGTATCGTTTGAGGAAGCTGCTGGAGAAAACTCACACAAGCGTGGGGAGAACATGGTAACTCCACACTGGCAAGTTAAAGCCGTTTTCCGCAAATTATTGAAGATACTGAACTGTTTTTCTCTTAGGGGTGTGCTCACTTTGTTGCCGTGGTATTAAGTTACAATGAATTTACACCTTTTTATAAGATGCACGCTGACGACTTTACTTTGTGTCCGTATAATTTCTTCAATGTTGTCCCGTGAAAAAAAAACCTTTTGTGAGTTATATATATATATATATATATATATATATATATATATATATATATATATATATATATATATATATATATATATATATATATATATATATATATATATATATATATATAAATAAAGAAAGAAAGATAAGTTGAATTTATTTTTCTTAATTCTTTTACAATCAATGTTGAATCTTTTGTCCCTTTACTTCTGTACTAGTCACATAATATTACTAGTCGTACAGCTTTGCATCAAAAAAAGGCCAACCAACCATGGTGCCATCCTCCATTTTTAAGGCGGAACTCATTTGCTCCCAATAACTTTTAAAAACATTCTATTTTTAATATTGCCATGGCCCTAAAAACGTTTGAATGTTTTTTTATGCTAGAGTATACAAAAGGCTTTACTGCAGCCTCTGAACAGGAGAGAACGCATAAAGCAATGGTAGTTATTACAAAAACGGCCAGCAAGTGGCAGCAGAGTATAAGAGATTAACCGGGGCCATGTTGTTGTGAATAAGGATGAAACTTTGCTGTATTCTAATGCTTATTGCTGCTAAACGGTTACAAATACATATATTTTTTACTCTTCTAATACGATTAAGTTACTTTGAGAATTAAATTTGCTTCTATACGGAAGTAATACTTTTCAGTACCACCAACTTTAGCACTTAACTCATTTGCTCCCAAAAACGTTTATAAACGTTCTATTTTAAATATTGCCATGGTCCCCAAAAAGTTTTTTTGTTTTTATGCTAGAGCATACAGAAGGCTTTGATGCAGCCTCTGACCCAAAGAGGATGCTTAAAGCAATGTTAGTTATTTCAAAAAAATAATCTGCCAGCAGGTGGGAGGGGAGTATAAGAGATCAACCAGGACCATGTGGCAACAAGCATTTTCCCCCACTGTTTTAAACAGATTTGTGAATAATGATGAAACTTGGCTATATTCTAATGCTAATTGCTGCAAAACGAAAACAGATACAAATATACTTTGTTTCCTGGTGAAATAAGACTCTCATCTTACTTTTGGCGGGTTCCATGTTTTTATAGCCATAGAACACAATATTCTGTGGGCCTTGCAAAATCAGTCAAAATCCAGTAAAACAGCCAGGAGCGAAGGGGTTGCTTCAGTGAAAATGGCTGCCAGTGAATGAGTTAAAGGCGGGATGAATCTTAGATGATTGACTGAGCTCAGGTGTCTCTTACTTTCTAATCTTTCCATCTATTCTTACTTTACGTTACGGGACAACATTAATCACCATTTAGCCTTCATGTTCTTATTGCAAATATGTGAAACAAACAATTTGCACTGACTCAAGTCAACCAGTCTTGCAATTCCTTCTTCTGGTAACCTCCCTTCCTTCAACCCTGCACGCCCCAATTAAGATTTCATTACGCTGTGAATAGGAATGTTAAGATTGAGGGTTATCACCGGGCCCCTCTCGGCTCACCCAAATGAAACACCTATAGTGACCTCTCTGATTCACCCAATATAGGGGGTGGCCTACCCCCTCTACATCTCCCCCTCATCAACCGTCTTGTTGTGTGGTCTCATCTCTTCTGTTCTCTCATCCGTCTCTGCGTGAAGGCCTGTACGGTGGGTGGCAGGGGAGGAGTAGGGTGGCAGGCTGGCGGGGTGGGCCGGGGATCTTCTATCCCCGGGTGAGTGAGTGTGGATAAGAAGTTGTTTGAATTCATAATTGTGCTCTTGTGAAGGAGGAGATTTGTAAAGCAAGGCTGCCTTCATTGTGTGGCTGGGCCCAGTCCGGTGGAGGGTGCGAGCGGCTCAAAGCTAATGTAATCTATGCTATTAGAGAGGGTTAATTAGCTGCTGAACTGGCTCCTGAAGAGCAGGCACAGAAGTGGGGTTGGGGGTGGGGGTGGGTCGGGGTGTAGGAGATGGAGGGTGGGCAGTCGGGATAGAGAGGTCTTCAGGGAGTCATTAGAGGCTCCTTGTTGTAATACAGCCACACAGTCAATAAGGCTACTCCTCGGAGAAGTGGAAGAAAGGCAACGGATGAGTTGAATGGAGAGAGAATTTTACAATGTGGAAAAAAATGAAGATGTTGGAAGCTTAGACATGTTCGGAACTCAACATGATGTATAGTAGGTGCACCTGCACAATTAAATCGGAAATAATGCTGAGTTTACAGAGGGGAAATCAACTTCAAGGTTTTATTACTGAGGATGCAAGTTAGCATTGGTGATTTTTTTATTTTATTTTTTAAACAGGGCCATTTAGAGAAAATTGACATTTTAATTGCTAGCATTCAAACAGAAGGATCTATAAGTGTCTGTCCACTCATTAAGTGTTAATTTACTAGATTTTACATGATCATGATTTTGAAGCCAAACCTCTATTAGCGAGTTTAAAAATACAATAATCGAGCCGATCAGACGAATCCATCAATCTACGTAAACAAACACAAGGGATTGGAACCGCACGGGCCCACAAATCGCCAAAGTTCGCATTAATTTGAGGTCCATTGAAATGCATTGGGGAAAAAACCCAAAAACAATTCAACCTGAAAAATTCTCTCAAAAATGCTGAGAAACTTTAGATGATCGATGGCTGCATAGAACGTCACTAGAGTGAACGAGATTGTGTTTGCTGATTTGATCAATGACGCCATTAATCGATCTCCAAATTATAACCGACCACCGTTTTTTTTTTATCTAAAATGCTAAATATTCCCACTAAGCATACATACAGTAGAACCATATTAGCTTTATTGCGCAATTGCTGTTTACCTGACTAATAATTCCAGTAGCAAATTTTGACCATGTGGACGCCAGGTTAGTGTAGCTGTATTGTGTTGTAAGCTCACCAAGTTTATATGTAACATTTTTAACATGAACGTCATGAAAATCAACTTCCGATTGCGATTGGTTATTTAGGATCCAATCAAGTGTTGACATTATAGCGTACAAATGATGCGTTTTTATTGGTTTAGACACACAAATATGTTATGTCCACTGCAATCATCTATGTGTCCGAAAGGGGTTAAGTGATTGATTATATAATGATAAAATCTGTTTTGTGCAAGTGGAGAAGGAATTATATTTATCTATCAGTGCATCTGCTGTCCTTCTAAGCTCGGGTTGACTTAAAATAGGATATATGTCGCTTTGGACATTTTAATGCTGAATAATTACTTTCCCAGGCCAAAGCAATCTATTTTTGTTTGTATGTGGATATTGTGGCTTTGTCTTGACCTTGAGGTGAAGAAAGATGGAGGGGAAAACAGAGAGAGAGCCTTCCACAGTAGAGTTATAACCTCAATTTAATAGAGGAGTGAGGTGTTTCTCCAGCCTCATCAGATCAATGGAGAGTAAATAGCCCGCACTTCTTGTTTCACAGTGCAGTATTGATCTTATGCTCAGGCTCGGCTTCCTTTTCCCCGGCTTCTTATGTCTTTCAACCCCTGGGACTGTGTTGATTGCCATAGATTGGACAAGCTAACAAGCACATGATGAGGAACCAGCTTTTCTTTTCTTCTCATAGGCTGTTTCATTTTTTTTTTCTTCCTTTGTGGCACTGGCATGAAGACAGACAGACAGACAGACAGACGTACTCTCGGGGACTCGCAAAAAGCATCAGATCTACACAGCTCTGCTTCATGAAGGACTATGCCGGTTCTTTCTTGTTCCCTCTGTTGTCAACGTTGTTCCGTCTTCATCTTGGAGGATCTGCTGAAGATGCGCCTGGGCTGCAAGACTACTGGAGTACACCAACTTTGCTACACAGCATCCCCGACACACTCTACGCGCTTTTACCTCGATGGAAACTTTTGCTCATTTTTCATTTCCAGCTGGCACCGCGTCTGTTTCCGGAGTCTTCCATCATCTTTGAAAATATCTCAAGTGGCCCGTGGGGCGCGACACACACTGCTTGCGCTGCAGGACGGAACAGGGGCGGCTTGTGGGTGAGTTCAGTATCAGTTTGCAGGAGTCTAGATGGGATTGAGGTGGATAAACTCCTCCCCACTCACATAGTTACACCCCTGGTTTTACTGCATAGGCAAATTAAGGTGAGGAAGAAAACCACTTACACATTTTATTATACCCTGGACCTTTAATTGATTGAAGTTAATTGAAACAGTTGGGCACACAAATACTTCCATTTGTCTCCACTTTAGATGAGCACAGTAAATATTGTTGGACGCTTTTCTGCTGAGAGGCAAAGGATCAATGCAAAGTGTGTTTATTGACTCCAAAGGTTGTTTTGTGCAGCGAGCGAACAACGTAAATGAAATATGGGATCTGCTTTTAAGGAACATTTTGATCGCATAGATCAACTTGTAACAGCTTGGATTGCATAGGTTTGCACTTGCAAAAGGAAATGATCTGCAGGCTGCAATGCATTTTAACAAGCTCTAGGTGAGAGGTGTCCAAACTATGGCCTGGGGGCCATTTGCGAACCACCGCATATACTAAAAACGACCTTTGTACGGTTGATGGAGACTACCACGAAGACTAATTAATGCATTTTATATATTATATTATGTAGCGCTTTTCTAGATATAAAAAAGATTTTAATTGACAAATAATTTAACTGTTTACATGTACAACTGTAACATTTTTTTTTCAGAACACTGTTGTGAACAATTGATAATTATTTTTTAGAAACAAAAATGGTTTATTGCGCCTTCTGCTCTATCAATGTTCAAATTGTGACACATTTCACATTTATTCATTAAGGTCATCATCTTTATTTACAAATACAGTATCGCGCTTGCAAAACGGCTGCATCATTAATGAACTGCCTTTTTTGCTCTTGATTTGGTTCTGAAAATAAAGTTGGGATTCTGCTGCGGTTCAGTGCAGGTGTTTTCTATTTTAAAGGAATACTTGACTCATTGAGCCATTTTCTGGAGCAAAATATATAATATATATAATAATAATAATAATAATAATAATAATAATAAATATATACTGTAATAATATTTTGTCCAGAATTAATTTGGTAACTTCATTATTTTTCATTTACAATTAATACCTTAAAATACTCATTTTTTCACTTGCTGTCGACTAAAGATGACATCACCTGTGCGGAGGAAGTGGGTAACAACTAATCATGGCTCAGTTTTCTGACCAAACCCAGAAAACAGGTGAGCCATGATTGTTTGTGCAAGTGGAAAATTTATTTTTTTAAGTTATTGGAAAAATAATGAAGTTATAAAATCTGGACAAAATATTAAGTTTTTACGACTGAAAATGGCTCAATGAGAGTCAAGTATCCCTTAAAAAAAAATCCTTTCACATTTTTACAATGCAATATTTTTTTAAATAACTGTAGTATACACAATTGCTTGCGTGACAGATTTTGGTGCGTTTAATAAATCGACGTGGCCCTTGCATCCTTCGATTTTTCTGTTATGTGGCCCTTGGAGTAAAGTTTGGACGTTTTTTGCTCTTAACATAATGAATTACAGTTGGCTGAGGAAATTCTGTTTAGGAGTCCACAGTAGTGTACTGTGAAGTAGTAAAACAAATCTAAAATAAGATTGTGTATGAAACAGAAAGACCTATATATCAATTTATAGCATATTTCCTTAAAATTGCATTAAATATATGGTGATTTTCTATTCTTCTAATTACTAGTTCCTAGTCGTTAAACGGCCACAAGCATGTCCCCCCGCTGGTATCAGCCCGATACCACTATGATACAGACACTACTCAATAACACTCCAATTTTTTAAGTTAATAATATGAATCCATCCATCTATCTACCTGTTTTACAGCCAACTATCACAATTTTAAGTGGAAAAACAAACTTTCAAAAAGAGGCTAGTTGTCCTTTTTAATATTGAGACAAGCTTGAATCTTCCTTCCTGCAACATGACCAGAAAGTCGTAGTGCAGTATGTAGTATTCTCATTACATCATTGAGTCCCGAAATAACACCTTCCCACTACCTCTCCTTATTTTTGATCTTGTTGCCCGCAGTTCCTCTCACCAAGATGTGGACCACGCTCCAATTCTTCCCCCCTGTCTTGGCTTTGTTTGCATGCAATATTTTAGAAGACGGTGTGAGGGATGACAGTTCTAACAAGGCCTATTAGGCAACCCTCAGGGTGCCCTCAGCACTGATTTGAGCTCCATTAATTTTCTATTATAGAGTGCTAAAGATGTGCCCCTGCACAGTCATTCACCTTGCTTATTGAGTCTCACACACCAATTGTGGACTTTTCCTGGGCAGCTTGCTGCTGTAAGTGTAGTGTGACCCCTCTGGGGAGCTAATTTATTATTTGCAGATATTGATCTGGACGTGTAGGCCAGCCAAGCTGTGTCCAATGTTGACTCTATTCTGGCCTGTGGCGACTTTAACTATTGCCAAACTGGAGCAGACGTGCTATACTTGGCCCATATGATGCTCGTATTTCTATGATTTAAAAAAATTTTTTTTCAAAAGCTTGTTAACAATATATGTGTTAAACAACAGGCTGTATTATGATATGATGGATTATATAGTTATATATATATGTAAACCTTGGTGTATCCTATACACACACATACATACACGAAAACACATTGAGCGGAATTTAGATCTAGTCTCGTCCAAGGGAGGGCTGGGAAAAAAGTCATTGTTCAAAATCAAGAAAACAAATGTAGGTCAGACAAAGCATTTATCAAGCTATGTGCACCGGTCGGGTACATAGCAAAGGAACAGTAAAGGTTATGACTCCAAAACCACCAGATAACAGCAGCCCATCATGACACACCGTCTCGAGATTCCCTTATGACATTGGATATTTCTCTGAGGGCTGCACGTGGAGCATTTGTTCATATTATTTCTCATGTATTGCTGTTTTATTTTGAGTATAATATTGAGTTACTACTTCAGACACCCTTCTGACCAAAGATGTTATGAAGAAAGGGACTCAAACTGGGAACCTGAGTACAATACATCAATGCATACGGCTACAATCTAAATTGTGTTTCCTTCTTTAAATTGAAGAGAAATACATATTGCATATTCAAATGGAACAAAACTAGTACTTATGACACATAAAATATACCCTAAAAAGAAAGACCTATAGCATTTTCCCTTAAAATGACATGAAATTAAATGCAATTTTTTTGTTTTTGTAATTTCTAATTCCTGATCGTAAAACGCCTATGAGAGCCACTGATACTGGTATCGGCTGCTGTCATGAGTACCGATACCTTAAAATAAGGCCGGGTAATGTGTATCGACATGGTTTCGATACACTCCCATCCCTAGTTGTTTGTAAATTAAATGAGCAGGTTCAAGCACAAAAAAATAAGTTGCCAATTCAGCCAACAACAGGAGCTGATTTTGATATGTGAATCAAATAATTTAGAGAGAATTGCTCACACTTTTTTTTGGCCATGTTCTGTGCGCGACCGAGAGCCATTTTTTTTGTTGCTATTACTTTTACAGATCATAGCCCAACTGAGCACATTCCATTTGAAGTATTTTGGTCTTTTTCAAATGGCAGCTGGAAGACCTGTAGTGCCTGGCTGAGTAAATTCCTTTATTCTGCTGCCATCACAACATGACCCGCAATAAACAAAAAGCAAGATCTGTAACTTGAGGTAAGGATTTTAAAGTTTAAAGAAATGTTTGTACATCATAAAATATGATGTAGTAGTCCATTGAGCAAGCAAGAAATGTTAGACACGTCTTTTAGCTAATCAGCAAAGAAAAATATTATGGAATATCTAACAGATTCGTCAGATATCGTTATACTGTAATTGAATACTATTATAGGGGAAAAAAATGGATAAAATAAGCCTGAACGTACAATAATTTTCAAGGGTTGACTAAAGATTCAACTGTATTTAATTTATAATTTTCTTTGCAATTTATTAAAATTTTACTTTTTTATTTTTTTTTACTGTAATTGATCAACTCATCTGCATCGAAAATGCACATCGCAAATTATGACAAAACCAATCAAGCATGCCTTTTGCTATGAGGTAATAGAAAACAAATGTAGACAGGAACTATGCTTTTCAGGGCGATGAGAACAGAGGGCATGCGAACACTGTTTGATAAAATATCCAGATGTGGAGCATCTGTTTGAAGTTGGAATTTGTCCGTGGGGAGATTTGTCTCCGCTATTGATGATCCTCTTACATAAACATACTCTCACATAATGTATGTACCTGATGGCCATTAAATGCACACACATTTGTGCGTTTTTTTCTCTTTTTTTTTTCAAAGCATCCTCCTATAGAAGTACCTATCATAACTTCTAAATCAAATAAATTGTCAACTGAGGTCTTAACTCTCAAAGAGCTCTTCAAACTTGTGGGGTCCAGCAGAGGACGCGGACTATGCAAGTTTTCCGACCACACCACACACACTCGGTTATATTATCCACAGGCCTTCTTGACATCTTGTAACATCTCCAGAGTCAGCTTGGTCGAACCCAATCATAATTGGTATTTAATGTTTTTGTTGGTCCTCAGAGGGCATGAAGCTGCGTGTGTTGTTTTTCCAAGGCGCTAGGCTCAATATATCATTGGAGATATTACCAAGCAAAGGGCAAAAAAGTAAGATTCAGATGTATGTGCAGAGATGCATTATAAAAGATAGACCGCGTTTCCTCTATGTGATTTATTTTGATAGAATCTAACCTGATCTTTATGGCCTTGAACATAAAGAAAAGGTCAGAAATTTTCCCACCGACGAACCGCCTGTAAGAAAGCCAAATTTGTCCACACTATCTCTGCAAAGATGATTTCATGGTTGACAAGTCGTTGTTGAATTTGGCTCGACCTCAGAGGCTGGCACATATTCATCTTTCATACGCGAGTCACTAAACCTGAGGCAGAGGTCACCCAGAAGACATCTCTGATGAGGAAACACGGTGGAGTGGATTTTCCACTGTTGCTGCATTGATGTCTGCTAATGCTGTTATGGAAGAGTGGGCAAGCTGCCGGTGGAGCCCTGATGGGGAAAGAAACAGGGGGGAGGAAGCCACCTCAGGCACCCTTTGTCTCCTTCCATGCAGCTTCCAAAACTCAATTGTCTGGCCTTTGCCAGAGACCACAAGTCTGTGGAGACACTCTTCACAGCTGTCTACACTCTCGGGAAGGGGGAAGTGAGTGGACAGGAAGATGTAGAAAAAGGGAATACTTAAGATGGAACCAATTGTTAATGCAAAAAGTCTTCACTTTGATTTTCTAAAATTAAGACTTGAATTATCCTGTAACTGACATTGTGCCCTTAAATTTGACAGACACTAATTTTGCCTCAAATGAAAATTTGAATTGCGAGTGAATATTGTCTCAGATGTTCAAGTAGCACTAAGGAACTTTTCAAATATTTTCTTAACTTCTGATGAAACATCGACTTAAAATTAGTTGAATGGTACCTTTTGCCTTGGCATGAGGGGGATCTGTATCATTTTTCCTGGCGCTAAGCAACTTTGAGGATGATGCTAGGAACACTGCCTCACAAAAAAATAAAAATGTCACTTCCCCCTTTACCCATTCGTTACAAAGACGGAAGTCAATTTGAATGTCGACGCACGATCACTGCTTAAATGGCAGAAGCTGCAAAACAACTGAAAAGTTTTGTCTGAGGAGAAAAAAAAAAAGGAAGCTACCCGGATAGAAGGACAGTAAAGTATCAACATTGGCCCGGCTTTCAATCGCTGGTGTGAGCTCAAAAACAACGCGATGCGACTGACTTCATGGGAAATGTGGTCTTCCTTCAGGCATAACATTACCGCTTTTGTCCATATGCCACCGCCATAATCAACATAAACTGAAAGTTCCTTAGTGTTGCTTTAACAGCCAATCAAGAATTACTTGAGCTAAATTAAAAAAACCATCAAACTTTTATGGGTACTAAGCGTACCTAAGTGAGACCCAGTGATATATAAACCATATAAACCATATACAAAATATATAATATATGATATATAAACCACCTATAAACCACTGCGGTTCCACCAAACCATACCGATGTACCGAATTCATGGGCACAATTAGTAAATGGGGCATGCAATCTTTGCCAACAGCCCCTAAAACAAATACACACTCTCTCCTCGACTAATAGTGTCTACTTACCATACAGTGGGCTACATATGTAAACTTTCAAGCACAACTGTATATACCATTGTGAGTTTATGTTAGTGGACGACTTTGTCATCTGGTAATAAAACTACCGAAGCATGTACACCTTCATATAATAAATGATGTCGTATAAATACTGCTTTTTTTTTATTACCATCCATTTTAGAACACACGCCAATACAAATTGCGAAATTTACTGTTACTGTATTGAAACAGTTGTCAAAAGCATCATGCAAACGCTGCTGACGTGTCTGCTGTCTCATCAGTAATCTGGGCAATCTGTTTTACCAGAAAATGTCCGTAAGCGGCGTAACATCGACGGGGATGCATCTTCAACTTCATGGTGCCTTGTGAAATCGAAATCAAATGTTCCCAAATTTGACAGCAGAAGCGCGGAAATTGCACAACTATGAGTGCTTGGATCCGGGGGAGCTGCCAGCACTTTGCATTAAGTTACACTAAGCACTAATTGGATGCTACCTGGCTCCACATCACTTGCAGCTCTGAATAGGATCAGAATCTGGCTCTGGCTAACAGCAGGCTCTCTGGTGTTTCTGGCTGATTACCTTTTAGCAATGGAAAAGGGATGATGGGGAGGAGGAGGAGGATCCTCTCTTCTCTCTCACACAGGCCCTTGGCCTTGTTGGCATGGTTCTAGCTTTTTGATTTTTCCTGATGTCCCTGAAATAGATTTTCAGCCACGATTGCCTGATCAAACATTTGGAATAATTGCTGCAGTATGACTGTGCAGCGGGGAATACCGAGACGAGTGGCTAGACTTCCCCTCACTGTCTTATGTGGAATAATTCTTACTGATCTCTTTACAGTATGACTTCATATCATACCTCTCAAATGGTTTCCAGTTATCTGTATTCATTGGACATGTCCTGTAGGATCCTGCCAATACATTTCATTGCATCAAAATTGTACAAATATCTGAAAAAACAAACAAACATGAATGTACTGTATTCATGAGGCAAGTGCACAAGATTGTGTATCTTCTTGTCTCTTCAACTTTCTTCCACTTTTACCTATTTTGTTCACCAGGAACTTCAGAACCAGGATTGTTTGGGATTTTTACAGAGATGGATTTTGAAAGCTTCTCGTCTTTTCAAAATGAAAGCTGCTCTTCCAGAGTGACCATTGAATTCTTGGTCACCTTCATAACTGAGGCCCTTCCCAACTGATCAATTGATGACTGCAAATTTCTGCCATATACG
This sequence comes from Vanacampus margaritifer, assembly GCF_051991255.1. Classification (NCBI taxonomy): domain Eukaryota; kingdom Metazoa; phylum Chordata; class Actinopteri; order Syngnathiformes; family Syngnathidae; genus Vanacampus; species Vanacampus margaritifer. The sequence goes on along the minus strand of NC_135434.1, from coordinate 6,908,116 downwards.
GATGATTGCGGGCCATTGTATTCATTTAGAACTTTGAAGCAACAGGAAGTTTTCAGTATCCTTCCTTGGAGGTGTGCCTTGTAGATCTCACAGGTCTACAGACAATTCCTTTTGAGGTAATGCTTGGTTTGTGATCCGTCACTTTCTATCAAGTGTCGGACATTATTTAAAAGGATACCGTGCCTTCTATCAACTGAATTTACCACCATTTAAGATGTAGAAACTTTTCATGGATGATCAGTGGCAACATGATGCAGCGTAGTTTTCAATTTTAAATTGTATCCATCTCATACTTGTTTTATGGTTAATACATTTGTAAAAACCTCAAACGCACAATTATGGTGTCGATAAATTAATTTTATTCCAGTTTGCAATAAGATTGTAAATAATGAGGAAAAGTGAAGCACTGTAAGTACTAGACAATTTGAATCCTCACCAACTAACCAAATAGGCCAGCATGGTCTTGCTAATGTTTGGACTACAGATAACGAGCACAATTCTTGCATTTTAAAAACACAACACAGCACGCTCGCTTCACTCGTTTTACTGCTCATCATCTCTCCCGTGTCTGCCTCACAGTCTCTCCAGCTCGCACACATTTACAGCCATATCTTTTTTGACACCTGTAAAATATGGAAGTAATGATGTCGACAGTGGATGGATGGCTGAGTGAGCCTGCAATGGGGCTATATAGTGCCATGTTCACCTTGAGGTCACTCATTCGATTCAGGGCCCGCTCGCTACTGATCAGAAATCATTTCCATCTAATGGTGGTGTAGAATGGAAGGAACCAAGCGTCTCAGTGGTCCCTGCATTCACTTCATAATGTGGAATAAACCATTAAACCCTCACCTGCTTTGCTCGGTGGGTTGATCCCTAGAAGTGAATTTTGTAGTATGACGGACTGCGCCTATAAACGCGCCGAGTTTATCATGTCTTTCATCTCAGCGGTAGACCATTCAATTGTGTTTATGGTAGCACTGCACCACTTTCTTTTTGGTATTGTATCATTTTACGGTGGCTGGAGAACAGTTTTATTCTTATTATTATTCTACGAGAAACGTTTCGTGGCTGTGCTTGCCTACAGGGGTTTCTCTCTCACCAAGTACTTGTTTTGGTTGGGGATTTAAATACTTAGTTCACTTATATTGCATTTTATTTATTTTTTGTTATTGGCATTTTTGACTGAAATGCTGTGTAATACATCTGTCTCACAGTCAAAAAATCCTGGTTCGAATCTTCTCTGGAACATCTCTGTGTGGGGTTCGCATATTCTCTCCGTTCTTGCGTTGATTTTCTCTGGCTTCTTCACACACCCTTAAAATATATTTTTTGGATTAATTAATGACTATAAATTTTACAGTTGTGAATGTGAGTTCAATTGATTGAGGCAGCCTCTTGCCAAAAGTCTGCTTTAAGCCCTTTTCGCACTGCACTCGCTCAATGTGAATCAATCAGGCAAAATGACCGGTTGCCGGCATGCCCAAATTTGCAAGTTAGATGAAGTAAAAACTGACATTTTGCCTCTGGCTAGACCACTCTTTGACATGTATATTGCATTGTTGCAAAATAAAGCACTGACTTTTCTCATTTCAAGGAGGAGGAGGACACAAGCAGTGGAGAAAATCGAATGGCTCGGCGGGAACTTGAATAGTGTAATCATGCAGTTGCTTGTAAATAAGTCCGCCAAAATAACACTAAATCACTTTGCCAGCTTCTCCCCGATTGGGGGCGCTTGTCTGATGTCACGCCGCTGCCGCTCTCAAATTCATTTTCCAATGTGAGGCGCCTTACCTCTACTGCAGAAGTCCTTTTGCCGTATCACTCCTTGCTGGCCAGGAACACTCAATTCTGTGGTCCCCGCCCCTCACCACATACACAATGAATGGGTTTGATGACGACGAGGTGCGTCCTACTAAATGCAGTGTGAAAAGGGATTTAGTCTCCAGTTACCCATGACTTAATTCGAACAAACAGTATACAGGGATGTGATTTTTCCGCTAATTCGCGGAATTCTGCTTTTTTTTATCTCCAAAAATAAAAATTTAAAATTTCAGTTTTTTTTTTTTTTTTTTTTTTTTTTTTTTTAGTAGTTCATTGTGTATGCACATGACTCCGACAGATAACATCTTCTGCTATAACAAAGACATTTGTAGTATGTTCTAATATGAGTTACTTTTTTATTTGGTCATGATACAATTATTTGTTCATGAAATTTGAACTCTTCAACATTATTTATGTGTTAACTTAGTAATCACATTAGTTAGATATGATGATATTCTCAGTGATAGTTTTTAAAAGCAAAGGCAGTCCAATGTTTTTGAATGTGACTGATTTTGAGTTAGTTATAGTTTAATATACATTGAAAATTTATGCTGTTTTGTCTATTTCTTTGTCATGTGAGTGCATTGAAAGTACTTAAAAACACGGAAAACCCATGAGCTCCGGGGGGCCGGCGGCCCCCAGGCCCCCGGCTAAATTTTCAGATAATTTCACTTTGGTCAAATCACATCCCTGAGTATAGAAAATATAAATATTGATTGTCTATCTTTATTTGTCACTTTTTATAATCTAGGTTTGTTAAGTTTTAAGTTCTAAATTTATGGTAGAGTTCCGTTCCAAAGACGCAGACATAACCCGATTTTGTATTACTAGCCATGTAGTGAAGTCATGATTACAATACATATTTGTATAGGCTATAAATAAAAAAGCAATCTTATGAAAAACGGTTTAAAAACATAGTCCTGTATGCCATTTTAGGTCGAGACCTTCATGAACTTTTAATGGTATTAGTATTGAGCAGAATAATGCTGCCACACATTTTATGTATTTCTTCGTGATCAATTAATATTCCCTAGTTTAGTTGCCTATTTTGTGATTCCTCTTGGCCTTACAACTATGGATTGTAGCACCACCAGTTTGTTTAGCATTCTTTGGGCATCCTGTGAAAATCTTTTTTTTTTTTGATGTGGTCTAAATGCAAATTTGACAAAGACTATTACATAAGAGTCAACTATTTGCTATTCTGCACTTTTAACAAAGTGAGGCCGACAAAGGGCTTACTTTGTAAGATGAGGTCCTACATCTCCCGGCTGATACTGTCCATGGTTTGTTCCTTATCCAACACATTCTTCATAAGTATCTGCGATACACCACACTCTGCAGGAAAGCCATGAATCCATGTGTCAGAGTGCTGGCCTCCTGAACAAGTCTTGGATGATGCACACAAACACCAACCAAGGATGCATCTTCACACACATTACTCATACAAACAAAACTTTGGGCTTTGGGTGGACAACTGGTTTATGTGTTAAGCAGCCAAAGGATGGAGGGTATAATCCTTGCTACTGCACTGACACTCAGCAGAGTTCAGCAGACTTCACCGCTTCCTGTTGTGCCCAGCACTTTCCTCTCGCAACAATAAGTTCTTCTAAGTCTCCGTAACAAAGAGCCCGCTCGTGCTCTCCACTCTGCCAGAATCAGCAGTACAAGAAGTCATGCCTCTACTTCTTGCCTCAAAACCACTTTCACAGCTCCAAGCTCAGGAGACACAAGTGAAGGTTAGTTCGTTCAATAAGTTATGATCTTGCCGTGTTTCTTTTCTATTATTTACTCTTGAGGTGTTTATATCATCCCAATTAGCTTCATGCACGCATTTTAAAATAATTATATTTTGTTCCACAGTTTGCTACAAATTGGGACACAAACATAAATAAGAATGGCCTGGTTTTGAGTTATTTCAAAGAAATAATAACCACATCCTCGTGCCATGTTTTTTTTTAATACAAGGATTCTTGGATCTTCGTTTTGCTGTGTATTATCTTGTCTGATGCCAGCTGAACAGGGGCAGGGGATGACAATGGAGTGGTGTACTGCGAAAGACTGAAGGCTGTGCCAACAGGATAAGAGAGAGTGGAAAACAGAGGGTGGGGGCTTCATTAGCATAACTAGCAGGATGCCCAGAACCTTTCTGGAGTGGCATGTTTATGGCACCGTGCTTGGCAAGAGCACACTCATTTTATAGGGTTTATTAAGAAGACAAGGGGAGCCATAAGTAGAATGCAGGATTTGGGATATTGTCTTTGCATGTCTTTGTGTGTTTTTGCTTGCATGTGTGCAAGAAAACATCTGCTTTTATTTCTTTGCTCAGGTTGCATGTGTGGGGTCTTAACGGAGGTGTGTTTGGTATTTGTGGCGGCAACTATGGTCCAATACGTTTGCATTTTGTATCAATCGTCCTTTTCGACAGAGCATACGGGGCGCTTTCATAAGCCAATCCTCAGGAATGATCACATTTCAGAACAGCAGAGAATGGGGCTCTTTGTTGTGCGCCGACTCCTTTCATCCCTCCGTGGTCATTTTCGCAGAGCAAACAGGGACACTCATTATCAACCTGCACCTGAGAGGTCAGAACCTGAACTCTCTCCTCCCTCCCAAACCCTCCCCAGCTGTGCCTCTGTTCGCTGCTTCCCTTGCTCTGCACTCTGCTTTATTAGCACAGAACATCTTTTCCAGTGACTGAGCTTACCCTTATTGTCTACAGTGGTCAGGGTCAAGTCAAGGGCACTCAGGCTAGATTGGAATCATTTGTCACTCGGTCCCGGACCGGCGCTGATTTCAGCAGAGACCGGAATGAGGTACGTGGCGGTTCCAACACAACCTCTGACACAGGGAACAAGGGAGAGCAGCCACTGGACTCTGCAGATGGCCCTAACATATTACAGTGCGGCATTTGCCAACAAAAGCCTCCGCCCCCGCCCTTTTCTTTCCTTTTGTGCTTGCAAATTTCAGAAAGCAGAAATGGAAGCATGGACTGAGAACACACAAGAAGGGCATATGCTAGTGCAAGTATTATCAACGTGGTGCCCGATAGCCCGCGGGCCTGTCCCAAAAATAGCTCACCAGTGACAGGGCATTGTGATTTTCTTAGAAATTAAAAAATGTAAACAGAGAAAAAATAATAATAGAAGTAAAAGTGTTGTGTAGTTATTTTGAATATACAGTAGTTTTGTGAGAAATCATTAACATGATCAGTGTCTTCACACCAATGATGAATTCTTAATAGTAACTCAGGCCATCACTAACAAATATTTTTAAACTTGATTACTCTATCGATTACTCCATTGATTACTTTGGTAATTACACAGCAGAAATATTTGTGTTGACCAATTTTTGTGGTCAACTCAGCCGATATATATAATATGTAATTTTAGCTAATTTCTTATTTCAGAAGTGTGCATCAAACTTGTAGCCCTTTGCACAAATCAGTAGCTTTCAATTAACGTGTGTTGAATTTGACTGACACTTTGTTGTGGTAGACCGTGGGCCGCTCCCAAGTCAAGGGGTGCAGAGAAAAAACAAATGTTTTGTGTGTGCGTGTTATTATTGTTATTTTTATTTTTAAAGAAATAAGTAGGTCAACTTTTTATCTACCTCATTTCCTGAACGTTCCTGGCAGCCCAGAATTTTTTTTCGCTCACTAGTAGCGCTCTACGCTCCCAACCCGGAGATGTGGTCACAGTGCGTGTTCGATCCCCTGCCATAAAACAGGAGGTTGGCTACTTGAAAAGGAGACTTAAGACCAAAAAAGCTTGGGCTTCGAAGATGTTGTCATTATTCATTTGTCAAGTAAGACTTCAAAAGAGAGTTCAGTTTTTTTTCGTTGCGTTAATAGTCATATTGAATGTCATCTTTGAGTAATATTTGAGTACCATTAAAGTTTTAAACTTTTTTGGAAATCAAAATACGTTCGCCCCAGCATATGCCTCTAAGCAAATTCTTGTTTCTGGAACCAAGGTCCCCTTCTGAGAGGCCAAAATAGCTGCACAAGTGACTGTGATAATGACTACAGTGGGGAACGAAAACACTCGTCTTTCCTCGGCGGACGGCTCTTTAAATGATGTAAACCACGCAAGTGTTGTAATTTGGATTTGACTACACGAGGGTCATTTTCGCCTCCCACCTCTCTTCATGGTCAGCAGGAGCTTGCATGAACAATGGGTCGTGCTGAGGTAGCATGTGGAAAATGACTTTAATTCACCATATAGAACGGCTTATTGCTCTGGTCAATAGGACTGCCATGAAGACGCCGTCTCCTGCCGCTTGGGAAGGTTAGACCTGTCACAGGGCCACAGTGACTGATATTCAGACTCTGCTTATGAGGTCTGTAATAGGCGCGCATGTGTGTGTATGTGACGACAGGAGGTTCTGACTGACAGGTAGGTTATAAGGGTTACATATGACATACACCTTGCTATTAAGCCTGAGAACAGTCCACATTTTTCCCCCCCTAACTTTTAAATGTGAGGCTATTTAACTCATGCTACTATGATACGATGGCAAGGGTCACGGTAGTGCTGATGTGAAATCACAAATATTAATGGTATAAATGGTAGGGGACCCAAATCAGACATTTTCATTAACCGGTAAGAACACAACAGGAATAGTGGCAGAACAAGGGGAAATGAAAGATTGAACATGGGGCCATTTTAGCTTGTTTTCCCTCAGAGAGGCCAAGTGTGGAGGTGAAGGTCACAGAGCGACTAAGCACACAGCTCATAAACAGCACAGCTGGAGGAATCATTGAAATATAGCCCTTTGTTTTCTCTGCTCCGTAATTGGCCCCGGAGCCTTCTTTCCTTTCCAGCTCTCTCGTTTTCTCTCTGTCCATCTCTCCCGCTCTCTCTCTCTCTCTCTCTCTCTCTCTCTCTCTCTCTCTCTCTCTCTCTCTCTCTCTCTCTCTCTCTCTCTCCCTCCCTCTATTTCTTTGCACATTTTCCAGCAGGCGTGCTGCAGTTTACAGACCACGTCTGGAAAGGCTAATGACTTTGGGGTTGAAGGGCACACCTGCGGTCACAGAAATGATACACAATGCAATAAATACACGACACTGGGAAACAGCAGCCAATGCTCATCTGCCTCCAAACCTACACTTTGTTTAGCTGAAACTGATAGTGATAACATTGCAGGTATGTTTGACAGTGTATTTTAGGACATTAATTATTTTCAAATTTAAAATGAATTGAGGGTCAGCTACTGTTAATTTGGGAATTCTAGATTTTTATAAATCCCCCACTCTTTTTGTACCCATTCCGTTCCTGGTTTGATTTTAACTTTGAATCACGGAACAATGTCTTTATTCCTAGTCTAAAGGCAGCAACTGAACAACCGTATTTTTGAATCATTAATTCAGCACACAGAGAATGATTTTCGACATTCTTCCCAAATGTGCTAATATTGACACAATAGATATCTAAGACCCCTGTCTCATATATTTGCGTAATCGGATGCATGAGTTCGCTGTACGCTCATTTTCATTGCCAGAAGACCTCTTGAGGAATTAGCAATAGAAAATAGCTTCTGCCACAGCTCCTGTCAGGAGGCCTGAGATCTTCCAGTATAGACGAGAACAACAGTATCAGATCCAGACTCAGATAGCAGGGCTTTGCTGTATAAATGCCATGTTAACCTAAAGGATTCTCTGTGATCTGTGCAAACATCAGGGTACAGGCCTCTCCAAGCTGGCTTAGGCATGGATCCGTCACAGTGCACTGTGGGACACCGGATGTATGTGGCTTACCAGCAATATGACTTGGCGTTATCTTCATGTGCTTTAGTTTAACTCCCCAGAGGTTTGTTGCACACAGTAAGTGCAGACCTTCTCTTTTTCTAAAAGGCTATATGAAAAAAAAAGTTGCAAATATTCACACAAAATCTTCATTTCAAAAACTTTCAATATTCCCATTGTTATTGTACAGAATGTGGAATTTAGATTAGATTTACAAGCACGCTTACAATATTCCATGTGATAGCTAATAAACAACAAATGCCCTCAACTATTCTGAATACCATTGAATTGCTTGTGCTTCTATATCATTAAAATATCATTGTACTGTATTATACTAAATTTTTTTGACCAACTATGAGGAAAATTAGCTGCCAGTAAAACAATAGAAAGACAAAACAATGCTGTCCAAAGAATTTGCAATACCTGAGGACCATAGCCGGAATATTTGTTCTAAAAAGCTACTTAACTCATTCACTCCCAGCCATTTTCACTGAAGCAACCCCCTTCGCTCCCGGTTCTTTTACTGGATTTTGACGGATTTTGCAAGGCCCACAGAATATTGTGTTCCATTGCTATAAAAACAAGGAACCTACCAAAAGAAAGATTAGAGTCTCTTTTTTCATCAGGATTTCCGTTTTGCAGCAATTAGCATTAGAAAGTTTCATCATTATTCACAAATCTGTTTAAAAAAAGTGGGGAAAACAGCTTGTTGCAACATGGCCCTGGTTGATCTCTTACACTCTGCTGCTACCTGCTGGCTTTAAGCGACCTCTTCAAGACTTCTGTATGCTTTAGCATATAAAAAAAAAAATAACAAAAGTGTATAAATACGTTTTGGGGAGCAAATTAGTTAATGAATCAACAGCACTTCTGCTGGTTGAATCCCATTACTCCATTTCACCTCAGCTGTTTGGAAATACAATTAATCAACAATCAACTGCACATGATCTACCAAATTCGTAATACATCATTAATATATAAATCAATAGAAAAAAACTATGTTTGACCTTTACAGATTAAAAAAAGTGAGAAGCAAACCTTTCTTCCATTGAGTGTTATCCCCACTGAATGTGAGTGGAGATTCTGGCTTTGGTTGCTTGCTTCCTAAGCCTTATTGATCCGTGGGCGTTTTTCCCCCCTGCCCTTTTCTCCAAAGTCACTAAGCTTGCATCAATTCATCTTAATCTGTTTGCTCCTTAAACCCGGAACAAGGCACGTCTTGTTCCTGTTTGTTGGAATCTCTCGGCTGGCTTCCCTCACATCCTTCCTAGCCTGACTTCTCCTGGGTGGCAACAAGAGGCTTTTCATATCGAATCAAGTGTTATTGAGTTCCCCCCACACACCTCTTACATTCTTCCCTACTTCTTCACTGACTCTTGTCTTTTTCGCCTCTCCTCCATCCTCTTCTAACAAAGCATTCCTTTAATGATTGCGGGATTACGGGCAAACCTTTTACAGCCAGTCTGTAGACTAGCCTGTAATCTGACCTCATTACATCCACTGAGACAAGCTTATGGGTCACCATACAGTCGCTATACTTTATCCTGAAACTTGGACTTCCTCCCCCAAGTTGACAGTCACTCAACCAAGTCAAGTATCCAGGCCATACATCACTGCCTTACCTGCTACGACCTACCAAAGTATAGGATTTCTGTCTTTGTTTTTCTTTCCTCTATAACTTTTCCACCATTACATCAGAGCCAAGAAAACTCTCATCTTGCACTGACCAAGTTTAACTTTTATCAGGTTGTGATAGCCTGGCGAAGAAAGTGATGCATGTGTCTCTGTCATTGGGGCTTAGAAATATACCTAATAAATTGGTATGGAGTTCCTCCCATTCACTTCACCATAGTTCTTTGGCAGTGGAACCAAGATGCAACATAGTGGTTTTGACAAAATTTTCAGGAAATAGCAGAGGATAGATTCACCTTAAAACACATTTGTGAATAGCAAATCGCCAATATGTATCAAGGCTAGGTTTGCTAATACAACGATACTTGTTATACTCAATTCAACCGGTCTTGGTGTATATGATCCCTTGGAATTCCAGTTCTTACAGATCGTTTTTGTCCCAATTTCTGTGTATCCCCTCAATTTTCCTCTTCATGGGGTCCATTGTATCCCTTTAGCAGGTGTTGACAGTCACCTGGCGCTCCGGGTCTACTATGCAGGATTTTGCTGTTCAGCTGTGCTTGGAAGGACAAGAGAGGCCAACGCAGGCCCATTACCTCACCCCCCACTAAGACTGATTGGGCTCAGGATGGATGCTCGTGAGTCATTGGCCAAGCTCGACCCATGTGCCTTTAATAGAGGACCAGATGTTGAGCAAAGACCCTGATCTCCCTCTCTTGGTTTATTAATTCCATCCGACGTCAACACAGAACGAAGCCCGTCAGATTGTAGGACGAGTATGGTTCTCAACCACCTGTGATGGAAACCCGTGGTCAAGTATCTCAAACCACATGCACGGCTTTCATTTCATCGACGTCAAAGCTGTTATTTTGTTGATTGTTACTGTGATTATATTGTCAGCTGCGCCATTAGGCTCAAGCTGGTTTGCATTTTGAAACTGGTTATCAAACATATTCTAGTCACGAAGACCTTGGGTACTAGACAAGAGTATGGGATCTAACGACTTGAGTGAAAGAGGCAAGGACGTATGAAAGGTTAAGTGGATTGACAGGTAAATAGGGCAATGGGTGGTCTGATAGACATAACACCTTAGTGAGATAGGTTAAAAGAGGAGTGATACGATGATAGAGGAGCAATGGAGCGGACCCAGCAGGGGCTGACTCGTATTGCCTCAGCTATATCCTGCCTGAGCTTGCTGTGCCAGCGCAGTACAAATACAGCCAATCAGGTCCTGAGGTCGCTGGCAGCTCTTTCGTGGAGAGGGATTAGCAACCCCTCCTATTGGGCGGTACACGGCCTCCTGGTCTGAATTCATCAGTAACACGGTCGCCGAGATGTAAGAAGCAGGTTAATAGATACTCATCAGACATCTGCCACTAGGTTACGTCCAATAATCTTCTCCCTGAATCTGCTGCCAGCAATTGATGACCACATTTTCCCCCCTAAAACCTTCAAGCGCCCTCCCCTCCCCTCTCCCCTGCTCTGTTACCCCTCTTCTCTCTGCTCCTTCCAACCTCTCTTGTGAGTACATCCTGCTTCATGCGCACAATTACGTTCCGAGACAGGCCTCTGGCTGGGTCATGAGTCAGACCCATACATATGTTGCAGCACACCAGTACATTACACGCCCCTCCAATGATGCCAGCAGAATTTTTCAATTTGGAGGACCCGATCTGATGGGCTGTGGTGGCAGAGTTTTGGTGTCTACTGTGCCACTGTATAACAATCTTCTGCCAACATCATTATTGATGAATGTACTATAAAATCTTGTAACACGCACCCGTGTATAACACCCCCCAACAAAAATCACCCTTTAAAAGCAGATTTTTCTTTGTATTTGTGTATGATACGATAATATGAATGAATAATAGGGGTGGGCGAGTATCGATACTGTTATCTGCTCCCGCTCTTGTGGCTATTTTTCGGTCAGGAACTAAAGGCTGAAATGGTTATTTTACATTTATTGACCACCACAGGGGGCTCCGGTAAGAGAACACATAAGTCTTCAGTTGTACTCAACAATTTAATTAGCTCGGAAGTGCAGACAGATCTTTGTATATCATAAAGTATATCGTCATTGACTACTGCACTGCTATGAGATGAATGACGAACGTGAAACAGGAAACGGAAATACAGAGCAGCCTTCCAAATTAAAAGCATAGATTTCAAAACAAGATATAATTAAACATTACTCAATAAACAGCTTGAGGAATTCTTAACATGATAGATATGACTAAATTACTTGAAACACTATTGTATTAAATTGAATTCTTTGCTTCACTCTATTCCTTAATAAGTTGTTCAACCACATATTTAGATTTTGATTCCCCCCCCCCGGCTACTGAATTATTTGTTTCATTTTATTTATCAATTTTATTTTATTTTATTATGTGCTCTATGCAAAATTACTTTTATTAGCAAATTGAAAAAATATATAATTGCCATTAATTTAAAACAATTTTGAGGAAAATTGTTATAATTGGATATATAGGTCTTTAAATTGTTTTTATCTGTCATTGTTTTTGGGGAAAGTTTTATTTATCATAAGTACTAATGGTATTGGCACTTGGTATCGGTGAGTATTGAAGATTTGAGTATCGCATCGGTTAAAAAATAAAGATTTAAAACAAACCAATAATCGCTAGGTCTAACTGTTGTCTTTATACTATCACTAAGTGGGAACTGCACCAAAGTCAGGGAAATGCACTACTATAATAACCCATGTCGACGGCGTCGTTTTCTTTCAAGAATTTATTGCCGTTCTTGAAGATTGTGTCACTTCCCATCCGGATAACAGCAGTATTGCTTTACCTTGAATGTTGCCTTGAGCCACAAATGATTTGTTTTTCTTCACAATATTGAACATTCACAGTTAGCACAGCACTTGAGGCCATATAATGGCCCTGCTAATGATTACAACCTCACAACTCAAGTGGAAATCATGTGGTTCCTCTCTTATTGACTGTTTTCACTACCAGGTTCAAAGGGCACGGAGAGAGTGACTCTCCCTCTCTGCCCGGTTATTTATGACTTTTCTTCCCCAAAGTTATTTTTCTTTCTGTGATTGCAGAATGGTGTGCTAAAGCCGACGTGTCAGGAGATTACTCAACTGGCCATCAAGTGCACATGGTCAATTTGCCATGATGAGAGGCACTGGATCACACAACCCCTGAAATCCCTCTGTGGAATCTCTAGGGAGGGAACTCACCACACTAACACCACACGCACATGCACAAGTGTATGTTCGTTCTTGGATGATGCCAATGTGGTAGTCATTTTAGCTGCCAAAGTCAAATGGAGGTTCAATTGTTTCCACATTTCTTAAGATAACATTATGAGAGGGAGAGCAATCCGAGGGCCCGGGCAATCAACCATCTTCTGCTTAGTGAGGTTCCTATATGGAAGGAGAAATAATGGGGTCATGGGATGAAAGGTGAGACATGTGAAAGAGCGGTTCCCGGGTTCAGCTCTAGGACAGTACCACTTGTTACCGACTCCAGCACATATGCACACTTCATTGCTGTCAAAAACTGCCTTGTTGTCCTATGGCCACTCTTCACAGCAATTAGCACAATTGGACCTAATAATATAGGGAATTACTAGGAAAAACAGGAAGGGAGTGGTCGTAACAAAAAATGGAGCATACCAAGCACATGTTGGAGCAGTTAGGTAAACATTAGTCTTCTATTTTAATTTATGGGTGAAGGACATGATTGTGGATATGTAAAAATGAAGGGGTTGCCATTTAAAAAAATTGTTTCTGAAGTTGTGCCAAGGGCAAAAAGACTCCATCATAACTACTTGCGCCTTCTGTTTTTTGACAATGAATAGAGGCCGGTGCCCGTTTTGTGGTCTCAGAGGGATTTTGGGGACAAGTAGATTGGACAAATGAGCGTTTCTTCTGTTCACACTTGAGCTCTGCCCATCCATGCTGAACCTCCTGGACTCCATCTTTTCTCAGGGCCGTAGCAACGGAGTAATTGAGTGGGGGCATCAGGACTGCAATTAATACTGGGGTGGGGTAAATGAGTTCAGCTAGAGACGCCCAGCTCCAACCTGATACTATTAATATATAATTAATATGCCAGTTTTTCACTTTTTTCATGTCTATGTGTTTAGTTCAAAATTCTTGCCAGAAATCCAGCAGGCCTTGATCACCGCATAGAGTAACACACTCAGCTTCACTAAATAATGTTTAGTCATGATGGTTTCTCCCTGTAATCCTTGAAGTTGCAATCCCTAGTAAGCGGTACCACTGCACAGTACCACATTGCTGAGGATATTTTAAGGTCCAAATTTGAGGTTGTCGCACATCATTTGGTTACCACGGTTTTACTGTACAGTCCTGAATGTCAAAAGTCACCTCCCTCTTTCTACAGACATCCTCTTTTTTTAAATATTTGCCATTGAAAGAGATTGCATTTCCCATGAAAACACATTTTTCTGCCCCCCCACCCCCTTTTTTTTTTTTCAGTCTGCATTTTTCCTGGTGGGAACTACAGAGCAACTCACAATATGATCTTATCAGGATACAGGAACTGTGAGATAATTTATGTATTCAAAGAAAATAAATCAACACATAATTGAATCTCAAAATACAATTATAGATTTAGATTTTAGGTCACAGTCACAGAATCTGCTCTGTATGAATTGTGGACAGTGGCAATATCAATATTTTATGTTGTATTCAATGCTTATTTATTTAAGATAATATGATACGTACACCACCAATTTTCCATCCCTACCGTAATACACTCATTTAAAAACAAAAAAAAATGGATGAAAATAATGCACGTGTGGAATTTATTGCTAATCGGTGTGAATGCCATTTTTAGTCAAGATTATTTATATTCCAATGCAACGTACAAATAGTTTAACATGAACAAATATGAGTCCATTGACTGGTAGATGGTGTAACTGAAATTTTAAATTAGACCTACATGACAGGATGCGCCCCGTTTTGACTGACTGCGTTCTACATGATGAGGGTGCTTCCTATCGTGTTTTGGAGTGTGTTGGACCGGCCCAGTGTGAATACAGGCTCTATCCCTCCGGGTGTCCCATGAGGTGCTCCAGAATAGGCGATGGGCGTTCCTCCGTTCACACTCCAGCTCTGCCCAACCATGCTGAACCTCTTTGGCCTTCCTCTTTTCTAAAAGCATCATCCCCTCCACTATTCTTGCGGCAGAGTAATGGACTGGATAACATTAGGGTCGCAGCGGCTAATGTCGGGCTAATGGGAATCAAACAGATGACCAGCCCACCTCCAAGTATTATGCCTGCGCGGATATGGAAGACCCTTTTAAGACCAAAGGCGGGCCTGTCCAAGCACCAGTGGTTTTTACTGCCGTCTGAGCTGCTCATAAGAGGTCATAATAATTCTCTGCTCGCTGCTAATCTTTCTATTACTGCAACTTGATGAATTTGATCTTTCGAATATGAAAAACTATGAACTTGCCGTTTTATGCGACACCATTTAGCAGACATACGTGAGATTAAAATAGGATTACTATTTATATGCTGAGTCTTGTTCTTTGTGTTTGATCTCACATTTGATCTATCTTGAGCGGCCTCACAGCTTGTCCATGTCTCCTACCTGGTCAGCTGGTATTGGAAGAGGCCATTATTCAAGATAGAGGTGTTATCCATGCTGGGCCCGACCTGTATTGATCGCTTGTGAGCAGAGGCTGAGTGGGGGAGAAGGACTATTTGCTTTAAAGTTCAATGCTTCTCCACGGCTGTTAGTGTTGCAGCCACAGGAGCAATCAATATCTGGACAGGGACCCGCGTCGTGAGACACGCTTCCCATTTAGAAACATAATAATGCTGCGCTGATGCTGTTAGCCCACAGCCACAGCTTGTGTTTAGATTCCCCCCCCCCGACTCCCTCCCTCGTGTCAAGTTCTCCTCTCGCACCTTACACGCGGCTTTCTTATTTTCAAAATGTAGCCCGGGTTTAGCGGGGCGGACTGGAATCAGTGTGAATTGTAATTATAGATGATACACATGGCTGGAAGGGAGCGATAGAGGGGAAAACACAACAGAATAAAAAGGCAAACAGTCATTTGCTGTAAAGGTACAGCAGGTGTCACAATGCAACCGATTATGTAAAGTGCACAGCGGTGGAGTTCACTATTCTGAGTGTCTTTTTTTTCACCCATAAAACCCAAAAAAATATACTCTATAATGAAATGTGCTCCCTGCATTTCTTGGCAGCGGATCAAGTTCTGAAGGGGGCGAAAGAAAGGCGCCTGTTTCTAGTTCAAGGTGTGTAATATACATAGCCGTACATACTTAATGGGGTATTGTCAGGGGGGTTTGTGCAAGGTTATTAATGCCCTGGTTTGTCCCCGGCTATTTGGTGCAGTGTCGCTTCCAGAAGGGAAGATGAGGCCGCACTAACTACCACGCATTCCTCAATGCAGCCTCTCACCCCGAGGCCCTGACGAGAGGTCACCCTCTTTAGTACAGGAGACATTTTTGCCGTGATGTACTAAATACATGCCCTCTCTTCTATCCGCTCCCCCCTTTCTACTTACTCCTCCCATCCCCTCCGTTGGTAAACATAAACGCCTCATTGTGTTTCAAGCGCTCACCCTCTTTTTAAACCCTCTCAGTGTCTCTGCTCATCCCTCTGTGTAATCCCTCTCGAACCATATGCATATGTATAACTAGTCTATGGCTGCGCATACATTTTCATCAGACCCCCCTTTTGCCCCCTCCCATCTCTGCGCCGTTGAATCTATTTATGCTTGAACGTTTTAACTGGCATTTGAACTCATTGCATTGATTTTTTTTTTTTCTTACACATGGAGAGATGCCAAGGCAGTTCTTTAAACGGGCTGAAATCGAACATCTAAATATTTGACTAAGAGCTTGCTTACGTTGTTCCAGCTGGATGAGAAATACATAAAAAAAATGATCTAGTGGGCATTCTGGACAAGAGGAGAAGATTGGGTAAGTGATGCAGCAGTTAGATGCAAAAACATGCTGAAAAGCTGCAGTCCTGAATGTAGGTTGCATTTCACGTAGGATCCACAAGAGGGTGCTGCTCTACAGTCCATTCTAAACCCTTACTTTACTCTGAAAATGGGAAGAAAACTCCCAAAAGCCACTCTATTAGATATGCACGGTTCAACAACCTTCACTCATAGGCATTCAGAAAAAAAAAAAAAAGTTATGTACTAATGCTTAAGTTGCCACCCTGAAAAGTTAAATTGATTGTCCTTGCACTTTTTTAAGTGCTGCTATTGTGCTGGTGTGACAGTAATTACATGCTAAGCTGTCAGGGACATCAAGCAAAGATGACTTCCCTTGCATTGTCAATCCATCCTTTTTTTTTTTTTCCTGAACAAAAATGTGTCTTCAAGATAAAAAGTTGAATGGAGAGGGGTCTTGACCGATACGAGGAAAAATGTGAAATAATTAATCGTCATGAATGTCTATTAAGATGATAATTTCTGTCCAATTGGGGAAAATGGGTGGCAGAGTCCAGGGTATAAAGGCCACCAAGGTTTCCCAGACAAAACTGTATGTCATGGCGGTTTTAGACCTCTTATGGTGACGTATGAGGTTCACCCTGAAATGTTGCCACGTGATGATGCCCAGCATGGTATTAACCCTAAAAAAAAGCTTAGGGGATCGTGACCATCTCCTCTTAAACCCCCATCTTCAAATAAATCCTGCAATCACAGTAAAATTCTGCTATTTTTTTTAAACTCTAATTATACCTGAACAGTGGTACACTTGTTCCTTGTACATGTCAGTGGGGTCCAAAAATTTTGTGATTTCAATTTGGAAACGAGATGGCACCAGATATTCAAAGTTAAGAAAAACACTACCGTTTTGCTGGAAATCAAAAACGGTATGTAATAAATTCTCACCAGGAACTGTTTAGAACAAATGTAATCGCTCGTCATTCAGGTGGCTAGCGGTTGTGTTATAACTTTAGCTAAGGCTGAATGCTATCTTGGTTGACAGTTGAACAGCGCTTACACCTTTATTCAACCATTTTTTTTGGCTTGGTCCAGTGTTGTGGCAATGAGAAAAATTGTCAAACAAATGCTAAAATATTTCACCGTACCCCCTGCAATGTGTTCACATACTTGCCATTGATGTTTGGTATTTCAATGAATATTTGAGATATCCTACTGTCTGAGTGGTCATTGAACGCACCTCGAGTCAACTGCCGAACATTAGTACAGTTCTTGCTTTGTTTTGCTTCTCGATGCAATCGTTGAATGTAAGCACTTTTTTCCCAAAACATTGTTTATAAAAATGCTTAAACACAAAAAGTATTCTTCGTGTCTTTAAATGAAAACATGCAAGTAATAACGTACCGCTTTCAACATACCTCGTGGTCCCACATTGTAACAGCACCTCGCCCGCATTCTGTCTGACTACATTTCCCATGGTTCTTAGACACAGAAGCAGGAAGTAGTTCAAGTTCTGGTATGATGCAAACGTGACTGTGAAAGTAAATAAGGAGAAATTTAACAATTATTTTCCTTTTTTACTTGGCTTATCGTATGAATCGATAGGGCTGTGCCAAAAAAATCGATTCTCATTTAATACAATTCAGAATCGATTTTAAATGTCCCAAAATTGATTTTCTTTCAATAATTTTTTACCGTTTTGCCTTTGTCTGTGTGTGCCTTTATTTAGAGCGCTGTTCATGGTGTACCCGGTTTGGCCACTGAGGGGCAGTGTGGTTCCACGCGGTCTGATACACTGTTAAGTTGTAGCCACATTAGAGAGTAGAAGGAAAAAGTCACGATCAAGTTATTCCAATAAAAGTTTTTTTTTTCCCAACGTGGAGCAGTTCTTTTGAGTGATAAAAGTGCCGCGAGTAGCGCGCTAATTAGCATTAGCGAGTTAGACTGGAGTAGATCATTACAATTCCTTGCACATTTATAGATTGAAGCAAAAATCATTGTCAATCAAATCATTTTGAATCAAAAATCGTTCTTAATAGAAAATCGATTCTGAATCGAATCGCAGGCCCAAAAATCGGAATCAAATCGAATCATGAGACATTCAAAGATAAAACAATCTGGGACGGGACGCCAGGGAGGTAGGACAAAACAATAGAGCTGTGGAAATACGTCAGGACGCAAGGCTCAAAACCGGAATTGTCCTGACTTTGGGTTACAACGGGACGTCAGGTCACCCTACTTTCCATACTTCACTTTTTATCAGGACTTGTTTAAACGCTTGTAATTACGTGTCTCCGCAATTGCGTTCTCCCCTATTAGCAAGCCGTCTGCCTTCACCTCTGTTGTTGCGCTACAGTTGTAGGCTGCCGTGGGATTTGCAGCCGTGGTGTCTGTTGTCATGGTTTTCAGAGCCCATGCCAGATGTCATAGTTAACTTTGAGGGAGGAAGAGAGAAAGCAAGCGCGAGAGAATCATGCTAGAGGCTATTTTGTTGTCAGTGATTTAGATGAAACACAGAGATGTTAGAATGTTAGACTTGCCCAACAAAGCTTCTCCGTTTTCCTGCCTCTTTTTATTTTGCGAGATAGTAAATTTACCTTGAGGGAAGGCAGCCTTTTGCTCTGAATACAAGAGCCACGCAGAGCACATTTGAAATGAACAATGAATTATCACAGGAGGACAGAAAAATGTATGAATTAGACTTTGATCTAATCCCAAATTAATAGAAGGAAATCAGAGTGAAACCGTTTGTGTTTCATCTTATGGTTTTGTGTATGGAGATGTACAGTAATAGTCCTGATTATTATTTTAATAGCAGGCATGTCCTGCTGTGCAACATACCCAGTTCCAACTGGATCCCCCAAATGTGCCAAATCTATGAATGCATTGTAATCATTGCTGACATATACTGTAAGATCTTCATGTAGCTACCGTATGTGTACAATTCCGCTACTGATACCCATATAATGCAATGCATAAATGATTTCATACATTAAATTGTAAATAATAGAAGCATAGTACTTGCACTGTTTACATTTGACAAATACATGTTCATAATATAAACACCCCGTAAATGACTTAATTCGAACCTTCTGCAATCACATTTTGTAACGCGTTAAAAGGGATTGGATGACTCTCCACATATGATTTATATCATAATTAAATTGGCCTTTAAATTTTTAATAGGTTCTCAACTCTCACCGCATAACACTTTTTGATTTACTGTAAATAATTGAGTGAACATTTAATACAATCTATGATGAGTTGAAAGAGATGATCACATTATTGTACTTATAGTTACCTAAACTAGTTAATTACCTGTGTTCATTTCCCCCCCCCTACATATGTAGATTTTGCATAGTAAGATGAGACTAACACTTTTATTTCGAAAATAATTCGTCACCTACATTTTATTGGTTTAATTTATGGCAAGGCAATTTCCACCAAGCAGCACTGCGGTAAACATCGTTAATCAAAATACATTATTATAATGAAACTCTTTTTTAAAGGAAATTAAAGCAGGTCTATCCTTTCTTTGCACATCTGTGATAAATAAAAGCTACATTTTAATTTTGGAACAATAGATGCGCTTAACCTTAAGGGAGGTCATTTTCACATTGAAGTACTGCTTAATTCTTTATTTTTTATTTATGGAGATGACAATTACCAGCTGGTCCTAAATAGTGTTACATGACACTCCTCTTGTGTCTTTCGAACGCTCTTCCGTCCACAAATTTTAATGTTGGCGTTAAACCCTCCTTCATTCACTTGCATGACAACCTCACCTCTCACTGCCCCGCTTTCCAAATGAGGGATGACCCGGCGCCATTTTCTCGAGAGCCAATTTCTTAATGAAGGCCACGTGTTTGATGACACATTCGCTCGTGAACGTAAGCGATCTCATTTAAGAGCATTACATTTGAATTTATTGGGGGTGCTCAGAGGGGAACATTGAGGCCGTGACCAGGCCGCACATGACTGACTTATAATAGACAGCAACAGACATTGACGGCAACCAAAGATGGCTGAACGCCGAGAAATTGTTTACATGGTGATGTGTACGCGCCAGACACGTTTAGCTCGTTGAAATTTGTAGCAGAGGTTGATTACGCTTGTTCCAATTCCTCCTTTCATTCTTGTGCTGTTGTAACGTTTGAGCGATGATTACATTCTCGTAAATAGACAACACTGCATCGCAGTCGTCTATAACCAGCTTCAGCTTTAATGCCACCTTTTCAATCACATTTTATATATCTGCAATGTTGGATTTAAAAAAAAAAATAAATTTGCATCAAGAAGCAGCATTTATGTAAAGGAAGCAAATTGAGGACTCAAGCTTTCTTTGTATACCGTAATCCTAAAAAGCTTTGCAAAAGTGATCTACTTACTTGTGGTTCGTGCTTAAATTGCGTTTTGAGTGTTCCTGCATCAACTAAAGCCAAATTTGAGGAAACTATTCAGAAGTGTCCTACAATATCTCTAAACATTTGCATAGTAAGACGGAGTAACAGACTCCAAAATGATCCACAAGACGAACAATATATACAATCCATCTCTCTGCCCACATGCACTTGTAAATACAGTACCTGGTTAAGAGGGATGTTGACAGAAAATCAAAAGCAATGTAGCCATCGTGTACTATAATGAGACTTAGCTCCACTTTACAAGCCCTCTTACAAAGATCTACGATTTGAGAACAATCAATCGCTTCATGAGAGCTTGTTATGTTCTCTATCATAAGAAAAATGCCTTTTCTTTTGTTTCTGCACCAAGCTGATTACGCCTCAACCGTATATGTAAGCATTCCTGGTGTGTGTTTACACGGCACAAAGACCTGTAGCAATGTTGTTATTTATGAGACTCCCACCTTTTTTCCTTTTCTTTTTCTTTTGTTCGATGGCATACACACAATCACGGGCGAAGAACGCACAATGTGGCGGAGAAGTGTTTGGCAGCAGGCGTACTTTGCTTGTTAGTAAATTGTCACAAAGGAATTCGAAAAAATATATTCCGTAAGGCCGTAGTGGGGTGTAGTTATTTTATTACTGTTTAGAAGTTGAATTGAAAAACATTTTGTTAGGGATGTTCAATACCACTCTTTTTTTTTTTTTTTTTTAAGACCAATACCAGTACAGTACACAACTCTTGAGTAGTTACCGATACAGATACCAAGTACAGATACCACTATCATTTTTGATGAATAAAATTTCCGCCCCAAAAAACATTGACAGAAAAGAAGTCCATCCATTTAATACCGCTTATCCGGGGTCGGGTCGCGGGGGCAGCCGCTATAGGAGGGAAACCCAGACTTTTTTCTCCCCAGCCACTTCAACCAGACCCTCCAGATAAGACCTTTATATCTAAATATAGCATTTTCCTTAAAATGTCATCAAATGTTCTATTCATCATTTCTAATTTCTAGTTCGTAAATCAGCCTCGAGAGGATGGCCGAAACTGGTATTGGCCGACATCGCCAGTTCAACACTTTTTTTTTTTTGGATTGATTGATTGAAATCTTTATTTCAAACATTTAACTCAACAAAATCAAAACGATGCAAAAAAAAAAAAAATGAATACACCTATCATTACATTAACATGTTCGAAAAGGAGTAGGAAGAAGTAAAATACTCATTTAATCCTACCCCTATATCTTCTCCATTATGAAATAAATGAAAATAATATTTTTTATATATAAATGTATTTATATAATATACATTGTAAATACACACACATCAATATACACTGATATAAATATATAAATTTACATATTACTGTATCAATATCAGCAATATATCAGATATCAATTCATAAAAAGACAAAAAAAATAATTCAGGCGCCGTCTATCTTGTAAAAAATAATTTGCTTATATTTATTTTTAAAGTGACTGATGCTAGGTCGGACATTGTTTCAATTCTACACTCAGTTTTACTCCATTATGTGTTATGCAGAATCTTTCCATTGTAGTTCCGTACCTTTGTAACTTAAAATTAAGCCTTGAAATAAAACCGGGTATCAGCTCGATACGATACCTGTAATCGGTACTTGCCTGTCCTTAATTGTTGCCATAAAGATTTCTCAGGTGACGACCAATCACAGCTCACCTGCTTCCTGAAGCTGAGCTTGTCATTGCTTGTTACCCGAACCCTGAGCAACACTGATATCATTTTCAGTCGACAGCAAGTGGCAAATTGGCCGCCCTCTGAGATAAATAAAAACAGGTGAATTATGCTGCTTAACTCATACTGTACAAACACAATATTAATCAGAATGTCGTGTTTAGACTAATGGGAATACAGACAGCATATTCAAAAATGTTTGTTGACTTCCCCTTTAAAAAAACATCTCTATTCTATCTCAAACTAAAACAGGATTGTCAGAAATCTCCAATTTGAATACGGTTTTCATCTCTCGACGAGGCTTATGCCCATGACGCAGCCTCTATTAGGCCCCATTTTGTTTCTTTTGCGCAAATGACCGTTTAACCGTCTTTTCCGAACCCTGACGCCTCGCTTGTTATTACCGCCATTGTTTCCCCCTTAGTTGTATACATGCGCGAGGCTGGGCCCTTTAATATGCGAAGAGCTTTTCCTCGGCTTTCCTACGGGCACGCCGGTCTATGTTTATTCCTCAGTCAGAATGCCTCCTTTCCACAAGTTTGACATGCCTTTTTGTTGCCATGGTAAGCCCTCCCTTAAAATATATATTTTTGCTTTTGGCCTGGATGTCTTTTTATCTCAGTGGTTTAGAGTCTGTTGCCCCCAGGGACAGATTTAAATGTGTGTGGGTCTTCAAGGATTTTTCTGCAGAAAAGCCGTTTGGATCGCAGCCTCGTCGCCATACAAGTGCGACCGAATTGTGTCATTTCAGGTTTTTGAGCTATCGTTGGAACCAAAGGAAAGTCCAAAAGAGAAGCAAAAAACACAAGACAAAAGCTGATGAAAATGGACTCGATTGGATTATGTCAGACTTGGCACGTGTCTCGGTATGAGGGAAGTCGTCGTGGTGTCTTATCACACTCTGCCTTGCAGCTAAATGAAGAAAGAAGACATAGCGCAGCTAGCCTGCTGGAAACACAACAGCCACATCATTGCTGTAAATACTGGCTCGGCTTGAGTTTTGGTCACACAACAGGAAGTGACACCTATGATGGCGTTTCGATTGAACTTTCAAACACAACAATTTTGTTTTAGGTTGCTATATAACCTAGGTCAAATGTTAGACAAAATCATATGAAATGTTATGTTCAGGATTTTCATTCCATCAAGACGGTGAGCAGTTGTCATACATGTTAAATTGTGATTGTTGTGGTGACAAGAAATTAAGATGATATTGGCGACATTAAAGTTAACTAAACCACTAGACGGCCAATGCCACTTTGTTGCTTGAAATCCAACCATCCATCCAACCATCTATGGATCATCCATTCATCTGTCCGTCCACCCAATCATTCATTTATCCACCCACCCATCCATCATCATCTGTCCATCCATAGATCATCCGTCCATCTGTTCACCCATCCATCCACCCACCCATCTGTTCATCCGTCCAATCATCCATGCATCATCCGTCCGCCGATCCATCCATCATCTGCCCATCCATTCAGCCATCATCCATCCACCCACCCATCCGTCCAATCATCCATGCATCATCCGTCCGCCGATCCATCATCCATCTGTCCATCCACCCACCCATCCATCCATCCATCATCTGCCCATTCATCATCCATCCATCCATCCATCATCTGCCCATCCACCCATCCATTCATCCATCATCCATCCATCCACCCACCCATCCGTCCAATCATCCATGCATCATCCATCCGCCGATCCATCATCCATCTGTCCATCCATCCACCCACCCACCCATCCAACCATCCATCATCTGCCCATCCATTCATCCATCATCCATCCATCCACCCACCCATCCATCCATCCATCATCTGTCCACCCATCCAACCATCCATCATCTGCCCATCCATTCATCCATCATCCATCCATCCACCCACCCATCCATCCATCCATCATCTGCCCATCCACCCATCCATTCATCCATCATCCATCCATCCACCCACCCATCCGTCCAATCATCCATGCATCATCCGTCCGCCGATCCATCATCCATCTGTCCATCCATCCACCCACCCACCCATCCAACCATCCATCATCTGCCCATCCATTCATCCATCATCCATCCATCCACCCACCCATCCATCCATCCATCATCTGCCCATCCACCCATCCATTCATCCATCATCCATCCATCCACCCACCCATCCGTCCAATCATCCATGCATCATCCGTCTGCCGATCCATCATCCATCTGTCCATCCACCCACCCATCCATCCATCCATCCATCATCCATCCATCCATCATCTGCCCATCCACCCATCCATTCATCCATCATCCATCCATCCATCCACCCACCCATCTGTCCATCCATCCATGCATCATCCGTCCGCCGATCCATCATCCATCTGTCCAGCCACCCACCCATCCATCCATCCATCCATCATCTGCCCATCCACCCACCCATCTGTCCATCCATCCATGCATCATCCGTCCGCCGATCCATCCATGCATTGTCCGTCGATCTATCTCTCCATCCATGCATGGTCCCTCCATCCATCCATTCATCGTCCATCCATTGTCCATCCATCCATCCATTTAGAATCACTTGGTTGTCCTTTTAATGACAACTTGTGATTGGGCATTGCTCGGATTTCAGCCCGCGCCATCTAAATTAAAAGCAGCTAGTGGACCACTACACTACCAGTGTCACGTTGTTGTTAAAATTTAAAAACATCATTAGTAAACGCATTAGACTAGACAGAGGATCTGATTAAGCGCTTTTAAATTCAGTTTAAGAACAGCACATTTTGCGTATCATTACTGTTTTGTTTCAAATGCACTTTTAGTTAGTGCTCCTCAATCTAATTGGTCATAACTCGGGAATTGCTTATTTACAGAATTCATCAGGTATTAAGGCTGATTAGGCACTTAACATCACTTAATTGCATCACACCTCCTGAGCATACTGTTACCACATTTCCAGTAAATGCAATCTCCACGAGGTGCTTCTAGTGTCACTGAGAAGCTCTTTGAGTGGACTGCGACATTTCCCAATGTCCTCGTTTAGCATTTCTTTCTTTGTGTGTGCTGCGGGTGTGAACTGATACGCGGTGTCAGTCAGTGTCAGGGTTAGAATGGCACAAGACAGATAGCCGAGGTATACATAAGCAAGGAAGCGTTAAGGATTAGCCTACAGGATGTTAAGAGATACACTGGGAGAGAAAGTAGTAGAAAGGCCAAGAAACTTGGTGTGCGAGCTTGAACAGGTAAAAACAGGACTTTGTGGTTTTTCGCATTTTGCAAAGTTTCTGTGTGCGTGACAATGTTGTTTTAAGTGATGGCTGTTGACAGACCGCAGAAGTTTTTAAACATTTTACTACGTATGCCAAGGCTTGCGTTATCCAAAAGCATGTTTTCAATGCTCTACTCTGTGAGTTTGGCTTTAAAATTTAAATGCCCATCAGACGAGAGAAAACCAGCTAATTAACTCAAGCAATGTGACTGAAATGGACAATTCTTCGCTGTGCACTGACTTAGTCTCACTTGCACTTAAAAATCTGGAGACATGTTTTTATTTTTTGTGAATTCATTCATTTACATTTTGAATGACATTTACATCCGTGACATTGTGACACTGGTCACCAGATTTTGAATTGCAGCAAAGCAAGTAAGTGTCCGATAGTTGGACACTCATGAAAATGTTAAATGCATTTGATGTTCTCACACGAGTCCTCCGTTTAATAAAATGTGCCTTTTTAGTGTATAGGCAGAAATAGTAGCACACTTTTAAAACCATTCGCATATTTTGACTTTCTGTTTGCTCTCAATTTCTAAAGCCATGTCCTTGTCAAATACAGAAGCAAGCAAAACAAAATCATTTTTATATCATTTTTTAAAAAAAATGGTCGCGTAAACAACCTTGAGAGTGGAAAACAGCAATACAGTTTTATTGGGGCTTCTTCAAAATAGCTCAGCACTTTCATACACTATACAAAGCACATTCCCGGACACTTGTGTAGAATCTAATTACAGATCTGGATTTGGGCCTTTGCAACACTGTTGCTGCCCAATGCTCCTCTGAGATACTGTTACTTTTGCAAGAATATCTTTTTTTGTTTAATTATTTTAAAATCAATTATTTTTGCTGCAAAGATTTTCTATTTGTGTTTGAGTTGCTAAATAAATTTCCTATACACAATTCTCCCAAAAATCTAGTGTAACGATATCAGTCATTGCTGCATTGGTTCTTGAGCAGACTGCAAATCAACCTTTGATTATGATTATACATTCAAAGTGAAAAGCGAGAGAGTTCAGCTGTGAAACCCTTTGATTGAACTTGAGAAATGTATTCTCGTCATCTTGGGCATTTGGCTCTTCTGGGATCTTCTTTGCCAGAGGATACAGACCGGTGTATCCATCATATCCAGTCAACCAACTGTAGCACCATTACAAATGCAATCACCCCTGTGATCTGATGCTCACAGCCTTGAACACAAATAAATAGAAATGTCAAAGATATTGCTGAAAAAGAGAGTGTGAATAAGTAATCCAGGAAAGGGTTATCATATGGAGTCTTTCCAGCTGGCTTTTTGATGGCTTGAGGTGATTAAAGTAAGCTCCATGCTGCTAAATTGTTGTGATCTAATATGTATTGTACATTAAGCCATCCATCTGCATGTGCACAGGTCATGGTCATGACATCATTTAATTCACACTGTGCATCTGCACATGAACAGAACAAGGACAGACTGAAGCGGAATGGTCCAATTCCCCCCCCCCCCCCACCCAAAAAAAAAGTTTAATTAATAACCCTGGAAAACCCACGGGGTCAAATTTGGCCCCTATAAATTCTGCTACTCAAATAACAAAGACCTTTTTTTTTTTTTTTTTACAAATTTAACTTCAAAAGTCCAGAGTGCCACTTCTGACCCCTGCATGGGGCCATCTAGTGGATGAATATTGCACTTACATGAGCCAGAGTGGTGGTGACAAGATGGCTGGCAACATGCTTGCTGTTTTGTTGAGCTGGAAATCAATCCAAACAAAACCATCTTCTCAGCAAACCATCAGATGGTAAAATTATTTTTTTTTTGTTAATCTATTTTATATCATGTTGCAGAATGCCTAGGAGTATGTTTTATATATATATATATTGATAAATTAGCAACTCTGAGCTCATTAAAAAAAAAAAAGAGGGTTAAAATTGAAAAAAACATTTTGGTGTTCAGTGAATTTATAGCAGTCATTTAATGTATAATTCATAATTTTCCAAAGAAGAAAAGGGTTCTTGGGTTCTCCAGGGTTAAAAACAGTACAGTGTAAGCTTGTTATTTACTAAGCAATATCCGAGTCAAAGTCTTGGAACATAGAAGGCACCGAGGCGATGGTGTACGTTTTAGTAGGATTCCCCAAACTCATAAACAGTCCAGATCAAGGACGAAACACACCTTTTAAATCTACCAAAATGTTACAGTTCATCAACTTTGATTGGTTAACACGTTGACACTCAAAGGGAAGTCTTCATAATTTAGAAGCTGTTGCCCAGGCTACATCTAAATGTTTAAAAGTCAAGTGAAGGAAGGGCGGCAGTTAGACCTGAAGTTATGTCCTCCAAGGGAACTTTACAAAGATCCTCTAGTAGATTTACGGCTACTTACCTTTGGAGCCGGAGTCGATATTCATAAACACGGCTTCAAACAAAGCCCCCCATATACTCGGCCTGCTTATAAATAAATACAGATATGCCTCTTTTACAGACAGCCACAATCTAAAGTATTACTGCCAGCATAATTTTACCACATGCATTAATATTTTACAGCACGTTGTATTTTACCACATTGGGGCTTAAACGTTCATGGCCGTCCCGAGGATTTTATCCCCTTGGAAGTTATTAGACAAAATGAACGGCTTGCTTTTGCACTCAAGCATTTCATGGATAACATTTTGACAAAATGAATAGTAAACTGCCTTGATTTACTTCTATGCTTCTTGAGACCTTCGAAAGACATTGTAGACAATGACACATTTGATGCCAGCATAACTTTTTTTTTTTTTTTTTTTTTTTTTATAAATACAGTATGACATGCAATCCTTTCTGACCATACGTTCTGTTAATGGATGCGTTCATCTGTTTGGAATGTGATTTTCCTATAAACTCTACAGTAATTTCAAATGTTTACCTTTCTCCATCTCAACAAGTGACACCCAACCTTTACGGTGTATGCCTCATTATGTTGGGAATAAACGGTAACATCTGCATGTGTGTAGTGTTTTGTGCATATGGCTGTGTCGTGATTTAAGTGCTTCAAGTGTCAAAACAAGCCTAATGAGCTTGCACAATAATTATCAGCCATTTTGCTCTCACTTAAAGTAATTGAGGCTTTATATCACCGTTAATACCATTGCCTACATTCCGTGTTTTTACTGTTGCGAAAATGTTTGGCCAGCAGAGATCGTTTTGATCATTTAGAATTTTTCATTTGTACACGTCAATGTTTTAATATCTCGCCATCAACCAAACTTATGAGCTCCAACAAGCCACGGCAGATGGGGGACCATTTGAGAAAAATCTGAATTCATCCTTTCTGAAAGTGTTTATGGCATAAATAAACATTGTATAGGACAATTATTTTAAATTCATACAATAAAAAAATAATGTGACTAATCTCACTCTTAAAATGTTTTTTGGTGCAAATTAACTACCACTACTACTACTACAAAAAAAAATCACACCTTTCCATTTAAGTTCGCTCAGCATTTTGTCTTAAGTTGTCTATCATGTTTCTTTCTCCTCTTTTCTCACTTTGGTATGTGTATTTGGGGGGCTTTGTAAAATTCCCGTCTTATCCAGGTGAGTAGGAAGTTGATCCCCAGGCCCTTTGCTCTTTTCAGGAATCTCTAAGGCTATTGGATTCTCCCGGGGCCTCGTTTCACACACCAAATTGATGTCTCCGAGTGGAAATGACACTTTCAGCAGGATTTGCCATTCTAAACCACCTCAAGCTCATGTGATCTCACCCGTTCATTCTCGGAGGGATTGCCTTAAAATGCTCTGTATCTTCAAAAGCCAATGAACCAAAGATTGCTCCAACGGAAACCCGATACATATCCAACAAGGGAAAGAAAAGAAATATATATTCTA
Organism: Vanacampus margaritifer; assembly: GCF_051991255.1. NCBI lineage: Eukaryota > Metazoa > Chordata > Actinopteri > Syngnathiformes > Syngnathidae > Vanacampus > Vanacampus margaritifer. The sequence goes on along the minus strand of NC_135434.1, from coordinate 6,878,772 downwards.
AAATATCGGTAATGTGGAACTACATTTTTTTTTTGCTCCGATCAAAGACCAATCCAGAGTGATTAAGAGTGTCTTTAAATTAAGTAATGAGGAGGGTAATTTATGAAAATGCATGTACACCTTTTACTTTTAGTAGTTTCTAAATGAGACTACAGTGTTGTTTTGTTGAAGAAAAAAAACTATAATTTTAAAAACAAATCATCAGTCCAACTGTTATAACAAAGTTGTTCTTGAGTGTTGTATGCATCTTCTACTAAAGATAAAGTGGCTTATGAACAGTTCAAAGAAAGCAAAAAAATTGCACATTTCGGTTCAAATCAGCAAAGAGATGTCTTAGCCTAAACCCAGACCTACTTAATCCAGTTTTCTAGTCTATTCATAAGTCTTTGACTGCCAAAAACGTTAAATAACGTTTAGTAAAATCCTATGGAGGAGTGCCAAAGACGTTAAAAGGCGTTTGTTTCAAAACAGAGGTGAAACTAACCATTTTCTATTGTTGATTACTGAAAAACAGAATAAGGTAGAAACAAACTTTTTTTTCTGATGAAAGATGAGTCCAATCTTTCATTTGGTAGCCCAGACTTCCTTCTCCCCAGCCACTTCAACCAGACCCTCCAGATAAGACCTTTATATCTAAATATAGCATTTTCCTTAAAATGTCATCAAATGTTCTATTCATCTATTTTCTAATTTCTAGTTCGTAAATCAGCCTCGAGAGGATGGCCGAAACTGGTATTGGCCAACATCGCCAGTTCAACACTTTTTTTGGGATTGATTGATTGAAATCTTTATTTCAAACATTAACTCTTTGACTGCCAAAAACGTTAAATAACATTTAGTAAAAACCTATGGAGGAGTGCCAAAGACGTTAAAAGACGTTTGTTTCAAAACAGAGGTAAAACTAACCATTTTCTATCGTTGATTACTGAAAAACGGAATAAGGTAGAAACAAAAAATTTTTTTCTGATGAAAGATGAGAGTCCAATCTTTCATTTGGTAGTATGTGTGTTTCCATAGTCCATACACATAATTTTCTGTGGACCTTGAAAGATCAGTCAAAATGCTTAAATCGGCTGGTACCCATGGCATCCCTTTTCTGAAAACGTCTGGCAGTCAAAGAGATAATTTCACATGTACTACCAGTGAGTCTCGCCTTTCAATATATAGGCAATTATGTGTAATTGTGCATGTCAAAATCTATATATTTTTTTTAACCAAACATGTTTTAAATTGTGTACTAATAATGTGCATGTTCCTTGTACATAAATGTAAAATTATTTGTGAAACTTTTTGTGATGGTCTGGTCCAAGTTGGGTATTGGTCCTGCTACCATTATCTGTACTAGTATCGGGGACATGGCGAGAGGGCTGAGATGGTCCATAGAAAAAAAAAATATGCGTACCTATCTTAAGTTTGCAAAGCTCTGATTTGTCATTCAGCACTCTTCAGAAAAATAGGAGCGCTGTGACCATGTTGCCGTCTGGAGGACTAGCCATGATATAATCTGACACTGAAGTAGTAGGAGGAGGAGGGAAAAGGTGTGACCGAGAATCCCTCCCGTGACTTATTTTCAACCCCAAGTCTTTTTGGACCTGCACATTTCTCTGAGGGAGCTCTACACACTGGCATAATGGATAAGGGTGAGGGTGTGAAAGGAGCACCTTAAGGCTCCACATTCAACTCCCCCAATCTCTCCTACACACACTCTTGAGCTGTGAAGACCCTCTTTCTTTGCCCCGCTAACATGGGAGCCTTGTAATAGGCTCTAATTTATAGGGAGGTGTTGGGGTCTTTCTGTATGGGCTGAAGGGATGAGAGAGAGAGAGAGAGAGAGAGTGGTAGAGCGGGGGAGGAGGCAGCAGAGCGGTCCAGGGCCCGCTCGTAATGAGTCATTAATTTCTAAGCCGTTTTGTGGCAGTTGGCTCATTACTGGCCTGCAGAGGAGCCGGAACAAAGCTGCGGGTAGGTAGGAGGTGAGCTTAAATAGTTGGGCCTCAACACTTCCCAACAAAAGGAGGACGAGAGCTCTGAATGGCACTTGGAACAGATGCAGTAAAAAGTGGCAGATGCAAATTGCTGGAGACCGAGTCTTCCTTCAAGCACTTTTCTCTCTTTATTTTGTCAGAATGCACCCTGAGAGTCTAATTAGTTAGCGAGGTGTTTCTCCTCTGATAGGGCCTCGTTATTGTCACAAAGAAGATGCGTTGGAACACACATGTGTCCGTATTCCCCGGCGGACCCCGATCACTGCCACACTTTAATTAATTTGACTATTTTCATTACCCTAAAGAAAATGGAGAATGCTCAATATTTGAATGCTCACAAACTGCGTTGTATATATTTTCAAACGTGATGAAACCGTAAGAAGACGACACCCTCAGGTAATTAATTATGTTTTTAATAATGTGTTCTTCCCACAGGAACAAAGATTATGGACAAATTGGCAGCAGTTCTGGTGAGAATGTGATCATCCCTTCCTTTGTGGAGGTTTTGGACCACGTGGCTCAGGTCAGCTGTGGGGCCAATCACAGTCTTGCATTGACAGGTACAGTTATGGAGTGTGCAATGTATGAGAGAGTGATTCAGAAGCTATCCAAAAATTTCAGCAATTTTAACTCCGTTTTTAATAAGAATACACATGTTTATATATAGTGCTTCCAGTTTAAATGCAAAATAAATCGACTGTTTTTTTTCCAATTGAGTAAAATTAGTTGTTTCCTCCCCATTTTTTAAATTGAAAAATCCTTTCAATGAGATTTAATTGCAAAACCAGACTCCAAGGAAATAGTTTGTTTTTAAAAGTCCACAATTTCAACACAATTATAAAATTACGCTGAAATACAAATCAATAAAAGGTGAGTTCACTAGACCTACAATCGCATCAACTGGGCCTAAACCTTAAATTAATTGAACCCTAATCTATCTTATTGTTACTTCAAATAATTTATTAAAACAAAAAACTTCTTAAAAAATATATTTAGGAAAAAATATTTGATTTAAAAATACAACACAATTAATATAATACAATATAAATACATATACTAATAATGATAACTCTAATAATAATCTTATAAAATGTAAATAATAAATACTAGCAATGTTCAATATCAGACTGGTGACAATGCGATCAACTCTTGAAGTCACCGGTACATAAAATCTACCCCAAAAAACCCAAACCAAAAAACAATGACAGATAATTTTAAAGGAAGATCTATATATCCCAATATAGCATTTTCCTTAAAATTGCATGAAATAAACGGCAATTTTCTATTTTTCTAATTTGTCATTCCCAATAACGGAGACCCTGCTATAAGGCCGGGTATTGGCTTGTACAAGCCTATCCCTAATAATTAAAAACGAAATATCCCTTTATCATTAATTTATACAAGGAAAGCTCCCTTCAACATTTGCATTTGGCATAAAGAGATTTCGTAGTAGCTTTTTTTTTTTTTTTTTTTTAAAAGCAATTTTATGTGGTAGTTGATTTTTAAGGTTAAGATATGCACCATCGAGCCATGCTTGTGTGATGTACAATTGAAAATTGTGTAATATTTATGGAACAAGTAATGAATTCCACAAGATCCATGTAAAGAAAATAATTATGTATTATTTGCATGGTTAAAAAAAAAAACTTGCAAATATGCTTCAGGTACAGTCCTGCCATTATTTTCTTACAATCATCTTCGCATCTTTAATATTTTACTCTGCGCCAAAGTTGGCCCATCTCACTCCATTTACTGTGAGTGTCAGAGGCCCCCAGCCCTCAATCGACACATCACATGTGAGAGTCAAGGAAGAAGGGTGAGAAAGTGAGAGAATATGGCCCTGGCTCCTGATCCATAACAGTCATTGCCTGTTACATACATTTCAGAATTCATTCAGGCTATGAAGATAATCGAGGTAGTCGACAGTTTCCCCTGCAGCCCAATGGATTTATGATAGCACTGTCAAGAAAATGAGGCGAAATGACACAGTAGCTGACTTTAGCTGCAAATAATGTGATAGGCTGTACAGTGGTGCAGCAGCAGCTGCTGTCATTGCAGGTAATAGGCTATAAAGAAGCCTGATAGCAATACCTGTCATTTCTTAATGGCTGACTTCACTGAAGAGCTTTTGTGGCCTTTAACATGAAGATAATAGAAGATACAACAAATTTTACAGCTTTTGAGTTGCATCCATAATTTATCACCGCAGGCCTCGTGCAGGAGCAACATAACAAGGACAACATGCTCCTAGAGGTGTGCTGGAGGGAGCGTTCGAGATGAGCTACAGACGGTCACAGCCCGCCCGCCTTCCAGAATATTCATTTTAATATACACTCACCGGGCATTTCATTAGGTACTCCTGCAAATTCTAAAGCGCTCTAACTTGGCTACTGTTTTTGTTACGACACGTAGATGATGGGCAGTTGAGCAGCCCCTTGTATGCCCAAGCACAGGGGCTCTGGAGCCATAGGTGGTCCTTTAGTACCTCTCTTCTGGCACCCTGTGGATCTCTTAAAAAAAAAAATAAATAAAATTGTAGATATAATTTTTTTATTATTATTATCAATATTACATAGTTTTTTTTTTTAGCTAAAATATTATTTAAGGAATTAATGATTTTGATTTTAAATATTTAAAAAAAATGCCAGAGTCCGAATTTTTAAGTTTTGAGAGAGAGGCGAAAGGTAGATGAACATTTTTTTTAACCTTTAAAATGTCCAAAAATGTCCATCAAACATAAAAAAAGAATGTCAAAAAAATTAATAAAAATAGCAGAAACGGAAACATTTGAAAAGTAATGATAACATTTCAAAAAACAAAAGAAGAAATTCTGAAAATTACTATAAAATGTCCGAAAAATTGCCATAATAGTCGAAAAATTGATTTAAGAAAAGACAGGAACGAAAATGTTTAAAGTGAACAAAAAAATTTCAAAAATTACCATAAAATGGCCACAGAATTGGCAAAAATGTCCATAAAATTGTCCAAAATGTCAGAAATTTGACAGAAAAGCAGACAATCTAAAAATGTATAAAACATTTAAACTATATATAAAAAGAAAAAAGAAAGACGATAGGTAGAAGAAAAGGTATCAATACATATTGGTTGCTGCATAAATGTTCTGTTACGGTGCCGCGCTAATTAGTTCTTGAGCCCTCAGTACATTAGGCTAAGTCAGTTTCCTTCATCACAATGTTGAAATGTTTTGCTGCTTCAGACAATTTTTTGGGGGAATTTATTTGTCTAAAAATGGCTCTTTTGACAGGAAAGGTCGCTGACGCCTGTGCAAGCAAAAAAAAAAACACCTTCCCAGTCCACAACAAGTGAGACTACACTTCAGAAATGGCTGCAGGATTCTGCCATAGTCTGCTTCGAACAGGTTAGTGCGTGGTTAAGCTTAGTTCAAGCTAATGGTTTAACTTCCCCCCCCTGTGCAAACTAAAATCAGCAGTACCTTTGCTCCATATGCAGACTTAAACATATATGCTGACATGTTGCATAAAGTATGCATAAATCCTCGGCGCGCTTTGGCCCTCGTACAGATGTGCGCTTTTATCCGCGGCGTCCCATCTATTCGCATCATTCATTAAAAGCGCTCCCAGGGGCGAGAGAGGCTATATAAACACAGAGGCTGAGGGACACCTCTGCTCTTTCACCTCACTACAGAGGACTTCAAAGTCACCTCTCCTTACATAGCAGATGAACGCTCACCATCTGCATGGCTGATATATGGCCCCACCCCACCCCCCCCCCCCCCCCCCGCCGCCGCCGCCGCCGCCGCCTAACCGTGGTGGTGCGAATGAGGAGCCATCACAGAGTCTGAGCTTTGGTCATTTGTTAGTTTCAGCTCTACCGCCGTGACTTGAAGGGGAGGACATGAATCCTTTTTAATACAACGCTTTGTAGAATTGTTTTTCCAGTGTTGTTTATGTCGTCTGTTCTTAACTATACTAAAAGCATAATACAATTTAAGGGTAGAGCTCAAAGTGGATCATTTCAGTGGATAAAAGGGTAAAATAATCTAATGAGCTTTTTGATTATCAATCAAATAATGATCCAGGAGTGTGTCATGAGTCGTAAAAAATTAACTTGGTCAAAACCGGGTAAAAATGATACATGCCTAGTTTTTGCATCAAAATGTGGATTTTGGTGAGCCATATGGACGCATTGAAAAGCAAAAGTATGAGTGTGCACAAAGCACTTGCTTGATGATTAAATACTACAACAGAATTCTGTCAGAAAAAAAAAAGAAAACAGACGTGTGCGGTTGTACAAAGAGAATATTGTTACTTTCACAGTTGCGTGCACGTTTGTTGTTGCACCTTCTCACAATAAAGTTTATTTACAAACTTTGATTTTGGAAGTGCTGCGTGAAGTGGTAAGTGAAAACCTTCATTATGTGTCTTCAAAATGATAAGCCATTCGCCGACACTTCTTTTACACCAAGAATCACTCACACACGTTTCATTAAAATCCCCAAGTTAACAAACACGCACTCCACCATTGATAAAGCAAGTAAAATTTGGCGAAACGTCACTAATGGCCATCATCTGCATGCCTGTACTTAATGCGAGTGGCTAAAAAAGTTAGTGTCTGATATTCGCTTAACATTCAGATTACACCGTATGCTATCAAATGTAACAGCGCTAACAGCTGTATTTGTTTACCGTCTGTGTTACGGACTGTATTTCATTCCTATGTCTGTAGTAATTGCCAATGTGACACCAGTATTTACTGCGGCTCAATATGTGATATCATCGGTCAATATGAAGTAATGGAAGACATTTATGCGACAAAATTAGTCACAAAAATCAATGAAAACACCCTATATCGCCTAGGCATCATTTGAATTTCTTCTTTGTTAAATATTGTTTTAGAATATCGTTGTAGGATGTTTTGAACGATGCACCTTTCAAATCCTACTGATTGATGCATAAGAATACACTGAAGAAATAGTGCATGTAAATAGTGTGGGAAAAAAATATATTTTACTGTACGCATGTTACCAATAAAGCTGGACACCACACTCGACACTTATCTTACTTGGTTGTTTTATTATAAAAATGCTAACATATTTTACAGTGAACGCCTGGTTCAACTTCCTAAAGTCGTTCCAATGTAAGAATAAAGTACACTTGAGTAGTAATTCGCAGGAGGTACCTCATGGACACAGAAGGCCGACGTGTTGTCACATGACAGACAGTGTGGGACCCAAACAGTATTGTTGCATTGCCATTCTGCCAATTTATTGGTAGCAACTGATGAATTTTAAGGGTACGAATGGCTATGTTGGAACTTGGCATGCCATGAAGCGGAAATGATCGCAATTGCTATTTTTCACGCGCAAATCTCAATGAGCTTGTTTATTTTATCTCTGCAGTATGTTTGCAATATTGTAAACAGTGAAATCTGGTGCTTAATCGCAAAAGGGGAAAATATTGACTCTCCAAGTGGGTCGGCATTTGAACATTCCGCTGGATTATACTTTCTGAGAAGCACCTCATGTCCAACAAGTGAGCCGGGTTGTATTACATTTGCTCCTCAAATCCTGTCATACGGCCAGCTTCCATCCAGTCACGAGGGAAGGGAAATATCCATCTCCAATAAGGACTTAATGAATAGCCTGATGAGTGTCGGGCAGAACTGAATTACCGGTTAGATTTGAAGAGCACGGGTGTGCGTCCATGTATGTGCGTGATGGCTAGTTAGAGGGTCATTGGAGCACATGTAGGAATTCATTCCATCTGAGTTTAAAAGACAAAAAAAAAAAAAAAGGAATTATCGAATTCTGTCACAGAGTCTTATGGAATCACTTTTCTTATCATTCTGGTGTCAATTTCATTTATAGAGGTCAAACTGAGCACATGGCACAGAACAAAATAGGTTAGTGATAAAGGGACAGATTTAAAAAATTGGTTAAAAAAAAAAAGAAAAGGAGTGAAGAGAAATGAATAGGAGATGGAGCAAAAAGCGAACATGCGCGTGAGTGCTGTGAGAGACAGCTTGCCTGGGCCGGAGCATATTGAGGGCAGCAGGTGGAAGAGTGGCACAGTTAATTAAAACGCCTGTCTTAATGTCTCAGCCCGTCACTCCAGGGAGGGCGGGAGAGAGGGAGGGAGGGAGGGAGGGAGGGAGACACTTGCCAGGCTGGAGCTGGGATGCTCCCAGCCAGCCATCTAGACTGCAAGCAAACCATCCAGCCAGCCAGCCAGCCTACTAGGCCACATGTCAGACAAGCCCTGACACCGTGCCCTTCACCCTCCCTGCACTCCCCGCAAAACATTCACAGTCTCACACCCCAGCCCGCTTGCTCTTATGCACGCGTTCATTCGCACTCCCACGACCGGCTCTAATCTACTGTGCTAAAAGTCCTAAGACATCATTAAAATAGTTGTTTTAGCAAATGATACGCTACATCTATATTATGGTATCCCACTGGTGAAACCCGGGGGGGGGGGGCGGGGGAATTGGAGATCTCTTTTCTCAAACATGGAACTAAGAACACATTCAAATTTAAACCCGTGGCAAAATGTGTTAGGGCTCAATTAAGGCATAATTCCGAATTGTTTGGTGCAAACACATTACTACAAAATAACAAAGAAACACCATATCTACATTGAAACATGATAGGGTGGCATCATGCTTTGGGGCGACCGGTATTTCTCTTCAGCTGGAACTAAATTGGCCGATAGTCGATGGAATTAATTATGAGCAGTTCCGAATACCAATCAGCATTAGGACAAAAGTTTCCGGCTTCAAAAACAAAACAGAATATAAAAATCTGAAAAAAAAAAGAAGCTAAGCCTATGTTCACCTATTAACACTCTGTTGCACAGGTCGTAGGTCACAATAATGGTTGTAATTGTTTGAAATTATGCATTCTGGTCTGGTATTTTATATCACGATCACCTGTCATTTGAAAACAAATGTTTACACTTTTTAATATCCATTTTAAGTCGCACACGCCACTGTCATTGTATGACATTAAATTCACACACGTAAGACGGAAACACCTGAACTAATGTTGCATATTTCAAAAGGCATAAGCCAAAAAGCTATGTTTAACCCAGACAGAGTTTTGGAAAGTTATCCAGATACAATTTGTATGTACTATGTATAATACATTTTAATAAAAAATAAATAATTCTATATAGTCAAGTGCAGTGTTAGTGTTCGATCATTGCTTTACGCTACACTTTCAACTTGGTGATGCTGACGGGCACAATGTTAAGTTGCAGAAACCTGATTCTCAGTAGAGTCTTAGTGCCTCACTAAAAAAAAAAAGTCCAGTATTAATCAGAAATACAAGATAATGAAGTCACAACATGGATGTGATTTTTCCGCTAATTCGCGGAATTCCGCTTTTTTTATCTCCCCCCGAAAAAAAAAATTCAGATTTTTTTATTTTTATTATTATTTTTTTTTAGTAGTTCATTGTGTATGCACATGACTCCGACAGATAACATCTTCTGCTATAACAAAGACATTTGTGGTATGCTCTAATATGAGTTACTTTTCATTTGGTCATGATACAATTATTTGTTCATGAAATTTGAACTCTTCAACATTATTTATGTGTTAACTTAGTAATCACATTAGTTAGATATGATGATATTCTCAGTGATAGTTTTTAAAAGCAAAGGCAGTCCAATGTTTTTGAATGTGACTGATTTTGAGTTGACTAAAACTGCCATTTTATATGGGATAGTTCAATATACATTGAAAATTTATGCTGTTGTTTTGTCTATTTCTTTGTCATGTGAGTGCATTGAAAGTACTTAAAAACACGGAAAACCTGGACCTAGCTGGGTGCCAGCGGCCCCCAGACCCCCGGCTAAATTTTCAGATAATTTCACTTTGGTCAAATCACATCCCTGTCACAATTTTGTACGGGAAAAGTTGTATTACCGCAAGAATACAGTCCCCCAAAAATATCACAACTTTGTATTGTGACTTCTGTTTAATACGCCTTTGTAAAAATTCCATTCCAACATGTGCTAGTAACGTAGTATTTACCGCTATTAACCTCAAAGCGTTTTGTGGCTTTTTGTACAGCACTGTATCTCAGCCCACCTTAAAGGAAAAAGTACAAAACAGGTTCTGATGTAAGGTTTGGCTCAGCATAGTCTCGATCACGCCTCGAGTCATCCAGCTTTGCACTGTAATCTGTCGCTTTTAATAATTCAAAGCAAGTGCAGCCTTGTGCACCGTGTGCTGAATGGCGAGGGCAACGGAGGTGTTGTGATATTTCTCTTCGGGCCCCGTCTGGACCATTGAGCCAATCAGCAGGAATTTCGGTGTCATAGCACCACTGACTGTCATTGTTGCTTTACGTGGAACTTGATAAATCAATTTGAGTCTGGATGCCAGCTACAAAGTGGTGATACACAGACGGAAATGCACCTCTTTGTTGTCACTTTGAGCTTGCACCAAACAGCTGTTGTGCAAAGCCAAAGATGAATTTGCACGTAGTAGCACACTGTCTGCATTTTTTTTTTTTTAAGTAATATGCACGACTTTATGGAGTGCTAAGTGCATACAGCGCTCCCACGGCTGTTAGAATAGATTCTTGACAGTGCCTCAGTATTAATGTTGTGTTTTCAATGATTTAAAAAGTTCCGTTCCGTTCCGTCTTCAATTCCGCTTATCCGGGGTCGGGTCGCGGGTGCAGCAGCTTTAGCAGGGAATCCCAGACTTCCCTCTCCCCAGCCACTTCAGCCAGCTCATCCGACGGGATCCCAAGGCGTTCCCAGGCCAGCCGAGAGACGTAGTCTCTCCAGCGTGTCCTGGGTCGTCCCCGGGGCCTCCCGCCGGTAGGACATGCCCGGAAGGCGTCCAGGAGGCATCCGAACCAGATGCCCGAGCCACCTCAACTGGTTCCTCTCAACGTGGAGGTGTCAGTCTTCAATTCCGCTTATCCGGGGTCGCGTCGCGGGTGCAGCAGCTTTAGCAGGGAAGCCCAGACTTCCCTCTCCCCAGCCACTTCAGCCAGCGCCTTCGACGGGATCCCAAGGCGTTCCCAGGCCAACCGAGAGACGTAGTCTCTCCAGCGTGTCCTGGGTCGTCCCCGGGGCCTCCCGTCGGCAGGACATGCCCGGAACACCTCCCCAGGGAGGCATCCGAACCAGATTCCCGAGCCACCTCAACTGGTTCCTCTCAACATGGAGGAGTAGCGGCTCGACGCTGAGTCCCTCCCGAATGACCGAGCTTCTCACCCTATCTCTAAGGGAGCGCTACCCTGCGGAGGAAACTCATTTCGGCCGCTTGTATCCGGGATCTTGATGATGGCCGTTATTTTATTTTGAAATGGCTTGGTCAGAACCAACAAAAAGCCAAAAAATGGTCAAATAACGCCCAGGGGTTAAAAAGTGATTGACATAAAATTATCCATCTTTCTCTCTCTCTCTCTCTCTCTCTCCCTCTCTCTCTCTCTCTCTCTATCCATTCTCTCTCTCTCTCTATCCATTCTCTCTCTCTCTCTCTCTCTCTATCCATCTCTATCTATCCATCATCCTTATTTATTCATTCAAAAGTAAAATTTCGATTAGTGTATGTTCATGTGTTCATGACAAAAAAAATAAAAACAAGGAGAAAACAACAACTCTACAACATCTCACGTCTCGTCACGAGTCGCTGTATCATTGCGGCTCGCTTTGTCAATATCCACCCTGGCGCCTCACTGAACCAGAATCGGTGATTGTCAGACCAAGTGACAGGTCCGAGATGGCCGATAACTCAAAGAAATTGGAAGTGTGAAATCTTTAAGGGCCACTTCTTAACACAGCAAATGCCAGGGTATCTTTCCATCAGCGGCCACACTCACAGGCCAGTGCTTTGTTAATGGAGGCCTGTCTGTCCGTCAGGGCAGCTTCAGGAGGGATTTACACTTGTTTTGGCATCTTATCTTTCTGACGGCCTTCCGCTAACACGACCATACTGCGATCAATAATGATTAACCGACAAATGTTTTTTTTTTTTTTTATAAATCATTCAATTATTTTTCAATATTAATTCATCTCATTCATTCTACTTAATAACTGTTCTTCATGTCATTGAATTTGACTAAAATTAAACTGCAAACTCTTATGTGAAACACTCATTTCTTCATCTTAAGCTTTGTAAACTGACATGACATCATCTTTTGAGCATACAAATGGACAGATGGATGCTATGATGTCATTACTTTTCTACTGCACTAAGCCTTTGCATTGTATTGATATGATGAGGCTGTGAGGCATTAACTACCAATATCGTCCTTCGTTACAGTGCACAGTTCCCCACATGCATTTAGGTGATTTCAAGTGTGTTTTTGCAAAATTTTCATCTCAAGGTTTGAACATTTTTGGCCATAGCTCAATTGTTGAACACTACTTTCAGATTGTGCAAACTAATAAGGATAATCATAGTAATGTGATTTTGCTGTTATAATAATCACCTTCATCATCATACATCAAATAATAATGGTAATGCGATTTTGACGACTTAATCATCACCTTCATCGTCATACATCAAAAACTCAAGTACGCTTAAAAAATGTATTTGCAAGTACATGAAAACACAATTTGAACAAGGTTGAAAAGTAGCTTAAAGATATTTGTTTATTTTCCTTTATTTATCAAACCGGCCCTTTACAGATTTCCCGATCAGTATGAGATGAAGCAATATAATCGCTGTTTTCATTCCAAGTTAATATATCAAATTAATTATTATAGATTCATTCTGAGGTTTATAATAAAGAAGTTGATTACACAAAAAATCTTATTTTGGGTGTGCGTAGTAGTGTTATTAAGAAACTTGAGCACTCGTGCCCCGGCCTTGCTTCCTGTGCTCTGTCACAGCCATTCAGTGAGTAAAGGAAATGTTAACAGGTAAAGCTTCAAAATAGAAGAGAAGAGAACATGGAGAATTGAGGTGGAGGAAAAACTGAACCTGCTGCATCTGCTGTTCCAAAAGATTTCTTGGCTCCTTTCCCCTGTTGGCGTGCACAGAGAAATAATGAAAGATACAAATAGAGAGGGAGAGAGAAATGAAAGTGGGGGCTACAGGGAATGAGCAGGGGAGAGGAAAGGAAATAAACAAAGTGGAAAAGAACAATTTCCCCCATTTTCCCTCATAATGGTCTCAATCCCTCGCCGGAGCTCCCTGTCTCGGGGAGGCAGCGGCTTGGTTAAAACGCATCAGGCTCTTCAAACTTCCATGAGGATGTTTCACTCCGTATGCACTACCAATCCAGGAAGACGAGGCAAAAAAAAAAAAAAACGGGCAGCAGCCAGAAAAGCAAAAGCTACACAAGGAGAGATGAAAGAAGGGAGTTGATGGCAACTGCAGAAAGAGAGCGAGGGAGAATTCATCCAGAAACGGGTGTGATATTTAATGATCCTTGTATGTGGAAAAGGGAGCCAGCTTGTTCTCCTCCACCAAATACCGATCCCTTAACTTAATTTCCTGCTCAATTGCTGTTCTATAGTGCATAGTACAGTGATACAGGCTGGTAATATAGAAAACAGATTGCCTGTGCAGCCGAGTGGATAAGACTGCGGCTTGTGCTACAGGAGACCCGCAGTCTCCAGGGGGGTCTTGTCGGTGGGCTTCACAAAACCAACAAAGCCCATCTTTCCTTGCGACTGGCAGCAGCTGGCAGGTAGATCTTCAAGCGCTGGAGGTGGGGAAGTGAGTCTGTGTGTGTGAGCATGTGTGTGTGCGCTGCAAAAGAGTAATGCTATTTTTTTTTGTAGTGAAGACTTCCACATCTCGTTTTCGCTCATGAGTCCAATCTAGTGGAAAAATGTCGGCCTGCGCTCGTAGTTTTTCACAGATACACACTCCCTCTGGAACAAAAAGCAATTTGATACGAATGCCTACAATTGTCTGCAATGAGTGGACAACTTTTCAGATGTTACTCATATCAAAATTTAATACTTTTTTTTTTATTATTATTATATCAGGGTTTAGCCCAAGCCTTAATTCTTAGTTTATATTACTGTGATGTCTTGACTTACAAGCTTAATTACGTACCTCAAAACACTGGCATCTCAGTTCATATTTCCTCATTTAAAATAATTTGAAATGCCATTGATATATAAATTGTGATCCTTCGAGTGTGTGTGCTTTGGCCACCAGGGGGCAGTATATTTGAGAATTACAGTTGTACATGAAGAAGATGCTAACGTAGGCTTCAGTCATATCACACGCAGAGATTAAAAAACATTAGCATGTTATCGTATTGTCTTTCTACACAAACTGGAAGTGGTAATAATAAACATGCAGTTTTTTGGGAGACTTTTTCCACTATTTGCCAAACTGCTTCCTGCTTCCACCAGGAAGAGCAACTTAAAAACTGCATAACTTGCCAGTCAAAACGACCGATGGAAATTTTTACAATGGCACAAAAGTCACAAATTCATAATCTTTTTTTTTTCCACCTTTAATGGTATGAGGGAATCGGACTGGATTATTTCTGTCTCATCACGTCTATCTGAAGAAGTGATCAAATGTGTTTGGTGGATCTTTAGTGTTTTTTCCATTTCTCTCTCCTTTTAAAATGTTCGTAACCCAGATGCTGTTTTGTTTTGGCTAATGTTGGCAGTGTGAACCTCCCCTGACCTCTCCAAGTGACGTTTTTTTGTTGTGTAACAAACTAGTGTAATGAACTTCCTCCCAGGAGATGTCATTAAGAACGGGAATGTTTGTCTTCCGCTTGCACCAAAATGAATATTCAGCTATTATCACTTCACAACTTCCAGATTTCAAGTCTGGTGTTTCATCCTGAACAGAAGAGGGACACAAATCCCTTCCTGATCGGTTTTATTCATTATACTTGTGAAGGTGGTGGATGTTTGTAAATATTATTGTTGAGCAGGTATTTGTTGTGTTCTTCACTCTCCTTAGATTAGTCTTGTTTTTGCAGATGTACATTATTATTATTATTATTATTATTTTCTATTTTGCCATCTGACAAAATAACTTAAAGGTTGAGAAACCACACAGTAAATTCTGTAGAGTAAATTTGACTCGATTTAGAGTGGGACCAAATAGACTCAGTTTTAGAGTAATATTTATACTTGGACGAGATTAACTCTTTGACTGCCAGACGTTTTCATAAAAGGGATGCCGTGGGTGCCAGCCGATTTAAGCATTTTTGACTGATCTTTCAAGGTCCACAGAAAATTATGTGTTTGGACTATGGAAACACACATACTACCAAATGAAAGATTGGACTCTCATCTTTCATCAGAAAAAAAACTTTGTTTCTACCTTATTCCGTTTTTCAGTAATCAACAATAGAAAATGGTTAGTTTCACCTCTGTTTTGAAAAAATGTCTTTTAACGTCTTTGGCACTCCTCCATAGGATTTTACTAAACGTTATATAACGTTTTTGGCAGTCAAAGAGTTAAAATAAAGAATTGAATAAAATAAAAGTCACTCAAGGGTTGAGGTATGAACTAACGACCTTCAAATTGGGAGACAGCCAATCGATCCTCTGAGCCACGCATATCCTGTTGTGTGTTATTATATCACTCGTGTCAGCTGGAAACTTCGTAACTCCAAGAGACCCAAAACAGTTTTGCTCTTCTCTTGGATGTAGCAAGCAGTATGAGGTGCTTAGCACAGAGGTGGTAGTGTGGCAGTCTCCCAAGCTGAAGGTTGTGAGTTTGTTCCTCAACCCTTGAGTGACTTTTATTTATTTATGTTTTTAATTTTTTTTGTTTTACTCTCTTCCAAGTCTATTAATATTACTCTTAAGACTGAGTCTAGATTTTCACATGCCCCTGCATATTTCTATATTTAACTTGTAATTGAGAACTAGCCCATAATAATTGACTTCCCTTATTTATCAAATGTGGCTTTAACTAGGCTTGATATATGGGATAAAGTAGTCTTCCCTTTCTGTCCTTGTGGGGGAAGCAGCCTCTCAATCTCCTGTTGTCGTGATTATCTAGGATTTCCCTTTGAGTATCATCATCATCATCATCATCATACTGCACATATAACTGCAGGAAGTAAAGGCCCCTGCGCCAAATTATGTGAATGTTTACATAAGTTGTCAGCATAATAATATTTTTCTGATCAAAGATAAACTGATACTGAAGAAAAATGCGAGTTGTTAGTGGGAAAGAGGAAACGATGGGTCCCTGTAGGCTGATCCATGTTAAGCAATCCCCACTCATTGCCAAAATGGTGGTTGCAAGAAATTGACCTCCGCACATGTTGCCAGATGTAAATTTCTCAAATTCACACCTCAAAATGAACTGGACCATTTCTTCACACTCTCCTCCAGACCCGCTCATTAATGTCTTGTTAAAAGCAGGATGTTGATTTGCCCCTCATCTTTTGAATTATTTTAAGTTTTTCGGGTAGAAGATGAACGCATCATAGAGGAGTGGCACTTTTAGTGTCAGTCCACAAGGTGTGTCTTTTTGGCAACCTTGGTTGCGTCCCATCTCTGGTTTTTGCCAGAGCTTGTTCTCCCGCTCAAACCCAGTGGCATAAATCCCTGGCAAACACTGCTGACACAGAGCTAGTTAAATGCAACATCAAGTTTAATTGCATAGTTTATAGTCAGTTTTTTTGTAGCGCTAACCTCAAACTGAACTATGCTATGCTGTGTCCTACTGTATATTTAATGGAAGTCTGTGATGAAACGCACAGAAGCTAAGAGAAAAAAAAAAGTATGCAAGATTAATGCTAAGGTCATCAAGAGGATGTGCACATATCTAAAATTGTAAAGTCATGGTGAAATGTTTTATTTAGATGGGGTGTTGATTGTTTGCATAGCTAATGAATGGAATGTTTTTAAGTCAGTCATTTAGATGTTTTATTTTTTTTTTTCACCCGCTAATCACAGGATCGATTTATTTCTAAACAAAGGCAGGATATCTTTGACCTTACAGTTTTATTAAAAATGTATTTTGTTTATAAGGTCTGTTGACTGAAATTTGAGTGTTTCGACAATTGAGTGCAGCTCTACAGCGTGACTGTGTGAATAATTAATGAATCCCACAAAATTGTCGCAAATTACCAGATTTTCATGTAACATCCTATCAAAATGATTTATATTCACCCGTCTTTCCGTGTCTGTACGTGTTTTAGCATTAACAACACGGCCACTTCATAGAAAACAAGCAAATGTGTCGAAATATTTTCCTAAAAATGAGACTAATAGCAATATATGAAAGTCTATCCTCAAATATTATCTTCTTAAAAGGCATCCGCTACCGCTATCGTCTATTTAGCGAATTCATCTGGAAAATCAGAATATACTGTTGCGTCTACTTTCTGTAGACATTGAAATGAGAATAAGTGTTGGTTGATCAACAACGTTTTAATTGTGAAAATTAATAGTTAATGTCAGCCATAACTGTGCCCAAAAGAAACATCTAGCTAGTATTTCACTCTCACTTCCGCCTTTTCTGTGTGAATAGCAACCATCTACATATCCAATCCGTTATCTGTAATACGCTCTGGGACGAGAGTTAGTCGTTGGAGTTCACACATCTGACGTTGCGCAAGAGGTCGCATATACTGGACAAAATCACCAATCTGTCAAATAGCTAATGAAAAGTGACGGACAAGCCTTCAGTCAAATTCACACTTAGGAGCAATTTTCCAATTAGCAAAGCCAGATGTCCCCCCCCACCCCCCTTCCAATTCAATGTAGACTGTTTCAATTGTTATTCATTGGCGGTATGTGGAACCCGTTCATCTTCAAGAATCTTTTGGACCATTGGTCGAGATCATTTGGACCACAACAGTCATGCATGTTTTTAATTTTTGTCCTACCATTGTTATTGTTTTTTTTCCCCCGACATAAAAAAATCTGTTATGATTTTTCAACTTGTCACTTTGTGTGCTCGTTATGTCCTTCTCATGATCATCTCTATATAATAGGATCGCTGCCCTTGACCAACTATTTCATATGTAATGCTCTCTTAAAGATAATTACTTGTATTTGTATCGGAAGTGTTTCATTGGCATTTCAAATGTCAAATCCATAGGATGCAGCTGTAATCATTTCAACGTGGATAATTGCCTTTTCTCAACGACTTTAAGGTTATGACCTACGAAACGACATAGACCAGGAACATTATTGAAAGACGTTTCGCACCCATTGGCGGTGTTGTATTTGTTCAAGATGGACATCAGGACAAATTGAGGTGTAATGTAAAAATATGCTAGAGGCTGTTATATTGCTTGAGGAGAATCAAAGAGAGCGTCTGAAACGAAAGGTTTGCAGTAAAGAAAAGTCCAGCTGGGCCTGAGTTCCCCGAGACCTGTGTGAAGGATTTTTATTTTTTTTTTGCATGCTCACTTACTCAACCCCCACCTGCTCCTCTACATGCGTGCACACAGTAACACACCACCATTACTCATTGTCTAGCTCCAATCGTTCCGTATCCTCATTCCCCACATCGTCTCCACCCACCATTCCATCCTTTACTTTTGCTGTCATTTTTTTTTTTTTTTAAACCCCCTTTCCATTTTTTGATCTAGTGGCTGATAATGATGAATTTCCCTCAGCTCCCCAGGATTTGGCAGAAAAAGTTTGAGCAGCCAAGTTTTGAAAGTGGAAAGATAGTTAGGAAATTAGGACAAGTTCAACATGATTGTCCGGATGACAGCTACTCTTTTCTCATGCCACATCGTATGGCTTGAACCTGTTTTCTAATTTTGCTAGTTTTTATCACTGTGCTTTTTTAAGTTACAGGTCATGTCAACTTTCTTACATTCATTTTGGTTATTTTAATGGAATGACTACCAAACGTCTAAGTAGTAACGCTAAATAAGAAGAGGCTACTCAAAATCATGTTATTGTGAACATACTGTTGCTTTTGAGACCATTTCGCTTTTCAGCATTAACTTCCCAGCATATGTTAGCATTGTCATGGATCATATCCATCCATCCATGTATGTCCCACAGTGTAGACACTATGCAACTCTCTGCAGGATAACGCCGTAAAGTTCCTCAGAGCCCCGGGCCAAAGATTTACCACAGGTGTACAGTATTGTTTTATTACTTTTGAAGTCACTAATAACTTTTTTATGCTGTGTATGATCAGAAACACACTGCAGTAAGATGGAAAGGAAGGAATTTCATTTTTCAAAGGTTGATCTGAGTCTGAGTCTCCTTTCAACCAAAAGCTGTTGGAGTCTTTTGACATGACCGTGAAATATCAGTTCAGATGATGTGTTTTCCATTGAAGAAATTGTACTGTGTGCTTTTGAGTTGTAGTTTCTACTTCAAATTTTGAGCTGCTCCTGCTGATGATGATTGATTTTTATATAGCTCCTCTCTTATTAAATACTACAATTAACTTTTTTTTTCTCATTCGACTCTTTTCCTTCATTCTACATTGCTAATACGACTGACTGTTTTCCAAATTTTTACAACATTGAAAAACAACTCTTTTTAAAAAAAAAATATAGATATATTTTATTTTTAATTATTGAAACAGCCATTAGCTAGTTTGGTCTAATTGGGATTATTATTATTATTATTATTATTATTATTATTATTATTATTAGTGTATGTATTTTTTAATTTATGTATTGACTTATTTATGTGTTTATTTATACATCATTCTCAGCTGTTTTTATTTTTTATGTGTATATCACAATTAGACTGACTGTTTAATTTCCCGCAGCGTAACTAACGGCTCCAAACTGAGACAAGTGGTGCCATGGATAGTCAAACTGAAACTGTACTTACAGCATGTAGGCCATTGTCCAATATTAAAAACTAGGGCTGCACGAGTGCGTTGTCGATACTAGCCTTATTTTAAGGTATCAGTACTCACGGCAATGGCCGATACTAGTTTTTATTGTCCTTGCGGCCGTTTTACTAGAAATTATAGAAGAATAGAGAAGTGCCAATAATTTCATTTCATTTTAAGGGAAAATTTTATATTGGGATATATAGATCTTTTTTCAAAATTATCTTCACTAGTGGTATCAGTAGTTGGTATCGGTATTGTTGACAAATTCAAGAGTTGAGTTCTTGTACTGGTATCGGGTCTGGAAAAAAAATTGTATTAAGAACCTGTTCTGTCACTGATGTTATTTGCTGTCATATTTCCAGTTTCGCAGTAATGCAAAAAACTGTATTTACTCATGCTACAACAGCATAGCTATTCCAAGCACCTGGCTAATTGGCCTAAAGCTCCCACATACACTAATTCAATTCCAAAGCCTCCAATGGTCCTCCTCTTGATTTTTTTTCCTCCTACCTCCTCGTCGCTTAACCTCTCTTTCTGGAGGATTATGTGCAGGTTACGGCACTAGCACAGTGTGGATTAGTTGGGTCGCTCCTCCATGCTTGGTGCCTTTTCTTAATGTGATTATGCATCATCAAGCTTGTTTACGGTTAGGTAGCTCATTGTGGAGACCTGACAAAAAGTTCAGCCCCCTTCAGCCCACTCGATGGTGCCTACGCCCACACGCTCATACTCCGCTTAAGCTGTCAACATCCCTGCTCATCCTTGCACAAACAAAGTACTTTTAATATTCAATAGCAACACACTGTCAAATCTAGGGATCTTTGATACCACTTTTTTTCCCAGACGGATACCAATACAAGTACATAATTCTTGAGTAGTCACAGATACCAATGCCAATTACCAATAGCAAAAAAAGAAAGAAAGAAAGAAAAACCTAGAATATAGCATATTTCCTTAACCCTGGATAACCCACGGGTTCAAATTTGGCCCCTATAAATTCTGCTACTCAAATAACAAAGACCTTTTTATTATTATTGTTTTTTTTTTTTACAAATTTAACTTCAAAAGTCCAGAGTGACACTTCTGACCCCTGCATGGGGCCATCTAGTGGATGAATATTGCACTTACATGAGCCAGAGTGGTGGTGACAAGATGCTGTTTTGTTGAGCTGGAAATCAATCCAAACAAAACCATCTTCTCAGCAAACCATCATATGGTAAAATTGTGTTTTTTTTTGTTAATCCATTTCATATCATGTTGCAGAATGCCTAGGAGGATGTTTTATATATATATTTTGATAAGTTAGCAACTCTGAGCTAGTTCAAAAAACAAGGGTTAAAATTGAAAAAACATATATTTTGGTGTTCAGTGAACTTATAGCAGTCATTTAATGTATAATTCATAATTTTCCAAAGAAGAAAAGGGTTCTTGGGTTCTCCAGGGTTAAAATATAATGGCAATTTTCTTCTGATTTCTAATTTCTAGTTACTGATCGTAAAACGGCCACTAGAGGGTCGCAAGTACCGATATCATGAAAAAGGTTCTCGCCCATCCCTAACAAAATCCCCCTTTTTTTTTTTCAAAGTGTGGTTATGAGAAAAAATGCATTATAAATCCAGGCCACATATCGTAGAGTTACAATAAGAGAGCTCAGGTGCCATCCAGTGTTCCAAACCATCTATAAGCGTCACACACCTCGTCTCATTAGCTTAATGAAGCCATCATGACAGCCTGTTTGTACAGAGAATGGCCGCGCTCTGTCAGACTCCGCAGTTACGCACTCCATCAGTGGCGAACGAGCCTCCGTGTGGCCTGAGGGGGGGCGTGACTTCGACTCGGCGTGTCATTAGCCATCGATGTTATTGGCTCATTATCTCCCAATTAGGCCGCTATCGGAGGTAGCCGGCGTTTTTCATTATGACCCGGACCTCCGCGATCTAACAAAGACCACCGGTGCTGATTAAAGATGGTTTCAGCAATCACGTGTAGTGTGTGGTCTTTGAACTCTCTGTGATATAGTTAGTGGCAACACAATGAAGCTGATTAGAAAGGGCATGTCTCTTATTGTGCCGCGTATTGGGGTTAAGTCAGAGTAATCTTGTTTAATGTGTTCTTGGTACCTCATAATGTAGACTCAATTATGAGTCTGAATAATTCACAGAGGCAACAATTGACTACCTTTTGAAAAAGAAAATTTACTTCCATCTTCAATGGATGTACTCTATACCATACATGCACCCGGTGGTTTTCCATCTATATTCCATTCAAATGTCTATGAATTAATTAGACATGTTTTTTTTTATACTCTTTCTAACTATAAATGACTTATTGGGTAAATATTATACAAATGTTATGATGGCTATGTTTGTCCCTCAACGTGGCCATGGAAACGGCAGCTATGTAAAACATCTCCCTCATGTTGTATTATCTATATAATATTAATTTAGCATAGCCTCTTTAGAGTGTCTATTAAACGCAATCGCTCATCTAGCTTTGTTGCGAGAGAATATGGGCGCTAATTGGCATGCCTGCCTCATGTTGCTAATGACTACAAAATCATTCAAGATTTTAAATGTCGATATATTGTCAAATTCCTGACTCCGCTCGTTTGAGGGCTGGCGCCGCATAACGCGCGCGTGCCGTTCCCATTCTGTTTACCCGAACGAGGGGTTAGCTCCCAGATTCATGAGCACTCTTTAAACGTCTGGTGATTAACTTCACATCACAGCGCTTCTTCTCCTTTGCTGCATAAACGGGCTTTAATTGAGAGAGCCAACTCCTTAGCAGGGAACCTCGATTAAAACGTCATTTTACAGCCCAAAAAGAAACACGTTCCCAATCGCTGCCCTTGAATTATTGTTCTGTAGCTCCAGGCTTGTATTTTAAAGTCACTGAATAATTGCAATCAGATTATTTTAATCAAGTGAGGGCACGGTAATTACAGGTTGCAGTGATTTAAGCTGTACCCTGGAAGTCCCGTACACGGTGCCGGTGTGCATATTAAAAGTTTATGTCTTAGTAGATAAATTTAATGAAGAGGGTTCTAATCATGCAAGCTACTTTTAGATATGTTGCATGAAGAGCAGTGGCAGTTAATGACAGATATTGTCTTATCCTGCGCCATTCTCTCGCTGCCCCCTCAGTCAAGTGCGCATTAGCAGCGAGCAGGTCCTCCCCCCTCCCCCCCCCCCCAATAGGACCCGACACGTGTCCTCCCACTCATCTACCCCCGTTGATAACCTCATCTGTGCCCAGGTCTGCATTTCATGTCGAGGCAAGCGTTAGGTGACTTAGTGCCAAGCTGTCAGAAAGGCATGAGAATTTCAATCTGGAGGTCTGTGTGACGGTGGAACCGTCTCTCTTAATCCTGTTTACGCACATCCACATCACCCCGTACCAAAACCACAATTTGTGTGTGCGCGTGTGTGTATTTTTATTGTATTTTTTATTTTTTTTTTTGCACACTGTGCGTGCATGCGGATGCATACATTTCTGTCTGTTTTCATCATGGTGTTGAGTGCATGTGTGTGTGAGTGACTACTGTATGTCTGCGTGTGAGTCTCCCACCGTGTTGTGTTGATGTGGAAGGTGGCGCACATGCTCCGAATGTATAATTCAATATGACTAATCATGGAGGAGACTGCCAACCCAGAAGCACCGGCTGACAGACTGGGCCCAAAGCTAATTTGATAAGGTTACTGTACTCTTGAGCTGAGATTCACATTCAGCAGTTGGAGCGGCTCAGCAGCGTTAGTCTACCCCACTTGAGCTGCTACCTGAGATACAGTTCCAATTGATTACCATGGGCTCCCATCTACTGTATGCGCCCCTCTTCCACACCCAATTTCTATTCAGATGACTTGGCAGCAAAAAAAACCAACCAAAAAAGTCTCATTGTCTCATTGGAATCTCCAAAGACAAATTCGATATTATAAATATAATTTAAATAAAATCAACCTGAATTACAGACGCTCCCCTACTTACGAACATTCGAGTTACGAACAACGGTACATACGAACATTTCTGCGCGTACAGTATGTCGAAAAATGTTCGGAAAGAAATGCTGTAAGTTAGATTTTGTATTGCGCGTAGTGCTTCTTTCCGCCGCTAATACCGACGATTGGCGCTGTGAGAGCTCATTGGAGGCTGAGCAACGTGGCGAGGAGGAGGAGGAAGAAAACGCCGGTCCCCATGAAGCAGGAAATAACTTTTGAAGCCGATTCCAGCGACGACGAAGAATCTCTCATGATATAAAATCCTCCTCTTCCTCCTCCTCCATCATCTCCTTAAGCATCGAGTACATCTTCCAAAAGTAAGTTAAACTTCATTTTATTTATCTTATTACGTACATGTACATACTGTGTGTGTCTCTCGCTCTCTCTCTCTCTAACATACGTAGTACAGTACAGTACTGTACGTATTCTCTCCATTTTATTAAAAGTTTTTTTCAGTACAAACCAATGCAGGTTACTTGTACAAGCCTTAAACATACTTATATAAACCTTCAATATACTTATATAGGCTTTAAACATAAATTATAATACAAAATATAGCACTGAAGCAACTTACGAACAAATCCACCTTACGAACGATCGTCCGGAACGTAACTCGTTCGTAAGGTGGGGAGCGTCTGTACATTCTTCTCACTATTTCTGGTCATGTGCATTCTATAAAACATTTTGGCAGCCATTTTCACACTGTCATCATAAAAAAAAAAGGAGTGTCAATAATATAATTTGGTCATAATCAACTTTTAGGAAAACACACATGGTCACTAATGGTGTAATGTGTCACTTGCCTAACATACATTAAGTGTTATGTAAAATTGATGGATCGGTTGTACTTTATATTTGCACTGTTTTTACAATCCACAATATCTCATGGCCGTTAATTTGTTTTGTATGTGTGTGCTTGTTGCGTTGTGCCCTACCCTGTTTCCAAAACCATGTCCACTCGTGTAAAATCAAAAATATGTCAGATTTCCACCCTCTTTATAACTCACGTGTTTAATGTCTTACCCACCCGGCTGACATCATTTCGTGGCTCGTTCGGGATTGCAAGGTAGCCATGACGTGTGTGTGAGAGATGGTGTGTGTTTTTTTCTCACATGTTGCTTTCCCAGATTAGATTAGGGGTGTTTTTTATAACCGTTCCATCGGGCAACCGGTTAATATTTTTGTTTGTTATTTTCTTGACGAATCCTGGGCGGAATCCTTCTCGGTAGTCCGAGAAGATAGCATAGGTTTAGTTTTTGTTTTATCTGGCATTGTTTTGTTTAATGTGTGGACATGTTTTGGGTGTTTGTATCTTAGGTGGTGGGGGTGTTACGGTCCACAATATATCGTGGTTATTTTGTGCTGTGTGTCAATCTGTGTGTTTTTTGTGTCCTGTTCTCAAAACCATGTCCACTCGTGTGAAATCAAAACCCCGTCAGAATACCGCCATCTTCACAACTCCCCTGCTCCATTTCTTACCCGCCCGGGCTAACGTCATCCATGCCTCAGCGCGTAGCAATTGCTCATTGCATTCCCACAAGACTATATAGAAGGAAATCTTGTAAGAAAAGTTGTATGTGGTTTTGATTATACAGGGTGTCCATAAAGTCTCTTTACCATTTCAAAAATTTATTAAAAATGCAATTGATTAGATATTTTATTTAGATTTGTTCTATTGTATTCAGCGTTTATTAAAGTTTTTTTTTTATCACACTGCATTTTGTGTGTTTCAGGGATCCTGTTTGTCAAAGGTCAAAGGTCGCCCACTCCTTCCTTTATCTAACACTGCCCCCGTCTCCATAAATTTCTTGCGCCACGCACGAATTGACGGACGTGATGGTGGATTTCTTCCATACTTAGTTCTGCAGTTTCGCTGAGTCTGCCTATCCGATTTTGTTTCAATAAACCATGAGACACATTGCGCCTTCTCTTGAGGGGTCGCCATTTTGTAGGGGTTCATTCAACATCACCTCTTTGACAAACAGGATCTCTGAAACACACAAATGCAGTGTGATAAAAAAAACTTTAATAAACACTGAATGCAATAGAACAAATCTGAATAAAATATCTAATCAATTGCATTTTTAATAATTTTTTTTAAATGGTAAAGAGACTTTATGGACACCCTGTATATTGTATGTTACAGCAAAAACCACAAACAGAGTGGACATCAAACAGCAGATGTTATTTGCCCTAACAAAGCCTACAGTGGCAATGCTTTTTCAAATGCGGAGGAGAGGTTAGAATTAGGCCCTTTTCACACTGCACTTAGCCAAAATCATTCATTGTGTATTTTGTGAGGGACAGGGACCACAAAATGCAGTGTTGCTGTGCAGTGTGGCAAGAGGACTTCTGCCATGTTGGCAAGGCACCTCGAATTGGAAAATAAATGTTCTATTCGAGAGCGGCAACTGTATTAACTGTAGTGATATTCCACTACTTGTTTTCTGTCATCATATTTGAGTTTATATTTTATATACGTTGGCAAAGAAAGCAGATCTACTGTCAGTTGAAGTTACTAGCCCATTAAGTACACGTTTCACAATTATTCTCGCTGAACTTCTAGTTAAGGTTTGACGTCCTTTCGCTCCTAAAAATGTGACTTCAACAAGTGACGCCGAGAGCAAGAGGCGTGCGATGTTAGCCAATGGTTAAGACACAACTGGCAGGTTATTACACTTTTTCTTCCATTTCAAAGTCCAATATAAAATTTCTATTATAAGGACAATTAATTACCACTGCAAAATGGCAAGTGTGCATCCTTGTCAGGTGGAGTGCACTCCGATGGCCTTTCCTCAAACAGAGAATGTGAAGATTTGATCTCTTCTAATGGTTCTGCGGGAAAGGGTAATTATGACATGGTCAAAGCTAATTTGCTTTCTGCCAGATGAACTGTTGTATTTTATAGCCGGCTGACATTTTCAAGTAATTATGGCACTGTTGACCCCAGACAATTTCAGTTGCGTTGCGGTCTTGGGTGATCCTCAATCTCTCCTTTTCTCTCTCTTGCTTTGTCTCTCTCTCTTTTCACTCTCTTTCTCTCTCGGAATAAAAGTCAGAGGCGTAACAAGGTAATGACACGGACGGAGAGAGCCATATGGGGCTCCCCCCATCCAGCTCACAGCTTCAAACCTTCACATCATCATTACCCACCATGCATTTCACATTGACTTTGCATCTAGAAAGAAATATGTGCCCCTACTTTAATTATAGTGCGCGGGCATGTGTTTTCTTGCAAGTGTGTGCGTGTTGGGTCCTACTACTTTATTGTGTATGTGAGTAAGGGGGGGAAATGTGCATTATCCTCTCATCCCTGGGTTGCATTCATAGCCCATCCCATAGATCCATGTATCGATGAGGGTGTAATTATCTGCCTCACTGATCATCTCTCCGTGGCTTTACTGCATAGAAATTATGCAGGCAAAGGTCAGTGCGTGCTCCTTGAAAATTGCCTGCAGAAAATCATAAGGTGATGAGAGCAATAATGTTTTTTTCCGCTCTCCAGACACCCTCTTGCCCCCTTGCGTTTTTCTTTTTTTTTTTTCTCTCTCTCCTTGGTATTGTTTCTTCCTTTTGTCAATAAACATTTGAGCAGATGTCAATCGATCCGTGCCTGGAGCATCACTATTATTTGCACCGCAGCGACCCCCCCACCCCCCACCCCCCCACTCAATTTATCCCTACTGTATTCTCATGTTACTCTGGAATGCGTCCTGCCACAATCGGAGCATTGAAGTGTTAACTGGTGAGAAATCTTACTAATGAAAACAACAGTACAGAGATGCTTCATTACCCTGGAAGATTGTGTGATTCGTTTTGCCAGCAGCAGCATGTGCAAACGCATTTTCACTTATATTTTGATATATTTACAAGCGTTATGCCTGTTCTGCAAAGAGTATAATTTTTTTTTTTTTTCAACAAACAGACTGAAATGAGAAAATGGCACACAGGTTGTTCTTTTTGGATATTATATTCATCTTTGAAGCCGCAGAGTGATACTCCCTCAATGTCACAGCCATCGGTACCATTGCCAAGTTTACAGTATTTTAATGAGTGATGATTTTCAGTCAAATCCACTTAAATCGATGTTCAAATGCGGCGGCAGAACAGGCTGATGCAGCCCGGCCCAGCAGGTGTCTCCCAAATATCCCCGACTGGAGAAACACACCCTCTCATTCAGCCTGTCAGTGAACACAAAGGCACAAAAAGCCCCCCTCGCATGATACGCACACAATGACCACCGTGCACGGATCGACCCTGCAGCTCTGTGGCTGCTGCCTTAGAGAAGATGCATATGTAAATTTAACATTCAGCAAATAGACGGTGTTGTGTAACCAGCTATAATTACAGTAAATGATGAATCATAGCTGAATTGAATTGGAATTTTTAGACCAAAAATAGTCTATATGTTTTGTTTTACAATCTATAACTTACAATATTTTTAAGTTTTAGTCTATTTAACTATTTTTATTTTTTTAATTTTTTTACCCAATATTGATTATCATTTTATCAGTCATAAATAGTATCTCACAAAAGCTAGTACTCCCCTTCTACAGTATTTCTGCAAATGTTTAATAATATCTTTTCAGTAGGTCAAGCTTTTAGGGACCAGTACTCGAGAACTGTAATAAAAATATATATATATATTTTTTTTTACCACACCTGCTCCCTGTTCACACATGTGACTTTGTAACAACTAACAAACAACAGTGCTCAATTTGGGCATTTTCACTCAGGGGTGTACTCGCTTTTGTTGCCAGGGGTTAATCTATTAATTTGCTTGCGTTTTGAATTATTTTGAGGAACAATAAATTGACACTGCTTCACTTACTTATTTTTATTTTGTCAAATTGTTGTTTCTTCAGTGTTGTCCCGATATAATTAAATATTTGCCGATATGTGATCGTTGTGCTCTTGTGAGATACTGTATGTTGCATGGGATATTTTAATAATGGCCTCCCATCCCATGCAAGATCACCACGACTCTGTCCTCTCTTGCATTTTGGCACCACATTTGAAGGTAATCTCGGCATAAAGGGGTTTGGGGACCTCTACAACCTCTATAAACAATGGAGTTGGGTGATCAAAGGCGTCAAGGCTCTTCTCTGATGCCCATAGGGGTAGTAAGTGAATATATAGCCTGCTGTGCATTGTGTGGCTCAGATTTCTTCATAGTCTGTCAACAGCATCCCTAATTACAGAAGCCTTGTCGATTGCTTGATATTATTTTGATAATGGGAGCGTGAATTGCGGTACATTTATGTTTATTTTCAAGAAGCAACG
Source organism: Vanacampus margaritifer (assembly GCF_051991255.1). NCBI lineage: Eukaryota > Metazoa > Chordata > Actinopteri > Syngnathiformes > Syngnathidae > Vanacampus > Vanacampus margaritifer. Next base: position 6,849,794 of record NC_135434.1, on the reverse strand, counting down.
CTAGAGACCTTGCTAGGCTGTTCGTCTTAGCTAAAAAAAAAAATATATATATATTCCACTTATAATGAAGTGTTTGAAGGATAATGGCCAATGTGATTAAAAATGGTATTGCTACTGTAAAATTATAATATAATAGGAGTCTTTTCAATTCTGCTGAGCTTAGCAATGTCCCTTTCAGATTCATAATGTAATATTCTGGATAAGCACAGCCACTTATTCTTATGCATTAATTCAATGCAGTATATTATTCATTTGCTGAGCTAATCGTGTAAAAGCACAAGGCGATGGGTTATTTTTTGGTCAGTCTGTTGGTCACTTAGTTAGCACTAGGATTATGCAAAACCTACAAAAAAAATATCCACACTACTTAAAAGGATGTTGCATAGCATCAATCAAAACATAAAAGATGGTATTGCTCTCTAATTACAGGGATGTGATTTTTCCGCTAATTCGCGGAATTCCGCTTTTTTTATCTCCCCCCCAAAAAAAAATTCCGATTTTTTTATTTTTTTATTTTTTATTTTTTTAGTAGTAGTTCATTGTGTATGCACATGACTCCGACAGATAACATCTTCTGCTATAACAAAGACATTTGTGGTATGCTCTAATATGAGTTACTTTTCATTTGGTCATGATACAATTATTTGTTCATGAAATTTGAACTCTTCAACATTGAAGATATGATGATATTCTCAGTGATAGTTTTTAAAAGCAAAGGCAGTCCAATGTTTTTGAATGTGACTGATTTTGAGTTGACTAAAACTGCCATTTTATATGGGATAGTTCAATATACATTGAAAATTTATGCTGTTGTTTTGTCTATTTCTTTGTCATGTGAGTGCATTGAAAGTACTTAAAAACACGGAAAACCCATGAGCCTGGACCTAGCTGGGTGCCAGCGGCCCCCAGACCCCCGGCTAAATTTTCAGATAATTTCACTTTGGTCAAATCACATCCCTGTAATTAGGATCATCGATGACACAGGTTGAATCAAGTTCGTAGTTGACCGTGGGAGTATGTATACGTATTTATTGAATTACATTGCAGTTAGCTGACAAGCTGCACCTGATAAAACTATACCGGATGTGCCAAGGACTGTCGCAAAGCGTCACTATTTGACCAAGGATGAGAGTTGTTTGCGATGGCACATGTCCGTCGTATGCTTATATTTTATGGCTCGACCGGCACAGATTTGCTTACGTTGCGTTTAGTATCCACCATATCCATAACCCGTTTCTCGTCAAAGCAAAAGCCTAATTGTTTGTTACGGAGCGCCATTGTCTTCATTTTCTTCATTTCCCTCTCCTCCCTGCTTTCTACCTTCTAGCCCTGAAGGCCATCACTGTTAGATGAGGTTGGTAGTAAGGAAAAAAAAAAATGGCTATTAAATTCATCACGCAATCAACCAGCCATATAATTTAAATACCTCTATGGGAATTAGTGTAATGTGCGATAACTGCCTAACAGTTCAGCAGAATAATTGTCCTTCTTATTATGGTTTATAAATTATAACGGTGATTTAAGTGATCATAGTAGGTTTGTTGGCATAACAGAAAAAAACAAAACAGAAACATTTTAGATATATGCCAGAAATTGGAAATACTGCTTCTAGGGTCCCTGTCAGTCATGGGTCCTTAATCAATCATCACTTCCTCTTGTTTACGGCACCCATAGCCCCAATCAGTCACCAAGTGTGTCGCCTACTTGAAAAAAATAAAATAAATAAATAAATAAGCACCACATCTCCTATAGACACCTCATTTTTTAAAGGGGGCTGCGCTGCTAGGTGGCTGTAATTACCTTTACTATGACTGATACTTCTCGCAGAACAAACATGGTATCTGTAAAGCTTAATTTCACGATACTTGAAAGAGAAATTGCAGCTGTAATGGCGTTGAATGGTTGTTTTAGCCTTGCGTTTGGTGAGCAATCAGTCCAGGACGTACCCTGTCTCTGGCCCCAAAGTCAGCTGGGATCGGCTGCAGCTCACCACCTGACCCAAGTTGAATAAGCCAGCGGTATAGAAAATGGATGCATGTGAGTATGAATATTTTTGAGTTGTTTCATCATCGTCACATAAAAAAACAATCATTACACGATTTTTAGAGATTCAGTGTCAAATTTGAGCAAAAATATTTCACTCGTATGCTTTATGTTGTTACATATGTAACATTGTCTTATTTTTGGGCGGACCTGAGCGGCGAGCGCGACCGTGCGGCGCACACAAAACGGAATCTGTGTTCATGCGTGTCGGTGCGACTGTGTGTATATGTGCGTTGTGTGTACGGTGGGGGGCAGGGACATTGCTTTCACAGCCCATCACCTTCACTTCCACACCCAATTTGTCATGAATGTCACACATCAGGATGAAAGCGGAGGAAGTCGGTGCAAGAAAATGGCTACTTCCACAACACAAATGGAAGAACAGAAGGGGGGGGGGGGGGGCAACGGCTGTGGAAGACTTGCCACTGGCGTCACATTATGATCGGGACGAGACTTTTTTCGACTTTCAAATGGCAAATTGCAAACACAATTCATTTAATTTCTTGTTTATTGGGTCGAAGGGTGTCAACAATTACCATCACTACCCAGAAAATCGTCGCTGTGTTGAGCGCTGGCCATGCTAAGTGAGTGGGTGGGTGTGGTGGGTGACATGGCTGCCAAGGCTGTGACTCTGACTGATGAGCTGTGCGGTTGGTACCGGGCATCTATAAACATCTGCCCCACTTTTGAGTGACAGGTCATTAGTCGTTTAATCAGATTTGAGCGCCGGCGCTGGTTGTGATTATTGGTTCATGCTACCCAACGCCACTAACCCCCACCCCCCCCCCCCCCCCCCACAACGATTCTGCATGTAATTACAGCTGTTGATGGCTTGGTCTGCATTTCACTTTCCCATTTGCGTTCATAGTACACATGCTCTGTGAAACATGCATGTATTGTGGCGCTTATAATTATTTTCTCTATGAGAAAGGGTAAAACAAAAGAGCAAAATAATGCCCTCTCAATATGATTAATATCTCCAGACCTGATGTAAAAAAAAGTACCACAAAGAACCAGAAGTAGTGCCGGATCTGTGTGTCCTCCACATGTGCATTTCCATTCCGTTGCTTTTGTGTTGGCCTAAGCCGAGTGGTCCAAAAAGCCATTACAGACGGGTAATACTTGTATCTGGAGGATTATGGATTATTGCCGTCTATGTTAGTGGCAAGCTGGGAACTATCGTTGACATCTTCACCAGGTCAAATCCGGCAGCATTAGCCTCTCAACTGGCTGACCTGCAGTCACAAAAAAAAAAAGGGGCTCAAGACAGAGACGGGGATACCACAATGCAAAAGATTACAACCCGCATCGGTGTAGATTGAGGTTTGAAAGAGTGGTTTGTTCGAGATTACAGACTTTGTCAAGGAGGTTACATTTTCATCACTGAGTTCTTGTTCATTAGTTAGGCTTAAACCAAACAAAATGTGATGAATTGACTCAAATCTTTATTGAACAGTGGGTTCGAGCCAAGAAAGATGTTGTCAATATACATTTACATTTACTCCCATTTTTGGAACATTTTCTTAATTTTCCTGAGATGGCTTAATGAAATTTAAGGACCACATTCGGGTGTTGTAGTTTAAAAGGCGCACAATTTTGTAATTCAAATCAGGACTGTTTGGCCATTAGAGTTCTTAATTTACATTGTGTATTTAGAATTTGATTGTTGTTTTATTTGCTTTTAATCATGTTTTTGATCAAATAATTATATTAATACAATAGCTACAGGTAGTGATGGCAAAATGAAGCTTCATGAAGCACTTGTGATTTTTTTTTTAAGTCCCCTAGATGGTGCTCTTGGTTTAAATATAAAGCCTAGTGCAATGGAAATGTATTAAATTTCCACTGCATTTTCCAACCAAGAGCACCATCTAGGAGGACTTAAAAAAAATCACAAGTGCTTCATGAAGCTTCATTTTGCCATCACTAGCTACAGGTAGTGTTTGATTTCATGTTGGATATTGAGATATTTAAATAATATTTACCTTAGTCAAACTCTCACCATCATAAAATATTTATTATCTTACAGGGAAAATAAGCATTACCAATTAGCATACTGATCTAAATTTTTAGCCACATGTTAATTATCATATCTATATATGTACGTATACATACATACATACGTGCATATGTATAAAACTACTTTTGTTCTACAATCGAAACTGTCGGCACTTCGTGAGCAAGCCATCAAATGTAATGGATCCAAAAATAACATTGTGACTATAAATATCGTCTACAGATTCATGAATTTGCTTCTTTTTTTTTTTAATGTTCAGGTGTGCCTTGAGGTGATGCAGCACCCATTGGATCCAATGTAACTCGAACCGTGGTCCCACTGCATTTAGTGCTCGTCGCCGTATATATAACAGGCCGCTGAATGCCTGGTTGGCTGAGGTGAATATTTAACTCTTGATTGACACGTGATTTGTTTGGGTACAATGTTCTCATTGAGCCCGTTGTGAAGGCGGGTAGGGGGTTGGATGGCAGAGGTTTCAACCTGATTAAATCCACCCTCTCAGTGAGATGGCTTCACAAAAGGCACGCAGGCAAGCACGGAGACAAGCCCTAACAGCCAGAAGCCCGGAGACAAAAAGAATAAGATGTAGGAACACAAACTAACAATCCAGGGCAGAAAAAGAGAGCTATGCGGCCATATTGAATTGTAGAAGATCTATCCATCTCTTTGGAAGCTGGATGGGGAATAAGCATGAAGCGAAGCAGGGCTAAAGAGACATCTAGAAACATCTGAGTAAGCCATGAAGTATGAAGGAATGAAAGCTGCAAGTCTTCTTTTTTTCTTCCTCCCATTGGATGACTTAATTTGCACAGGAAAAGCCGGGCTCCCTCTGAAGGGCTTCCTCGCTCTCTCTTTTGCTTTCTTCTCCTCCTCCTCCTCCTCCGCCGCCTCGCTTTGGACTGCAGCATGACCTTCATTGGCGTTCCACCTGCAGGAAGCCATGTTTGATTCTCTGTCCGCCGAGACGCCTGCTTGACAGCAGAATGGTGTCATAGGACCAAGTGGAGGAATTTCTCTTTCTCTGTCATCATTAAGGGGCTTCCCCCTATGGTGATGGGGATGAAAAGTACGATTTAATGTTCTCCAGAGAGTGGCAGCAGAAGAAAAGCTCAAAGCGCCGCATGCTGGTTTCTGAGTGGGTCACTCCAGCCCTTGCAGCGAATGGGATGTCCCTGTGGAATTTGCCATAGACCGGCCTGAAAGGATGGGGATTAAGACTCTTTTAGGGATGGAAATGTAACAAAAGGAGCACTTTTATGATGTAGCAGCATAAAATGAGGGGGGGGGGGGACATTGTGTTGCTGATTGCAAAAGATCGTTGAAACAGGCAGCCCTGCGCCGCATGTAAGGCAGGCCCAGTGGGCTTAAACGGCTTGTACAAAATGACTTGTCTACATCGGGGACGGAGCGACTCTCGTTTAAGGAGGCAGCGTAGAAGATTATTGGTTTGTTTCTATTTGCGCCCGCCTCTCCTCCCTCCTTTCTCTCCCTCACTCCCTCCTCTCCGTCTGCTATCAACGCCGCGCTGAATGTGGCGACAGGGTCCCAGTGAAAGTTGGGCAGAGTGAGAAGGTAATTAGCATCCCCTCAGGCGTGGCTAGGACAGAATAGGAGGCACTAGTGTATAGCCTGCGTGTGAATGGGAACACCATGCTTGATTTCGGAGGCAATCGTGACCAGATGCTGTCACCGAAGGCGACGCGATGCCCGGGCAACGTCACTATACTGGCAAATATAATTGTAACTTGATGCTAATTATTATGAGTCAATGAGAGAGCGATTCGAGTATATATCATGGCTCTTATTAGATACTAGGGATGGGCGAGTACCGATACCAGGTATCGTATCGGGCCGATACTTGCGGCCATATCTCAAGGTATCCGGATTCGTTATGGTGACCCATACTCGCTGCCCTCTTGTGGCCGCTTTACGTTCAGGAACCAGAAATGAGAAGAAATTAGTCATTAATTTAATGCAATTTTAGAGAAAAATGCTATATTGGGATGTATAGGTATCGTATCGGGCTGATACCTGCAGCCATATCTCAAGGTATCCGGATTGGTTATGGTGACCCATACTATCTGCCCTCTTGTGGCCGCTTTACGTTCAGGAACCAGAAATGAGAAGAAAATAGTCATTAATTTAATGCACTTTTAGAGAAAAATGCTATATTGGGATGTATAGGTATCGTATCGGGCCGATACCTGCGGCCATATCTCAAGGTATCCGGGTTCGTTATGGTGACCCATACTCGCTGCCCTCTTGTGGCCGCTTTACGTTCAGGAACCAGAAATTAGAAGAAATTAGTCATTAATTTAATGCAATTTTAGAGAAAAATGCTATATTGGGATGTATAGGTATCGTATCGGGCCGATACCTGCGGCCATATTTCAAGGTATCCGGATTCGTTATGGTGACCCATACTCGCTGCCCTCTTGTGGCCGCTTTACGTTCAGGAACCAGAAATTAGAAGAAATTAGTCATTAATTTAATGCAATTTTAGAGAAAAATGCTATATTGGGATGTATAGGTATCGTATCGGGCCGATACCTGCGGCCATATCTCAAGGTATCCGGGTTCGTTATGGTGACCCATACTAGCTGCCCTCTTGTGGCTGCTTTACGTTCAGGAACCAGAAATTAGAATAAATTAGTCATTAATTAATGCAATTTTAGAGAAAAATGCTATATTGGGATGTATAGGTATCGTATCGGGCCGATACCTGCGGCAATATCTCAAGGTATCCGGATTCGTTATGGTGACCCATACTAGCTGCCCTCTTGTGGCCGCTTTACGTTCAGGAACCATAAATGAGAAGAAAATGGTCATTAATTTAATGCACTTTTAGAGAAAAATGCTATATTGGGATGTATAGGTATCGTATCGGGCCGATACCTGCGGCCATATGTCAAGGTATCCGGATTCGTTATGGTGACCCATACTAGCTGCCCTCTTGTGGCCGCTTTACGTTCAGGAACCAGAAATGAGAAGAAATTAGTCATTAATTTAATGCAATTTTAGAGAAAAATGCTATATTGGGATGTATAGGTATCGTATCGGGCCGATACCTGCGGCCATATGTCAAGGTATCCGGATTCGTTATGGTGACCCATACTAGCTGCCCTCTTGTGGCCGCTTTACGTTCAGGAACCAGAAATGAGAAGAAATTAGTCATTAATTTAATGCAATTTTAGAGAAAAATGCTATATTGGGATGTATAGGTATCGTATCGGGCCGATACCTGCGGCCATATGTCAAGGTATCCGGATTCGTTATGGTGACCCATACTAGCTGCCCTCTTGTGGCCGCTTTACGTTCAGGAACCAGAAATGAGAAGAAAATGGTCATTAATTTAATGCACTTTTAGAGAAAAATGCTATATTGGGATGTATAGGTATCGTATCGGGCCGATACCTGCGGCCATATCTCAAGGTATCTGGATTCGTTATGGTGACCCATACTAGCTGCCCTCTTGTGGCCGCTTTACGTTCAGGAACCAGAAATGAGAAGAAATTAGTCATTAATTTAATGCACTTTTAGAGAAAAATGCTATATTGGGATGTATAGGTATCGTATCAGGCCGATACCTGCGGCCATATCTCAAGGTATCCGGATTCGTTATGGTGACCCATACTAGCTGCCCTCTTGTGGCCGCTTTACGTTCAGGAACCAGAAATGAGAAGAAATTAGTCATTAATTGAATGCAATTTTAAAAAAAAATGCTACAGTATATTGGGATGTATAGGTATCGTATCGGGCCGATACCTGCAGCCATATCTCAAGGTATCCGGATTTGTTATGGTGACCCATAATAGCTGCCCTCTTGTGGCCGCTTTACGTTCAGGAACCAGAAATTAGAAGAAATAAGTCATTAATTGAATGCAATTTTAAAGAAAAATGCTATATTGGGATGTATAGGTCTATCTTTAAATGTATCTTTTATAGTTTTCTTTGGAGAATTTTATATTGGGAAATATAACATATAGATAATACATACTGGTATTGGTCTGAAAAAAGGTGATATCAAACATCCCTATTAGAACCTAATCATTAATCTTCCCTTCTGAGTGCTCACAAATTTGCCCTGATAGTTCTTTTATTCCTTCTTCATACATCATTTTTTGTAATTGTGCATTACACTTATATCTGCCAAGGGAAGACAAATGATCCGAGTGGCCAGTGAACACTAGAGGGGGAGCTTAGCCGTGATGCAGCCTTGCAGCAGCCCTGATAGAGGGAGCTGTTCTCCAAATCCACCCCTCCACCCACCAACACACCCTCCGTCGCCCCGCCCCTCCCTTCCCCTGAACCTCCATCACAGGCAGTGGGAGACCTCTAGAGATCAGAGGTTAAGGGTCAAGAAGAGACGGGCCTTTTTATTGACATTCTCCCTTGAATGAAAAAGGGGGCATATTTGTGCATGTGTGAGAGTGTGCGTATATCAGAGAGGACAAGAGGGGTTTAAATCAATATATTTGATTGGCTATAGAGAAAAAAATGCAGTTGTTTAATATGAGTTTGGTTGCATGCATGAATGGTGAATTCTGATCTTCATAAATGTTGTCCCCATCAGGCAGGGGTGGGGGTGGGGGGGGGTGCTGGGGTGGCTGCTGAGTTGCTAAGTAGGTAGAGAGAAGTTTGAGGGGGTCGCACACCATGATATGGAGCCCTTAAAAGGCCTCTGGAGGGAGTGTAATATCAAGAGCGGGATTACTACCCAATCCCTTTCACTCGCCCCGCTCTCCAACTCACCCCTCCTTTATTCCCCCCCAGCATCATTTGAATGTCTAAAAAGCAGCTGAATGAATTATCATGAATATTTGACAAATTCATTGACTGCGCGGTGAGTCAGCCAAGCCGCCTTCTTCATATTGTCATATTTGAAACTTTTCCACGTTACTTCCTGATAAAAGGCAAATCAAATGCGTAATGGTTCAAATCTTAGTTATAACACACTCAAGACTTTTAAGGCGAGTGTGTGTGACGATATACCCTGAAAAATGGCACATCCATCGACACTCCTACATATTCAGACCGTGCTAAATTCTTTCTCCCAAACTGAGGCCAGTAACAAAGTGAAAAGGAACCTTTGAGGGGGATGGAATTTAGCGCTGCACACAGACTGTTCTCTCTGACCTCGGTGTTCCCACATCAAAGGGCCTCCCCGGCCCACTTCCCTCGACGCGAGCTGAAAGGAGGTCTTTAGTGCGGAGGCTTGTGCTTGTGTAAATGTGTTGCACTGAAAGCTCCAGGCTGCAAGCTTACATACTGCCAATACAGCAGCACTCAATGGCAACTCCAGGTTATTGGGCTTTGGCACAAGCTGGATGGCCTCAAAAACAGAGAGTAGGCAGGATGGATTTATAGTGCATTGTCTGTGCATCTTTGCTTAATTTGTGTATCCTTTCCTTAAATATGACCTCTTCCACTTTCTGTACCACCACTTAAATATGTTTTTAAATAACCCATTATACGGGACTCATTTTTGTTTAGTGTATTTTTCAAAACATCCACCGAGATAGTTATACTATTTTTTTAATATGTTTATCCTGTTCACGATACCAAGAAACTGAACCCATGATGCCAACATGGAACTCTTGTCTTTTTCAAAATGTTAGAGGAAGGAATTAAACTTTGATGAAAATTCGTAAAGTATAGCCACACTCAAAATAAATAAAATAGGAATAGTGTTTCCTTGCTATATCACTAATTAGTGTTGGATTTAATTATCTGCAAAAATATTTTTTGTAAATAGTTGTTGTACAGAAAAATTAATCTGATACCCTCACATGGTGGGAAAGGAGAGCCTTAGTCGCCGAAGCACATTTCAATAGTTTATTCAACGTTGTGAAAACTGTAAAACCACAAACAAAATGAGCACACTCACTTTTTTCAAGAAAAAAAAGGGATATTCAGGAAAAATAAGTAATGCCATGGAGGAGAAGTCAGATTTTTGGAAATATTATATTTGATCGTAATTTAAATTTCTGGATGTCACATTTGATCGTATAAGGATAAAATCTTATTTATGTCATTCTAAAGTAAGTGTCAAAAGAAAAGTCACATATGAATCTAAACAGTGGATAATTAATTAAGGCATACCGTATATTAATAAACTTTGTAAAGTGTGTTGATTTAGGCATTGGATATGTGTAGATTTATATTAAGGGATCTGCTTTCATTTGTGTTTGGCTTAATAACCGGCACATCTTCATTTATGTGCCAAATATGTTTGGGAATTTGCCTTTCTGGAGAACCAAGGGCGTTCTCTATCACACACCACTGGCACACCTTACAATTTGCTCACAGAAAGTAGACTAGACATTAGACCAGATAATAGCAGGTCTAAGTTGTGGTGCAGATGTCACATCATGGTGTTGTATTTGATCGAGGCACAGTCAGGCAGATTATAATAATAATAATAGTACACTTTTTCTGGACACTCAAAGACACTTTACAATTGATACATTACTGTATTCATGCACTCACACATTCACACTCTGGTGGCGGTAAGCTACTTAAGTAGCCGCAGCTGCCGTGGGGCAGGCTGACAGAAGCATGGCTGGCAGCGTGCGCCTACGGCCCCTCCGACTGCCACCAAACATTAGCACCTTTCACACACCAGTTTGAATTGGCACTGGAGGCAATGTGTGTGAAGTGTCTTGCCCAAGGGCACGACGGCACATGACTTGGGGAGAGCGGGGATCGAAACAACAAAACTTCTGGTTACTGGATGACCGACTCTACCTCCTGAGCCACGGCCGCCGCAAAGATTCTGAGCTCCGTGGTGGGTGTCATCGTATATCATTTGAAAATACGACACGTGTGCATCAATTCTTCGGAATCTTTGTAGAAATCAAACATAAAATAAATTACGATTGTGATTGATATGATTTTATTTATTTTATTTTTTTAAGGACCACCCTGATCCTGGCACTACTAAGGGTAGAGTAGGGTGGTCACAAACAAACAATTGGAGGTGGAAGTCTTCAAGGGGGAGAGAGGGAGGTAGGGAGGGAGAGGGTGAGGGAGGGAGAGGGTGAGGGAGGGAGGGAGGGAGAGAGGGAGGGAGGGCGAGAGGAGGAGGAGGGAGGGAGGGAGGGCGAGGGAGGGAGGGAGAGGGCGAGGGAGGGAGGGAGAGAGAGGGCGAGGGAGGGAGGGAGGTAGAGGGCGAGGGAGGGAGGGTGAGGGAGGGAGGGAGAGAGAGAGGGCGAGAGAGAGGGGAGGGAGGGAAGAGAGAGAGCAAGGTGAGGTGGGAGGGAAGAGAGAGAGGGCGAGAGAGAGAGAGCGAGGTGAGGGGGGAGGGAAGAGAGAGAGAGAGAGAGGGTAGGGGGGAGGGAGGAGAGAGCGAGAGAGGGAAGGAGGGAAGAGAAAGAGACAGAGAGAGAGAGAGGGAGGGAAGAGAGAGAGAGAGGGAAGAGGGAGAGAGGGCGAGAGAGAGAGTGAGGTGAGGGGGGAGGGAAAAGAGAGGGGAGGGGGGAGGGAGGAGACAGAGCGAGAGAGGGAAGAGAATGAGAGAGAGAGGGAAGGGAGGGGGAGGGAGGGAGGATAGAGAGCGAGAGAGGGAAGGAGGGAAGAGAGAGAGAGAGAGAGAGAGAGGGAAGGGAGGGGGGAGGTAGAGGGAGAGGGAGGGAGAGAGAGAGGGCGAGAGAGAGAGGGAGGTGAGAGGGAGGGAAGAGAGAGAGGGGAGGGGGGAGGGAGGAGAGAGACCGAGAGAGGGAAGGAGGGAACAGAAAGAGAGAGAGAGGGAAGGGAGGGAGGGAGGAAGGGAGGGAGGGAGAGAGAGAGAGAGAGAGATTATTATATTATATTATTGCATTATCTTTTAAATGTACTTTGCAATGGCCAATCTCCACTAGATTCTCTTGTGCTAAATGTAAAGGAAATGAGAGGAGTCACTGCCATTGGCCGGAAAAGAAGTTCACTCCCACAATGGCACAAATACTCAACGTTCTCATTTTAACATAGAGTTTATGCTTACCATCGTTATCGTAATATCACAACTTAACATTTGTAACTCTATCACTATTATAGCTCATTTTCATTGTCCCTCTAAACTTTTGTGAGAATGCACTTTGGGAGTATTCGCCTGCCCTCACAAACCTGGAAAACACGCACTGACCTTTGAGCTTCCTATCACAAGGCCGTCCCTGATCTTCAAACTCAACAGAACATCAGTCAGCTCATGGCTGCCTCTTATTGTCGTTTTTTTTCCCCCCCTTGTCTGAACTTTTGGTCGCCAACCATTTTGCTTCTCCTTGAGTATTCTTACAGGCTTGCAGTCTGTTTGGCACAGCCCGCAGAGCAGAGGTCATATTTAGTTTATCTCGTGGCTCGCCTCGCACATCGGCAGTTGCAACATATCCCAAAGAGATAGAAAGGGCTAATGTATGTAAATCCAAATTGTTGTATCGCTGGCACTTATTTATTCCACTTTTTTTTTTTTTTTTTGTGTGTGGAAATCTTTTGATTTCCTTCCCACTCTCATCCCATCCCTCCCCCCGTCCTGGCTCAAAGTTCCTTTGCGTCATAAACTTGAAGGATGCGCAACGGTTTCATCCAAGGACGGAAACCCCGAGAGAACCCTCGCAAGACAGAAAACATTCAAAAGTATCTCATAAATCTCCGACAATCCAGTTTTCATCAATTCAACCATTTTTTTAACTGAATGTTCTCATTAAAGGTGGCCATTAGAGCAATTTCGATATCTCTTCGGATTCTCATCTCGAACCGGTCAAACTGGAATCATCAATGGCGGTTATTCAAAAAGTTCGGAAAATGTTTTGGTGATAAATCCCATCTATTTTTCTCTTGGATGGCCAGTCTTGGGTTATAATTCGCTTTTTTACAACGACATTCATAACGCTCACATTCAGTTGCCCAATTAAGTGCGGCCATGTTTATTTTTAGCTTTATGGAAAATGAATTAAACTTCTCCGTGGAAGGCTATAAGACGTTTCCTGGCAGTGACAGGCGGCAGGCTGCCACGCCGCCAGCTCGCTCGCTGCTTTGGAAACGTCAACCCCGCAGAGCACATAATCGTGTTTATTTGGTCCAGCTCCCAAAATGAGCGTTATCTTAATTAATAAACAAATTACAAAATAATATACACAACAAAAAAAAAATCATCTGCATAGAAGTTCATCAATTACAGGGATTAGTGGACCAAGAAGCATGTAATTTAGACGGAGACATTTATAGGGCAACGATTATGCCACCTTAGCCATAAGCCTTTATTGTGATGAAATTTGGAGCAATAAAGCACCTTCCGTTTCCCCTGACAAATCTTCTACTCCTACTCAAAATCAAAAGGTGAAGCATTTAGCAGTCCGCCTCTAATTGATAAAGCCGCGTGACGAATGAATTGCCCTCCACGCATCGAGTGCGTGCCCGAGAGGGTGGAAAGTCAGGAAATTAGCAGCCATAAAAGCTTGGGATCAGATTTGAAATATCTTCTAATAAAAGAGCCGCATGAAATATTGATGCCGTACACGCGTACCAACAATCTGACAAAGTTTGAGTCTGCAACACCCCCCCCCCGATTATTGGATATCCTAAATGATTATGCTTTCTTTTCTTTGATCCTTCCTCGGGTCTCCTGACGGCCTCACGACTCTGGCTGGAAGTGTTCGGTTTAGGTGAACGGTATGGGATTTTTTAATAGGTTTTAGGTGAACTAATGAATACACACTCACACGCACGCACACATACACGTACTCACCCACATACAAAATAGCCGAGATAAAAAAAAAAATAAAAAATGAGAGTAATGATGATGACATGTCAAATCGGTAAAATTACCGAATGAACAATAAAAATCTCCAGGAAAAAAAAAAATATTATGCTGTGGTGTGTTGAGTGATTATTTTCTCGGCCAGGAACTGTCAGATGCTCAGTGCATTGTAAAGCAGCTACAATTTGCCCTGTCAGAATTCTCCCATTTTCTCATACACGAACAAAGCAAATTCCACAGTATCTCTTTTGTATCCGGCCCACATTGAAAACGAAAACTTTCATATATCTTTTGCGACAGCATTCCCTCAATTTGCATAATGCATGCAAACTCAGAAGCACTACTGTAAACTGTTCCTACACTTTTTTTTTTTGTGTGTGTGTGGTCAAAACAAGCTGTTGAGTATACGAGAGTGAAACCTGTATTGTCTCAGCTGGTGTACCGAGTCCTACTTTACGTCTTTCCCAACACTTTATTTCTCGTAATCTGCTGATAGAACCTATGGATTAGGAACGGCATCACACCCTAAGTAGGTTTCTGGCTCTCTTACCTGGGAATTTGTGCGAGACCCCTCTCAAGGAACGAGGGAGGGAGGGGGGTCTACATTGATATGATGCACAGGCGAAGGAAATCTCCATGTCTCTCCTTTGATATGTATATTTCCAACCACTCTCAAATCGGATATTTTTATCCCTCCCCTCTCCACCACTGCCACCCGCTACAGTCGTCCTTCTTACTGGGGATCAGTTTGCGTTTTTACACCGTTTTGCTATGCCAGAGTTGACGCATGTACCATAGCTTTGATATCCTGTAGACTGGGATTTTCACATACTTGTTTGTATTTTGTTGCCATTTCAGAGGCAGCCCAACTAAACGGTCTGTTTTCAGTCTGCCTTGTTAATACTCTATATTCACTGTATTAGCATAATGGTTATTTCTTCTACACCAACTAGTATTACTAAAGTATATTTCTTATGGTTTTTCAATTACGTTGAGCTAGGGATGGGTATTTGACAAAATTTACGTTATCTGCGATATTAGAAGTTTCCATTGTAAGCATTCAGCTCAATTTTCGACATTTTTTACATTATTTAGTTAAAGATCTTTTTTTCAAATTTTGTTTTAATTATGTTGTTAGTTTTCTTCGACTATAATTACCTTGGTCTATCTTTTGCCTGGTGTCAACTGGGATACACTTAGAGCTGTAAAAATGTATCGATTAATCGGCAAGTATTTGATTATCAAATTAATCGACAACTATTTTATTAATCGAGTCATCTTTTGGAGCCATTTTTTTATTTGAAATTGTCCAAATCCTGATTTCAGCAACTTGTGTAGTCTTTCATGAAAGAAGACTTGACTGTCTTCTGTGTTTTATCAAAATACGTTATTTCCAAACATCTGTCTTTACTTCGGAAAAAACAATGACCGAACCGGTAACATAGTACAACATCAATCTCCTTGGTACGAAATACACACCAATCACTGGTTAATAAACAGTAATCAGGGGGGAAATGGTTTTGTAATACACTTTAATGCAAATTTTAAAAGAAAACGATTTGTCGAATAATCGATAGAATAATCGATAGATTAATCGAGTCTAAAAATATTCATATTTGACACTGCAGCTTCCCACAACACTAAAAAGAATAAGTAGTATAAAAATGGACATACGGATGGATCTTATGATTATTCAAAACAATGCACCTTCTGCACACAAGAGTACTTTTACTATTACGCCAATTACCAGGTAGAAATATTTCCCTCCCTTTTGAGGTTGATTAACAGTTTTGTCTGTCCGCCATCCATCACTGCCTTATGAGCAGCCTGTAGTCGGTGCAGAGTGATGAGCTAATTTTTTCAAAAACTTGTTGTAAATGTCAACAAAACATCCCCCTGGGAGTCTGCGTTTTCTCTTTGTTTCCCCTCTTCATCATGTGATTTACGATTTAGACCTTTACAATGAACTGATGCCGATCCTCGAGGTGCGCTCGTATCGCGGTTGCAGTGTAACATCAGATGTTTGCTCTTGCATGTAAGAAAATGTACAGTATGTTGCGCTCATTGTTACGTCTTCAAAGTTAATATGGAGAGTTGAAGCAGTCTCCTCGCAAGGTGTAATGAGCACCTCCACTCAATTGTTACCGTGGGTATTTCAATCCTACGCCTGCGCCAGACACCACATTCTGATAATTTATGATTCCCATAGTCCCCCTCAGCAGGGATTAATTTTGAATTATTTATGCTCTTATACGCACATAGAGCTGAAACATTTTAGTAGGTGTCAGACGCTCCGTCACAGGCGAAGCTAATGTGCTGACTAGCAGGGGAACTGATGGCACTCTCTTGTTATTTAAAGTCTTAGCTTTTTTTTTTCTTTTTTTTTCTCCTTCATTCCTCTTGGGAGTTGAGGGGCAAAAGATGAAAACAATGTTTCTCCTTAAATAGAAATATACAATTCAAGCAGTGCTGGGGGGGGGGGGGGGGGTGATTCAGACTGCAGCACTGGAGGAGAGAGATTTAGAAGAAAGTTTGGAGTTCGTGGGGGGTCGCGAGCAGCCTTTTTTTGGGTGGTTTGTTTTGTCTTGGTAAACACCTTTGACGTATCCGCGGCGTCACGTCTGACCCTCTTTTTTTTATTTATTTTTTTTATGAAGTGTTTGTATTTGTCATGCCAGGCGTCAAATATTCAATCCTGTTTTTTTCCCACAAAGGAAAATCAATGGATGTTTTGAACCCGGTGAAATGCAGAGGGCTGAAGGTTAATTGTTGCTTATGTTTGGCCCATTTTGTACAGTTAGTCATTTCTAATATCATTAGGGAAATTAGGTGCGAGCGGATTTATTTATTTATTAAGTCATTTAAACTCTCCAGTGCTCCAGTGGAGAATGAATGGCCAACTTCATTGTGCCCTTATAAACGGGGGGGGGGGGCACATAAATCAGGTAATACACTAACAACATGTTTTGCATAGCGCTAATTAGTGGTGTTTTTAATTTGTCCGCTACTATTTCTATGCCGCCACATCTCATGAGTAATGGATGATGTGATTCAGCCTAATTCATGTTATGGATACTCCCCCACGTGTGTGCTAATTAAATAAGAAGGTTTTTTTTTTTGTTTTTTTTGAATGTGCAGAAAATGATTTGGGTATTAATTCTAAGTATGCTTTTTTGGAGATGAAGTCAGCCTGGACAAAAAAAAAAAAAAAAAAAGCACACACACATGGATACACACTGCTGGGTCAGTGCTAAAACCCCTTATAACTCAAGCCAAGCTCTGTAATTGTGTTGGCAGCCGTATTGTCCTTGCCATAGGATCAGTGCGGCTATTTCAGAGAAAGGTCCCCTTTCTCGCTGCTCAACAATGTCTAATAAATCCCGGGGTGGGGGAACATTGATGCCGGGCACTGACTGTGACACAAAAGAGGGGAATTTGGGAAGAGGCTGCAGAGGATAATGAACAGTATTTTAACTCGGCAGTTTAACCTCAGAGCCTGTCACCGCTGACCTTTCGCCAACCCCGGCGAGAGTCCGATTTCACCCGTATCTGTTTTTTTTTTGTTTTTTTTTCTCCTCTCCCTCCTTCTTCACTCTCGTCTCTCCTCATGCCTCTGCCTTGGCGCGTTCCCATCGCTTTTATTCTTCTGCTGACAGAGTACACTAGAGTAAAAGCGAGGGAGTTGTGCGGTGGTGTGTGTGTGAGGGGAGAGGGGGGGGGGGGGGCAGCAGATTTGGGGCTGGGATGTGTAAGAAGTGTCAGTCCAAGACATTTACATGAAAAGCAGTTAGTAGTTGAAAGGCGAGCTGTTTCACAATCTGCCTGTACATTTTCTCCTCTTTTTCCCCTCTCACCCTTTTCTCTCATGTCTAAGTCCTCCCTCCATCTCTTTTATTGCCGTTGGGCCATGCCTGGCGAATTGATGTGAGAGCAAGGGCGACCCCCACATGTCTGCGGCAGACTGGGAGGTGTTATTGTCTGCCACTGAGGCCTGCCTGCACGACCGTCATCCAGCTTTGACCTTTAGACAACCTTTTTTTTTTTTTGCGTCACCTGATGTTGACCTTGAAGGAATGCGGCCCTGCTCTTATTAAATACCCTCTTTAGTCCTTCCTCGGGTCTCCTGACGGCCTCGCGACTCTGGCTGGAAGTGTTCGGTTTAGGTGAACGGTACGGGATTTTTTTTTAATAGTTTTTAGGTGAACTAATGAATACACACGCAAGAAAGAGAAGAAAAAATGAATACCCTCCAACTCATCTTTGTCATTCTTTTTCCTCATGCTTTTTCCAATGCTGTTTTATTCATCCCCTCCACATTTTTTTTATTTTTTTATTTATTTTTTGCTCCCTACTCCGCAGCAGAAGGTAGTAAGTATAAATCAAGCTTGGAGCATTTTCTTTAGCGAGGCCCTGATTAGTGCTGATGATGTTTCCAAAGAGGTGAGGGGGGGGGGCAACTCAGAGGCCACCGCAGCTGCTCTCCCCCTATTCACCACTTCCAGATTTATGTCTCCATCTCCCCCCACTCCAACTCTCTTTCCTTGCACATTTCCAACGTTATCAATATCGATCTGGCCGTGCACTTAGAACCTCTCTTTAACAATTGGCTCCTGCGGTTGATGTAGGCATTAATGGTGAGTGCTTGAGGATTGAGAGCAGGAGGGGGGGGATTTAAAACCGTTAGAAAGATTCATGTAATTCCACATGAATAACCCTCAGATGTCATGAAATGGGAATTCTTTCTGCTTCATCACAGTAATAGTTGCCCACTTTTGTCCACTTTCACATCATCATCATATCGTCTAGGCTAAATGCTGTGAATGGATTTTTCATAGGGCTGTGCGATGAGGTCACAGTTGAGATGCCGGGTCTTGATGCCGCCATGTCCGGACCCTCTCCCCTTTTTGATTCATGATCACAGGAGTCTGCCAACAAGTTGATGGGCTGCAATCCATTCACTTCAATCACTTAATGAACTTGACAGTGTTTTGAAAAAGGATATAGCTTCATCTATAAATACCCAATCAACTTTATTCATCTCTATTAATGGAAAGATTTTGCCTGGACAGCCAAAAATTTTTTTTGCAGCTAATAGAATAAAAACAAAGATTATGGATTGGCACAGTTAATGTTAATTCTTACTTAAAATTAGATTTTTTAAAAATGACATGCAATTTTATGAAATTAGCCTCAGGCCATATATATATATATATATATATAATATAAGAAGAAAGAAAAGAAAAGAAAAAATATATATATATATTTTTTCTTTTTTCTTCTGGAGAGCTCAGTATTGTTCATTCGGTAATTTTACCGATTTGACATGTCATCATCATTGCTCTCTCTCTTTTTTTATTTTTATTTTTTAAATATATTTTTGGCCATATTAATTTTATAAACAAAAGCTATATTGTTGTGAGAAATAGCTTAGTAGTCTGTTTATGGCCACGTGTGAATGTGTAGATACATTTCAATAAGGATGGCGAATATTGATCTCAGTAATAAAGGCTGATACTCGGCCTTAATTCAAGGTTTTGTTTGATACTTGTGACAGCGGCTGATACTCTTGTAGCTGTTTTACGATCAAGAAATTAGTACAGGAAGTAAAGTTGTCATTACTTTCATGCAATTTTCGCAAAATTGGCATATGTATGTAAACTTATGAGCACAACTGTATGTTGAGAAAAAGGCTTAATGCTCATAAATTCAAAATATTTTGGTAATTATTTTGGATATTTTCAGAGGTCAAAGTGGACATGAGTAGAGATGTGCTTTTGAATTTTGGTGACGATACATAGCATTTTTGTGTCATTAAGAGACATTTAGCTTACAGTTGTGCTCATAAGTTTACACACCCTTGGGCAATGCAAACTTATGAGCACAAAATGTAGGTCTTTCTTTAAGTTATCTCCTTTTTTTGGGAGAGCTCAGTATTGTTAATTCGGTAATTTTACCGATTTGACATGTCATCATCATTGCTCTCCTTTTTTTTGTATGTGGGTGAGTATGTGTGTGTGCGTGTGTGCGAGTGTGTGTGTATTCATTAGTTCACCGAAAACCTACTAAAAAATCCCATACCGTTCACCTAAACCGAACACTTCCAGCCAGAGTCGTGAGGCCGTCAGGAGACCCGAGGAAGGACCAAAGAAAGGAAAGTGAAATCCAGCACCGACCAGACACCACCATCTTTAACTTATCTCCTATTGATTTTGGGGGGGAAATTGATCAATAGTACTACTAGCATCACTCACTACATATTTTTGTCTCTAACTAAAAGCAACCCCCAAAATCTTTGCCATGAGAAATCAGTAATGGACCATATTTGCCTCCAACAATGTTTTATCCGGCCACAAAAAAAAGAAAAAGAAAAAAGCAAGGTGTGGAAACAAGAAGCCAATCAGATTGAAAAATAATGGAATTAATTTTTCACACAGCGCAAGTAGAATGAGTTTTTCTACCGCATCCCCTTGCACAACATAAATAATTATGCATGGGTGACTAATTTGAAGACACTGCATGCTAAGTATACAAATCCCCCTTTCTTCTCCTTGCTCCAGGCTCGGAGAGGAATAACACATAACCGCTAAACAAAGGCAACATCAAGCTCATAAAATTAACATAGCAAATGACCTGAAGAGGAGGCTCGATAAATATTCCGATCTTATCGTCTCTAAATACTGCGAGTCGTCTTTAGGGCAGCCAATGAAAACTCCCTCGTTAATCTTCCATACACTCAGATAAACTTTTTACAGGAAACCATCTTTCCAGCAACCCCACAGGGGTCGGGACAAGGGCGCCTTCTCCTCAAGTTGATAGATATTATTTTGGCGAGATCTACGACTTTTTGTTCAGAGAGCTACACGCTGACCTTGGACTGAAACTCAATTTAGCTTCCCCCTCTCGTTTTGCATATCCTTCCTGTTTGTAAAGTAGAAAGTACTGTCTGAAAGAGACTCCGTTTTTAAAGCTGCGTCTCTATTCTCCATTCAAACACAGCTACAAACAGGCGTGTGTGGTTTGTATGCGACTCGTAAGTTTGTGTCACATTTTCTTCCCCCCCGTCTTTCAAAGGCGTTTATGCAAGTGAGGGGGTTTGTACAAGACCGAGCGTCGTCTTCCCGTGGAGCAAAACAGTCATTGTTGAGTGGTGAGCAGAAGGGATCAATCAGCCTTACCTTCCCCTCCTGCCACGTGTGTCGTGTTCTTTTTAGCCTGTCATTTCTACAGTACGTACCGCAGGTAGATATAATGCATAATCCTTTTCGCTTGATTTAGCTCATGCTTTTTCTCTCTCTCTCTCTTTGTATGGGGGAAGTCGTTTTCTTCATCCAAGTGTGAATATCCATCCGCGCGATACCGCTTATCCAGGGTCAGAGTCGAGAGGTGCTGGAGGTGATCCCAACTGACTGTGGGCACACTACGCCTGCACTAGTCAAAAAGTCAAATTACAGGGCACATCTCTCTCATTCTACTAGAATGCTTGATGATCTATTTGCAGCATTATATATGCATTGTGCATCATCTGTAATGAGATCATTATAAGGGTAACAAGCTTATCTATCTTGACTGTCGTGTTTATGAGCCAGTGTCAAAACAATCCTAGGGCGCTTCAAAGGATACATCGATCTATGACCAATGCCGGGATTTAATTGCAATTACACCAGGCTTTGGTATAGGAACGATACAAGGCCTTATTTCAAGGTATCAGCACTCTATACCACTGGCCGTTTTACGAGGAACTAGAAATTAGAAGAATAGAAAATTGCCATTCATTTAATTCAATTTTAAGGAAAAATGCTTCATTAGTATACAGACGCTCCCCTACTTACGAACATTCGAGTTACGAACAACGGTACATACGAACATTTCTGCGCGTACAGTATGTCGAAAAATGTTCGGAAAGAAATGCTGTAAGTTAGATTTTGTATTGCGCGTAGTGCTTCTTTCCGCCGCTAATACCGACGATTGGCGCTGTGAGAGCTCATTGGAGGCTGAGCAACGTGGCCAGGAGGAGGAGGAGGAAGAAAACGCCGGTCCCCATGAAGCAGGAAATAACTTTTGAAGCCGATTCCAGCGACGACGAAGAATCTCTCATGATATAAAATCCTCCTCTTCCTCCTCCTCCATCATCTCCTTAAGCATCGAGTACATCTTCCAAAAGTAAGTTAAACTTCATTTTATTTATCTTATTACGTACATGTACATACTGTGTGTGTCTCTCGCTCTCTCTCTCTAACATACGTAGTACTGTACGTATTCTCTCCATTTTATTAAAAGTTTTTTTCAGTACAAACCAATGCAGGTTACTTGTACAAGCCTTAAACATACTTATATAAACCTTCAATATACTTATATAGGCTTTAAACATAAATTATAATACAAAATATAGCACTGAAGCAACTTACGAACAAATTCACCTTACGAACGATCGTCCGGAACGTAACTCGTTCGTAAGGTGGGGAGCGTCTGTATATAGGTTCCGTTCCGTTCCGTCTTCAATTCCACTTATCCGGGGTCGGTTCACGAAGGGGCAGCAGCTTTAGCAGGGAAGCCCAGACTTCCCTCTCCCCAGCCACTTCACCCAGCTCCTCCGACGGGATCCCAAGGCGTTCCCAGGCCAGCCGAGAGACGTAGGCGTCCCCGGGGCCTCCCGCCGGTAGGACATGCCCGGAGCACCTCCCCAGGGAGGCATCCGAACCAGATGCCCGAGCCACCTCAACTGGTTCCTCTCAACATGGAGGAGTAGCGGCTCGACGCTGAGTCCCTCCCGGATGACCGAACTTCTCACCCTATCTCTAAGGGAGAGCCCGGCTACCCTGTGGAGGAAACTCATTTCGGCCGCTTGTATATATATATAGGTCTTGCTTGAAAAAAAAAAAGTGCTTGTGGTATCAGTACCCTGGTATCCGCATCGGTGACTACTCAAGAGTTGCATACTCGTACTGGTATCGGAAAAAGCCTACTTAAAAGAAAAAAGTGCAACAGCTGGGATTTCTTTCTTTGTGGGGGATTTTGCCTGTCTTCACGTTCACAAAATAATACTGACATAAGATGTGATTTATTAATGTGAATTAATTAAAATATTGCCACTCAAAACTGCTCTCATTGAATGAGAGAGATTAGTTAGCACGATCAACTGTACAGGAGATGTACTCGTGTATTGTATATTGTTTGAAATAGATTTGTGTGATTTTAATGGCTCATTTTACATCCGCCCAAGGGACTGCCAATGAAAATTTGACTTGACTTGGCTTGACTTAGCTAACTTGGGCACATTTATATTGTAAACTGTTGGTTAATATGCATTGTCCATTTCAAATAAATTCAAAATTCAAATTTTTAAATATAAATGATGGAATAGCGCTAAAATAAGTTTTAGACATTTGATAGACAGTATTGTTGATGTCTAGGGAGTGATATGTATCATTTGTAATGCTCACATAGATCTTTTATGCACCTCCTACATCTTAAAAGCTTCGTATTTGTCAACAGTTGAGCTGAAGACGGAAAACCGAATCATGTTTCAATTGTATTGTCACATGTTGCACTGCAGCACCAAATTCTTGTCGATAATGATCTCTTGCCTGCTTTCTTCCGCCCCAATATTGACACCTGCCTCGCACATCAATGGCAAACAATTCAACAGGTAGACAGAATGCACAGCACATCGTACTGCTCGTTCTCTCTGGATAATAAGTTCCCTCGGGTGCCGCCCGAGACTGTAGCACTGCTGCTTTCCTCTCGCTGAGAAACTCTGAGGAAATAATGAAGAGCGCGGATGGCGGACTAGATACAGATCAGTATAAATTTGGGAATCTGGATGAATTCATACAATTACAATATGATTTTTATTCCCGTCTATTGGATTCATTGAAAGCAAGAACATAACTCATTTAACCCTGGAGAACCCACGGGGTCAAATTTGGCTCCTATAAATTCTGCTACTCAAATAACAAAGACCTTTTTTTTTTTTTTACAAATTTAACTTCAAAAGTCCAGAGTGCCACTTCTGACCCCTGCATGTGGCCATCTAGTGGATGAATATTGCACTTACATGAGCCAGAGTGGTGGTGACAAGATGGCTAAAATGCAACAAATAAAACAAAAAAATTATATTGTTCAATGTAGCTGTGTATTTGATTGATTATTTTCTTAAATTCTAAATAGTTTACTGACAGTTTTTGTTATTCAGATTTTTCGAAATGATACACCTAAATCCCAGAAGGGTCAAATTTCGCCCTAATCCTAAATTAGGGAATAAAGGGTTAAAATTGGAAAAACATATATTTTGGTGTTCAGTGAACTTATAGCAGTCATTTAATGTATAATTCATAATTTTCCAAAGAAGAAAAGGGTTATCCAGGGTAACAGTTAAGCCTTTGTTCTGTACGTTTATCAACTGAAACTTCGATTTGAGGGTCATGAACTGCCTGTATGAGACGTACAAGGAAGCTGGGAAAAAAAAAAATACCTTTCATCTCATGCATTCTTCTTCCTGTCTAAAAGACACTTACAATATATTTCCATAGTAATGGGGGTGTCATTGTGTCCAGTACTCTAACAGTTTTGTTCAATATGTGAAACTAAAACAAGGTTATTGAGTGATTTATCATCTGCCAGACCAGTCATGGAAATGAAATTGGTAATTATTGCATTGCTGTAACTGTAGCATTCAGCCACTCATACAGTTGTTGTTAGCACTGCATTGACATGTAAGTGCGGATCCCACTTCATTATGCACAGCCTGACATGTTGTATCTTCCTTTTTTTTTTTTTGGGAGAGCTCAGTATTGTTCATTCGGTAATTTTACCGATTTGACATGTCATCATCATTGCTCTTTTTTTTATTTTTATTTTTTTTATTATTTTTTTTTTTTTTTAATTTATGACATGTTGTATCTTCCATTACGTATACCGGCACTCCAAATGTACATCCGATCAGCGCCATTTTATTAAACTGGGAGAAATTTGACCTCTTCTCTAATATTGCCATTCGTCACCCCCAGAGAGGAGGAGGAGGATGTACTTGAGGAGAGGAGCAATGATATTTGGAGTAATGGGACACACCGCAGGTGTAACCCACCTTCTGCTTCTAATAAATGACGTCCAGCCTTTTAAAGACAATTCTATTACCTCCCCAGTCGTCTGCAATACGTCTCTGTCAGGGAAATGGATATGCACACATGTTAGCAAATCAGTAGCCAAAGCCCTATCAATAGTGGCTGATCTCAAGATTTATGCCACTACTTTGTGTCGCGCATTTCTTTGTTCACATCTTTTGCTGAAAACACAGCCAAGCCTTTACTTGGGGTTCCAAGTGTAGCTCGTTCCTGAGGGTGTATGAAGTTGCTGACCGTTTCAAAACAAGAACACTTCCTCTCTTTTCTCCGCACTATTTTTAGCAGTTGACCTGCGATGGACCGCTGGGATTGGATCACGATTTCTTTTTTCGACTCAGCATATGTTGCGAATGTCTATAATTTCTCACAGGAGTCGACATATTCACCCGCTTTCTTTTCATTTTATTTTTTTATGCTGCTGTTGTCTACTTGCACGAGAAACATATGGTTTGAATTGTTCTGTATTGTTGTTTATTTTCTTTCACACTTTTTCCCCCCTCCCTGCCATTTTCCACTTCCCTGTGAGCCTGAAACTAAAGTCAATCAGAACCAGTAGGGTACGGGTCCCAGCAGGAGTTGAGGGGATCAGACCCTCTCAGTGTCACATGTGGGGCTGGTTAAATCGGGGATAGACCTAATCTTAGGTGGATCACAGTTTTGCATAAAAAAAAGGGGGCCTCTGAGTAATAGCGTCATTTTGTAACGTCATATCAACAAACGCATACTTATGATATTGAAGCATGATGTTTATAATGCGAAATGCACTGGGGAAATAACCCGGCAATGTTCTAATAGTGTCATGATGTTATCAGTCACTTCATTAGGTCCACTTGTACAATCTAATGAGATCCAATACAACAGCCCTACCATAAAATTCCACATTTCAAGTGATGATTATGTTCACTTTTGATGGATAATATGAGGTGTGAGAAATGCAACATAATTATGTTGTAATTTAGCATACTAGAATAAAAAAAAAAAAAAGCAATTATTTCAACCAGAGTACAGTATATCAGTCAACATACGAGTGGTGGTAATTTTAGTTTTTTTTTTTGTAATTTTATGTATGTTATATATATATATATATATATATTATACTTATACTTATATATATACTTTTTCAATTCTCATCATATATATATATATATATATATATATATATATATATATATATATATATATATATATATATATATATATAAAATGAACGAAAATTACCGCCACTATATATATATATATATATATATATATATATATATATATATATATATATATATAAAATGAACGAAAATTACCGCCACTATATATATATATATATATATATATATATATATATATATAAAATGAACGAAAATTACCGCCACTATATATATATATATATATATATATATATATATATATATATATAGTGGCGGTAATTTAAAACCGCCTAACATATAATCTTTTGATTTTATGATATCTTACCTGCCCAGGTATTAGAGTAGGGTTTGTACAGCTAAAAAAAATTTTTTTTAGATGACTGTATTTTGTTTTCATCCCAGTACAGCAGTCCCCTAAAGAGATATTCCAAACGACAAGGATAAAAACAAATAAATGGTCTAATTTTAAAAATCTAATCTTGTAGACTTGTTTCCTTTCGCTCCTCTGATGCCGTTAGCAGTCTGAGAATACGGAAATAAACTGGTGATGAATTGTGCAAAGCGCAACAACTGTGGTGTTGTCGGTCTGTGTCGCAGCAAACGATTTATCTGATGAATTCAGTCCTTTTTTTTTTTTTTTTTTCCTGGAGAACTCAGTATTGTTAATTCGGTAATTTTACCGATTTGACATGTCATCATCATTGCTCTCCTTTTATGTATATATATATATATATATATATATATATATTAATTCAGTCCTTGTTCGCATTATTCGGCCATTATTGGTGACAAAGTTGTACTTCGCACTGCTGCCCTTGTTCCTTGCTTCCAGTCTTGTGGTGCTAGCATTGATTGGAATTGACAAAGCTAGCGATGCTAACTGCTAATTTCAGCCACCCTCGTCTTATTTTCATTCTTTCTGTCCACTGTAGATGAGTAATGATATACAGTATTTTTTTTTTTTCTGGAGAGCTCAGTATCGTTCATTCGGTAATTTTACCGATTTGACATGTCATCATCATTGCTCTCCTTTTTTTAAATTTTTTTTTTATATTTTTTGATTTTTATTTTTTTTGTATGTGGGTGATTGTGTGTATTCATTAGTTCACCTAAAACCTATTAAAAAAAATCCCATACCGTTCACCTCAACCGAACACTTCCAGCCAGAGTCGTGAGGCCGTCAGGAGACCCGAGGAAGGACCAAAGAAAGGAAAGTGAAATCCAGATATACAGTATAATGTATGACTGTGTCACCTTTTCAGCAGGACCATTCGCTTACTCCACAGAGCATTATAGACCGCTGGATCGTAGCAGACCGGCAAGTTGTATCAGTGAATTGGCTAACTGGAAGACAAGATGCCAAAAACCACGCTAACGTTCATACAAAGCAGTCAATTTGACCTTAAAGACAATCACATAACAGTCTACATACGTCATTATGTGGACCTCACTCTGCTTCGTCTGTCCTTCCTTCCTTTCCTCAGTCTCTCCTTTGGTCTCTTGAGGTCTCCCTGATTTGTTGGAATTTAGATGTCTCTCGGGTTGGTGAAGGACTCTGGTTGGTGGCCCGGTGGGTGGCGTCTGGTCGGTGCTGGATTTCACTCTCCTTTCTTTTCTTTGGTCCTTCCTCGGGTCTCCTGACGGCCTCACGACTCTGGCTGGAAGTGTTCGGTTTAGGTGAACGTTATGGGATTTTTTTTTAATAGGTTTTAGGTGAACTAATAAATACACACACACTCGCACGCACGCACTTAGAAAAAAAAAAAAAAAAAAAAGAGAGCAATGATGATGACATGTCTAATCGGTAAAATTACCGAATGAACAATACTGAGCTCTCCAGAGAGAGAAAAAAAAAAATACATGCGTCGTTATGCAGGAACATGTGTTTGGTTAGAAAACAGCCAAACGTATCGCGGTTCAAATCACACCTTGTTCTCTTTAGCTGTGACAAAGTGACTCTTAAAACGGACAGGCTAGAATAACACACTTGTTAGAATAATAGAAGCCTATGTTTCTATTAGATAAGGTGAGAACAGATATGAGTCATCTTAGGTTCGACTGAGGCTGTGATGTGTGTTTAGGCTGCCAGTTAACACGCCACCTCCACAACTAAAGCAGCCTTGTTTTCTTCTACCCTCTTTAGCTAATTTGTTTGTGTACTTTTTCAATTCTCATCATTTCCATCTTCAACCATCCTCTTAAACTTTGACCTGCGCAGATATGGTCCGGCCGTGCGGGCCTGGCCGTGCAGGCTGGGTGGCCAAAGCCGGTGATGTGGAGAAAGGAGGAAAGGCTTTGCAGACTTTGGGATTTGTTTACACATCATGGAAGCTTTTAGGCGGGAGATTAAAGTTGGTAATGGGGCCAAGTGCTTTTCCCATCGTCTGAGGAATCCCCCCCCCTTTACAGCGACCCTTCTCCTGTCACTTTAACAGATGTTTTACTTTGGGAAATGTAAACCATGTCTACATTTAGAATTTCAGTTATCTTCTTTATTATATTATAGAGTGCTACTAGAAACTATCAAGGGCCACTATCTGGTTACATTCTAAACACAGCACATGAAGGGGGGGCGGTCGGTTTGCTTTCTTTGACCGACGCGGTGCACAAAAACGATTTCATGTAAAAATCAAGTCCTCTACCTATGACCCTGTGTTTATCTGTGTAAACTGCTCCACTGTAATCCCTTTAGTGTTGAATTAATCCACTGTTGGTTACACTCTGATTGGTATAACCTCTCACATAAGCTCCCTATATCTGTGTTAGCTCAGCCCATGTTTTTATTTTAACCACCGGCCCACCACCCAAAGAGGTCGGCGGGAAGGGTCGATATCAAATGTAATGAATGGCTTTCCAATCCGAAAGATGTACTGAATGTCCTTGAGTTGAATCAAATCTATTTGTGTCTTTTTGTTTTCTGAGCCATCTAGATTGTTGTGCGACAAAATTGACATTAATAGCACCATGAATCAGGCCAAGCAATGTTGGGATTTTTGGTAGCACTTCAGAGCCGCTGCAGAGATTATCATCATTTGGAAAGGTGAGATCACTTTCACGAACATGTGAGGCCAACTGGTCGTGAAAGTTGTTGTAATTTTGTGATAATCAGTACAGTGGTACCTTAACTTACGAGTCGGGCTGTCAATTTTCAACGACTACTCAAATAATTACGGAGATAAAATATATATTTTGCATTCAAATATACGGCGGAACCGATTATTGTTGTTTATTTGGTATACTTTAATGAGTATAAATAAGAATAAATCAATATCACTCCACGTTTGGTAAACCGAGAGCTACGTCTTGGGTACTGATTATTTCCGAGGGGCTCCACTTCCAGGCTTCAGGTTAAAACTACATGTCAATTACAGGCTGTTCCTATATGCAAGTAACAATGTTTTTTTTTTGTAATAGATTCAACTATTATTTTTCTATAAATTGATTCAGTGTACTGGTTTGGTCTTTAATATGTCAGAAAATTGGGGGAAATTTTTGATCATTGTTTTCCAAAGTAAAAGCAGATGTTTGCAGTTTTTTATTTAATTTTTTCCAACACAAAAAGATAATCTGTAAGTAAAACTGCTTTCATGGAGAACTACAGAAATCAGGGAATATGAATTGATTAGAAGAGAAATTTTGAGGATTTGGGCAGTTTTACCACAATAATCGTCGTTTAAATTGATAATCGATAAATTGTTGATAACTCCACTAACGAGTTCAATTTTTTTCGTGACCAAGCTCGTGACTCAATTTACTCAAAGATATCAAATAGATTTTCCTCATTCCAATGAATAGAAATGCCACTAATCTGTTCCTGCTGGAAAAATAATGCCATTTTAACTCTTTGACTGCCAAAAACGTTAAATAACGTTTAGTAAAATCCTATGGAGGAGTGCCAAAGACGTTAAAAGACGTTTGTTTCAAAACAGAGGTGAAACTAACCATTTTCTATTGTTGATTACTGAAAAACGGAATAAGGTAGAAACAAACTTTTTTTTTCTGATGAAAGATGAGAGTCCAATCTTTCATTTGGTAGTATGTGTGTTTCCATAGTCCAAACACAACATTTTCTGTGGACCTTGAAAGATCAGTCAAAATGCTTAAATCGGCTGGCACTGGCGACATCCCGCATCTGAAAACGTCTGGCAGTCATTAATGTTTGAATAAAGAAAAATAGCACAGCATTGTAAAATAGGCCTATAAGATAAAGCTAGATAGAGATAGAAGCTAGATAAAAGAGATCAACTTGTGGAATTTAGGCTGTGAATCACAAACACACATTTTGTGTGCCTGTAAGAGTGTGTGGCCTAGTGAGTGACATCAGGAGCAGTCGTCATGTTAGTTGACCAATTTTGACTTTCTTAAAAGTATATTTTTTTTCTCATCATGATAGCTCCAATACTCCTCCGTAAATTTGAGCGAAGCCAGGACCAAGAATCAAAAGCTTGGTCCTTTTAGACAGAAGTTACAAGTCCATGTCCCCCCCCCCCCCCCTCCCCAATTGACTCTCTTGTACAATAGTTTGGGAGAATGACAGACCGGCTGTTGAAATGCAATGTTTTGTTTTTTTTTACTAAAACTGATAAGCAGCTCTCTGAGTCTTTGCTGCACATCGCTCACTGCTGTGCGCTCCCACAACGTCTTTTCTAGGCCGCCATATAAACAAATTGGACATGAGTGATTTGACAGAGGCCGGGAGATAACAGTTCATCGCCCTTTACACTACGAATAGAAAGAACTTGGATCCAGGGCCAAGACAACACTGCTTGGCCATCTGTATATTTGGATAAAACGAAAAGGGGGTGACAGATGTGGAGTCTTTCAAAGGGTCAGTTTGTGTAATCCCATCTCAATTAGCTCCAACTTTATATAATGTTCTCTATTTTGCCACCATGTTAAGAAATGTTGCCGATTTGATACTCCTGTGAAACGAAATAATGCTGCGGTAAGTGCGGTACACTGAAATTTATTGTTTGCTTTTATAAAATGATTAATTTGCAAAGAGGGGGGATTTACAATTAGCTCTGCTACTATGCCCCTTTGTTGGTTTACATAATTAATACACTTTTCATAATGCTCGATAAAGCGATTATAGGCCAGACTGATTACAGGGGCCGATCTTCGGCCTTTTGGCGCACACGGACATTTTTTAAAAACCCAACTGCTGATAAGCGATCAATTTTAAAAAAGAATTTCTTCAAATTGATCCAACCCTTTCTGGTCATTGATTTACATTTGTTTATTAAGTTTTTAAAACAAGTTGTAATGTGTGGAAATATGTTACATACTGTACATAAAAAAGGATTCCTCTGTTGTCCTGTTGCTCTAATTGGAAAGTTGTACAGTTTCACTTTCCTTTCTTTTCTTTGGTCCTTCCTCTGGTCTCCTGACGGCCTCACGGCTCTGGCTGGAAGTGTTCGGTTTAGGTGAACGGTATGGGATTTTTTTTAATAGGTTTTAGGTGAACTAATAAATACACACACACTCGCACGCACGCACATACAAAAAAAAAAAAAAAAGCAATGATGATGACATGTCAAATTATCGAATGAACAATACTGAGCTCTCCAGAAAAAGAAAAAAAAAGGAAAGTTGTACAGTTTCACTTTCCTTTCTTTTCTTTGGTCCTTCCTCGGGTCTCCTGACGGCCTCACGACTCTGGTTGGAAGTGTTCGGTTTAGGTGAACGGTATGGGATTTTTTTAATAGGTTTTAGGTGAACTAATGAACGCGCGCACGCACATACACATACTCACCCACATACAAAAAAAAAAAAAAAGAGCAATGATGATGACATGTCAAATTACCGAATGAACAATACTGAGCGCTCCAGAAAAAAAAAAAAGGAAAGTTGTACAGTTTCTTAACCATGATTGGTGCATGTCTTTTGAGCTGTCAAAGTCAATGCAAAGCAAAGCAACAGCGCATAGATCACAATCACAAGAGCTGTTTGCTTGAATCTCGCATTGCCGACCGAAAGCTATCTAGAGAGCGCCTGCCAAAAAAAAAGAGTGTGTATTTCTAATCCCTAGATGGCTCACAGGCGCAACAAATCTTATCTATCTACATGCTGTCAAAAAATGTCACTGCCATATCAAATGGAGGAGATGATACCCATAGAAGAGGTGCTGCGGGGGCGGAGTAAAGGGGGGGGGGGGATCTTCAACAATGTGCATTTTCACCGTTCCCGTATGCAGCAGGGAGACATAGAGCTGTTGTCAGTTGATAAACAAATGACAGACGAATGACACGTTGGAACACCTCCACCGGGGATGATCGCCATGCCAGATTGTTGCTAGTGGCATCTCTTATGGGAAAAGGTGAGAAAGAGCGGTACGAGCGAGAGCGCGGCCCTTTACACAAACCAACTACATCCGATTGTGTTCAACCGTCATTTATGTCCCATCTAATCGTTGTCAATCTGGCTTGCCGGGTCTGCACATGTGGTGAGGATAAAATGATGGAAAGGTGGAATGGATACTTACAGTATATGCGCTTTTTTTTTTTTACACGTACAGAACATGTTTTTCCCAACCTACCTGAGAACAATTTGTATTAAATAATAATATCACCATGTTCTACTTTCTGCTTGCTTTTTTCAAGCAATGATACTCTTTCTTGTCATCTACTTGATGACTGACTTTATGGGAGGAGGCAAAGTACTTTTCATCAGTTATTTGATTACTTATGACGACTGATTAAAACTCCATAATTGTGTGAACATTTGTGCATATTTTTCATGGACATTTGGGGTCCTGTTTTTGTGCCCAGTATAAGTCTAGCACAAAGCGCTAAGAGATGGAATGCAACCAACTTCCAGCCAGTTGAAGCGGGTCCTCTCATTCACATTAAAATTGTATTTTTTTTCCAATTTAAGTGCACACGGTCCTTGACTTTGCGGAAACAGAAATTGACTCATTGGACTCCATGCATGAGATTGATGCGTTTGTTTGGTGTGTTTATACGAGAAAACGGCAAGATCTTCCCTTGTGAGTGGTGTCGTCGGCTGCACATGTAACATGGCCGATTGCAGACCGCATTTCACCCGCGATTGCACATCCATGTGAACACTTAGGGGGTTGCTATTAAAAATACTTTAAAGATGCTAATGACAATAATTAATTCAAATAATTGATTTCTACAATGATTGAGAGGATTATCCCACTTTGTTGTCAATTTTTTTTAATGAAATTTGATGACATCCATCACACAAAATCCCACTACACCACCTGCGCCACCACTTAGACTTGGTTTCAGCGAGTCTAAAATCTTGTGCCACTCTCTATTATTTGCGAAATAACTTTGTCAGTATGGAACATAGAAACATTGTGTTTTTATGTTATGGTTTTAATAATGCTCAACCACTTTTTTTTCCTCTCTCACATTGTAAAATACATATTTGTGCACCTGTTCGTATAGGCTAGTCTGTTTACTGCTTGTGTTATTTGAACGCCATGTACCCAGAGGTGAAGCCTGTAGATAATTGGCATCATGGTCGTGGTGTTTTCAGCTGGCCTGAAAACTATATAAAAAAAAAAAAAAAAACAGTGAGTGGAAATATAGTAACAGGATTGCCATTTATGTATTCCATGAGTGCAAATATGAATATGGTGATGTTTGTTATGTTGTGTAGGTGTCGAAGTGAGCATGCATTTAAATTCATACTCTAGGTGAAAATGCAATCACTTGTGCCATATGTATGGATGCTAGTTTTGTATCATAAGGAAAAACAGAAGTTGTTGCATATTGATTACATGCTTAACGTAGTCCATACACAAACCAGCCACCGCTTGCACAAAATAATCATATGCAACAAAAAAGCAGTCTAAAATATTGTTGTAGTTTGTAAATTTATAGAACTGCACCGCTAGTGTTAGCGAGAGCCACTACATCGTGATAACTTACATTGATGTTTCTGCATTTGGCAATTTATTATTATATTATATTATTAGTATGGTTTTTTTTTAATGGGCTTTAGGTGAACTGATGAATACACGCACGCACGCACGCACACACACACGCACACGCACATACACATACTCACCCACATACAAAAAAAAATATGTATATATATATATATATGTGTGTATATGTATATATATATGTATATATATTTTAAAAAAAAAACATTAAATTTTTTTAATTTATTTGTTTGTTTGTTTTTAAAAAAAGGAGAGCAATGATGATGTCAAATCGAATGATCAATATTGAGCTCTCCTAAAAAAAAAGAATAAAAAAAAAAAGAACTGCACCGCATCATAATAAAAGTTGTCTTTTTTTTAAAAAAAAAAAAAATTGTTTTACTTTTTTCTTTTTATTTAGTATCTCCAATAAAAAAATAAAAAATAAAATGAAGTTGTCTCATGTTTTGGTTACGACAAGAGGTTACATATTTACTCTTTGTATGTGTCAGGCTGTGGACCCTGCTGCTCTTGGACACATTCTAATGTCTATCCATTAATTCAATCAAGCCCCTCCCACTGCCGTAGCCTCTTTATGCCAATTCGATTAGTGGACTAAAGCCATCAAGATTTCCTAGACAAAATGAATGCTTGTATTAATCCCAGCAATTTCCATTTAAAATGTAAGGGCATCGACTTGATTAATAAAGGCTGATGCTGAATAATTACACAGCAAACACAGGAAGGGTTATAGGAAAACCACAGCTGGGCTTGCCCCCAAATGGCCTCTGGGAAACCAGAGGAGGAAGGCGGGGGGGGCGCGTCGGGCGAGTCAAAGTAAAGCAATGGCAATGACTGAGGTGATGAATCTCTTAGCTGGCCCCTCATGCAATTAACGAGCAGTGCTTCTATTAATTTAGTTCCCCCAGAGTGGTGACTGGTCAGATGTCTCAGGGTCAAGGGTCAGGGGTCGAGAGCATGGGTCAAGCCAACAAGAATCAGAGCAGACATAGGAGAGGGTAATGCCGGGAAGAGGCGGGGCGATTCTGCCTCAATTGATTGGCTTTAGATTTTTGACCTTCACGTGATTCATTTGTTTCAAGAAATAAGATGATAATCAATTTAAAAAAAAAATATGAAAATAGAATGCATGTGCCAGGACGTAGTAATGGCAAGTCACCTTTAATTGGGAAGGACCAGTTGTTTCATGCACCGTTTTAGCATTCAATAACACACCAATCAATTGTTTGTGTGTGTTGGAAGGTAGGTGGGGGGGTGTCATGTTGGATTTCACACACCATACTGGCTTTCCCCTCCAATTCTGGGAGGTACAGAATATTCTATTCTTCTCAATTTGTCACACTTCATGTATTTGCTTTGTCGTTTATTTTCTTTTTAAGTAGTTAATGTCAAAAACTTGTACGACCGTAACGCATTTTGACTTTTACCACGGTAGAGTGCCCCAAGGCCTCTCAGCACCCCCCCCCCCCCCTCCTCCTATCTGTCCTAGTTTAAGCCGCAATGAATCAAAAGGTGATTACGTTTTTACAGTTCTACCAACCATAATTCCATCTGTGCTTCCTTTTAAATACTCAAATTCTACATTTATGTTTAGAAACGCTAATAACTCAAAGCCACATTTCATTAATAGCTCTCAATGACAGACAGACAGACTGACCTCACTCTGGATACTCTCATGCGAGGTTGAGACCACTTCAAAAGAGGTCTGGCGGCCTCAAGGTTAATGCTGTTTCAAATAAAGAAGGAAGAAGCTGTTAAAATTAACACTGTGCCAAAGCAGCCCTGTTTCCCTTTAGACTAGTAGTATACTCTTTATCCTTTTATGTATTTGAGAGAAAGCATTACCATATGTTTTCAAACATCCTGGAAACGCTCCAGGGACATACTGTCATCATGGCCTCCTGTACTCCTTCAAAATGCCCCTTTGTTTAAGTGGCAACGCAGGAGGAAATGAAGCCTGACACTATTTTGATTTTAAAAACACCAGCCGGACTCGCCCTGCCTGGACGATTATCATCATTTAATGTGTTGCATGCATGGAAAGTGAAAACTCGCTTCAAGTAGACAACAGTTGATAGTGAAGCTTTTGGTTTAACTTTGCTGCCTTTCCACATGGTGCGTCATTTTATAGTCACTTCCTCTATTTGTGAGCGTCTCTCACTTTTTGGCTCTCACTAAATAGACATATCATAGACCTATTATTATAGCAAGCACACGTAGCCATGGAACCTCAAAAGTCAACCTTTAATTGGGGGGGGGGGGGGACAAAACACTATAATTGATGGCCAGATGGGTGCTTTGAATTTTTTTTTTTACTATAATATGCTGTATGTTCTCTCATTAATCTAAATAGGGAATTCTGATTGAACTCTTTGACTGCCAAAAACGTTAAATGACGTTTAGTAAAAACCTACGGAGGGCCGCCAAGGACGTTAAAAGACGTTCTCCAATTTTTTTATTTTTTTGGGGGGGAAACGGGTGGAGGAAAGCCTTGCCCAGCTGTGGTGAAAGTTTCAAGCAGATCTAGTTAGCCTAATGACTATTTTTGGCCCCTAGATGGCAGCAATGACTCTCTTTTGACAAGATTGGGTAGGCGTCAGTAGAAGACGTGAGGCGGAGCTAGAGGGGACAATGGCTGGTTAAGGGAAGAGAACATGGCGACCGGTTGCAAGCAGCTCACGCTCGACCAGTTTTTTTCAAAGACGAAAAGCATCGACCAACGCTAAAGAGCACATTGATGACGAAAAAAAGGCCGTCAAGAAAGTGTAACGTCTGCACGCAAAACGGACAATCGAAGTGAAACGTATCTGTTGTGCAAATCCTGCTCCGTCTCCTTGCACGCAGGGCAGTGTTACAAAAAGAAAAACTGTATTTGAAACATCCACATAATTGTAAATAGTACCACAGTTGCACACATTTGTAAATAGTTTGCGAAATTGTTTTGTCAAATTGTTACACTGTTGAATGGAAATAAACGGATTTTGCAAAGCTCTTTTTCTCCGCTTTTTGTTTCAAAACAGAGCATTTCGGTGAAACTAACCATTTTCTATTGTTGATTACTGAAGAACGGAATAAGGTAGAAACAAACTTTTTTTTCTGATGAAAGATGAGAGTTCAATCTTTCATTTGGTAGTATGTGTGTTTCCATAGTCCAAACACAACATTTGTGGACCTTGAAAGATCAGTCAAAATGCTTAAATCGGCTGGCACTGGCGACATCCCGTTTCTGAAAACGTCTGGCAGTCAAAGAGTTAATTAATAATCTAAAAATGAATTTCAATGAATTGAGGGGAGCTGTTTCGATTGGCCGGGAGTCGGCTGTGTTCCCTCCCACGATGGTGCACAATGATGCAAATGCCCTCTTCTTATCTGCACCAGTCTAGCAAAATACCAAAAAGAAAGAAAACTCCACTCATGTGGACAGTTAGACTAGACTTTGTTCTAGACTTGTGCTGGACATGAAAATAGCCCCCCCCCCCCCCTCCCTGTTTTTTTATTCTTTTTTTTTTTAATCTTCAAAAATGTTTTAAGCAATTTACTGTTAGGCTAACGATATGCTGTTGCCAAGTACGACATGAAGTTTTGTCTGACTTGCGAGGTGTATTTTTTATAAATATTATATAATATATATTGTATATATATATTTCCTAAATAGTTAAAATCTAAATTAAACAACTTGAAATTGCCACAATTTTTTCAGAACACATGAGAACAGTAATTATAGTTGATTGATAAGATTAGTCTTACCAATTGTGAATCATGTTTCTTTTTCCCCTTCTTAGTAATTTAATTATTTCCATGTAAATGCCTCCAATTTTGTCTCAGATAAGAAATCACATTTGGCCTTAGTTAATTGTACCGTCAGTTCACTGAAAAGCTTCCCCTCAATGAGTAGCAACATAGTGAAGACAAATCCTAATGGGGAAAAACATATGCTCATAGTCCCTCCTACAATTTAAGCAGAGGTCTCTCTTTTAATATGTGGTTCCACAGACGAATGACTTTGTTTTGTTTCAGATGCACATTTCCCATCTGCCAGCAAAACAGACTGAATTCATTACACATGGAACGATATCTTCAATATGTGGTTGTATCACTTTTTGTTTTTCAGTATGCGCTCGCCAGCTACAGTACACTTGTTTAGTCTAATGAGATCCACTACCAAAGCTGAGGCAAAAAGTCTGTGTTTCCAAATAAAACAAGCATTGACCTCCACCAAGAACAAGCCTAAACATGTTTGATTTGAAGAAGAAAAAAAAATCATTGCATGTTCCACGGCAACATTGTAGGTGCATCTCCATTTCAGCGGCCGGCTCCCAATGCAAGTTGACTGTAACTGCACAAAAGTTAACCTTAATTTGTATCATCGCTAAATTGTATACTACATGTCCACAAAGTTGAATGTGGAAGTTGATCAAACACAATGACAGATCAAAATTTAAGGAATACTAATTTTATTGTGTACCAAAATGTTTATTTATTTTACATTCATTATTCCACCGCTTTGATATAAACCAGTATGTTTGGTTTGTGGCAATTCCCCCCAAATGTTGGGACTATTTCTGCAAGAATAAAATTTTGTGATATTATAATATTTAATACAGATATCTTCCTTAGTTTTATATGGTGTTGGTGGCCACGTTTATCATACTTTAATGGTAATACGAGTACCAAATGAGTCTTTTAACAATTAAAAGTCAAGCGGAAAACCTTAGATCATGGACCAAGTGGCACTGCAGGGCCAAGAAACTCACATGAAAAGAGGCTGCAAATGGAATTGGCATTTAGGGCATGCTGGTAGATGGGAGGGAATTAAGGATACTAGCAAGTCTCTATTTGAATCTGTCTTCTTGAAGGCCAACAGAGTCCTAAGCCTGGCTCAAGGGGCTTATGCAGATTCAATGACCTTTTTCCCAGGGACCAGATTTTACACTTAAATCACTGTCATAGCAATGCTCTCCCTTGAGGGGGGCACAGACCAACCTAACCCCCTGCAGGGGTTAAAAGCCAACAGTAGCACTGGGCCTGTTCTGCGTGCTTAACGACGTGTAACACATGTAAACTACAGAGAGGCTTTGCTATCAGCGATGAGTTAGAACCAAAAAAATTAAAAAAAAATAAATCCTACAGGGGACGATGGGGCATGTGCTGGCCTTTGAGTGTAAATATCAGTTGAATTGGGAGATTCACGACTACAATTCAAGATTCTAGACTTGTCATATGTTAGTCTCCCTCCACTTAAACAAAGAATGTGTAGATATAAAAAGAGCTATTTAAAAGAATGAATAATAATTATTCAAGTGATAAATGCAATTACAAAATAAACAAAATATTGTAATGGGTTTTACAGGTTTTTTAGTCTTTATAGAATTTTTTTTTAAATAGATGATTTCCATAGCAACGGGACCATCAGAGCTTTCTCATTCCTGTAGGGTGAAGGCTGGTCTATTTTCCACCACTGATCAGGCCGATAACTGTCGTGTCATCGGCTAACTTGAGGAAATTGGTGTCACCCTTCGAGGAGAGGCAGTCATGGGTGAAAAAGGGTGTACTGAAGAGGGCTGAGCATACAGCCTTGGGGGCCCTCGTGCTCACTGTACTTGTGCCTGATGTGCGGGTGGCAATTCTGAATTTCTGGGGTCTCCAGCCCCCCGGTTCCAGGGGGGTTAGGGTTACAGTCACTGTTTTTCTTTTTTGTTTATTAACTTTACTAGTTTCGGCGTCCACTGCCACCTTCTTTTTTTCTTTTTTTTTTCTTTTTTTTTTTTCCTTTTCCACTGCCACCTTCTAAGTGCCCTTTTTTAAGGTGCATGAGGGATTTTTGGATGACAATAAGCAGTATTAGACTTTTTTTGTGGTTGGACAGTGAGAGTGGTTCGTTACACTCATGACATTTCCGTCCCATTCGGGGATGAGCAGCAAGTCTTTTCTTGAATCACATTAATCGGCTGCCAACATGAACCCTACTGCTAACAAGTTTTGGTGGTGCAAAATGACAGTATTTCTTTAAAGTTGCACAGAACCCTATAGTTCACGCCATTATTGGTCATAATGTCACGGAAGACCTCAGCAAATCTCACGAGACTTCACCATATCTTGTGAGACTTCAGCTAAGTGATATTGCTTTGCTTTGGACTTTGATTGATTTATTTTTGGCCGTTTTTGTGATCAACCGCAAAAGGGCTTTTGTGAAGTCAATGGGGGGGAAAATGTGATGAATGGCATTTCATTGAAATGCAAGTCACACATCTCTGTTCTGTATGGAACATTGGGTTTTTACACTTAACAGTGGTTAACTTCTTTTCACAGTTGTCTAATATTCCTTGTAGAGTTAAAAAAAAATGGATATTTGACCCTGAAACAAATGAATTGAAATTCCATTCTTTTCTATGGGTAAATTGGTTCTATATTTGAACAAAGCATAGACTCACATGGATTAGAAATTCTATTATATGTGCTTCTGCACCGAAGTTATACAATAAATAATACATCCATTTACCTGCAACATTCACATTAGATTTTGATGGAATCCAGAATACCTTTGCCAAATGAGGACCAGGAAGTCAGCATTCCAAGGCTCACAGTGCATCATATTTCGTTCAAGATTGCGCATTGATTTTCCTTGTGGGGCTTTGTTCACATGACCTCTCCATATATTCAGTTGGTGTATGGTTCAATAAAACCTATTGACATGATGTAGAACTTTTGTTCTCGCACTGGGCTCGCACATATTGCCATTTGCCGACACAATGTCTTGTACAAGGCGCAGTATCTTTACCACAGGGTCGGCGCTAGCTTAGATAAGAAGGACATGGGAGGAAATGGGAAAACTGCAGAGTTGTGCCCTTATTATTCCCTTCAAACACAAGAGAATGATGGCCAACCCCCTACTTACACTTTAGCTCCATTGCAATGGCACGAGGACACACACACACACACACAAACACAATTTCACCTCCTCTTCGCCTCAAGTTTGTTTGTCTTTAATTCCCTGCTGTTAGGGTGGGGGGTGGGGGGGGTAATGGGGGCACTGGGACAGCTGTCATTCCGCCGTGACCTCAACCCAGTGCAGATCAGTAGTGGCATGGTGATTGTCAGGATCAGGTGTGTGCGTCACCATGGCGTGCGTGTGATTTGGTAGGAGGGAAGGGGCGGGTGGCATTTGATGTGAAAATAGTGGTTAAATACTGAAAGAGACTTCCTCTACTCCAAGACCGCCCCGGGCCTAACAATATGCCACAGCGAATATGTTTATTCAACGTGAGACGCTTTCTGACAGCAGGCCAAAACAAGACTCACACACTCAAAGTCTGATGTGACACAGGGCATTAAGCAAAGGAGAGGCCAAATGGAAGGCGAGGGGACGGAGTGCGAAGTGTTTCCTACACCCATTACAAGCTTTGATGCATTGGAGTGCTTTATTGGAGGTTTATTACATTTTCGGACATCGAAGAAAGACTTCATGTAGCCTGATTTATATCCATTCATGTGTTTTTCTTTTTCAGTTTTTTATTATTTATTATTATTATTTTATTTTTTTCTTATTTGTCCGATGCAGCCTTCTTTTCTTGATTTTTAAAAAATTACTAGGGGTTAAATCGATTAGTTGACTTATTGACCATTCCAAATCCTCTTTTAAAACTTGAAGTCGCGTGTTTTACACAATCACAATCACGTGCTTTACAGACAAGTTAAAACCCGCATCCCACCGAAAGGTGAATGTTGCCGAACGTAGCGAATGTTGAATTAGCCAACTATGAGGTTGTCGTCTCTGTCATTTTGCAGCGTTTTTGCGACCTCTGAGACAACGCGCAAATCAACCCGAAAATTGGGTCAAATTGACCCAAGCGGGTCTGTCATGGGTTGTTTTTCTCCCAGAGTGTAAACATAACGGATGAAAATGATTATTTTTTTGTTTCCTTTTTATTTATCTATTCTTTTATTTTATCATGTTGCGTGCGTTAACACTCATTTTGTACTTGTTTCCTGGTCTGTGTTGTGCTATAAATATTCAACATGGCATTGTCAAGTATTGCCATCATTCAGATGCTACTCCGAACTATCTCTGGTTTCATATTATTCCTTCAAGTAAAAAAAAAAAACATGTACAGCCATGCTAATCATAGTCTGAAAATACTAGAACATAACTTGCAAAAATAATTTTTTTTTAAATATTTTTGTTCGCGTCCTAACGTCTCTCCTAGATGCTTCATAGACACACAGTATTATGCCACTTTCTGTTTTTTTAGTTCATGTGTATAAAATATATAAAAATATTAGAACAAAACTCAAAGTATTTTGGATTTTATTAACACTTTCACTGCCACTGACGTTTAAAGACGTCAAGTAAAAACCTACGGAGCGCTGCCAATGATGTCTAAAGACGTCATCCAATTTTTTAAAAGAGCACATTGTTGACGACGATGATCATCATCGATGATGAAGATGAGGATGGTGACTCCGTGGTTGGGAAGCATTGACGCGGCAGTAGAAGACGTTAGATGGAGCTAGATGGAGGAGTGAACGGGCAATGGCGAGCGTTTGCAAGCAGCTTTACACTTACAAAACAAAAGGCATCGACCAACGCTAAAAGAGTACATTGATGACGACGATGATCATCATCGATGATGATGAAGGTGAATCCAAGCTTGACGGCGAAATTGGAACCGCTGACGCGGCGGCTATGACGGTGTCGTAACACGGAGCATAACCGAGCATGCACAGGCGGACGTTCGATCGGACGACGGAGAGTGCCCCGAGTCCAATGCATATTCATCGGAGGAAGTGTGTACAGTCTGCTACTTGCTTTTTATTCCCCGGAAAAAAAGGCCGTCAAGAAAGTGTAACGTTTGCACGCGAAACGGACCAATGCGAAAGTGAAAGTAAACTGTTGTGCGAGTCCTGGCGTCTCCTTGCACGCAGGAGAGCGTTACAAAA
Organism: Vanacampus margaritifer; assembly: GCF_051991255.1. NCBI lineage: Eukaryota > Metazoa > Chordata > Actinopteri > Syngnathiformes > Syngnathidae > Vanacampus > Vanacampus margaritifer. Next base: position 6,806,884 of record NC_135434.1, on the reverse strand, counting down.
AGAAAAACTGTATTTGAAACATCCACATAATTGTAAGTAGTACCACAGTTGCACACATTTGTAAATAGTTTGCGAAATTGTTTTGTCAAATTGTTACACTGTTGAATGGAAATAAACGTATTTTGCAATCAAAAAAACACTTTTTCATTGTTGGTGAAAGCGTTTTACAGAAGTAAAGCACTATTTAGGTGTTTGTGGCATCATTCATGGACAAAAAGGAGTGTACAATTCACTAGAGTGCATGAAATAATATCGTTTCACAAAAAGCCGTTTTTCTCCGCTTTTTGTTTCAAAACAGAGAATTTCGGTGAAAGTAACCATTTTCTATTGTTGATTACTGAAGAACGGAATAAGGTAGAAACCAAAAAAAAATTTCTGATGAAAGATGAGAGTCCAATCTTTCATTTGGTAGTATGTGTGTACATAGTACATACACAACATTTTCTGTGGACCTTGAAAGATCACTCAAAATGCTTAAATCGGCTGGCATTGGCGACAACCCGTTTCTGAAAACGTCTGGCAGTGAAAGAGTTAATGTCGGAGGTGTGGCCACATTGATATGAATATTCATATTAACGCTTCAGACATGAATATAATCCAAAATATTGGTCTTGCAAAGAATGCATCCCCTGAATTTGCACACAGCTCCCGACTCTAATCTTTCCTTCCTTATTATAACGCTTGAGGCTGTCTAGTTCAGGCAGGACTGTCTCTCAACGTGAGGTGAAGTTGCACATGTGCGTATGGCCCTGCCATGGTATGGCATGACTCATCCTAATTGGGGAAGGTCCCTGCCCGGCAGCCGAGCCCTCTCCTGCTGTTTCAGCCTGTTTAAAGCGATGAACCTCCGAAGACATCAGCAGTCGGACACCTCAGCGGTTATTGCCACTGTGTTTGACCTCATTCTGTCTTTCTCACCTTTGCGTATCATGTGTGTGTGTGTGTGCGTGCCTGAGCATATGCCGGTGTAAATTTGCCAAAATTAGCTTGGATGTGCGATTATGCATATGAAATATATGATTCACTTACGTGTTGGAACTGCATTCAGTCTTTCTCCACTCTTTCCATATCTGTTCTGTCTTAAACACACGCTCACACTCAGCCCTCTAAAACGATTATATGTCAGCAATCCCTGCAATTTAGTTCCCGCTTTAGCGGCTCTGAACTCATCACACCCATCTGGGGAATTATGCAAGCTGTAATGCAGGTCTCACCTGCCGACGCACTGTTGCGAGGCCTGCCGTGGGGCTGGCCGTGGTGCGATAAGTCTGCCCTGACCAGTTCAAAGCTGATTCGGCTACCGGCTGATTGCTGGCAGCTCATCTTTGCAGTGAGTAAATTCGGGCAATGTGAATGACAGAGTTCTGAAAGGAGAGACGGTTTACAGAACCTAAGGTTGCAATACAAAATTTCCAGGTTCTTTTCACCGCTCTCTTCCACGGTGAACTTTGATCTTTGTGTAGTAAAATTTTCCCCAAAACAACTTTTTAATCATTTGGTTGGTACGTTGGCTTTTATTTGCTGAGGCATGTTTTTTTTTTTTTGTGTAATTGCAACTCCACCACAATAGGTGGCAACAGTGCGTCCAATTTCAACAATTCTAATTACAACAATTTTATAGACAAATTATACTAGGGGGGCAAAATAATTTCTTCTTCCAAGGGGGGCATAGCCCCAAAAATTATTAAAGCACTGAACTAGGCAAAAGAATGGGTTGATCGACAGCCGGTTTTCTCGAAAAACTTCAAAGTCGAGGTACCACAGTTTATATCATTTCAGCATCCTTCTGAATTCAAACTCACGGACGAACAATGCAATCAGGATGTAAAAAGTTTTTGGTGATTTCATTATCAAGAAGAAACCTGGCATGTTATTGTTTCTGTAAGCAGTAGTTCTGGTCAGAAGCCATCCTTCTTTTTACTCCGGAGGAAAGCAGTCAACATGCAAACCCAGGCTGCGGGGCTCACGTGAGCGAGAATGGAAGATAAAAATATCCCTTTCAGTGGGCATAACAGGGTGGTCTGTTTGTGTTTGTCTTGTTGTTGCCTCGGGAATAAAACATGGGATTTTGTCAATTCAGGGTCCCTATTGTGTAATATATAGACTCCAAAAGCCACCTTCTCTTTGTCACGACTTATTTCTGGATCCTATAATATATATATTCTTTTCCGATCCATGTTGATTTTTATTTTTCCTAGTTGACAGAAATACTCAGTATGTCACAGCAGGCTATGCTCTGAACGCCCCCTCAGTGCTTATCTCTACAAAATGCGAATGTGTTATTCTACTGTAATGGAAACCATGTTGGTAACATCTTAACATATTACATTCACTTGAACACACTGTGAAGCTCTATCTTACCGCTGTGTCAAAGCTATTTTATTCTGAGGGAATGTGGAGGGGAAGAAACACAATGTTTTGCCCAAAGCGCCAAATTCTACAGTACCGTGTGTGAATGCACACACACTGCTAGGTTTATTTCTTCTTTCTAAGCGGACAATTAAAAAAAAAAAAAAGTGAAAACTCAGGAGTATTGTGCCTTTTAATGTTTTGAAGCTTGTGTATGTCTCTCTCTCTTTACATTTGCAAACTTGCAGTGGTTTAGATTTCTTGAGGCAATTTGTTTCAGGTAACTGGAGCTTTCAACTGCAGTTGAGTGTATCCTGGGAACTATTAGAGGGGAAAAAGGAGAGTGTTCAAGCTTTTCACAATGTTGATGGATCCAACATAATGAGCATGTAACTGATCGCAAAGATAGACAGATAAGACTCTTTTTTTTGGGAGTGGAGGGGAGGTGTGACTCGGGAGAGTAAAGGAGCCAAACACGATGCTAGCCGGCAGTATAGACATGACGCTAACTTCCCTCTTACAGTTTTATTCACTTCCTGCCTCCATTGGGATGGCTATAGGCTGTTTAGACTTTTTGTAATGCAGAAATCGTCACAGTCAGCATATAGTCAGATACTTTGTGAAGCACACAATTAAAACTGTAGTCAACTTTTTTTAATCTGCATGTTGTCGCTGTTTTTTTTGAAAAGCCTGCATGTCACATTTGGCATTTAATAAAAGTGTTTTACAACAATCCATTTCATTTAAACCCATGCCACAATCAGCGATTATCGACTGATTAAGCAGTAACTGAAATAGTTTTGACCTTCAAGAAGTCAGTGGAAAGGACATATGGCATGTATATATAAAATGTGTCTATGACAAAGCCATGTTTAGAAGTAGTGAATGTTCCTGTTATCTTGTCAAAATGTATAAGGTAAAGTGAGCTCATTTTACATCCGCGTGAGTCATAGTTTAATGGCAGATTTTGCCATCCAATTTTGACCATTAACCCTGGAGAACCCACGGGGTCAAATTTGGCCCCTCAAATAACAAAGACCTTTTTTTTTTTTTTTTTTACAAATTGAACTTCAAAAGTCCAGAGTGCCACTTCTGACCCCTGCATGGGGCCATCTAGTGGATGAATATTGCACTTACATGAGCCCAGAGGGGTGGTGACAAGATGGCTGACAACATGCTGTTTTGTTGAGCTGGAAATCAATCCAAACAAAACCATCTTCTCAGCAAACCATCAGATGGGTAAAATTGTTTTTTTTGTTAATCCGTTTCATATCATGTTGCAGAATGCCTAGGAGTATGTTTTATATATATATTTTGATAAATTAGCAACTCTGAGCTATTTAAAAAAAAAAGGGTTAAAATTGAAAAAACATATATTTTGGTGTTCAGTGAACTTATAGCAGTCATTTAATGTATAATTCATAATTTTCCAAAGAAGAAAAGGGTTCTCGGGTTCTCCAGGGTTAATAACAAAAAAAACGATACCTCAAATGTGTGCCATGTGGAATGATTTTTTTACGCACAAGTAAGCATCCCACTTGGATGCCAGAAAGCATAGCATGAAACCGATCATTATTTGTATGAACGGTTTGTTTATAAATTTATTGATGAACAGAAGTTCCATCAAGAGGTTCAACCTGAAATGCTCAATTTTTGTTTACTTAACTGGTGCGGTGGAGAGTTTGAAGTCATTGCTAGCTTGTTGGTTGTTTGGCTAAAATACTTTTAACAGACAGGTGGGGTATCACATTGAACATATGTGTCACAATGTAAACATAAAGTAGAAGAAGTATAAGAAATGGAAAGTAGAAAAAAAATTGGTATATATATTTTTCTCAACGGGATAGTCTTTACCCTTCACCTAAGTGTTTTATTTTTTATAAGCACATTCGGTTTCCCATTGGGTACAGTGGTAGAACAATGAGAAAGAGGCCCCAGGTAAAACATGACTATTTAGGGCATGGATTCCATGGAGGACAGCAGAGAGACAAGAGGTTGGAACAGGTGTTTCTCAGGCAGACAGCACTCACGTAGCCTCCAGTCTCATAGTCGACCGAGACGCACAGTGATGTCTCTGCTTTAGAGGACGTATGCTAATGAGTTGAGGCTGACTGACATGTGACTGAAACCGCCACCAGTGCGGTGGATTAGTACGGTTGTGGACAGGTTCGCCGCTCGGACACGTTTAAACAGAATATGTCGTATTTAACGGAAGGAAGGAGTCAGGGTTCGAATCCCAAGAGCACATTTAACGCCAGGTCTGGCATTGGGTAATTATGGTTGTCGAATGTGTAGGAAAAGCTGATCTCAGACCTGTGGGTCCACTGGTAGCTTTGTGTAATGTCCTTGACGTACTTTCTCAGTCATTAATATATTTTACAATTTTGTGTTATTTTTCAACGCAGACATTAAATTTGACTACTTGTCCTCTAACCGACAACACATATAAATAGTGTGCATAAATTAGATAATGGAACTAGAAACGTGATTGCTGGATTAAGTTGACCTCCGTCGCAAATGCTAGGCCTGAAATAGATTTAATTAATAATGAATTCTCTATGTAAGAAGACAGCTCAAAGCCACACCAGATGATCATTTATTAAAAGAAAGCATTGCATTTTGAGAGACGCGACTCATGTTTCAGACAAAATATTGTGTACGGAAATCCCACAACATTTTAATTTGACACTGGGAACATAATTGTTATCATAGCTTAAAAGTTCTCTCGTGAAACACCTTTTGTGGTTTTCAGATGTGTCCAGTTGTGTTTGAGTTTTATTGCGGTGGTGATGCTTTGATATGCTTGCAGCAAGTGCAAACAATAATTTTGCACATTATTATTTCACGTATCACATCTGGCCCTGAATTTCAAAAATTCTGTGAGAGGCTGCAGTTGTGGCCCTGCATACGAACGTATGAAATATTAGGGTAAATATGTCCTAAATAAATTTTCTCTTAGTGGAAAAATATTTTTGAAGGGTTTCACCATCATGCAATAAAAAATGTCCTGTATAAACAATAAGATGATTTGATTGGTAGGTGACAAAAATGTGTTATTGCAGTTTATTTTATATATTTTTTTCTAATCAGTTTCTCACTGTACGTTGAATGACTATTATTTACTATCCTTCGCTTTCTTGGCCTCATCCGATTGAATTCAAACCATGGGTTTGTTGAGTATTTTCTATTTACCATTTAACTTGTTCAAATTCTTTCCTCAGTTTTAAGTATTTAACAATCCAAAATGAAAATCACAAACACATCATAAGATAATAATATATTATTTAACTATTTCATATAAATGTATTCAGATTTAGCCAGTTGAAGATGCATTTACTTTCAAAATAATAAATAATAGTAGTCCCACACCACAACCGCAAATGGAAGAGTTCAGCCAATACACTAACATTATGACCCATTATGACCTTTAGTTGCTACACTGACAGCATATATATTGTTTTAAAAAATTTTAGAAAAAACATGGGGGAGATGAGAATGACACAACCATATCCACACAATCTCTCCGCGAGGGCTGAAATTGAAATGGTGTGAGTGAGTGGCACTTTTTAAGCATGGCATCACTCCCGTGTCCTCATTCCTACCACGGGCTGCATCCCAAATCAGCCTACCTGACTTCTCTGTGATTGATTCTCTGCCCTGGGGTTGTAATCCCTGAACCCTTCCTCTCTCTGCTGGACCTCGTGTCGGCGCTTCTTTTTTGTCACTCCCACCAACATACGCCTCCATCAGAATGGCATCATCAGCTATGACAAGAGAATAAAATCCGTGAGCTGCGGCCGTCATTGAGCATCCACGGAAATTCATGGCAGCTTTCAATATACCCCTCGAGATTGTTTTTTTTTTTCCTCTCCTTTTTTAATCCTCATCTTCAGACACTGGAAGCTTGCTGTCAGCATAACAGGAGCACATTAGCAAGGCTAGGCCTACCTGGACCGCCGCTCCCCGACCTGTCCCCTCCCTGTAATTATCCCCTTGCCCCTTTCCCATTAACCTGTTCCCTTTGATCCCCACACATGCTGATGTTATGCAAAAGTGCTGAATGGAGAGACGGGGATTGTGCAAAACAGCAAGCAGTTAGCCTATGGTTCTGATTTTCCTTTTCACACTATCTCTCCCTATTTATCTTCTCCTTTGTCGTGGATTAAATTAATTTCAAACGAGCCTGGGAGAACAGAAATGGGACAGAGAAGAAAAGAATGTATGGGGGAAAGTGAAAAAAAAAAAAGTATTTGACACTTTTACTAGCCATCCAAGATGAATATGCGGACTTAAAAAAAAAGAAGGTGCCACAAAAGAACCATTTCTTTCCGTCTTCCCTTGCATGTATCAAGTAAAACGTCTTCATTAGGTCTGGGGGCCTAAAAGCAAATATCAGGGTCTGTACAATGCCGAAGGTCTGAGACTGACCTTTCTTTGGTTTTAATCATTGCAACTCTTGACAGCTTAATAAGTTGAAGGTGCTGGGTTGCAGCCTAACTTAATAAGACCCACACCAGAGTCTTGGCCACCTATGATTGCTCCCATAAGTCTTCGCACATCTGGCTCTGTGTCCTTGGGTGAAAGTTATTTTCCATAACTTTACTTTTGCTCAAGTCACTATCACTTTTTGCCAAGAACAAAAAACGATACGGTTCTCAAGTCTCCTCTCGCGCAAAGTGTTACGATACATCACTGTGTAACGTACCATATTTTTCCATCCAGTGCCTTTATGCGCAATATCAATGAACGAGTCTGTTAAAATATTTGCAATGCATACAAAGTTCTCTGGGTTATTTTCGTGAAGCATCGCATGTCAAATATTATTATTATTATTATTATTATTATTATTATTGGTTTTTTTTGGTTTATTTGATAGATTTAGTGCTATTATAAGCTTTTAAATCTGAACATCGCTAGTCAATCTGGTGACCGGTGGTTGTGTTATTTATTACCTTGGCTAATGCTAAATCTATCTTAGCTGACAGTTCAACAGCTGTAAACAAGACATTGCACTCACGATTATCCAACCCACTTTGCTCTGTCCTGGCAGCTAGCTGGCTGTATAGTTTACCTTGTGCCGGTCCGGTCCCGCATTGTAACATTGGAAATATGTTGCCAAGAAAAGCACATCTTGCATTTATTCTAACCGGCAACTGCAGCATCCGGCTAGTAGGAGTAAATTTTCCATGATTCTTAGACACGGAAACAGGAAGCAGTTCTAGTTCCGGTATGACACCTGCTAGTGAATATAATGAAAAGGAATTTTAATTAAAGACGACAAACTGAAAAGCCGACATCCACACATACATAAGGCGCTCTGTCGATTATTATTATTATTATTATTATTATTATTATTATTATTGTGAGTGTGTAAAGACTGTTAAGTGCGCCTTATGAGCCGAAAAATACGGTAGATGAAATTAACAAATAATGTTAAGTGATATGAATGAGGAGTATCTGGGTGATATCACCCCGCTTTTGTCCATGTTGCCAGGAAAAGCACATCTTGCATTGATTCTAACCGGCAACTGCAGCATCCGGCTAGTAGGAGTACATTTTCCAAGATTCCTAGACACGGGGAAACAGGAAGCAGTTCTAGTTCCGGTATGACACCTGCTAGTGAATATAATGGAAAGGAATTTGAATTAAAGACGACAAACTGAAAAGCCGACATCTACACATACATAAGGCGCTCTGTCGACTATTATTATTATTATTATTATTATTATTATTATTATTATTATTATTATTGTGAGTGTGTAAAGACTGTTAAGTGCGCCTTATGAGCCGAAAAATACGGTAGGTAAAATTGCCAAATAATGTTAAGTGATATGCATGAGGAGTATCTGGGTGATATCACCCCCGCTTTTGTCTATTGTGATTCATCATTAAAGTGTTTCGAAGTTTTACAATTTATTTTTTATTATTATTATTTTTTTCTTTCTGGAGAGCTCAGCATTGTTCATTCGGTAATTTTACCGATTTGACATGTCATCATCATTACTCTCCTTTTTTTTTTTTGTATGTGGGTGATTATGTGTGTGTGCGTGTGTGAGTTTTACTATTAAATGGGGAGTTTGTCGTGCCAAAACTGATTTAAAGGTAGCCTCGCCTGTGGGTAACTTTATTAGCGTACTTATACCCGTTTGACTTGATAATGTCTTACTTTGACAATGCCCGTGTATTTACTGAAAGTCTTACAACGGCGGTGGCGACATGTAGCCCCTTTCATTATTTATGTGAAAAAAAAATTGCAAATTAAGGTCAACCTGCAACTTTGAATGGATTGTGTTCAATCTTAGCGTATACTTCAATAGGCCAGGACATTTTTCAGACAACTTCATTATTGGCCTGACCCAATAGAGCACTCAGTCCGGGTCTGGGCGCTTCAACAGTCTGCCATTGTTGGAAATAAGGACCACATCTTCCTGCCTTGCATACCGATGGTTTGATCTCTGCTGGGATGGCAGAGGTGCGAGTGCAGGAGTTTGAACCTTTGTGCTTACTGCTGGATACATTTTAATGAATAGCCTTTGTTTGGGCTTCAGGTGGATTTTTGTGCAATCTCCATAGGGCCTATGGAGAACCAATGGCCAACTGCGTACCCTTAAAGGTGAGCATGAAAGGCCTTGTGGGAGATGCAGGGGGTTGAAATGGTGTTGTAGAGAAGGGAAAGATAAGGAGGGGGCATGGAAACAGCATGAAGGCATTAAAAGCAGGCCCTTGCTCTTTTAAATCCACCCGTAACGGAGACAGTGGAAATTTAAATGTAAATTGCCTATTAGATTTTCATGTAAAGCATCTCTATCCTCCTTTGTGGCTTCTGTTGGATGACGACTCGCTCCTCATGAATATCACAACGAGTCAATTATGTGCAATGGAGACACTGTACTAATTCTCAAAAATGAGTTGTTCATTTTCGATATGCTGAACAAGGTGAGACTGATGCACAAAAGCAAATTCTTCTCTATATAGTTCAGTCCAGATGTATTTCGATAATGGCAGCACTTTTTTTTCTTTTTTTTTTTGCACCACAACAATGGATTTGAAATCGAAATATCAAGAGGAGATTGAAGAGTAGACTTTTAGCTGCGATTGAAGACCATTTACAGTACAAGTATACATCTATTTTTCAGGGCACTAAGCATTACAAGAGTGTTTTTAATCCTTTGTAGCATCCAGCTGAATATGAGCAGAGAATCCTAAAATTGAGAATTCATTCATCATATAACTTGAAGACTACAAATGAATCACTTATTTGTTTTATTTTAAATCCATAGCTGTGGTGTATAAAGGCTCACTTGTGTACCAAACTGTATTTATCACATTTATATATATATATATATGTGATAAATACAGTTTGGTCCTTAAATCCTAAAATTTAGATTTTTTTTTGTAATCATTTCTTTGTAGCATCTAGGATATACAGGGTGTCCATAAAGTCTCTTTACCATTACAAAAATTTATTAAAAATGCAATTGATTAGATATTTTATTTAGATTTGTTCTATTGTATTCAGCGTTTATTAAAGTTTTTTTTTTTTTACCTCTTTTAATTCACTTCTACATGGGCACCATTAGTTGCACGAAGCACATCAAGACGGTACTTGATTTCTTGCCATGTTCGCTGTAGCATAGCCTCATCAATTGTGGCAATGGCATCAGTAATCCTTTGCTTAAGGTCAGTAATGATAAACACTGTGTGTTTTTTTTAAACACTGAATACAATAGAACAAATCTGAATAAAATATCTAATCAATTGCATTTTTAATAAATGTTTTACATGGTAAAGAGACTTTATGGACACCCTGTATATATATATATATATATATATATATATATATATATATATATATATATATATATAGGTAAACATTTAATTGAAAGAGTGAAGGGGCTCTCCAATTTAAAGTCTCTACCTCCAGGGCTTTTACAAAAAAAAAAGGAAAAAGTATGTAAACCACTGGGAGATGATTCATCAGTCACAACACATTATGTGAGTGCCACATAAACTTTTCACAAAGTCCGCTATTTACCACACACAAACGTCCGTGGGAGTGTTCAACAGCTCCGAATGTTTCCTTCAATTAAGGAGAATCCCTGGGTCTTTAATATATGGAAATAAATTTTGCTGCTCTGCGGGGTTCACTCAAGAACATGGGTCATTTATGCACCCTGTGGGACTGTTACCCTTCACTGGTGTCCAGAGAACAAATTCACTTTCATATGTACAGTTAGTTCCACAAGTATGAGGAAAAAGACAGAATTGTTTACCATTCATCGTACAATACAGTATATATAAACTTCCGGTAAGTGTCTCAAGGGAAAAAATCTTCACAGGGGGACAGTCAGGGTCCAGGCTTTTCAATATAGATTCATAAAGGGACTGAAAATATAGATGTTAAAGAGAGAAAATGTGTTAAATGGATGTTCATATCATCAAGTTATGTACAGAACTCAAGGTTTTTGGTAGAAAAATATAGTTTTGTTGTGATGCTTCAGCTCGCCAGCGTAATTAGCTGACATTTTGCAGTACGTAGCATAATTGCCATGTGTATATGCAAATATATTTAAATGATTATCATTTTAAAGGTATGTTGTTGTTTTTTTTAATGAACAGACCAAAAATGTAAACATAAACATGCCAGTGATTATATGTCGCTTCATAAAGTAGTGTTTATTGATATTACCGGTATATAGCGGCTGCCAGGCAGCAACAATTCACTCAAGCTAGACAATAAACCGGGCCACCATCTTTAATGAGAGGAGCAACATTTGCTTATTACTATACACAGCAGTTAACCTCTTTAGCAGCACCAAGCGTTAAATCTTTTTTCTATGGCTTTCTCACTCACTTAATGAAATTGATTACCTTTTTAAAAAATGATATCGCTATTTTGCATTTACACTTTTTTTTTTCTCAGTTCATTAAGGACGAGCATTGTCTTACTGTGGAGAAGCTTTCACCTATTTCTAATAGTCACCTTTTATGTGTATGAAAAAAAAATATTCCTTTCCTTATGACAAGGGAGAAAGATTTCATTTGGAGGTGAGGTGACCAAAAACAGTAGTTTGGTTTGCAGTTAGCTAGCATTTTTGTAAATTTATGTTTTGACTCAAATTCAATTCCTCAGTAAAATATACCGGGTGTCCATAAAGTCTCTTTACCATTTCAAAAATGTATTAAAAAGGCAATTGATTAGATATTTTATTTAGATTTGTTCTATTGTATTCAGTGTTTATTAAAGTTTTTTTTATCACACTGCATTTGTGTGTTTCAGGGATCCTGTTTGTCAAAGGTCGCCCACTCCTTCCTTTATCTAACACTGTCCCCGTCTCCATAAATTTCTTGTGCCACGCACGAATTGACGGACGTGATGGTGGATTTCTTCCATACTTAGTTCTGTAGTTTCGCTGAGTCTGCCTATCCGATTTTGTTTCAATAAACCATGAGACACATTGCGCCTTCTCTTGAGGGGTAGCCATTTTGTAGGGGTTCATTCAACATCACCTCTTTGACAAACAGGATCCCTGAAACACACAAATGCAGTGTGATAAAAAAAAAAACTTTAATAAACACTGAATACAATAGAACAAATCTGAATAAAATATTTAATCAATTGCATTTTTAATAATTTTTTTAAATGTTAAAGAGACTTTATGGACACCCTGTATATTATCTTTACATACATTTTCACTAACAATATTCATTACTCGCTACAAAATCAAATCAAAAATTGTCTGTTGATGCAATACCTGAACGGTGAGCACAAACCGGAAGATTACTGTCACCGGTAGTAGCTGGTGAAGAGAACTGGCAGTTGTTTACAAGTTGAGAGTGAGCACTTGCAAAGTTTATTCTAAGCTGTTGCGTGACATTAAAGTCATTACTTATTTGTTATTGGCCATAGAGCGCTGTACTGCTCCGTTTATGCAATGCTTTCTTTGCTCATGTTAGATGACACATTTACATGGATTAATTTTTATTTTTATTTTTTTTTAATGTACCATTACTGCATACTAGTGGTTATCTAGTTGTTTACCTAAGAGGCCTCATGCACATTTGTCGGATGTCTTTGGTCAGGAAGGGGCAACATCGGAACAAAAACAACCCTTAGACTTTAGCGAGATTACATAGAAGGCAAAAACTTGTAGTTTCTAGTTTTCATTTGAACTCTATCTTTTGTGACACCAATCCTTGAACTTTTCTGACACACCTTGTATTTTGGCATGCAGCACAGTCAGTATACATTTGTGTTATTTATCTTAAGAAGGTTCAGCAATGGCTGATCATTCCACAAGTCGCTTTTTTTTTTTGCCAGTAATCTTTAAACGTCTTTTATCCCGCAACTGCAACCGCCGCAATGTATTTTGCAGTTCTTCAGTCTTCAACTTGCTCACCAGCCTTTATGTTCTCTCATCGAAGCATTCCGTTACAGTTGTCTACCGCCACTTATTATCTCAGTGTCATATTATATTTCCCACAGAGGAGATGTGTTCAACAGCTTCCTTAGCCTTTCTTGTGTGATTTGGACTAATTCCAAAGACCCTGAACATATTAAAGTAGTACCACTTTCTGAGACTGTTGTTAAGACGGATTGCTTTCTAATTCATTTCAAACACGAGGAGTCACTCCAAAAAATGTCCGCCCAATCCCTCTTGACTTCTGATAGCCAAGCAATATCTATTTTAAGTACATAGACGGAAGAGCAGCTATCGTTAAGCAAAAAAAAAAATTAAAAAATCAGTGGGCGAAGAGGGCGGGGAAAGGTTTTGAATGGCTCATTTTGATGTGCTTTGACAGTAATGCAGCCACATTGGAGAACGTAGCAGATTTCAGTGACACGCATGTCACGGGGGCTGCGCTTCTGCTTCTGCTCGATCATTAGAGAAGACTTCAGAGAGAGACGAGTGTGAATGACTAATGGTGCTCAAGCTAGCTTGTATAAACATGTCAAAGAGCAGAAAAGTTCTTGTCATCTTGCTTAGGTTATTCTCCCAGAGTGACAAACTCAACTCAAATTACACGGGCTAAAATGTCTGTGCTCCAACACTTGACACAATTGGCTTCTAATACCTTTAAAAATGTGACTGTCCTTCCTTCCTTTCCTCAGTCTCTCCTTTGGTCTCTTGAGGTCTCCCTGATTTGTTGGAATTTAGATGTCTCTGGGGTTGGTGAAGGACTCTGGTTGGTGGCCTGGTGGGTGGCGTCTGGTCGGTGCTGGATTTCACTTTCCTTTCTTTTCTTTGGTCCTTCCTCGGGTCTCCTGACGGTTTAGGTGAACAGTATGGTATTTTTTTTTAAATAGGTTTTAGGTGAACTAATTAATGAATGCACACACACACACACTCGCACGCACACACACATAATCACCCACATACAAAAAAAAAAAAAAGGAGAGCAATGATGATGACATGTCAAATCGGTAAAATTACCGAATGAACAATACTGAGCTCTCCAGGAAAAAAAAAACAAAAAAGTAACGATTGCCTCTGAAGAATGTTTACGTATCCGTTCTCAAACAGTTTCCTTGTTAGCAAACAATGTTTGTTTTCCTTCCTTCCTCCCTTCTTGCTCCACAGCAGGCACGGGTTTGGAAGTGGTGATGAATGAGTGGAAGTTGACTCATTATTAAAGGTGGGAGATGATTTATAAGAACCATGTGTGTTTTCTTCTGTAGTGTAAATAAAATATATCATTCACATAATGCAAGGTAGGGCGGGAAGAGTGATTTATGGTGTGTTAAAATGCCCAGAGAGCAAAAGGCTGAAGCCCTCTCAGACATGCAGGCATGACGGTGCGCTACGCCGACGCGCTAACGTGGCTTTGGAGATCTCACGCCGCCATTCTTGCTATCTCTATCAACATCCTTATCTCCTTTTCTGTCATACCGGATTTATTTGTCTCAGACCTTTTGGAGAGTTCCCAGGATGGTTCTGAGGTCATTCCGAGCACATATTAATGATCATCTAAACAAGAAACACTTGATATCTTACCATTTTGTGAAATGTATGTGTTATTTTGTCAGTGGTGTGGTTTGGGGTTGGCTTGGAGAAAAGCAACACGGGACAAAATGTTTGACTTTTTTTTTTTAGTAATACAGTATGTTATTTACTTTTATGTGCAAAAAGGAAGGACAGGGTCACACCGCCCAGAGTTAGAGGACATTTACAATGAGGAGTCCACTGCTTAAATGAGTCACTACTCATCCTTGATGTCCACACGAAGAAACATTGAATGTGCCAGTTTCTTTGGCAGGTGGCCACCCGTCTGCAGCCAGTGTATTGATTCACTTTGGACCTCACTTTATTTCTCAACTTCAAACCCTGATCCTGATGGAGTGTCTCTATTTAGGTGTGTGAAAGCACACTTAAACCACAATAGTCTGACATTGGTAATATTAACATCAATCTTGGCATCTTTTTTTTTTTTCTTGATGATGCACAATCAGGAAGAACATGTTTTCACCCCTCGTTGCTTTGTAGTATTTTATGTATGTCCTAACATGACATATAGCAGTACAGTGACCATTTCATGTCAATTTAATTTGTATTATTTTCACGTTTTTTTTTTTTATCCTTATCTTGTTCTCCTCCGTTGTTGTTGGTGGTTAGATCGTTTTGCTTTCAGTGCTGTTTTTTTTTTTTTTATGCAGAATTCTTTCATACTATTTATAAGAAGAGTTTTGTGCCAAGCAGTGCAAATATTCATACATTGAAGAGGAAGATGGCTTTATTGATTCCACGGTGGGTAATTAACTTGTTACAGCAGAAAGCAACTATGTTCAATATTATGTCAAGAACAAGTATCAAAATAAACCAATTGAAAAGAGGGGAAATTGAAATAAATCTAAATTGACAGAGAAACAGTACTTGTAATAGCATATTATATTATATTAGCACATTTGTTGTATTGGCTGTTATTAGCTGGACTGTGCCGCTGTTAAACGTAGTTCTCCAAAAAAAATCATTCTAAAGAATAGTCCGTGCTGAGGAGCAAACAAACACATTTAAAAACAAAATTACTTAGCAAGCAAAGGCCTTGAATGGCTGCCAATGAGCATCATGATGCCGAAAAGTAGAATTTAATTGAATTGAATTTAACCCTGGAGAAGCCAAGAACCCTTTTCTTCTTTGGAAAATTATGAATTATACATTAAATGACTGCTATAAGTTCACTGAACACCAAAATATATGTTTTTTCAATTTTAACCCTTTTTTTTAAACTAGCTTAGAGTTGCTAATTTATCAAAATATATATATAAAACATACTCCTTGGCATTCTGCAACATGATATTAAATAGATTAACAAAAAAAAAACACAATTTTACCATCTGATGGTTTGCTGAGAAGATGGTTTTGTTTGGATGGATCTCCAGCTCAACAAAACAGCATGTTGCCAGCCATCTTGTCACCACCACTCTGGCTCATGTAAGTGCAATATTCATCCACTAGATGGCCCCATGCAGGGGTCAGAAGTGGCACTCTGGACTTTTGAAGTTACATTTGTAAAAAAAAAAAAAAGGTTGTTATTTGTGTAGCAGAATTTATAAGGGCCAAATTTGACCCCGTGGGTTCTCCAGGGTTAAATTAAAATAAATAATAATTAATTCAGAGGATCAATCCCCAACCATTGCGCTATGATCAACTGGTGATCAATCCAGGGTGTAAAATGTTAAAAAAATAGAATGGTTTGATAGTGTAGTGGTTCATTCGACTGATTTCTGAGTTCCCACTCGGTGATGTTATGAATGGGTGTCCTTCTCTATATGTGCCATGTGATTGACTGGTGACCATCCCGCGTCCAAAGACAACTTTCATATGACAGTATGAATGAATGTATTAATATATGGATATCTGAATGAATGAGTTAGTTAACACATTGTTGATGCCACATACGCTTATGTTGAATGTTAATTTCGTATCATGCCTGATTCTACAGTTTGTAACCCAAAGGAAGATAGTATGTCTGATGTTCAGTGAGCACTATAAGTACCTCCCAGTCTCACCATGGTTATCATCGCATCATCTTTAACAGAAAAATTAGGCGGCACCAGTGGAGGTTTGTGGCTTACTGCGGCCCTTGATGTCTTACAACTATTGCTGAGAATTTCTTTTTAAGTCAAGCCCTTCCAGGCCCACTAACGGCTGCTAGATGTTCACTGGGGGCATGCCCTCATTTCATGTGTGATGTTGTGGTGGGAGTGATAGAGAGGAAAGGAGAGAGGGAGTGGGTGGGTGGGGGCAAAAAGTGGAGGAGGGGAATAGAAATGCTCCCGTTGTGCCCCAACCTCGGTTGGGGTTGACACACTTAGCAGGCAACGTTCTGCCACCTTGCCCAACATCGCAACCACGACGTACTTTTCCTCTAAATTGAGCGCACGTGTTGAACATGATGGAGGAGACTAAGATTGATTCTAATGGTGTGTCTCAAGGTTTAGAGTTAAACCTGAGTCGGGTTGGGGTTACAAGGTAGTATGTTTGTTATGGGGCCACTAGAGTGAAGTTATTGTACCCAGAGCTACTGATCTCACTCAATCTTTCAATATCTACATAGCCCAGTGAAGGAAATTTGGTCTGGTCAACTGATATTCCCTTGGAAATGACCACTTCTAGCAGCATTTTAGGTACTATTAGATTCAATGAAGAACTAAGATAAGTACCCTGGAGAACCCACGGGGTCAAATTTGGCCCCTATAAATTCTGCTACTCAAATAACAAAGACCTTTTTTTTTTGTTGCAAATTTAACTTCAAAAGTCCAGAGTGCCACTTCTGACCCCTGCATGGGGCCATCTAGTGGATGAATATTGCACTTACATGAGCCAGAGTGGTGGTGACAAGATGCTGTTTTGTTGAGCTGGAAATCAATCCAAACAAAACCATCTTCTCAGCAAACCATCAGATGGTAAAATTGTGTTGTTTTTTTTGTTAATCTATTTCATATCATGTTGCAGAATGCCTAGGAGTATGTTTTATATATACGTTTTTATAAATTAGCAACTCTGAGCTGGTTAAAAAAAAAGGGTTAAAATTGAAAAAACATATATTTTGGTGTTCAGTGAACTTATAGCAGTCATTTAATGTATAATTCATAATTTTCCAAAGAAAAGGGTTATTGGGTTCTCCAGGGTTAAAGTTTAATATATAAAAAAATTTGCGCTGTATATAAGATGGGCAAAACTGGGATCAACTTCATACAGACTTAGTCCAATTGCTATTTTTTCCCCCAACCCGTTACTACTACTACACCACAGTCTAGTGGAATATTTATGTAAATGTTGCACGGTGGGATCTTAGTGACACCAATCCCGGTGGGCAATTACAAGAAATTAATTACCAACCATTCCTGTATTAAGGGTTTATTCCAAAATAAAGCAAGTTAATTTATTCATTTTGACACTGAAAATTGATTCAATGAGGATTAGGGAAAGCTATTTGCTAAACAAAATGCAGCGTAAAAAGGAGAAATTAGGAAGGGGTTAAAAAAAGAATATGTGAGAAATCCTTTAAAATGTGGTAATTAGTGGATGATGTGCTTCTGGTGTGTTTTCCAAATTCTCCATTGCAGTCATTTTTTGTTTGGTCTGCTCAGGTCTCTTTTACATTTGAGGGGGTTTCATACCAAATTCCCGGTGGAGGGAGGCACTTTCCAATAAGAGAGGATGACGAGAATGTGTAAGGAGCCTGTGGCTCAGAGGTCCAATGGGTTGAAGTTTCATACGTTCGGACAAACACAAACAGAAACCAACAGCATATTGGAACAACTTATTATGGTTAAAAATCTATAATTCACTAAAACATTTGTCTGTGCTTTGTAAAAGAAAAAAAAATGTGATGAATCATTCTTTGGCGCTTTCGAAACAGACGCCATGACAAAAGCTAAAGAACACAAGACTCATTAAGTCCAGCTGTCAGACGTCCCATTTGATGGACGCAATGGAGACCCATACAGCCGGGCTTTTCTTCCATTCATTTCACGACTCACTCAATTTCATTCTGCGTTTCTTGCCCTCTTTTTTTTGCATCTTGGGGGATGGGCAAGCCTTTAGGTGGTGCCAAGGCCTGAATAGACTTTTGTCTTGCTCATTTTCCTAGTTCTGTGTCAGCTGCATTGTGCCGCCTGTGAAGGCCCTTGCGGCCTCAGAGGCAAGCGCGCTATCTTCTTTCTCGTTAGCATTCAGCGCAGGCTTGCGAAAACCCAATTCCTCATCGGCTCCCATGTTGGACTGAATTTCCCATACAGGCGAATCTAGCACTGTGCGTCACTATATGATGGCATGTTCAGAATTTATTTGGATAACACATATACATAACTTTCCAGACTCCCCCCCCCAAGTCCCATTGTGCAGGTCGGTGACATTATAGATACCAATATCTCTTTGCTAGCATGGAATGTCCGAGTGGGCGGTCCAGAATTCCTGGCATGTGCTCCTATCAGGAAGCCTCAGTCACTATGCTGAACATTGTGAGCAGTCAACAGGCCTTAACAATCATGCTGTGCATTTTATGAGTATGTCTCAATTACAAGCATGCAGTAACAATGCACTGGAGCTATTTTTTTGTCCTTGTATGACATGTTTAAGGCCCACAAAATTGATGTATCTTATCATGTCGTGGAAATATGTCATTGAAAGAGTGTGTGGGTTGTCGATTTTAAGGTTAAAATTATAAAGGTAGGCAACATTGTTGATTTGCAATGACATCAATTGCATCACAACTGTATCAAGTAAGATGAAGAAAAGAAAAACGTGGTTACCCATTAAAGACAAGGCGCAATTAAATACAGTAATGTGTCTGTTTCTGCAACCAATGATACACTTGTGCATTCTTATTCCCTTCACATATCTTAGCAAATGCACAGATTATAATGCAAGCAGGGCTGCCAGGCTGCCTAATTGCTGTCTACCCTCTACATGCACATGTACCAGAGAAGATATGCACTGCTCTGGTAATTCTTGATGGGAGCATATGTTCATGTAAAGTGTGAGGTGATTGCCGAGCAGTCCATCGTCTCATGCGTCTTGTTGTCCATGAGACACATTTCTCTTGGGCATAGAATGACTGCTACAGTGTTACAAAACTCACTGTCTAAGCATTTCCACTTACTGTATTTCTCTTGGGGGTGGCATCGTTTGATTTGACAAAGTAAGATTGTGAAAAGAACCACCAAGGGATGGGCAGCAAAGCATGCTTTGACACCATTAACTAATAAAGTAAAGTTATATTATAGTCATTATCTTAAAAGTCATCTTGGAGGAGAAAAAAAAACAAAAAAAAACGTGGGAACAGATCATGACTCCAAATTCATAGTTTCTCTAGTTAATTGATTATTGTGGAGAAATACCACAACATTAATATGGGAAAGCAGTCTAGTGACAAAAAATCCAGCCTTACACATTACCATAACCCAACTGACACGGCAGTATTTCCCATGAATTCAAGATGATCAAAATTAGGGATGTTCGATACCACTTTTTTTTCGTACCGATAGATACTCAACTCTTGAAAAGTCACCGATACCAAATACCGATACCACTAGTACATAACATTCCACCCAAAAATGCCAATAAACAATAAAGATAGACCTATATATTCCAATATAGTATGTTTCTTAAAAATAATAATAATTGTAATTAATGACAATGGTTCTATTCCTCTAAATCCTAGTTCCCAAATCAAAATGGCACATTACGAAACGTTCTCTTCCTGTTTACATTCTCATTTCAATGGGACAGCCCCCAGTGAGATCAAGTACTTACACTTAAATAGGGCTGCACGATTGATTGCATTTGCAATAAATCACGGTTTGACAAAAGGTGATTACGTAATCGTGAAAGGCTGCTATTTAAATGCTCATTGAAACGTCATAACTTCCATTGCCTTTTAGTGACCTCTTCATGTCAGAAGCTGTATGAAAGCCTCCTGTATGCTCTAGCATATAAAAACACACACAAAAACGTATAAATATGTTTTTGGGAGTGCAGGACAAAGTATTAAAAAAAACATGTATACGTTTTTGGGTTTGAATGAGTTTATATCGCCTACTCCATGAGAAACGATAATAATAGAAACAATAACTCGCACGCACGCATGCACACACGCACATATTCATATTCACCCACATCAAAAAAAAAAAATACAAAAAAAATATATATATATATATATTAAAAAAAAAAAAAAAAAGAGCGCAATGATGATGACATGTCAAATCGGTAAAATTGCCGAATGAACAATACTGAGCTCTCCAGAAAAAAAAAAAAAAAGAAACAATACATCGCAAATTCAGAAAGAGGACGTATGTGTGTCAACATGATAGCAAAAATGTATACTAAATGTGTGTATGAGTGTGAGGTGACACTATAGTGTGACTGGGATGTGTGAAAGAAAAAGCAATATTGTGGCGAGGGGCTCAGACGCTCCTGAAATAAATCTATTATCTTGCTGTGCAGCTGCCATGTATGATACAAGATGCTTGACAATTCCTCCCCGCCATTATAACTCCATGACATTTTACCCATTCATCCAGCTTGCTGACACCGACAGTATATCCGGCTTTGTCACCAAATTAAGGTAACAAGTGGCGGGAAATGAGAGTCGCTGAGAGCACGGCGAGGTATCCGCTTGTGTTTAGAGACCTGGCCGAAGCGCCGACCCCCCCGGGGGCTTAGCTGAAAATAACACCTAGCGGTGCTATCGGCATAGCAGGTTTAAAATGTGTGACAGGGCTGAGGTGTCCTTGGATACCTCTTGACTCCCCTCCGTCTCACCTCTACTCACTTTATAACAAACTGGATGTTGTGGCGAAATCTTTGTCCAGGCAGGTTCTAAAACGTCCATCTCCTAGTGTCAGTGAAGTGGCCCCCACACGGGGTGTCCAGTGTCACAACACAGGCTGAGCCCTGTGAAGGGCAAAATTCTATTTGTTGGAGGTAAAAAAAATAAGGGTTGGGGAGTAGCGTAGTCTAGATATATTGTTGTGAATGATGAATAACCTTAAGGTGTAGGGACACTCCACACAAACGATGAAGTGTGAAGTGAGGTGATGGGAGGAAGCGGCGGGGGTGTAGTGGAGAGGAGGTTTACAGATTGCTCTTGTCAAACGGACAACTTTGTATTTATTTATTGTGGGTCTACTTTAGAGATGGTGAAGGTCGGGCTGTGTGTCTGCTCCCCAGCTTTGTTATGTGGACTGGATCAATTCTAGAAATATGTCCGTTAACAACGTTGATGTAATCTCTCGACACCCCCCCCCCCCCCCTCCTCCACACATTCTCGTCTCTTCCTCCGGCCAACACCTCTGCAGTGACCATGGTAACCTCACCTTTTGTTGATAGCGCCATCGTAACACCGCTGGAGGACGATCACAGGTCACTATAATTTCTCTTTGAAGAAGTAAACGTGACAAATGTAATTCTCTCGCGGTGAGCCTGTGTCAGCTATGATGGCAGTATCAGTGTTGGAGTGTGTTTGCCTGCGCCGCCGGATTTTATTTATTGTTTAATAGTTCAGGCAGGCAGCAGAGAGATATTTTGTAAATCAATTGCAAGTGGTGTATATTCCAATTGTACATCATTGGCTTATCCATTATATTCCTCCTCCAGTGCTTTACTACAGCATGCATTGTGATTGATCACCACCTTTTAAACTAATTTGTTACTGTATAAACACTACTCAGCATTGTATTTATGCAGTGCGCTTGTTGCATATATGGCATAATTGATGTACAGCCCATTTGTGTCTTTTGCTTTTCATACGGCAGGCCGTTGGTTTGAATTCAATTTTGCATAACACGATCAACCAAATGGCAGCTGACACTTATTAAGACGCCTCTTGACATGATTGATCAGTTAGCCACAGCAGTACAGTGTGCTCCTTTAATGTGTACACCGAAGTAAGCACAGTCATAAGCTCTTACGACCGAGGATTAACTACATGAACATTACTTGTGTGTAGAGTTTCTGTTTAACCCTCGAGAACCCAAGAACCCTTTTCTTCTTTGGAAAATTATGAATTATGCATTAAATGACTGCTATAAGTTCACTGAAAACCAAAATATATGTTTTTTCAATTTTAACCCGTTTTTTTGAACTAGCTCAGAGTTGCTAATTTATCAAAATATATATATGTAAAACATACTCCTAGGCATTCTGCAACATGATATGAAATAGATTAACAAAAAAAACACAATTTTACCATCTGATGGTTTGCTGAGAAGATGGTTTTGTTTGGATTGATTTCCAGCTCAACAAAACAGCATCTTGTCACCACCACTCTGGCTCATGTAAGTGCAATATTCATCCACTAGATGGCCCCATGCAGGGGTCAGAAGTGGCACTCTGGACTTTTAAAGTTAAATTTGTAAAAAAAAAAGAAAAAAAAAAAGGTATTTTTTATTTGAGTAGCAGAATTTATAGGGGCCAAATTTGACCCCGTGGGTTCTCCAGGGTTAATACTCACTTTGAAAGTGCTACCTTGATACATCTGTGTGTCCGAAATGTTTGCCAACCATGTGTGCATTTCACCTTTTATCCATCAAAGAAAAAGCGAGTTATGCTTTTTTTTTTGTCATTTATATCTTGATGTCACTATTAAAACATTTGTTTAGCTTTTATAGGCATGTTTTAGCGTCCTTGCGGAGTCTTTCCTTGGCAGCGACTCAGACAAGGACAAGGGTGACATTTATTTCCTGATCAGTCTCTTCACTTCTGCAGGCAGAAAATGTTTTGTCTCAAATCACTGTGGTTGAACCAGAACAAATTGTGATAGAGTAGATAGTTTTGACGTGCTTGAGAAGGTGTTTTTCATAGTAAAGTAAAGCTAGTATGGGACAGCTTCAGCTTCAGCTTTGTTTACAGTATCTGTATGTGTTTGGGTGGGATTTGTGTATTGCGGGGTTTAAAGAGGGCATAGAAGGGCAATTATGTGACAGGAACCACAAGGGGAAATGAAAGGCCATTGGTTTTGTTTTACTTGGGGGCCGAAATTGAGAGACATAAATACAAACAGCTAGCGGGAACAGCTAGCAAGTCACCACTCACATCCTACCCGGCCCAAACAATAAATGTGAGATTAAGAAGATGAAATGATTCCAACATGACCTTTAACTATCCAAAGAGGCTGGGTTTGATGTAAATATTTACGTATTTATGTAAATATAGTATATAATTTTTTTGGGCGGATGTGGGAAGTGACTGGATTAACCACAGAAGAACAGGGAACCTACAGAGTTGTTTAATGAAGATTTAAAACCAGATCGTGCTATTCATGTACACAATACATACACATCCCAAATCGTCCTTACCGGCTAAAATCTATAGAAATACCATTAACCTTTTAACAGCCTCACAAAAAAACTAAAACGGGTAACATGCTTTAATATAGCACTTTTTGAAAACATACAGTAATGAAATCAGTAAATAGAATGTAAATAATTACATTTTGTCACATTTTAGCTTCAATTCAATGAACTTGTGCTGCTCCTTCTGGTGTGCACGTCTTGGCCACCAGGGCGCCGCATAATACAGACATAGAGACACACACGAAGAGTGTCACACTGGCTGTCTCAGTAAGATGCATGTTGGTGAATGGCATTGTGCATTGTTTGTTAATATTATGATGAATAGACTTTATTTAGTAAGGCAAAACGTCTAATTCACTTTGTTGTATGTTTAGTTTGGCAGTAAACCTCAGCTGGGAGCGACAATAAAAATCCTAAAGCCGCCTTTTTCCACCATTTACCAAACTGCTACTTGTCATGAATTGAGTTGAGTTCCCTGCTCTGGTGCTTATATCTAAACTTTTTTGCAATAATTTTATTGCCACTATATATATATATATATATATATATATATATATATATATATCTCAAGTCACTCGTATCTCATGCTTGCTAAGCGTAATTAAATGCATAGTTAGAAATTAAACATTCAATTTTTTTAACATTATTAATAAGTAGTTTATTGTGTTAAATTCCCCATTAGAGGTCAATAATCACCATTTGTTGACATAAAAAAAAAGTTACCATCTAACAGTCCTTCTTGATTCATGTGCTTTGTGTAATTGAATGACTTTGACAACTTAACTATACCGTCGATGTGTTTGGCCTTTAAAGTAGCTCTTCTGTTCCCGAGCTCTTTTTCTCACACACACTTAAATGACATTATTTTTGGCAAAACCCTAAAGTATTGCACATGTGCTCCCTGGTCCTTTATATCAAGAAACTGAGTTGCATTAAGAATGTATTGGATACAAAAGCCTTAACCCTTATCCAAACTGTGGATTCATGTAGATTCTATGGAATCTCCCGGAACATTTTTCTTTTTTATTTGCCTCTGTCTTTTTATTTATTTTTTTATTTTTTACCCTCAGAGTT
This sequence comes from Vanacampus margaritifer, assembly GCF_051991255.1. Taxonomy (NCBI): domain Eukaryota; kingdom Metazoa; phylum Chordata; class Actinopteri; order Syngnathiformes; family Syngnathidae; genus Vanacampus; species Vanacampus margaritifer. The sequence goes on along the minus strand of NC_135434.1, from coordinate 6,782,163 downwards.
CAGAAGCTTGTCGCTCTTTAATTATGTATAATAGTCTTTTGCCCCTGTTTTATGGAAACTCCAGACTGGATTCGCTCAAGTCATCGACTTGAAAGTTTGAAAACCTCCAGTGACAAGAATATTAATGTGCCAGCAGTGTCATATCTGTTTCGGCTCATGCATATTCAATGTCCCCCCAGCTCTCCAAGATTTATGTCAGACTTTGCCGGAGTGTAGTTTTCCAGCATTGGAGATAATGGCATGCTAAATTGATGTTATCGGGGGCAGTTTTTCCTTTCCCCCCCCCACTCCACTCCTCTTTAGGTCGGGGGTGCTGGAGAGGGGCGAGAGGAGAGTCATCCACTCGCCTGGATGCTGCTCTTCAGGCTTTTGGCAGCTTTAATGCTCACCTCCACCCACCGGTCTGTCTCTCCAGTAGCCGTGGACTAAAAATCTGCTTGTGTGTTGCGTGGGGGGGGGGGGGGGGAGCATATTTTGGAAGGAGATTAGGGGGCCATCCTGTGGATTATCTTTTAATTAAGGACGGTTGAGTTGTGCCCACTCTGGTGGAGCAAACGCCCAGCTGCTAATGAAGTTTAAACAGACATACTTTATTTAATTACCGCTAATCGCTGGGGCCCAAAGTCCGGCCCTCTTTGATCTGCCTGTCGCATTGTAATCTTCCTGGCAGATACCATCTCCCGTTCTACCCGGATCCCTTTTAGAAGTTGCTACAGGAGGTCCAAGATTAAGCAAGGGTTAATTGAGACAGCCGGGGTTGGATGTGCCTGGTGTACGCATGTGTGTGTATGTGAGGCAGAGAGAGTAATGGGGGGGGGGAGTCGGGAGGATGGGCCAGGACTTGATTGATGTGTTTGTAGCGCTACAAGTCATCCTGTTTTTGTGGCCTCTGTGCTCTCTCTCCGGCTAGCTCCCTCTCAGGGTCAGCTGTGACATCATCTATTGGTCACACACGCCTGAGTGACACTGGAGTGAGTCATGGGGCATGGAGTGAGACCGGACATGATGCATGTACAAGAATGTGTGCCTCAAAAAAAAAAGTAAATAAAATAATATTAATAAGAAGAAGAAGAAGAAAAGTGAGAAAAAAAAAAGATCTTGTCTTGTTTTTTACTTCAATTTTGTCTCATTTGGACACTAACTAAGCAAACATGGTGCATCAGCATGTATCTGTTGTGCTGCATGCAAATGGAATAAGATGCCAGCAGAACTTATATTAGCCCCAAGTACAAATGCTTTTAAATCCTGTTTAAAATATATGTTTTTTTTTGTTAGTTTTTTTGCCCCATACTGTTTAGGTATTTTAGAGTATTTTCAAAATCATGTTCTTGGGCCAATCTCCCGTCACGTGTGTGACATTCTCACAACAATTCTGGCTTCAAGTTTAGGCAATATTTGAGACGTTATAAATTTTAAAAACCTTTTACTGTGTCTTAGGTTAGCCCTGTCAGCGTGTTTAAGTAATTTAGCTTCTTCACGTCCCTTCTCAGAGATACCTGTGGCAAATATGCTGTGTCACATATGTGACATCACCCACGTGAAGCCCAGAAAAATAACAGAATCGTTGTGAAAATGTCACACACGTGACGAGAGAACGAGCCTCTTGCGCCATACTTGCTTTTAGCCATTTGAAAACGTTATGCAGTATGCACAGTATAGAAGAGGATGAATTTGTTTTTCTTTTAAATGACTGATCACATTATATTAACCCCAATACTTGAAGGAGAACGTCTGCTAAATGCTACTGAGACCATTGTTGTCATTGTTCATATTGATGTAAGTGGATGGTGAGCAGCTGTTATCTTCTTAGGGTTCAGGGAGGTCAGCAGGGGCAGCAGAGAGCACTCTGAGAGTGTGTGCGCCTATGCCTATGTGTGTGTGTGTGTGTGTTGGGCAGCAGCGTCTTTATCTGACCTGGGGGAGCCATTGGTTTCCTGTTAATTGGGTTAGCTCAGCGACCAGGAGCAAGCCGTGTGAGTGGAGGAAAAACACAGTGAGAAGGAGAGAGCGAGGTGGGGTGTGGGAGCCCCGATGAGGCACTTTTGTCTCAGCTGAGACATATGGCAACGGAGCTGTGAGAGCATACTGAGTGTTCATGTGGAGGGAGCAGCATTCTCACACCCACAACTATAATCACAAAGCTTTCAATCACTTGTCTGTCTTTTCACAGTCCTCCAGAGTTGATAATGCTAAGAAATGAATGGTTTATATCATAATTGTGGATGCATATTCGTACTTGATATGAATTAGGAACACAATAAAAAAAATAAAAAATAAAAAAAAAATATATATATATATATATATATATATATATATGTGTGTGTGTGTGTATGTATATATATGTATATATATTTATAATAAAAAAAAGAAAAAGAAAAAAAAACATTTTTTTATTATTTTTTATTATTTTTTATTTATTTATTTTTTTTAAAAAAAGGAGAGCAATGATGTCAAATCGAATGAACAATACTGAGCTCTCCTGGGGGAAAAAAAAGGAACACAATAAAAATAATAATAATAAAGCATATATATATATATATATATATATATATATATATATATATATATATATATATATTATTTTTATTTTTTATTTTTTTTAAATGCAATACTAAGAAATACAAACTGGGAATGCTACACGAGAAAAGTGCAAATATTTTATTTTACAAGTAGACATATTTTCACATAAAAAGGTTGCAATAATCTGACATGGAATCGCAATGTTAGCGAGTGAATGATAAAATTCCCTCATTGACCTGACACAACAGTTTCTTGGGATTATCTCTTGAGACCTAATATATATATTTACTTTGCAAGAATCGAATCAATATAATTAACTATTTATAAAAATAAAAATAAACACTTCAAACAAGTCTATAGATAACAACCTTAACACTATAATATTCAGTATAAATTATTTAGGCCTTCGCTGCTGCCTTAAACTTATAACTGACCTACATTTACAACCTAAATTCTAATATTTGTTCTGTCAAATTGTATTACTTTATTCGAAACACTTTCTTTGCTTTACATGGATGCTAGGTTTTTGTTTTTTTCCCAATCAGATTTCAGCCTCTCCCTAGTATGTCCTGCCATTGCAATCTAATCAGCCAAGTTCCTTAAAAATGAGTGGTGCTAGCCAATGTTACTTAAATTATATTGGCCGTGGGATTGTGTCTGACTCTTAACCAATCAGATTTCACCTCAGAGAGCCAGCAAGATGGTCGTCAGTGACTTCAGCATTTTTATGTCCTCTGATTGACTCTCAGTTCAAGCCAACTTTGACTAGGAAAACACGTCTGTTGCAATCGACACACATTAGCTAATACATCCAATAATCAGCATCTATGGTGGCTATTGATGATAGTGAAGTATTTGTATTCCAATGTTTAATACATTTTTTAAATACAGTACTGGTGCTTCATATCATTTTAAATGTTGCCGCTTAATAAAAAAAAAAAAAAAAAGAAGCTGGCTTCACCATAGTTAACTTTTCTTCGTTATCATTCGAACATGAACAGTTGCGTCAGTGTGGACCATTACATGGCTTACAAAGAGATTTACAGCTTTAATCAGCCAAAGAGAAACAGCAAAAAAAATGAGTCATAGCTCTACTTGAAACGTGATTAATGAAATTATGCATTGGCTTTTGTTAATAATTTAAACTTTACTTCAGATTGTGACAGAATGGTTAATTTATTAATCCACGTATACAAAGTCAAGTCAAAGCCTCGGTCGGTCCTGCGGGTAGAACTGCTTCCAAGAGAATGAACCCTTGTTAAATAAGTTACACAACACAGTCCTACGCAGACATTTGAGTTGCAAACAAACCCAAAAGATTGGAGGGGGTAGAGGGGGCGCACCAGAAATGGAGTGAGAGAAAGAGAGAGAGAGAAAGTTTTGTGAGGTTCTCAGACACCGGGTGTTAAACACAAAGACATCTCTGAGGGTCTGTGTTGGAGAAGATGAAATATTCAATGCGTGAGTGTTTATTAACAGGATGAAACAAAGGGCTGCTTCCCTTTGACTTGTGCACATTGACACTTGGCACAGAACAAACAAAATCAAATGTGGTATTGATCCATAATGGATGAAAAGGGCAACTTTTAAATGAGCAGCATTATTAAAGAATTAGAAAGGGGATATAACTGTGCATGGAGACACACTTTTAGTAAACATAAACATTTGCCAGCTGCCTCATTGAAACGCAAGTTTGCTTAAAGCTTACTAAGTCATACTTTTCTTTAGTAGAAATTAGCTTGTTAAATTAGCGTAGCATCATGACTGTTTGATTAAAAATAATAATAATAATAATTTTAAAAAAAAACATTTTCTACCTGCAACCAGCAGCAATCCAGTCATGTTTCATGCATAACAAAAGTATTGTTGCAAAATAAAAAATATTTTTCACCATCCTCAAGGGATCATATGAAGTGGAACAGAGGTCTTAAATTTGATGGAAGTAATCCTTAAACCAGTAGGGGAGTCTGGATAATGTAGAGTTTTGATTGGGAAGTACAGACGCTCCCCAACTTACGAACGAGTTACGTTCCGAGCGATCGTTCATAAGGTGAATTTGTTCGTAAGTTGCTTCAGTGCTATATTTTGTATTATAATTTATGTTTAAAGAGAATACGTACAGTACTGTACTACGTATGTTAGAGAGAGAGCGAGAGACACACACAGTATGTACATGTACGTAATAAGATAAATAAAATAAAGTTTAACTTACTTTTGGAAGATGTACTCGATGCTTAAGGATTTGATGTAGGAGGAAGAGGAGGATTTTATATCATGAGAGGTTCTTCGTCGTCGCTGGAATGGGCTTCAAAAGTTACTTCCTCCTCCGTAACTTCAATGTAGGAAGAAGTTGAGGGTCGCGGAGAAGAAGATGAGGGTTGATGAGTATCTTCCTTGGAGGATTTACTAGAAACTGGCCGAAAGAAGCGATCTAACGACGATTGCACAGTTTTCTTCTTTTTTCATCATAAATGATGCGGTAGCACTGTATGGCATCATTCAATTGATTTGCAACCTTTGTGCAACGTTCAATATTTGGGTCTTGCTGCTCGAAGAGTGCGATGGCTTTATCTATGAGCGACAGGCGTTTCTTCTTCTTCCTCCTCCTCGACACGTTGCTGAGCCTCCAACGCTGGGTGAGCTCTCACAGCGCCAAGCGTCGGTATTAGCGGCGGAAAGAAGCACTACAGTACTCGGAAAAAGGTGCGCAATAAAAAATCTAACTTCCAGCATCTCTTTCCGAACATTTTTTGACATGCGCGCATGCTCGCAGACATGTTCGTATCTACCGTTGTTCGTAACACGAATGTTCGTAATTAGGGGAGCGTCTGTATTAATCTAACCCTGTATTATACTGATGCGTCTCTACGAATGACGTAACCAAAGGAAAAGCCAACAAGTGTAATGTATCAGCTAACGTGCAACCCAATCTTCTTTACATTTGTCCCCCGAAAAAGTAGGGTCAAGGTGAGATTTCATGTCGTTAGCTAGTGTAACCCTTTGGCCCGTTTTTTGAGGCCCAGCCGTGTCCAAGTGACACCCCAAATAAGCACTTTTGACACGGCAGCTCCAGGCCTTGTGGCCCCTGCCTCCATTGACTGTTGCTGACAAAGAGCCCCCCCCCCCCTTCTTCCATTAGATTGGCCTTTGCTGTTATGGAAATGCAAGTCTCCCTGCGCCTCAAGGGGCCAGAAAGTAAATTCAGCTCCTCTTGGCAGTTTTTCTGTTTTTATTTAGAGTTGAACACAATCTCTTCCAGTGGACCCGTGATCGGTTCTGATTTAGAAGTGGGATGTAAAAGTGAGGTTCCTCACCAGGAACGTAGTCAAGGTGGTTCCTGAAGCTCAATGCACACTCTTGAAACCGTTGACTACAGTATACCCTTTTGCCGATTGCCTCTGGTTGTGGATCATAGCATGTGCCCTAATGTTATCCGCAGCTGTGTGTTTGTACGTCTCTGGGGAGGCTAAGCATAGCTGCTGTGCTGACCCGATCACATCTGGGAGTAAGTGATGGTTTTTTGCCCACATGCTCCAGAGCCTCAGGACCCCGTGGGCGTCCTTGCTAAAGCCTTGTCCGCCTCAGGACCCTTTCAACACCTCTTCGACACCTGCTTAATACAAATTCCACCACTGAAACCGCAGACACTCTGTTGTACTGTTTTTGGAAAGGCAACGTTGTGTCTGTGGAACTTTATTCTATGATGTTTGAAGTGAATTTCTAACAGAGCATTCCTTGTGATTGTATGCATAAAAAGAAATACATATTTCATGCCTAATGTAACCCATTAAAGAATTGAAAGGTTGCACCAGTGACCTGAATGTTTTTTTTTTCTGTGAGAGCAAATAAACAAACATAAAATGAAGTATCATATCTGAACCACTTTTATCATCTAGTAAAACAAATTTAACTAAATTCTTTATTGGGTTGCATAACATCAATGGTTGATTCTTTGCCAGTAAAAACTGTTATAATAATGTCAAATTGAGAGAAAATAGACAGTAGGTACACAAGATTCAACCTCTAAATAACTGAAGGTTATGAAGGCATCAGACCAGACTATCCTGGGATTCCAGAGATCATATAAAACCGAGCAGGGAATGTCATCCGAGGCTCATGATAGTCAAGATACTCTTGCCTCCAATTTGAAAACAACCTCATTGGCAAGAATGCATGCATATTGTTGCATAAATGGCTGAGCGGTATAAGTGGGGACACTTAAAGTTGAAAGTGTGTCTGTTTTATTGCCTGAATCTATAGCTGCCTCGAGGTATGAGTAAATCTCACTAAAGTGTTAACGCTCAAGTAGTATTATTTAACCTTCTGGAACCGTTTCCCTTTACCTGTGTTCATGCCAGTCCTAAGCGATCTCCTTCAAATCTTAGCAAGAACTTCTGTGTGCAAGGATGTTTTCCTTTGTGTCAACATTCAAAGGACAGAGGACACAAAATCATTGAGGAGGGAAAAAAAATAAAAAATCTGTGACCTCCTCTGTAGTTGGAAAAATAAACAGAGCAATGGAGAGGAAGAAAAACGGATGAGGCAGAGGAATAACAAAAACAGAAAAGAAGTATTTCCATACTTCTCCAGCTGTTTTCCCATGGAAAAGCGCTGGTTACCCGACACAGCTTGTTACAATCGAGTGAACGAGCCTGGTGGGATCTGGAATTGACAACTTGTGTCTGCTTAGTTACACTACTTAATGACCCTAATTATCTTCCTCCTTGCTGTGAACAGTCAATAAACAATTAGCGTGGCATATGGACCCCCTAAACTGTATGTTTTCTATCTTGAAGACAATAGGGTGTCCTTCTCTGGCAGTGCCAGACTGTCATTATGGCAGATAAAAGTACACTGTAATCAATGGCTTATCCTCACACTCTTGAACGCTATCTTACCCTTGGAGCCTTTGCTTCTCACTGACAAATCGACGGGGAGTACATCTACCGTATGTTAGTGCTATCTCTCAGTCTCTTAGATGGTCACATTAACAATAAAAGGAGACGAGCAATGTTGTTTAATTCAACGTCACCAAGCCTTTGGTTGTCTTGTCCACTGTGGACCATCTTTATATCGGACCTTAAGCAAGCTATTCTATTCAAAAGGTCTTTCCCATCCTCAGCACCAATATATAGGCAGAAAAAGCTATCCAGTGGGATTCGCGGCTCACCGCCACTCTATTGAATATGGATAGATATCAGGTGAACTACACCTGAACCTTGCCTGTGATGTCTTTATAGAGAGGCATTTCTGACTTTCTTTTGCTTTTCAGCCACCATCAAAAGTTCAGGAGGCGGCAGTGTTTTGTATTCAAGGAGAAGAGAACCTTTGAAACCTTTGGGATGAAAGAGCTGCGTAGTGTCAGCTTGGAAGCTAAAGGCGATGGTGGGAGGAGGGCAAAGAGGTTGAAGCAGAGGGGAAGAAAAGGGCGCACTTTGTAGTGCTATTTCACAAGGCTAATCTGAAATAAGCACTCCCAATGGGGTAGAATATAGAGATGACATTTATAAATATTTTATAGTCATATTTCATTTAAAATAATTCAAATAAGCAAATGGATAAAACGCTACCATTGCCATAATCGATAGTCATGTAAAGTGAAACTGCAAACACAGTATGACTGATTTGTTTCAAAAAACATTATACAGACGCTCCCCTACTTACGAACATTTGAGTTACGAACAACGGTACATACGAACATGTCTGCGCGTACAGTATGTCGAAAAATGTTCAGAAAGAAATGCTGTAAGTTAGATTTTGTATTGCACGTAGTGCTTCTTTCCGCCGCTAATACCGACGCTTGGCGCTGTGAGAGCTCATTGGAGGCTGAGCAACGTGGCGAGGAGGAGGAGGAAGAAAACGCCGGTCCCCATGAAGCAGGAAATAACTTTTGAAGCCGATTCCAGCGACGACGAAGAATCTCTCATGATATAAAATCCTCCTCTTCCTCCTCCTCCATCATCTCCTTAAGCATCGAGTAGTAGTTTACAGAGTTAAACTTCATTTTATTTATCTTATTACGTACATGTACATACTGTGTGTGTCTTTCGCTCTCTCTCTCTAACATACGTAGTACTGTACGTATTCTCTCCATTTTATTAAAAGTTTTTTTCAGTACAAACCAATGCAGGTTACTTGTACAAGCCTTAAACATACTTTTATAAACCTTCAATATACTTATATAGGCTTTAAACATAAATTATAATACAAAATATAGCACTGAAGCAACTTACGAACAAATTCACCTTACGAACGATCGTCCGGAACGTAACTCGTTCGTAAGGTGGGGAGCGTCTGTACATGTTTGAAGATCATTCCTGTAACGACTAACTATGTAGGATTTGTGTTGATCATCTTGTTTTTCCTGATTATTTAGGGGGCTAAAATGGTGCCTTGCGGTGCGCCTGGCATGAGTGAAAACCGGCCCCACTTTATAAAAACTTGAGTTGCCTCATGATGACCGGTTGGCAATCACATTACGGTCCTACCGATGAGTATAAATTGGCTTGTGTGCTTATTTTCTTAGGATTATCATCCAGGGTAACAAATCAATTTTGAAGGTCTACCTCCTGACCCGATTTGACATTGTGCAAGGTACCATCGATTGCATGGTGTATGGTACACTGCTCTCTACCGTAATTGTATTTGATTGGCAATTAAACATTTGAGTGGAGTGCAGTTCCACCACATTCGGTGGACTTGCTCGCAGTATTTGAGAGAAGTCATATGAATTGATTTTTCACCATTTTGTTTTCTTTTTTAATCATTCCAATTTAGAAGGGTTTTTTTTTAATACTCGTCTCTGTGTCAATTTACAAAACCTATTTGTTTTTGCTCAAAATGATTTGTTTCTGTATTTTCTACCTTATCCTTCTACGTTAGGTACATTTGCAACGAGAAGTTACAGAAGAGCAGCAACCCAATTTTGTTGCCTTTTGTATGTAATTAGGCTTACTCCGCACTTCACTTATAAGGGTAAGACTGGCAGCTCAGGGGGATTAGCTTAGTGCTGTTTGAGGGTTAGCAAAGGGGTGTGCTAGTGAGAGAGCCTATTGTCCTGCCAGGTCACTGATCTAGAGGTTTATACCCACTGAAGGCCAACACTATCCTCCTTCTTGCTCCACTTGAGCAGGCTACATAATTGGCTGCATTGTGTGATATGAGGTGGAGAGCCGTCCAATGCCCCACCCACCCACTTAGGTCTTGGAGTGTGTTGTGAGCGGTGCTCATCACAACATTGGGTGTGCACATGCACACACATGTATACCTCCAGCTGTGAGAGCCATTGATGCCTTCTTAACAGCCCTGATTGTTTCCTTTAGGAAAGGGAGGAGTGGGGAGGAGAGAGGAGGCAGGTCACTAACCACCCCTAGGCTTTGAGTGAGGCCTAGCAGGTGTAAACATCCAACACTTCATCAGTGGGCTGGGGAACAAGATGAGGAAGGGGAAATCACAGAATAAGTCACATTAAAGGTGTACAGACGCTCCCCTACTTACGAACATTCGAGTTACGAACAACGGTACATACGAACATGTCTGCGCGCATGTCAAAAAAATGTCCGGAAAGAGATGCTCTAAGTTAGATTTTTTATTGCGCACCTTTTTCCGAGTACTGTAGTGCTTCTTTCCGCCGCTAATACCGACGCTTGGCGCTGTGAGAGCTCACCCAGCATTGGAGGCTCAGCAACGTGTCGAGGAGGAGGAAGAAGAAGAAACGCCTGTCGCTCATAGATAAAGCCATCGCACTCTTCGAGCAGCAAGACCCAAATATTGAACGTTGCACAAAGGTTGCAAATCAATTGAATGATGCCATACAGTGCTACCGCATCATTTATGATGAAAAAAGAAGAAAACTGTGCAATCGTCGTTAGATCGCTTCTTTCGGCCAGTTTCTAGTAAATCCTCCAAGGAAGATACTCATCAACCCTCATCTTCTTCTCCGCGACCCTCAACTTCTTCCTACATTGAAGTTACGGAGGAGGAAGTAACTTTTGAAGCCCATTCCAGCGACGACGAAGAACCTCTCATGATATAAAATCCTCCTCTTCCTCCTCCTCCATCAAATCCTTAAGCATCGAGTACATCTTCCAAAAGTAAGTTAAACTTCATTTTATTTATCTTATTACGTACATGTACATACTGTGTGTGTCTCTCGCTCTCTCTCTCTAACATACGTAGTACAGTACTGTACGTATTCTCTTTAAACATAAATTATAATACAAAATATAGCACTGAAGCATCTTACGAACAAATTCACCTTACGAACGATCGCTCGGAACGTAACTCGTTCGTAAGTTGGGGAGCGTCTGTATTGTGCAGTTTAAAAAGGTCATGTTAAAGCTTTTTCGACATCATGCATGCTCCACCAATTTCCAGATGAGTACGAAGAGCCCTGACCGTTTTACTCTGACTGCACCTATCAGTTTATATCTTCCTTTTATGGGACCCTCAGACTTCACAGTTTATTTGGGGGGGAGGGGGGGGGGGGGGGGGTTTCGTACCACATTTGATGCCATGTCTTCGTTTGTCAACTGTGGCTGTCACTTTAAGATTGTGCACGTACTCGCACGCGAACGGGACCTGACACAGATGTTGCAGTTACGCTTTGGGTCAGAGGTGGCAGTCGCGAGTAGAAAAGTGAGAAACCGCACAAAGATCCTTTAATAGAAGGACAAAAAAAAGTAGGATTGCAATACTGCTATAGACTATTTTTAAAAAATCCACTGATGACACAAATTCCACAAACAGTCCTCGTACATTTACCATACATTATGATTAAATAAATTACTATGAATATCACACATCCGTGTATCATACCCCTCACACACACATCAAAAGAAAAATCAACCTTAAAAAGCCGTTTTGTCATACATAGCTTATAGACTATTACTATGTAAAATAATACAGGAAATAAGATATGAGTAAGAAGGAAGGGACAGTTGTGCATGGATTTTAAAGTGTGGATTTTAAAGTCCAATATCATCTTGCTGTTACTGTGCAACTACTCAACACCAAGTGGCGGATAGGGAATAAATATATGGAATTTTCTTGCCTTGGCATCCCCTTACTGTGATTCTTGGGCCCATTCAAATGATGGAAATGAAGCCCTCAATGATTCATCTCCACTTAGCTATGAGTATCCCTGCCAGTTTGGAAAGCGATAGAGCACAGAAGCTTAGCTCGTCCCTGAATGGAGTTGCATGTGAGAAGTTAGTATACGTTTGAGACGCGTCTGATGCTTATAATGCATACTCTTTTGGTAACGCTGTTGGGATTATAGAGTAGGAGGAGGCAAATATATCGACCAGCATGGTGTTTATCCGCCGGCTCCACACCCTCCAAACAGAACCCCATTACTCAGGCTAGTTTGGAGAGGCTTAACACCTGTGTTTTTTTCCCCCCCTCCAGTTCATATAAACTCATTCTCTCCCTCCTTCTCACTTACTTTTTGTCTTGCAATGCAAAGAGGATGAAGCTGAGGGAATGAGAAGAGCTCCATTATTGCTGTATTTTCTTCCCAGTGAAACGTTATTTACTAGAAAGATATCATCCTAGCTTTTAATCCTCTTAGCGGTGGATTGCGGTTGTACTTACAGCGGCATGCACCTGCTAAACTGCCTTCTCTTAAAGCTGAATAAACACAGCCGCGGGAGCTGTTGCCATCCCCGGCTGAACCCATCAGCTTTTTGTATGAGTAAGGGAGAGGGGAAGAGCTCGCAAGAAGTTTAGAGGACAACATCTTGACGGGCTGAAGTTCGAGGTCCCACTTGCTCAGAGTCAGACCACAACCTAAAGACCCAAGTGCCTCTTGGATGTCTGCTTGAAGAGTGTCCTCAAGACCACCGGGAAGTTAGCTTGTATATGTTTATGCAATGTCTGAGAACATTCCTCTACTACTTTGTATTTCAGGATGTGGCCTACTTCCATTTGTCTGTAACAGAATCATTCGAGAACCATTGTTTTACTCAACTCATCGCATTACCAGTGTTGCCTGTGCCCACAAATATGACAAGTATTGTTTGGTTCTTTGGATTTATAGTTCTGGTTCATTTCCGCCGCTGTAGGCATTACGTTGGTCATTATGGGATTGAGGTACGGACCAATTTAGCCGCTCATGTTCTAGATGTTTCTTTTCAAGTTAAATCAAGTTCAAGGTCTAGGTGACTACAAGAAGAGAACAATGGTTGATTTGAAACATTTTGGCTCTCAAGTTTACAAACATGTACAGTGGTTTGGAACAGAGAACTATAGCAGGGATGTGATTTTTCCGCTAATTCGCGGAATTCCGCTTTTTTTATCTCCCCCCCCCAAAAAAAAAAATCCGATTTTTATTATTTATTTTTTTTAGTAGTTCATTGTGTATGCACATGACTCCGACAGATAACATCTTCTGCTATAACAAAGACATTTGTGGTATGCTCTAATATGAGTTACTTTTCATTTGGTCATGATACAATTATTTGTTCATGAAATTTGAACTCTTGAACATTATTTATGTGTTAACTTAGTAATCACATTAGTTAGATATGATGATATTCTCAGTGATAGTTTTTAAAAGCAAAGGCAGTCCAATGTTTTTGAATGTGACTGATTTTGAGTTGACTAAAACTGCCATTTTATATGGGATAGTTCAATATACATTGAAAATTTATGCTGTTGTTTTGTCTATTTCTTTGTCATGTGAGTGCATTGAAAGTACTTAAAAACACGGAAAACCCATGAGCTCCCCCTTGTCCCCCCACCAGAGCACTGCCCTCGACCTAGCTGGGTGCCCCCAGACCTCCGGCTAAATTTTCAGATAATTTCACTTTGGTCAAATCACATCCCTGCTATAGGAAACGTTACGTGTGTTCAACGGCTCTTTCACCTCGAGGTTTTGCAACATCCCTGCACAAGTAAGCCTTTTATTGTGCTGTCGCGTTTACACAAAATTTCCACACAAAAAGGTCAATACAGTGTCAATTTGCATTGCATTTGGCAATCTGAAACAGAGGGTGCGTCAACACCGCCGGATTTTCGAATAAGCTTTGCACCCATTCTGGCTCTTTATTTTTTAAGTGGCCTGTGATGACTTCTTATGTCTCACTCAATCTTCACGCACACTTTGTGAATTAAGCCACTTTCCATCGTAATTCGAAAGTTGGGCTGACTGAATTCAGGCTGATTTCAAAAGGGCTTGGGCATCGGATTTTGAACAAGGGGAAATGAGGGATTGGTCCGCTGGATGGTGATCTTGAACAGTTGAAACAGAGTTACAATTGGATTTCCCAACCTCTGGGACGATTTTCCCTTACTGTAAATTAGCAGAGGATAATTTTTGGTTACATACAATAGGTGCCTGTGTCTTTTTGTTTTAGTTCTCATCATTCAGTTCAGTCGCTTTTGGACGTGTCACTCCCCCGCCCGCCCGCCTGCCTGTCTTACAAATGTAGTAGCATCTCTCATTTCGTGTTGTAAAAAATGATTATTTTTAAACTTTTTTTTTAAAATAACAAATCAGTTTTTTGTTGCATTAGCCTGGCTTCTCAGAACCTTACAACAATGACCTTGGACCTTTGTACTGAACCAAAAACATATATTTTCAACCTATTTTCTCCAAATATATTAATGTTAATATATTAATTCATCTTCATGTTTTTTCCTGTCATTGCACAAGTTGGCACGAAAAAAGAAAAACTGTACCATTTCCCACTGTCTCTGTTCATTTTTATTCTTTACCATTCTCTCCGGAGTTTTCATTATTTTCCTCTGCCAGGAATTTGTTTGCTTTCTCTCTTTGTCTAAGAATTGCTGGCATTGGAATGAATGTGTTTATAGATGTGACCCTTGCTGCTTGAAGTCTTAAAGCAGTTCTCCTGTCAAGAGCCAAAAACTCTGGCAAGGTCAGCTCATTTCTGTTTACTTTTCAAGCACTATTTACCCTCTGGGGCTTTTAAAAGCACTTCTGCAAAACATCACTTCGACGACGAGAGGGGGGGGGGGGGTGAGCGAGGTGAATGGTTGCTACACACAGAAGCGTTTCAATGATAAAACCCAGGGGACTGTGATCGCATTTTGGATGCAACACTGTCAAAATATAATGCGGGACATGTGTTAGGATGTTGAAATCTCTTTTAAAAATTGCAGCATCTCAGGTCAGTGCTAGGATATAATTAACATGATTAAATTGCACACTGGAGTTGATTTTTTCCCTGCTGAAACACGAGTATGCTAAAAAGTCTTAATACAAAGGCGATAATAACATTTTGCATGATAGACCCTAAGGCCATTGCCTGAATGCAAAGCCATGGTGTTGGGATTAACCCATCAATAATCACTATCTGGCATGCCATGCATTTGCCCCAGCAGAGCTAATGATTTATCTCCCCTATATGGGACTGATCACTATCAGATTGATGAATGCACTAACCAATCATGTTCCAGCAAACCTTCAGCATGTACATACACCAATAAGCCATGATGAACAGCCCTGTGTTGTTGCTTATTTATGCCGGCTGCACGGGAAGACCGCGAGCAGTCCCTGAGGTTTCTTCCAAGGATGTGGTCAGGTGCTTCAAAGTGCCTATGTAAAATATTTGGACTTGTGTCTAAAGGTGTGTGTGTGTGTGGTGTGAAACGATTTAATCTAATTCCCCCGGAGAGCAAAGAGAAGTCATTTCTGGTTAACCTCTCATTATGGTTCAGCTCTCTGGAACATGTTGGATCTGGATACGTCATGGTGTGAAATCCCACTACAAACATCCTCTCTCCGGTCGGCGTTGAGAGAGGCTGAGAAAGTGGAAGTGATTATGTGAGCATGTGCTTCGAAATGTGTGCGGATGAAACCTTCATGGACAAATTGTGTTGCTCCATGGAAGATGTACTGCATATGCGCTTGAATGATTGATGTAGATTTTGTCCTTGTTTCTTGTTGTTGTTGCACAGCCGCGGCCCCCGTGTGTTCGGCGCTGATGTCCTTGTATAGTAAAGCTCGGGTTTATTTTCTCTGGGCTGACAAAGACACCTCCTCTTGAACTTTTATAGCTCCTCTTAGTGATGTGTATCTGAGAGCGTTGACCTCGGTCACCAGGCTTTACAGGCTTCCGCCTGTATCTCATTCTCAATGTTCAGTTTTTCGCTTTGCTCTCTCGTGTTAATGCATTTCATATATTTACGCACAAGGTGAATTATAAATGCCAAACATACAAAAAAAAATACAAATAAAATGGTGGCTGCATTTATGAATACCTCTTCAGAAGCCTTTGTTAATTGAGCATACTTCATCGCGTGCTATCAATTTTTATTGGACTAACCTTGAATGTTCTTTCATCATTTCATTAAATGAGATTAAATTCACAAGTTTGGAGACTCTTGTGGAAAATACATATAATGGTTCTTTTTAAGTTGAAGTTATTTGCAGCACCTTGCAAATGCCATGAATACACAATTTGCACTGTCAAGTATACTTGATGTCTAAAATCTGGCTAACTTAAGTGAGCACACTTTACCCTGCACAATTCCACGAACCCTGCATTGTTAGAAGAAGTGCATTTTGTCAGTATGCTTCTCCATTAACACACACAAAGAACAATTCCCTTAAAAACAATGCAGTGAGTTGTTTTGTAATCTTGCGTAATCATACAACTGAGCAAATTAATATTAGCAGGTGTCTATAAAGAGAAATTAACTGATTGTGTAGTGATTGTGTGTCATTCATTTGGTAAAAAAATGAAACTGAAAATCTTGGAATTATAACTTTTTGTTCAACGTTATTTCTTTTCAGTCTGGGCCATAATACAGTCGAATAAACAAACACAAAGTCCTTATTGTTGTGTCAAGGGAGCTCATTGTGGTGGGGTGGCAGCAAAAAAAATGGGTAGAACTAAATGCAGAGAAACAGGGTAAGGGAAGGCAGGATTACAAAACGAGCACGGAACAACACACCACCAACACAGGCAAGATGACCGGAGACAGAGTGACTGGAAAGCTAAACTAAATACAAACACGAACAGACTGGAGAGTCAGAGACACACCGAGACAAGACACAAGTGGATGGAGAGAGACGATTGGATAATAGAAGTAAAAGAACTGACAAAACCAGGGAGATACTTGACAATCACAAATTGGAGGCACAGGAACACAAAACTCCATATACAGGGTGTCCATAAAGTCTCTTTACCATTTAAGAAATGTATTAAAAATGCAATTGATTAGATATTTTATTCCGATTTGTTCTATTGTATTCAGTGTTTGTTAAAGTTTTTTTTTATCACACTGCATTTGTGTGTTTCAGGGATCCTGTTTGTCAAAGAGGTGATGTTGAATGAACCCCTACAAAATGGCGACCCCTCAAGAGAAGGCGCAACGTGTCTCATGGTTTATTGAAACAAAATCGGATAGGCAGACTCAGCGAAACTACAGAACTAAGTATGGAAGAAATCCACCGTCACGTCCGTCAATTCGTGCATGGCACAAGAAATTTATGGAGACGGGGACAGTGTTAGATAAAGGAAGGAGTGGGCGACCTTTGACCTTTGACAAACAGGATCCCTGAAACACACAAATGCAGTGTGATAAAAAAACTTTAATAAACGCTGAATACAATAGAACAAATCTAAAAAAAAATATCTAATCAATTGCATTTTTAATACATTTTTGAAATGGTAAAGAGACTTTATGGACACCCTGTATATTTATAAAATAAATAAATAAAAAAAAGACCATAAAACAATCCTTAACAAAAGACACATCTATATCTAAACTTTACATTACTTACTTGAAAAAGTACATAAAGAACAAAAAAAAAAAAGCACAATTATGTAAAGTTGCAGGAGTTTTAAGGCAGAATGTTATTAATGTCATTGTAGTCATGCATCGCTTGAATGTGTGCTTTAAAAAAAAGTATCTGTTTAATTCACATGCCTTTGTTATACTGTATTATTTTAATAAAGAACAAGACCGGGATTTGGTATTAGTGAAAGAGCAAGAGGCCAATCTTTAGTTTCCCCACATTGCTATTCAGTCGCGGTCAGTTCATTGTGTAAAGCCCAATAAAGATTAAGTGCACAGCATAAAATCTAATAAATGCCAAAACCAGTAAAAAGGGCTCGAAAGAGCTTAGGCGCATTAGACTCCCACAAACTCAACCTGGAGCAACTTGTATGATGATACCTTATACTCCCAAACGTGCATATCTATCCACTCCATTACACTTGGTCCTATATTAAAAACAATATTTAGTAGAGAGGTCCCCCTTCTACAAATTGTTGACCGGGCGCTGGGGGCTGAAAGCATGTGGGCCTAAACTAAAGTGACAGTTATTTGCCCCTCAAGCCCTGAAGGAAGAAATCTGTAAAACTATTTCCTGTTGTGTCACATTTCTTGGTAGGGGATGTATTCCCATGCATTTACAGCCTTGTCAAAGCATGAACTCATGAGGTCAAGTCCACGACTTTTTTCCATAAGGCAAAAATTTGAAGACTAACCAAAGTTGCATGCCATTATGTCTTCATGGTCATCATTACGGCTCAGAAGCAAAACCTCAATAAGTACATGCGATATTTGCTGTAATACAAACAATAGATAATTATTAGGCTGAAGTGGTTTGGTTTTCTACCATTGGCTTGCAACCTTTCTAGGGTGCAGCCAGAAAAGTACACCTTTTCACCTCATCATCTTAACGATTAGTTGTCTATCCCGTCAATCAATCTGCTGTAACGTCATCATGCGTGCTCGTCCTTAGCTTCTTTTTTTTTTCTTTTTTTTCCTGGAGAGCTCAGTATTGTTCATTCGGTAATTTTACCGATTTGACTTGTCATCATCATTGCTCTCTCTCTTTTTTTTTTGTTTGTTTTTTTTTGTATGTGGGTGAGTATGTGTGTGTGTGTGTGTGTATTCATTAGTTCACCTAAAACCTATTAAAAAATCCCATACCGTTCACCTAAACCGAACACTTCCAGCCAGAGTTGTGAGGCCGCCAGGAGACCCGAGGAAGGACCAAAGAAAAGAAAGGAAAGTGAAATCCAGCACCGGCCAGACACCACCCACCAGGCCACCAACCAGAGCTCGTCCCTAGCTGAGCATCTGCACTTCGAGTATTTGTAGCACGTAGCCGCTGAGCTTCGGATTCAGCCATTTATCGTTGGAGCTTCACCAATTTCACTGCATACTTTGAAAATGGCTGAGAGCTGCTAGAGGACATCCGTCTATAAAGTGAGGCCGGCTGCAGATGATGATGATGAAGATGAAGATGAGCTCGCACGTTCCCGACATTTGATAGTACCCCGGACGAGCAGGAACGCTGGTAAGATGTTTTTTTTTTTCTGGAGAGCTCAGTATTGTTCATTCGGTAATTTTTTTGGACATGTCATCATCATTGCTCTCTCGTTTTTAGGGCCTTTTATTTTATTTTTATTTTTATTTATTTTTTGTATGTGGGTGAGTATGTGTATGTGTGTGCGTGCGTGCGTGCGAGTGTGTGTGTGTATTCATTAGTTCACCTAAAACCTATTAAAAAATCCCATACCGTTCACCTAAACCGAACACTTCCAGCCAGAGTGGTGAGGCTGTCAGGAGACCCGAGGAAGGACCAAAGAAAAGAAAGGAAAGTGAAATCCAGCACCAACCAGACACCACCCACCAGGCCACCAACCAGAGTCTTTCACCAACCCCAGAGACATCTAAATTCCAACAAATCAGGGAGACCTAAAGAGACCAAAGGAGAGACTGAGGATGTTTTTTTTTAAGTGACGGACGTTTGGCTTCTACTTTCCTTGAATACACCTTTAAAACATGTTGTAGTATTACAGGTTTGAACGTGAGTCTACTCCCCTATTAATCAATCTACTCCATAGTCCCTTTCTCACTTTCTTATCTTAACATTGCTTGAGGCTAACCCTTCTCTTGGTCTTAGTGTCTTTTAAAAAAAGCTTTAAAAGTTGTCCATAAAAATATAAGTTGTAATCCGACTTGTCCAACCACAGAGAAATTCTATAGACAATCCACTCTCTATATGCAATTTAGCCCGAGCATTTTACAATAAAAGTGGCAATGTGCCAGCTTCACTGTCATTTTGAAGGAAATTATACAAAAATATCAAGCACTGTATTACGTTCCAACTTGACATTTTTCTTGAGATATAAGGTTGATGGGATAACCAAAAAGTTGGAGAGTTCTTCCGAATAAGGACATATTTACATATAATGCAATCAAAAGTAACCTTGAAGAAAACTCTACACTATCTGTATTTATTGTGTTGCATTTTTTGCATGAACTCTCACCAAATTCAAAGCAAAAACAGGCGGCATTCCCTAACATATCCCCATCTTACAATGCTTTTAGCAAATGTATAAAAAAACACTGTGGTGGCTCGTCCAATTTAAGACAGAACACATACTTCATCAAACTATATTTACCTTGCAGGCAGTTTGTGCTGTTTCGGTTTTAATACTTTGCATCTTCACTGACCACACGATGTGTAAACATTGTTGGTCGAACTAATCTTGCTGCATTTCCAAACAACACAGCTATAATTGGGTTTCGACCAAATTGCATCTGTTTGTTTTTATTATTTGCCGTTTTCTGGATCATAAGTGCTGCTTGTGTAACTCATCTCAGCCAATGGAAGTCTTACATCTACCCCAGTCTCAATTGTCTGCCGTTTTTTAAGAAGTTTGCTCATTATTTGTAATAACTCGATTCCGAAGGGATATTTACTCTGAAGATGCGCGACAAAGTATTGTCGATTTAAACGTAAGCTCCGAGGCGTGACTTACGGAGCCGTACGCAACTTTATACCATGTGTTCCTCAGCTCATTAACGCCTACACCTTGACTCCACATATGGAAAATCTGGCAAAGTATGGTGTAGTCATTTCAGTGGGGAATTATTCATTGGCTAAATGTTATGTGTGATTGCATCGGCACAGGTGTCACCACCACCAGTCTGTTTTTGTGACTCATTATCTCATACAACCGCGCTTTGCATTGTTTCTATAGTGTTACAGTGTCCTCCTCGGACCATTAAAACTCACGTGTTAACGCACATTTGCATGGCGGCAATATGTGCTATAATGCTAACTGTGAGGCCATTATGTGTGAGACCTGTTTTATTCTTCGAGATTAGTCAACTACCGGGGCTCCCCGCTCCTAGCTGCTTAATGTTGTAATTTACATACCCCCATCCATTTTCCTTCTTCTGTCTTTCTGACTATGCTCCTCATCCCCCCCCACCTCCATCTATCACGACCTGGTTCTTGATCCCTACACTGGGAGCATATACTTCTGGTAGGATTAATAATTCTGCTTCTTTGATGTCAGAACTGTGTTTTACAAAGACAGGGTTAGGGCGAGGGGGCTATGGGCACAGAAAGAATAAGGCGAAGGAAGGGGGAAAGTGGAAAAGATGGCAGAGATGTAAAGGATCCTCAGACAGCCAGATGTATAATCCCAAAGTGTGTCTGTCAGTGCCGTTACCTTCTATAATTATATTCTCATCGTTTAGCTTTGTCCGTTGTCACTTTTGTACAAACTTCTATAGATTTTTTTTTCTCCATAGGATGGTTGGGTGCAGTATTTTTTTCACTGAAGCCCATTGATTAAGCTATCAATTGAAATGACAAAATGCAAGTTGAAAGCCATTCATTCATTCATTTACTGTAGCAAGTTGACTCTAACGGGGGGTCCACGAAAGGGCTCAGTCCAGACTGCTGTTCTTCAACGGCTTCTCAACTCCGGCCTTGGCCTCAACCATTTAGCCAATCACTCACTGGCAGATGACCCCTGACAGCCTATCAGCTTACTCGTCCTGCAGGCTGAGAGGTGACGCTTAGAGTTATGCCGTTGGAGGATAGCTTGGCAGGCGACGGAGCGAAAGTGAGTGGAAGAGAATTAGTAAGAATGTTTGGTACGGTTTGAGGTGAGGAGAAGAAGCCAAAGGTGAGAGCAGCCTGGGCGAGAGCCGCATTAATCTGTGGCTGACGAGGGCACCGAGAGCTCCTGTACAGTAATTACATTAGAGTCAAATGGATTCCTATATCTGAAAGCAACACATTTCTACCCTGCAGGAGAATCCCTGTATAATTGTAATCTGGCAAGACGAGGCGAGCGCAATAAGTGCCTACCTTTTTAACGTGAAGAGGTTTAAGGAGACTGCTTTTGTGAGCATTTCAAGCATGCGCGCTTGCGTTGTTTTATGACTTTGTGCGCCTAATGGTTGCAAAAGAAGCATCTCTGAGGAAAATATATGAGGATTGTTTTCATGTGAATGAACGGATCGCGGTGGCGCGTTCTGCCTTATTGAATGTATTTACATGTGTTATGGCACTTGACTGGAGAGAATGTTGGCAGCCTTGCTTGTAGCATTGCTTAAGGGATAGGTGGATGGTAGGATGGAGAGATATGCTATAAGAGAAATGGATGGAAGGAATGAGAAAGGGGTGGGGGGGGGGGTGTTATATATGTGGTGAGCAGAACCAGGCGCAGCCGGAGGGGAGGAGAGGTTGATCTGTTTAGTGTCCATCTCCTGCCAGCTTTCACTGGTCATTAAAAGTAAGCTGTTATCAGACCGTGCAGGGAGGACTACCCAAACAGCCAGCACAGTGCTGCGTCTTCAGGTAACAGCACCTTATCTTTTTGCTGATTGCCTTCACGCTCCCAATCCGTCTGACGTTGGCGTCTCAATCAGTCTTAAAATAATCTGCCTCCTCGCGAAAGCAGCAGCGCAAGAAGGTCTGTCTCCGTACTTCCATCTCTCCCTCTTCTATGGCTCCCCCGCCTCTCCCCCCACCCCCCTCCCCCCTTCCCGCGTTGATGCTGCATATTAATGCGGCAAAGCGTTTGGTCTTGCGCACTTTAGTGGAAATAAACAAACAAGTCTCTAAATCTGTCAGGGAGCGCTTGTACTCTCTCACTGAGAATGTGTATCAGGTCTCGTCCAATTGTGAACTTTTGGCTCCTGGGTTAAAGAGTCATCAGGGAGCGGAACAATATGGGGGGGGGCTCAATCAAACCTCTGCCAAAGCTGAACAAAATCAACATACGTTAAAGATCATATATTTTTCATAGGGGTGTGTGTTAACACTTTTTTCATACCAATACCGGTATTAGTACGTAACTCTTGAGTAGTCACCGATACCAATACTAGTACTAGTACTTTTGATACATAATACATGCCAATAACACGACTTATATATCCCAATATAGCATTTTTCTCTAAAATTGCATGAAATTAATGACATTCATTAATGGCTTTTAATTTCTAGTTCCTGATTGTAAAACGATTAAAAGAGGGCCGTAGTACCGATACGCTGAGATAAGGCCGGGTATTGGCCCAATACTAGTACTTGTTGTTATTATTGTTTGTACTCGCCCATCCCTATTTTTTAAATCCCAAGACTTTGTTGCAATGAACTAGAATATTCATGGAACCACCACTTTAACCTATTTGGACTAAGGATAGACCACTTTATTTATATATATATTTATATAGTTGCTTTATGGCTTTATTGAACATATAAACATAAAGAAAACAAGAATATATCTATATCTATCTATCTCTGAAACACTCTCAATTGTCCCTAGGTGTGATTGTGAGTGGTTGTTCGTCTCTGTGTGTCCTGGATTGGCTGGTAACGAGTTCAGGGTGTACCCCCGCCTACTGCCCGAAGCCAGCTGGGATAGGTTCCAGCAACCCTTGTGAGGACTAAGCGGTTAAGAAAATGGATGGATATATATCTGACTTCCAATATTATGTATTTGTGTTAACTTTAGGGAACTTTCTCCTTTCTTTTCTTTGGTCCTTCCTCGGGTCTCCTGACGGCCTCACGACTCTGGCTGGAAGTGTTCGGTTTAGGTGAACGGTATGGTATTTTTTAAAAGGTTTTAGGTGAACTAATGAATACGCACGCACGCACGCACATACACATACTCACCCACATACAAAAACAAAAAAAAAGAGCAATGATGATGACGTGTCAAATCGGTAAAATTACCGAATGAACAATACTGAGCTCTCCAGAAAGAAAAAAAAAAAACTTTAGGGAACTTTTTATTTACATTTTTAGTTAACTTTATAAGTGAGGCTGCTGACTTTGGAAATGCTCTGCACCTTCTATTTTATTTTATATTTCTCAATTTTTGAATAAATGATTTACTGATCGAGAATTATTTACTTAAGTTTTCATTTAACTTTTCATTTAACTTTTTAACTACCGACCAAATTTTGGGTGATTAGATTTAGGTCAACATGAAGCAGTAATTGTGAACTGATCCCACACCAGCTACCAAACTTCAGCGAACCACTCCACTACCAACTTCACACAAAAAAAAAGAATGTTTTCAAATGATACGTTTTGAATAAATCAATTGACTTAAATACTCTGAATTACGCAAGGAACATAGTAAGCGAAGTGTGACGAAGCAATTACTCAAGGTTTGAAAATCAACATTTCAAAACTCAACAGAGTTGTTAAGTGGATCTAAATGACAGCGTTGAGCGGCATGCCCCGCTGCCGAAAGCACCGCTGACATGCTTACAACCAGCCTCCCACCTCAAATCCAGCCTGGGACTACTAGCGCTGTCATCGCCACACCACATTTTTCTGCCTGAGATGGGGAGGGGTAGCAGAAGTCTCCACCTTAAATAGGTTGGGAACAAAAGGTAAAATGGTTGAAATTGGAATTTCCTCCTTGGGTTTTTTTGCACCACTGTCACAACACAATGGTCAACTAAAACCAAAACAACGTTGTAATGTAGACATGGTCATCTTTTGAAAACCAAGCACTGCATTAAGTCAATAAAAAATGCAAATACTGTTACTGTGCATAAAGTCCTGTGAGGACGAGTTGTACAGGTGCGTGTGTTGTCTACTGTATATAAGGATGCTCAAAAAACGCAATAAAAAAAAATGTTGGTTATTAGTGGGTCATCATGTAGGCATCCTTTTTATTTTGGCAAGCAGATTGGAAAGTATAAAAAACAAACAAAAAAGAAAGCAATGATGATGACATGTCAAATCGGTAAAATTACCGAATGAACAATACTGAGCTCTCCAGAAAAAGAAAAAAAAAGATTGGAAAGTATTTCCTCCTCTATTTCCTTTGCCATCACCTTTTTCATCAGCATTTAACAACATCATGAGATCTGGTCCTTAATTTTACTATCACTCTTCGAGCCCTTTTTTTTTTTTGCCCTCCATAACACGGAATTTCCAAAAGTGGCTGTGATGTTTTGTTACTGCAGTTTAGCTTCTTCCCTGTTTCTTTTCTACTCCCCCATTCGCTCTAATTTGCGGTATTATGTTACCTTTTTGCCAAGTGCTGTTATGTCAAGAAGTGGGAGTGAGATGTGTCAAAGGAGTGTGCTTCGGCGGTTTACTACTACGGCAAGACACTTGATAATCCGTTAATCCTTTTGGTGTGTTTTTTTTAGCAAGCCAAAAGCCAAGAAATCACATTTCCTAAATGTGAATGATTTTGCGTTGGGTGACATGTACATGATTGTTAAGGATGTTTTCCTGACACAACAAGCATTTTAGGACAACAACTCAGCTTGGCTTCATAATCTGTGTCGGTGTTCTGTTACATGTAGTATTTAATGTTTTCTACATGGTTGCATTGCACGATTGGAATAGGCAAGGACGAGACGTCACAAAATAATCAAAGTTAACTTGTGTGATCATTATAGCAACATGTTGCTGTTCGGGGTCATGAGCTGGTGCCTAACCCAGCTAAGGTCATGCGAAAGATCTGAATGCAATCTCAGGGCTGTCAGAAGATGGGGGCTTTAGGACCCAGATGCGGGAAGGCAGAGCAAGGAGGCCGAGGTGTAGTCCAAAGAAGGTTTTAATTTCTGATCAAAAAAGCTATCCTCAAAGTACAAAATAAATGGAACTAACAAAACATGAATCTTTACATGGCAAAACAAACAGCATGACAAGGTTCCTGACAAGGCAAAAAGGTCAGCGTGACGTGGCGAAAGACTTGCAACAATGGCAACAACAATAGCAACAATGAACCGACACAGACAGGGGGGAGACAGCCGACTAAATACACCAACACTAATGACATAACAAGACACACCTGGCTGAGGGCACTGATTGGATGACACATGAGGGTAATGGGGAAACAATCATGAATCAGGGTTGACACACACACCACACGAGGAAGGGCAAGTGACCAGAAACGAGAGGAGTCAATTTTCAAACTAAAACAGGAAATGACAAGACAAGGGGAACACACAAGGAAAACAGAAGCTAAACATGACCGGACTAAACAAGACTGAAAATAAACATGACAAGGGCGCAATAGAGACACACAACCAATCATCACTGAATGTGAAATAATCAGGTCATTTGAGTGACCCACGACACGATTAATGACCTTTTCTAGCAACATTGTAAAGTCAATTGCCAATTTTTTTATATCCTTTTTACCCTGAAAAAGACAATTAATGTGATATTATGAGTGTTTAGCAGATTGGTATAAAAATATCTTTATTTTTTTTATTTTTACACGTTAAAGCTGACTGTTTAACTGACAATCACCATCTATATTTGCTATTTTCTTAGAAATTCTATACAGTTCTATGAATGTCATCTGTATGGATGATGGTCAGTATGCATTAATGAGAAGGTATATGTGGTTGCATCTCCAGTAGATGGTGTAATAGTGACTGCACACCGCATATCGACTGTACTGCTATCGCACAGTGAGTCAGACAAATGAGCGTCACTACTCCACTTCTGATGTCATATGGGATTTTATACTGTAGGTGACAACCGAGTAATAACTCCTATATCTCTCCGGCTCAAGTTATTTTTTTTCTTTTTCTGCCGCTCGCTTGTTTGCTCCCTTCCACCGCTTCCCACAATGCATCCTTCTATCCCGCCGTGATCTGTCTCGCTCAAGTCTGCCTCTCCAGGCCCGCTCCGTCTCCTATTCTTTGTCTCTGCCCTCATCCATGTGATGTGTGATATGTATCATTGCTTAAGACGACTCCAGGCCGGCATGTTGACATTCCCCCGTGCCTCTTCATCTCTCCCTGCAGAGCTGAGTGCTGTTGAGTTGTGTTGATTAATGATATTGATTGCTTCACACACTGGTTGACTTTCAGTGATGGAGGGCCAGAGAGCATGAGATAGAAACAAGAGCACAAGTGTGAGATAAATTGTAACAAAAAAAAACAATAACTCACACTCCTTACAGTATTCCCAGCACATAACATACGCTCACCTCACACACACATACAAGCTCAGTTTCCATGGAAACCATACCATAGCGAAAGTGACTGCATAGTGCATATGCGCAGAAACAGACACGCAGGAGCTTTTCGTCACAGGTAATGGCGAGGCATATGGGGACAGTCATGTATGGATGCCCGGCCGGCTCTTTAGCAGTGAACAATGAGAGACAGTGTGGACATGTCAATGGCATGATAAACAGGATGTCAATATCCTCTCAGGTTGGGTCTCCCTGGCGCCTGATAAGTTGTGTCAATAGCAATGAAGAAGTGTCAATACCTTTTTAAAATGTTGACGAGCTCACGCTAGTTGAATGGCTTCCCGAAGTGATGCCACTTAAACATGGGCTTTAAATCAATGAGAAGTTCACTTGAGTTCATGTTTTTATATGGAGCTGTTTACACAACTCAATTTTATCCAGTAACCCGTGGGCAGTATTTTATTTTGAAATGGCTTGGTCAGAACCAACAAAAAGTAAAAAAAATGGTCACAATAACACCTAGGGGTTACAAAAATAAAGAAAAGTTCATATTGATGATATATGTTTGTGTTGAACTAATAAAAGATAATAGCGTGATGGGGAGACATTTTATCTACATGCAAACCATCTTTTTTTTATCTTTTGGATGGATAGAGGGACCCCAAAAATTGATTAGCTAACTATTTGTATCACATTATTTCTTATCATAGCATATTAAGCTTTTATTAACATACAGATAACACTGAGGTCACAATTTGGAAGAAAAAAAATCTTTTGAGTTAGATTTTGATGCCGGTTAAACCTAAAATCAGTCCGTCCGTCCGTCTTCAATTCCGCTTATCCGAGGTCGGGTCGCGGGGGCAGCAGCTTTAGCAGGGAAGCCCAGACTTCCCTCTCCCCAGCCACTTCACCCAGCTCCTCCGACGGGATCCCAAGGCGTTCCCAGGCCAGCCGAGAGACGTAGTCTCTCCAGCGTGTCCTGGGTCGTCCCCGGGACCTCCCGCCGGTAGGACATGCCCGGAACACCTCCCCAGGGAGGCGTCCAGGAGGCATCCGAACCAGATGCCCGAGCCGCCTCAACTGGTTCCTCTCAACGTGGAGGAGTAAAATTGGCATGCTGATTCTAAAATTGCAGTCAATGCCCCCTTCCAAGCATGCCAAGTTTTTTTCTCCACAGCTTACACTCTAGTTAAGCAAAATTCCACTGATTAGCTGTAAACTGTAGTAAGAAGAGTTGATTATGCGATTGGACTCATCTCCAGCTATGTGGCTACTTGTTTGTGTAGTCACAATTGAGACAGTGTGGTGAGAAGTGTGTGTGCAACTCCCAAAAGGTCGGTATTATCAGCATCTTCAAACAGCATATACCGTTGCAAACTCTATTTCAGTTTTATGCTAGTTTTCAGTTTTGGATTCCGCACCCAAAAATTACTTCAAAACAGCTGTCGGATCTATCTAAATAAAATTTTCTTTGCAAGTATATTGTACATGTGGTAAGGATACTTCTTCCAATGTTCCTAGTAATTATATTAATTTATTTTCCCTAAATTACATTGGGGTTTCTATAAGATTATGTTTTTGAATGTGGCTTGGTCGAGATTCTTTTTTTTCACAATGTAGTAAGGGAAAAATACATTTTTAAAAGACACATAGATCTGTAGAATGACAATATAAATGGGAATGTTATCTTTCTCCCAGCATCAATAGAACGGTCAACAGCCACGGGCCACGTTGTTTATGATCTGTTGATAAGGCATGCTTGAGATGGGAATCCCCCCCCCCCCCCCAAATAACACCCACCCACCCTCTCCCGGTGGAGCTTCCTCTCTCACAGGCTTGACACAACACATGTGGAGAGCCGTACCACAACTATGGAAGGGGCTTGCAGGCTCCCATGAAGCACATTAAGGTCCCGGTTTGCACTCAAAGTTTGTGTGTGGCCAGACATGGAAGGCAGGATGCAGAGTGTGTGAATCGGGCTCTGTCCCACACTTGGTCAGATGTATAGAGGAAGAGACAAGATGCTATAGAATGAGAGAATTCCGGATGTATCAGTGACTGTTTACATGCACAAACTAACTTGGTTCCGGAGCGTTTCTTTTCTCCATGTCACTCCTGGAGTGTCAACTTTTGACAAGACGATACGAGAGAGGGTGTCTTGTAATTAATTGTCAAGACTCATAGTTGAAGATGGTTGTTGACTTTAATTTAATTATTTCCTGTCTGTTTAAATCCCTGAATCCCATCGACACATTCAGAACGAAAAGAGCGATCTGTAGTCAGCTGACCAAACTAGTTGTTCACAAATCAGAACTTGACACTAAGCATGAAGTGGGTCAAACCATTTTTGTTTCTGAAACTGAATTATTTTTGTCCTATACAGCGTTATGTAGAGAAATTGTGTTACTATTACAACTGTGACTTGTCTTTGCAAATCCAAAAACGTTTCATTATTAGCAGCAGTGGTAGTTCCCATTATCCATGTTCCTCCACTTTTTTTGACAGCTTCACTTCTTTTTTCTTTTTTTCTCTTTTTCTTTTTTTTCCTCTTTTTTTCTTTTTCTTTTTTTCCCTCTTTTTTTTTCCCTATTGTTCTTCCTGGAGAGCTCAGTATTGTTCATTCGGTAATTTTACCGATTTGACATGTCATCATCATTGCTTCACTTCTAACTGCCCAAACCCCGCAAACTCACAAAAAAAAGTTACATTTACTTCTGTACAGGCCATGGGCCACTAAAAAATGGACGGTGGGCCGCAAATGGCCCTCGGGCCACAGTTTGGACACACTTGCTTTCGTGCATGTAAACATCGTGACAGCCTAAATGAACTGATGTTCTCACATTCCTACTGGCACTTGTGCAAATAAATACAAGTGTTATCGTACATTTAGTCTGCTGAGTGGAGTGTAATGAAGCAGGGCATAACCTTCCTAAGGTGTGCCACCAGAGCTTTGATGCCTTCAACACCTCTTTTAAATAAGTAACACAAAAAAGGTGGTAGTGGCGCGACGCCATTCATATATAAGCAGTTATACTCCTTAATATTGCATCATTGTACCGATTAATTCTGGGAGCACATGTTGATATTTTTTAGTTTTTTGTTTATTCAACTCGTATGCATGAGCATGTTTAGCATATGCCGCCCCGGCTATGTGCGTTCATGCGCTCTACTGTCTGGCCTTCTCTTGTTCTCCCAGCTGTCCTAACACTAGTCTGTGTTGACAGTAAACACAGCTGCAGGTCACAGAGGCCTCGCTCTGGTCCGACATGGGGATCTGGAGGCCGAAGGGGGAGCGGACCCAGTGCACATACACAGAGAGCGAATGAATGCAGGAAAAGGACGGTAGGACGAAAGGTCAAGACTCTTTGCTCAGAGACTAGAGGACTAAAGTGGAAAAGTTAAAAGTGGATCTTCCTCTTTGGTCCAGCACGTGCCTCCTCCCCTCTTAAGATTGACAGAAGGGCATAAACAGTTAGAAGTTTCCATGGTTGGACACGAATGTGATAAGTTGACTCATTTCACTCACTTCATGTTTAGGAACGACTGGTTTCACCAGAAATAATGTGTTTGTTTTTAGCCGTGGTTTTTAATGTGACAACACTATCCGGTATCCAAGAGACCCAAAATGCAAACAGAGGACCTGGATAACATGTTGAAACAGAGGGCTGAAAATAATTAACGTATCTCCAGATTTCCAGTCAAGTTTCCATTTAATATGAACGGCCATTACACCACTACCTCAAATTCTCTATTCAAATTTATCCTTAGTATTAAATTAGAAATGCATTTGGATAAGCCCATAGTACAAGATAAATAGTACTGTTGGCCTACATTGTACTGGCAATGTATGGAAATGACATTCCTCAGGTGTTTATGTAAATGATTGGTAAATGGTGCTCCATTTATTTAGCTCCTTTCCACCCTCCAAGCCCTCAAAACACTTTACATTCGGCTACTCATTCACCTACTGATGACGCAGCATCTGGAGCAACTGGGGGTTCAGTATCTTGCTCAAGGATGCATCGGCATGGGATCGAACCCACAACCTCTGGGTTAGGAGACGACAAGCCATTCATTGGGACAAACGTCTGTATGTGAAACAATGCGGACAAATTATTACCAGGTCGTTCTAGTGTAAACACATCCTTTGAGTGGAGATGACACGACCGAGGTAGCCTAAGAACATCAGATAATGTAAACCGAGAGCAGTAAGAAACAGGATAGCACATTTAGAGGTCAGGATCACAACACAGTCATTAATAATAACAGCAGACACAAAGTGACCCAAGTGCTCATGCGTCTCATTAAATCTCCATACACATCAGACATTTCAGACTTTTTACTTCATTGTGGATTGGATGTGTCTTAAAGATCGATACTCTGTGATAAATCATCCCTACATAGTTTTATTTAACAGATGACATTAGCATTGCATACAGACACACAAGCATTAGGGGGCCCGTGACCTTTGTATGCTTGATTGATAGCTTGTCTGACCCTGTCTTCATGTTGCAACCCTGGCAGTAAAACATACGTTGTTTTGCTAACCCACCTACTGTATGTACATGTAAAGAGATAGGTAAAGACACGTAGTCAGTCATCACACTCTGTCGTACTAATCAACTCACACAAACACCCACTCACAACTCCCCCCCCCCCCCCAAAAAAAAAAACTCCCCGTTTGACGTGTTCCCCTCCAGCCCCAAAGGACAGATCAGGCACAGCTGTGACTTAGCAGGTCACGAGGCTCAGAGGGGTCAGACTGAGCAGCCTCTGAGAGAGCCCAACGCAAGGTCACAGGTCACTCCCAGCAGCCCTGGCGGTGTGAAAGGTCATGGGTCAGAGTCTCACCGCGAAGCGTCGGCAGGGTAGAGTTTCAAAAGGCGGCTGGGGCCAGTGAGAGGCACAGATTTATAGATACCGAGCCGAGCCCCGGTCCTCGGCCCGAGGTAATTACACAGAATATGAGCATGCCCATTGAGGCTTCGCCGCCATATTTCATTTCCACCCTGAGCCCCTTTAGACTGAAATAATACATGAGATAGCCAGGGAGGGAGACCAGAGGCGAGAGCGAGGGGCAGAGAAAGATCCGGTGAAGAGGAGACCGCCGAACGGAGCGAAGGAGGCCGAGCAAATGAGAAGGAGTGTCGAGAGTGAGAGGGTGCGTGTGTGAGTGACTCACTGACTAGCGGGAAAGTCAAAGGGTCATTCTTGTTACTAAACAAAACTCCATTCTCAGCTACAAGACCTTTGACGTCAAATTCCAGTAAGACAGCAAAAAGGTCACGGGGATCATCCCCAGGGAACACCGGGAGCCGGAATGACACGAAGCATGGACAGCAGGGAGTGACGGCCTCGCGAGACAAGCAGCGCCGGAACAGATGGAGCGAGGGAGGGCAGTGAAAGAAAAGAAGGGCCCAGAAATTAGATTAGTTTGGAAAGTGAAGTTGTGATGCGGCAGGCTTGATATCCTGCGCGCAGCAGTTTCCCGTGAGAACCCGATCGGGCCACCGTGGGCTCAGTGAGACAGTTCAAACATATTTACCCCTCTTTGGAAGGTACAAATTAAATTAGGTTCTTCCACAAAGAGGAGATGTTTTCCCCTTCTGTTTTGATGTCATGGTAGTGGGCCAGAATAGAGTGGGGGTCGGCCCGATCTGGCCTCTGTGCATTTATCTTAGAGGCCATTCATCTTCCATTAACTTCCCATCCCCCACTTTTTAGATCGTTCTTTCCTGTATCAGTCTTTCTCTGCCTAGTTACCAATACACATACACAAGCACGTTAGGGAACAAGTCACATCTCTGTTCTATTTCCGCTTCTTCATCATCTCCATGACTTCTTCCCGTCATTTAGAACAAGGTGCAGAGCCCCGTCCTTTTGTTCCTATCTAAACAAGGTTTTCATTGAAGATTATTGGAGTCATAGGTTCACAATTGCATCATCTTTAGCCTTGGCTGCTGCCAAATAAAGTACTGTACATCCACACTTCTGTCACAGACTCTCAAAAGTGCGTGACCTTAGATTTGACACCAAAAATTCCAGTTAAAAAATAATCAACATAGTTTGTGTTGTAGTGAAAAGTCTTGTTCGTCTGTATGTTTTTATATGATCGTTTACTTCATCCTCAATCCAAATTCTTAAACAAGAAGATGACTTCAGTTCATATTTAAGTCAGTCAACTAATTTCCCGTTTTCTCTCGTCATACCCGCACACACGTCTCCCCCAGTATGCTTTCACTGTATGTATATCCACTTCTACGTTAACCATCCCGCCGAGACAGACTAAAGCCCCTACTGTGACTCTCTGATGGAGAGAAAAAAAAATCCTTGAGAGTCACACAAACACACAATAAATCAATCCATTATTTACAAGTGAAGTCATTCAGAAAGGAAGCATATGTAATCTACTCATCCATGCTGAGAAAAGCGAGAGGAGGAGAAGCAGGGAAGTAGAAGTGTTCAGGGACGAGGCGGGCGGCCAGCTGAGAACAAATTTTGTTTTTTGTTCCTAACTCCCTGAGGAGGAGTGGAAACCAGTAAACAAACAAACCGAGCGAGAACACGTTTTCTTCTTTAATGACAAAGGGAGAGACTGTGAGAGAAACGCAGGGAAGCGCAGCTCGGAACTAGCCCAATGTGTCAGCTGTCAGTGTGTGTGTAGGTGTGTTCGTGTGTGTGTGTGTGTGTGTACGCCCTCTGCCCTGTTCGTATGCAGGACGGCAGCCTACACTAAAGAACACAGGGAGGGGGCATGCACACAGATGGTTAAATAAAGCCGTTGTTTGCCGTTTTGTTTTCTTATTATGTTGGGAAGGATTAATTGTCATTGATTTTTCTCAGTCGGAGACCGGAAAGTAGTAAACACTCCCATTAGGGGCCAGAGCTCCTCCACATTCGGAAACGCACACTGTGTTTCTCCCCTCTGATGTGCCCCGCCACCATTGAGCCTGTCACACCCGTGTCAGCTCCAATAACACTGTGTCTACCTGAAGTATGCAGATGAGGGTTTTGTGATCCCTCGCTGGCCAATGTATGGCCATTCATTTGAGCTCAGGCCTTCAGTACTCACACAAACACACATGCAGCACTCCTGGGGTCATAGCCTTTCACCCTCAGGGGCTCGACTTCTGCCACCACGGCCTGACAAATCATCTAGCAACATACCAAAAAAAAAAAAAAAAAAAAAGTGCCGGGCTCCCAGCGTGATAGGGCCCCATTTCCAAACATCCAATCTCCATGCTGGTACAAGCAACGTCACTAAAGTGCGATTACCATATTCCCACCGGATTTGCACAAAGGCGACAAAAGTAGAGACAAGAAATCGAGATATATAGAGGAGAAAAGATGGAAGCCAAAGCTATTTGGGTTCTTTCATTCGCTCGATTGTGATAAATGACCTGGCCTTTGAGCTCTCCGGTGCACTCTTTCTGGGCCTCCCCTGACAAGAGAGTCTTTGAGGGGAGCGCAGACCCCACAGATATTGCTCTTTGTCCCAGACGTAGCGCAGCCAAGACCCCAATGTTTGACTTTAATCAAAATCATGAAAGCAAGATACCACGTGTCTTGTACGTACGCTGGAAGTAGCATTAAGCATTAAAAGAAATGGTAGAAGTTGAGTAGGACTAAAGAAAAGTCAGTGTACTGCATTTCACTGGCACGTCTCCCCATTACTCCTTTAAAGACATTCAGAGCTTTGCCTTAGGGGTACGTGGGTAGATTTGGGGGAAGGCTGAACTCACATCTACCCCAAAGGCACTTTACAAACTGAGTCAGTGATCAAAACAACTTGTGAAGCTCACCTCCACCAAGGGGAGGTCTTAAGTCAGACACGAGAAAAGAAAATTCACATTTCCATGTTAAACAAATGCATACAAATCTGTGACGCAAAGCGGCATACGCATAAAGTAGTCTTGTTCATAATTGGGAGTGGCAGGGCTCAGATGGATTTGCTGTCGAGCATCTGAATGATTCACTTGGCCTGTAAAGTATCTTTAAACTTAACTAAAAATGTAGCCTTACAAACGCACATAGATTATTAGAATGAATTTTTGCACTTGTGGCTGCGTGAGTATGTTTTGAATGTGTTGTCTTGAGTGAGAATGAGCAGAGCAATTTGCCCCTTCATGTTAATTTAAGAGCTCTTTTCACAAAACGCTCCTTTTTTTTTTCAATATCACATTCCCCAAGGTGCCTTTTATTGCCAGTGGCTAATCTCAGCCAAGATGGATTGGTCTTTAGATTTCACGTTGCTATAATCCATAGTTGCATAAATGTATGGGTGTTTTGTGCACTACAAATTGGCTCAGTGCGAGCATTTCCATACTCCAACACACCAAGGTGTGTTTTTAGTGAAGGCAAAGTACCACACAGTGCCACTGTGCCATAATCCCCGCCCTTGCCCAGTGGCCCAGATTAAATCCAGTCTTTGATCCGCCCCCCTAATCTATGTAAACGGGCTCTGGGTTGAGGGTTGGTGCTCCACTCTGACTGCTAGTAACATTTTTACTAGCTTCTCTCCTTCCTCTCTTTTCTGTCCGTTTCCTCTATGCCCCCCCCCCCCCAATATCATGTCGGTTTTTCACTCAAATTGAACCGTTGTTGTTTTTGTCCACTGGATGGTGCACTGACGACTACTTCAATGACTTTCTGAAATTTGTCTCGGACTCAGGAGTTGATGCAAAAACTGTGCGCTCATTTTAAAGAATTTTAAGATGACTCTGCAATAAGATACTAATATATAAGTATATGGGGATATTTTCTGAATGTACATGCAATTAATTATTTGCACCCAAAAAATTAACTGGAAATGTAACTTTTAGGCCATCGACATTTTGGTCCGACCCACTTGATATCCGGTTTGGGTGAAATTAGTCCCTGAATTCAAATGAGTTGGCAATTGAAATCATCTTTAGGGTGGGATAATACAGAAGCGGGCAGATTTAGGACCCTTTTAATGCCTGTCATGGTCAAAGATGATATCAATAGCTCTTTTTGTCCGAGCTACATTGACG
Organism: Vanacampus margaritifer; assembly: GCF_051991255.1. Classification (NCBI taxonomy): domain Eukaryota; kingdom Metazoa; phylum Chordata; class Actinopteri; order Syngnathiformes; family Syngnathidae; genus Vanacampus; species Vanacampus margaritifer. The sequence continues at coordinate 6,746,432 of NC_135434.1, read as the reverse complement.
TCAATGGAGAAGCAAGCAAGTCTGCCAGAACGAGACAAAGCATGCATTTTTAGATGCAATCGTAGCCTGTTTTGTGTCTGTCAGGCCGCACTCAACATGCTGACACACACACTGTTTATTGAAACCACACAAATGGAAACAAACGGAACATGTGTTGCTCGTTTGAAACCGTCTTAAACTGTAGCTTTGCCAGGTACCCGTGTAATGGTCGTTCGGTAATTGTAAAATCAACGCTAGTGACAAGCTCTTTTGAAGTGAAGTGTGGCTCGTTCTTTCTTGACTGCGCGCTAATGCTACAGTGAGCGTGATTTACTGCCCATCTGCAAGCACACCGACAGTCTTTGACCAAACCCACACCAAATGAGGAAACTCAGTCTTGTTAACCAATTTAGCAGTTTATATACACAAGGCCATGGTTGATTAGAACAAGGCATTCCTAAAATAAATGCTTTACAACACAACACATTAAATATAATTAGCTACCAACACACTAACGTTAGAAGAAATCCACGACCACAAGACTGGACTGTGTTAGGGTACTGGGCTGAATGTCGGATGTGCTGCTCTTTGTTTGCTCGTGGTTGACCAAGCTCCATGTGCATCCTTTGACATGTTGCTAGCATAGATTAGCACACACAAACAACTGTGCTGTAATGCGGCTAACAAATGAAGAATGATAATGTACAGTACATGGTTCTCTGATGGTTGAATATAATAAAATAAAATAAAAAGTGGACAATACAAAGAGGTAAAGATAGAAAACAATCGTTAGACTCCAGAAATAATAACAAAAGTAATGGTTTTCCTTTCCTTTCTTTTCTTTGGTCCTTTCTCGGGTTTCCTGACGGAAGTGTTCGGTTTAGGGAAACTGTATGGGATTTTTTTATTATTTTTTTTATAGGTTTTAGGTGAACTAATGAATACACACACACTCGCACGCACGCATGCACACACGCACATACACATATTCACCCACATACAAAAATAAATAAATATAAAAAATAAAAATGAGAGCAATGATGATGACATGTCAAATCGGTAAAGTTATCGAATGAACAATACTGAGCTCTCCGAGAAGAAAAAAAACAAACAAAAACAAAACAAAAGTAATGGTTTATTGTATCACGGTGCATTATGTCAAAGTAATGCTCAGATGCTATGCTATAATATGCTGTCCATTTAGAACAAAACTGTATTTCCAGTTAGCCAAACCTTGATTTGAGCGGATATGAAAATGGGGTGTTAAACTAGCCATAAAACTATGGATTAGGATGATTTTAATGTTAATACAATGCTTTGATGTTAAATGCCGTTTCACATTGTACAAGTTGGAAAGGAACAAAAATTCTGAGTATTTCCACTTCAAAGTATAAAAACATGAACACATACATACAAGACACGGGAGAAGGCTGTGAAAACATAGATATATGATCTGGTGCTAACCCTGTCTAATGATTGTCGTTTATGGCGTATTGTGTGTATTTTATTTATTTATTTTGTATTGCTCCTGCAAAAAATACCTACGATGTGATGTATCAGAGTGTAATCGGGCAAAGCCCGTTTCTGGCAATACTCTGACATTGTGACTTTTTTTTTATCTATTTGATGATACTGTAAGTATTTGGCCAGACCGATGTAAGCTTATTGATAGAGTCTCATTCAATCACAATCTCCTTGTCCATGGTGTAGTTTGACTTTTGATTTAAGTCAGATGGCTTAGGCTCCATCTCCTCCTCTGATCCTGATGATGATAACCTGCGTGAGAACTGGTAGATAGATGTAGTTGGCTAAGGCACATATTTTGTTCCTTGATTGAGTTTTTAAATTATATTTGTCCAGTAATGTTAAAATGCTTATTTCCAATCTTTTTGTTGTAGAATTTTATTTGTGAATACTACATTAAGCGTTCATACAAAAATCCCGTTCACATCTGAATGGGCATGCGAGTCCAATGGATGTAAGCGGTGATACGAGAAACGTCATTAATTTCTTAGTAGTTGAACAACACTCCCCAGATGCCAGCTCATGTGGGTTCCAGCTCAAAAGAAGCACACATACACAACCTCTGCAGAAGCCTGGCAGTCATGAGGTTTTTTTTTGTCTTGCTTTTTGGCAGGAGTTGACCAATTATCGCTCCAGTGCTAGGTCCAGATCACTGGCTTGTCATGCATGGTGGTGCAGTGTGAAATGTACCGTAAATCCGTGGCATGGCCCCAAAGCACATACGGGCGACACAAAGACACCCGGCACAAGGTTCGTTCTTAAACTTGAGTGAATTTCCATAGATTCATGCTAGTGTCTTTATATTCACGTTGACAATTACAGATAATGGTGCTTGTGTGATTGCGCTGCATCTCACCAAAGATGACTTTAGATCAATTATGAAATGGTTTTTCTCCTGACTGATTATAATAGTATGCGTCCTCCGACTAGCTCTGCCGTAATGACATTCTGTGCAAGTATCTATTCTTCTTCAAGTGTCCTCAAATAATCACGTATTGGGTATCAGAGGAAGGTCAGGGAGGGTCATGGGCCACTCTTGTTGCCTCCTGATAAGGGAGTCATTAGTTTAGGATTATCTACAGGTAGGTGCAGAATAGAGTTCAAAAGGTTAAATAGGGGTGAAAGGTCACATAATTTGGATTTTGACGACGGTTAAGACTTTGGTGTAGTCTCACTTTCTGGTCCTATTTATTTTCTGCTGGTCATTTTATAAGGCTTGTCTATATTGATAGTATTGGTTAAAAGATATGTCAATGTAAATAAGAAAAGGTCAGCATTGGTGTATACGTATCGGCCCCTCAGCCTGGTCATTCACCAACATGTCAGCTGCCCACCTCTGACCTAGATCACAACACTTCTACGACCTCCAAGTCTGTTTAAGAGCAGACAGATCGTTTTGTAATAAGAGGTTCATGTCCCCAACTTACATCGCCATATAAATAGTGGCGCTAGAACCTCCACACTAACACCGCTAAGCGTCCCATCGTTGACTTGTCGTAATATGACTCTGCAAGCCAATGTGTCAAATTGCCCAAAAGGACTTTGGAGTTGTGTGAAGGTTGTGTATAATGCCACATCATTTCAAGCCCCGCCTCTAAACTTGGTGAAGGTCTTTTAGACTCCCGTGTCTTCCTCCTCCTCCTCCTCCTCCTCCTCCTCCTCCTCCTGTTCACTGGAATGAGAATTGTATCTAAATCACTTGGCATGGAAAGGATGCAAATGAACACTGTGGGTTGTTGTGCTCAAATCCAGCCAAGGTCATGCATCCAGCTGTCAGCTCGTGTTGGGGACTAATCGTTTATGTGCCTGCACCACTCTGCGCCCGTTCCCTCATTCTCCGGGTGTCTGTCACACACCTCTCCCTATCTCTTTAATTCACTGTCTCGCCTTTTATCACTCTACTCGTTCTGTGTCTCTCCTTTGTGTGCCTCACCTATTTCACCCTTCACTTTACATGTTCTTTCACCAATGACAAAGACCACTAAAGTCATCATTACCTCTGGGATAACGTCTAGTGCAGCATTACAGAAGAAAGGCCGAAATGTTGTTTTTGCTCTAACAGATTGTAGTACAAATTTAGAACATTACTTTTTATGTTGTTCACACCTCTCGTACCAACCACGGTCATGGCCGCCGCCGTCCGAGCTGCTCGGAGCTCTAGTCAACCGTGTAGAAACGCGGTCGCTTGCAGGGTTCAAGTCCTTCGAAATGTGAATCGAAACAGCTGCCTCTAATCACCAGCACAAACTGGGCTTAAGGGCCTCTCGGTTTCACCCCTCATCTGCCTGGAATTTTGAATTTCCTGAGCGGAGATCAAATGGCAGCCCGAGTCAGTGAGACCTTTGATATATGGACACCCATCTTGCGAGGGCCTTCTGCATCGGGATTTACGCTTGACAACACACTCGGTGTCACCTCCGCTCCCGCCGGACGATCAGCAAACCTGGAAACATTGGGCCCCTTTGACAGCCCCCTCTCCCAAACCCCCCTTAGAGTGCCCAGCAGTTATTTATTAAATGTGTTGTGCCCACCGTGCTATGGTTTCAGAAGACCACTTAGTTTTGGATTGCACTCTGGATTTTTCAATTATGTGGTTCATTTCACCTGCTTGTGGTCCTTTACCCCCCAGGATCAAGGGCACAAGAGATCACATTTAATTATTTCAAAACAAGAGCACGCAGGCAGACTCCACAGATCCGTGACATCATACTCCCCCCTATCTATTGCTCCATCACCGCTACTAAAAATAAGCAACAATGAACATGTGAAGACAAAAAAAAAAAAGGAACCGATCATCTCCTTCCTCTGCCGACGATCACCACATTTCTCATGTCAATAAGGAAATTTGTCCACCCTACCAGGAGGGTAAATAAAAGGGCAGAATATGGGATTTCCAGAATTCCCCACATGTTGGCTTTCATATGGAGCGAATTAGTGGTCATTTTTGATTGACAGCTGCTCCTGTGTGTAGCCAGCGGCAGAGACAAAAAAGATGGGAAATGATTATATCCAAGGGTAATAAGAGTGGGCTGCGCATGGTACACATGAAGATGCTATCTAGAGTGGCTGTGGCCTTTGGATCAGAGGATGTTAGTGGGTCACGATCCTAAAGCGCGACCTGTATACACAGGCATCTGTGTGCACGTTTAAGTATAATCTCATGAGTCGTTTTGAGTATGCACTTGTGCATTTTAACCCTCATTCTGAAATTGACAATTACGCAATAGAAAACACTATTTTAATCTTCAACATCCACAACATTTGCCACAGGAAATTAGCTAACCAAAACCTATTAGAGGAAGCATGCAATGGTTAAATTTGGAGGAAAACGTCTACTTTCGTGTACCTTTGAACCTTTGTTTTTCTTACTCTGACTTAAACGAGACATGGGGATTTTACTGCACTTACTGAGAGGGAAACCGAGCAATGATACTTGCCGTATAACTGATGTTCGATAATATTTACCTAGCTTGGATTCTGAGCCAGTTTTATATGGATGAATGCAGCAGTGAATCCAATCTTCTTTAAAGATTCGATACTATGTTATGACAGCCACTCCAATATTTGCTCTATCTATAAAAACAGAAAAACATTAAAATGTTCAATAGGAGCACTTTCAATGATAGTCGATGGTGAAGTAAAATTGGATTTAGCTCTTAACTGTACAGTGGAATCAATTAATTTAATTTAAAATATGTCCAAGTATTTTTTTTATTTTATTTTTTACCCCTGTAGAAAAGAATATGAATGGAAATAATCCATTTTGGGCTCACAATGTCACTGAGTAATGACGTGTTTGTAGAGTTGCTAGAGTTTTTCTAAGTAACTTGAATATATTTTCCTAAAACACTTCATACACTGCAGAGGTTGGTCTTACATTTGGTACATGTTTTCCCCAAAAATCCAAAACATAGTGTTAATTATTTGCTGCAGTACACAAATGCTGACGAGGCATATTTACTGTACTTGAAAATGTAGCCTTTTACTTCAGTTATATTTCTTTGCTTTGTTTAAGGACTTTAATGAATGAGACAAGCCCCTAGGAGGACCATCTTTGTAAAACTGTATAAGAGTTTTTGTTTTTCTTTGAATAAGGACATAAAAATAATGAATAGTTCAAGACGTGACACTAGATAGACCCTTAGTTAAAGACTGATTTTTGGGGACTATTTTACACATTTTTATTTTCAGCAGTGGTACGGTTTATTTTCAAGTATTTTCAAGCGGTACGGATAATGGATAGATATTCAAAATAAGTCACGGGGGCTGCATTTTGTGCACTCTGGGCGTGGAAGAATTAAACAAGAATATATTACTAGGAACGCCTAACTGTGTTTTGTCATAAGAGCTCATTTCAAAGCCAAACTTCCCTCTCCCCACAAATTACGCAGATCAAGATCATAAAAATGTTTGCTGTTTAGACAGAAGTGTTCCAAGCGTGCAAAGTGACCATTCCCTGACCCTGGAGTGTGGGAGCTAACCTGACCTTAAGACAAGGGTTCGAATGGTCAACTGCAGGTCACTGGATCAACTAGAGAGGGTTGTGCCTAAGTGTTTGAGAATGTGCAGAAACATTGCCTCTGGCTCCTAATTAATGGCTGACACCACAAATATCATTTAAACCAACCATCAACTACTACTAATTACAGTACTCTCATTTTATCCATAACTATTTTTCATGTTTTTGTTTATGATCTCCTTAACAATTGTTGCTGTTTTACATAGAGCAAAGTAAAGCACATGCACAAAACATCAAGCAAGGGGGTTCGGTTTATACTAGCAAAAGTTTGAACTCCTTAAACTGAGTGAGAAAATGTCAGTTTTCACTTGCGCTAGCTCCTCCCATTAATTTCCTCAACCTCATCCTTCATGAGGCCAACACATGAACATCACTCAGTGTCCGTGTAAGCCAAGCACCCAGTTCATCAGAAACACCTTTTCTGGCCCCAAACATGACCCTTTCTCTCCTGGAGTCAGGTTAACAGGCTCCAGGGCTTTTACACGGTGGATGAGAAATGGACCAGAGACGTCGGCGTATGCACGTGTCTGCTCAGCAGCTTTTTAAAATATATGTTTCCGAGTATATAATGTGAACGGCTAGGCCAACAGAAGGTGGCTGCGGAGGTTAGACAAACACGAGAGGGGGGTTATTTATACGTCTAGGAAACGATGGTGGTTTCTGTCAGATCTGGCCCACTCTAGTCTGATCTGGCTCGGTCTTACCCTTAATTTTCAGCCCACGCAGAGCGAGTGATACACCGAGAAGCACATTGTGCTAATACGCCTGTCAGTGAAAACCCCCGTGGCCAAACTCTTGTCAGTCTAAAAAGCTCCAAGCCCACCTCCACAGATGGTCCAGCGGTACTTAAGAATTCACCCCCAGGGTTTTACTGCACTGTTGTGTGGATGACTGTCACTGAAAGCATGTGCTTTAAGATATGGGAACAGCATCCTTGAAGAGCTCTCATGGCCTGGCACAATGAGATGTCTCCACCCCTAGTAAAAGAAAAGGATAGCGGACATGCCTTTATGTTGCGCTAGACTCATCAACTGACCGTATAGACAGGGATGTGATTTTTCCGCTAATTCGCGGAATTCCGCATTTTTTTATCTCCCCCCCAAAAAAAAAATCCGATTATTTTTTTTTTTTTTTTTTTTTTTTTTTTAGTAGTTCATTGTGTATGCACATGACTCCGACAGATAACATCTTCTGCTATAACAAAGACATTTGTGGTATGCTCTAATATGAGTTACTTTTCATTTGGTCATGATACAATTATTTGTTCATGAAATTTGAACTCTTCAACATTATTTATGTGTTAACTTAGTAATCACATTAGTTAGATATGATGATATTCTCAGTGATAGTTTTTAAAAGCAAAGGCAGTCCAATGTTTTTGAATGTGACTGATTTTGAGTTGACTAAAACTGCCATTTTATATGGGATAGTTCAATATACATTGAAAATTTATGCTGTTGTTTTGTCTATTTCTTTGTCATGTGAGTGCATTGAAAGTACTTAAAAACACGGAAAACCCATGAGCTGGACCTAGCTGGGTGCCAGCGGCCCCCAGACCCCCGGCTAAATTTTCAGATAATTTCACTTTGGTCAAATCACATCCCTGTATAGAAAATAGAGATACAAACAAGTTGCATAACCGAACACTGTATAGTCCTGCTTTTTATTTATTTATTTATTTATTATTTTTTTGTTCAAAAGTGAATTATTTGTGGTCAAATGATTTACCACCCTGCACACAGAAGAAGAAAAGCTGCCTCCGCCTCCATTTTACAAGGTCAACTTTGCATTCTAAATGAGGCAAAAGCACAAATCAACATTTGCTAATTTGTTTATTGCCCTTGTTCTGGCTGCCGCTCATCATCCACCCGTTTTTTTTTTTTTTACCACCCTCCCAGACACTCCCCCCCTCTTGTACTCCCACTGAGCAGAAAAAGTGCAAGTGTTACTGGAGCTGGATTTACACTATATGCTTCTAGTGACACAAATGGGATTTCTTTTCTCCCATGTGGTTCAATTCGGATATGGGTCATGGCACTGTAAAAGGAATAAAAAGGGGGGGGGGGGGGACGCGTGGAATCAGATATCCCCAGAGCAGAATCAGGCATCTTCCATTTGTTGATGAAAATGCCATAGGAATGAGCAACATCTAAATGAATAGCACCCAATCTGTGGTTGATATCAAAATATGCATGTTGATGGATACCTCGACATGTGAATTAAAAAAACATATTGTTATGATCTGAGTTTTTGTTGATTTACTTTCAATTGGATTTCGTTTTGCATGTGTCCCTTTTCGCATCTGTCTTGTTAAGTTGTTTTTTTTTTGTTTAGGTGTGAGAGCCAAAATGAACTTTTTATTGCTTTAAATGCGTTTTCAGCCTGATTGTACACTTCAGGTAAAAATGTCAAAATCTTCAAAATGAGTATAAGCACAATTAAATTAATGCTGGAATCATCTTCAGGATACTAGAATACACTAAATACAGCAAAAAGTTTCAGTCTACAACGTTTAATTTAGGTGTGAGAGCCAAAATGAACTTTTTATTGCTTTTTTTTTCTCTCTGGAGTAAGTTAAGTTTTTCTGTCCACCTGTTCAGTCTGACCAATTGTGTCCCTGCATTTAGATGCTCGTCAATGTCAAACCTTGACTTATATAGTATGTATCATCAAATATCGTGTACATATGGTAGATTAGAACTACATAGACTATTAGATAAATAAAATTATTGCTAAAGTCATCCAGTGGATAAAATCTGAAGTTATATCAATATTTTTTTTAAACCAAGTGGAGTAACCACCAACTAAACCTTATGTCAAATGTAACCATCTGTCTTTGTATTTATTTATTATCGATACTTGTTTAGCTTTTACCTGCAGGTAACTCGAAAATAATGAATACAGAAAATAACGAATACATGCACTAAATTGGAATTGTGTGTCAGATGTGTAATGTAAATCCAGCCTAGATCTTCAGGAAGTATCTGTGTTGTGTGTGAATGCGTGTATACGCAGTTGGTGTTTTGAATCCCTCGGGCATGTTCAACTTGTGAGAAAGTGATCGCATAATTATTGTTTTGTCTTGTTTTATGCCACTGACTGAGAAAAATTCGCAGATGAGTTCTATCATTCCCTGGAGTCAAGCTTGCTGTAAGCACACGTATACTACATACATGTCTGGTTGTATGTGTGCCTCATTACTAAATGTTTTGTATTGTAACAATGTACATTAAGGACGTAAGTGATGAACGACAGCTGACAGAATCTGGATTGGTGCCAGGGTGGGTCATAAACAGCCAGCAAGTTGAGTTTAGGTGCACCCGCTCTGTGTATCTGTCCGTGCAGGTCCCTTGCTCAAATTCCACTGATACGACTTTAATCAGGCCTAATCTACTTATCGGCCTCCTGGGGCAATAATCAGCCCAAAGTACTTAACAGAATAGGGACTCTAAGGATGCTGACACGAGAAAGCATATTGTACATTTTGGGGCGTTAATGACATTTTTTTGTTTTGCTTATTTGCTTGTTTGTTTTGCTTAATTGGATGCTTATGCTTTATTTCTGTGTAATATTCCGGCCATCTTTTTACAGTATGTTGTACATGAACATAGAAGTTTTGATAACAATAAGACAGGTTGTTTTATTGCTAAATTAATGTTTTATAATATAGTTGTCTGTACACATTGTGTTGCTATACGTATACACAGTAGATTCTGTAGAGTAAAATTGACTCTATTTAGAGTGGGACCAACTAGACTCCGTTTTAGAGTAATAGTTACACTTGGAAAAGAGTAAAAATATAGAGGTGAAAAAATAAAAGTCACTCAAGGATTGAGGGACGAACTCGGGGCTCAGGGAGTAGATCAGATGTCTCCTAAGATGAAGGTTGTGAGTTTGTTCCTCAACTCTTGAGTGACTTTTATTTTAATTTTTTTTCCGTTCTTCATTTTACTCTCTTCCAAGTGTAAATATTAGCCTACTCTAAAACTGAGTCTATTTGGTCCCACTCTAAATAGAGTCCAATTTACTCTGCAGAATGTACTGTGTATTCCTCTAAAAACTTTATTTTGACTATTCTTGAGTAGAAAAAAAATATCATTCTTGTTTTAGGGTTGAAAATTGTAATATCCTGCCTTTCACCTGAAGTCAGCGTGTCTACGCTTTAGTACACCTACAACTATAGTGAGGTCAAGTCAAGATAACATTTAAACAGAAATAATTTTAGCGATGAATGTTTTTCGTAATTATCACCTTAAATACCTGCACTGGTACTGAATTTACATATTTTCATGTTACTGGTCATATTCCAGGCAAGGCCATTTTGATATGGAAAAAACTCAACTCAGGATGTTGCAAAGAGTAGATTAAAAAAAAACGTATTTATATTGGAAATTGCACAATTATACTGTATTTTGACTGCAAGAAGACTCATAATCAGACAACCACCCTTGTGTATAATGTCAAAATCCATCCATCCATTTTCTTGGCCGCTTTTCCTCACTAGGGTCGCGGGGGTGCTGGAGCCTATCCCAGCTGGCTTCGGGCAGTAGGCGGGGTACACCCTGAACTGGTTGCCAGCCAATCGCAGGGCACACAGAGACGAACAACCACACTCACATTCACACCTAGGGACAATTTGGAGTGTTCAATTAACCTGCATAATGTCAAAATATAAAATATATAATTTATAAGACTCCTACAGTCAACCTCATTTTTAATTTTAGTTTTACAATCATTTCTTCCACTGCATCTGTCTGCATTATTCCAACAGCTTCACATCCAGTACAAATGGGTGGTAACCTATGGTACCACCCATTATGTAAAAAAAAAAAAAAAAGAACAAAAACTAAAAGACTAAATCATGATGATAAATCATCCATCCTTCTTCATACTGCAGCAACTCATCACTCTTGACTGTGAGTTGTTTGCAGTAATTGTGAAGACTAATAGAATAATTGACTTGATGTTGTAATAGGGGTTAAGAGACATAACCTCGCCTAATGAGAGACAGAGACAAATTTGTGGCCGATAATGAATTTGCTTCAAACAATGCATGTAATGGAGCAAAGCCACCTTTTAAGAAAGAAAGCTGTTCCAATGAAGTGTGTCTGTATCTCTTCCTTAATATACCTGACACTCTTTAATGAGGTGAATGTGATGTGAGATGAGTTCACGGGCCATGTCAGGGCACTTGTCAGCTGTGCTTCATTGTGCTTGGAGATTATCAGGTCAACGTTGATGCTTCACATCATTGCTAGCCTCTATTTGATTTGATTCGCAAGATCACTGAGGTTACCTCTGAGGTTGAAGTGCTCTGACCTTTGCGATGTTGGATTCATTTTTGACACCTCGAAGCTGGATTGGGTGCGGCTGCTGCTGTTTCTTTGTAGCAAAAGTCGTTTTCTTGTCAAATTGGGGTTCGGTATGTTTTATGAGTTTTCTGGTGAAGTCATTACAAGACTAAATTATCTTGAATAAAATACCTGAAATTGATACTAAAGTCAAAATGAAATAGTGGCTTATTAGGACGGCCCTAATAAGCAGAATAGTTAAATTGGTAGAATAATTGTGCTTGTTTGTGTTTTCCTTTTGTAAACTTGACCACTTTTTTTTGTTGTTGACAAATGGGTTACCTGAAAATACAAAAAGACAAATACCTGAAATTGATACTAAAGTCAAAATGAAATAGTGGCTTATTAGGCCAGCCCTAATAAGCAGAATAGTTAAATTGGTAGAATAATTGTGCTTGTTTGTGTTTTCCTTTTGTAAACTTGACCACTTTTTTTTGTTGTTGACAAATGGGTTACCTGAAAATACAAAAAGACAAATACCTGAAATTGATACTAAAGTCAAAATGAAATAGTGGCTTATTAGGCCAGCCCTAATAAGCAGAATAGTTAAATTGGTAGAATAATTGTGCTTGTTTGTGTTTTCCTTTTGTAAACTTGACCACTTTTTTTTGTTGTTGACAAATGGGTTACCTGAAAATACAAAAAGACAAATACCTGAAATTGATACTAAAGTCAAAATGAAATAGTGGCATATTAAGCCGGCCCTAATAAGCAGAATAGTTAAATTGGTAGAATAATTGTGCATGTTTGTGTTTTCCTTTTGTAAACTTGACCACTTTTTTTTGTTGTTGACAAATGGGTTACCTGAAAATACAAAAAGACAAATACCTGAAATTGATACTAAAGTCAAAATGAAATAGTGGCTTATTAGGCCGGCCCTAATAAGCAGAATAGTTAAATTGGTAGAATAATTGTGCTTGTTTGTGTTTTCCTTTTGTAAACTTGACCACTTTTTTTGTTGTTGACAAATGGGTTCAGAGTTCACAACCCCAGCCAAACATCCTATCAGGTCTCATACACACATGCCATCACACACACACACACACGCACGTGTGCATGGTTAACCTAAGAAGAGTGGGGAATTAACAAAGATAGACAGCTGTTTGTCCATTTAGAGTGTTGTTATCTTTTGTGCGTACCCACACGTGTGTTTGTGTGTCGTATATTAATAGAAAGTCGTACGTACCCCAGCTGTCTCTTCAAGATGGATGCTTCATTCCAGGGCCCCTTCCTCTGACCGGCGGTGCAACTTGGGAGCACACATTTCGTACCTCAGATTAACATGAGCAAAAATGAACATAGGAAGTGACAATTACTATGACGACTGAAACTCATAGGATCAATTTGATGTTTACTATCGGCTAATAATGTAGTTTGTTATATTGTTAAAAACGAAAACAAAAAAATGACTTAATATACCTATCAGCGCAGATATTGGGCATTTAGAGGAATATTGGTATCGGCCTTTTTAAAAATAAAAATCTGACGGTCAATGAAAGGTCAATCTAAAACCTTTTTTATCTCAGTGAACTATTTGTTTCAATTTTCAGTTAACTTTAAGAGATGCTGCTCACCCTAGGAACCTTCTGAACCTTTTGTTTTTGTTCAACATTAAAAAAAAAATAAATGTGAAAGTTTAAGGTTTCAGGTATTTTTTAATTTTGAAAAAATATTTACTGTAGAAAACTATAGAGAGTTATGGTTGATATGATTTACTTGTTTAAGTTTCCATTTAACTTCTTAAGACGTACTGATAACCTTGGGAGCGCCATGATTTTTATTTCATTTTTTCAAATTTAAAATGAAGTCTATTGTCTAAGATTTAAAAAAAAAATTCAACATTTTAAAAAGTCTGAAAAATTGTCCAATAAACATGATTTACGACATTACAACATAGTTAAGATTAGCGTTTGTATTTTCTATTTTTGGGGGGACAACAGCCACCACCCCCACCCACTTTTTCTTTTTTTTTCTTTTTTTTTACTGAAAATTAATATCGGCTTCAAATATCGGTTATCGGCCTCGTTGACCACTTTGGCCCTTAAAAAAAAACATATTGGTCTTTCTCTGTTTATGGCCCACTCAGTTTGTCACTATGTGGGGGTCCATCCCTCGCCACTGGACTTATCAAGGGTCAACATACTGCAAGGACACACACACACACAAGCTTGACACCTCTTAGCATGACTGCTTGGTACTACGGCACAAACGTTTTGCTACAGGGGGTCTTGTGTGTCACTGTGTGCATTTCAAAACAGATATACTGAGAAATGTACACACTTGAAAACATTCTTTGCATATCTCTTTGCCACAAACACACAGAGAGACATTTCCCCCTGCCCTTGCCCTCTGTAACCCAACATACACACAGACAACTCCCTCCACTCTTGTCACCTCCCATCTCCCAGACCAAGGTCAGCTGTCCAGGCCTACAGCTCTTGATGTAGTGGCTTTGACCCAACATGGCCACCTCTGTCTCTTCAGAGAGATTAACACAAGGCAGGGACACAGAAACGGAGCGCCGCACGACTCCATGTTATCCCGGCCCGCTTTCTCTGTCCCTGCTCTCACTTTTCATTCTGTCGCAGATAACTCCTGGTGTCTGCAGATGGGGGGGGGTGGGGGGAGCAGGAAGAGCTGCAAATTGAATATGTCTGACGGGCAGATCTGTGAAGACTCTTGGGGCATGTTACACCAAGTTCACGTTGTGTCACTTGGCCAACATTCATAAATGTGCAGCTGAAGATAAGGAGCTTTTATTTTCTATTTGTTTCCCCTTTGCCAAGGAGTTAATGGAGTCAAAGACAATCTGGAACCTTTTTCCCTTAAATATTTCTTGACAATAATATGTTATATGTGACCTCACTAGTCTAAACATGACATTCTGATTATTTTGTGGAATATGAGTTATGAAGCAAAATCCAGCCGTTTTTGTCCAACTTAGGGGACGGCCATTTTGCCACTTGCTGTCGACTGACGATGACATCAATGTTGCTCATGGCTCAGGCAACGACTAATCACAGCGCATCTGTTTTCTGAAGCTGCGCTGTGATAGGTTGGCTAAACCGAACACTTCCAGCCAGAGTCATGAGGCCGTCAGGAGACCCGAGGAAGGACCAAAGGAAAGTGAAATCCAGCACCGACCAGACACCACCCACCAGGCCACCAACCAGAGTCCTTCACCAACTCCAGAAACATCTAAATTCCAACAAATAGTGATTGGTTGTTACCTGAGACCTGAGCAACATTGATGTCATCTTCAGTCGACAGCAAGTGGCAAAATGGCCGCCCCCTGACATGGATCAAAAAACGGCTGGATTTTTCTAGTGGGGCTTTATAGAACATATTATTGTCAAAAAACATAAAATAAAAAATTGGGACTTGCGCTTCAATTTTTTGGGTGAAGATGACATATTGGCCAAGAAGCATCCATTACAGCTTGGTTTAAATATTATTAAAAAATGCAGATCTAGGATTGATTGTACTTTTGGTAACACTGACTACGTTTACATGCATTATTAATGCATCCTAAAAAAAGCACACTGCTGTGGATATACTTACGCATTCTCATGTTGTCTTTGTCTCTCTTTTCCTTATTGCCTCCTCTTAATTCCCTCTCCTCATTATTTGTCCTGCCGGACGGGGCGTCGGGGTGACTGCCCCTGCAGTTGAAAGGGGTTAAACAAAGTGCTGCAACTGTCGGACTGAGTGAACTCTACTAGTGTTTTTTCTATCAGAAGATAATCAAGGCTAATAGGTACATAATGGCTAACAGCGCTCCCCAACAAATGCATCATGTCATGGGTGACACAAAAGCAGACAGTGTGACCTTGCTTTGCACATCCAAGTGCTCCCGCCTTCAAATGTGATCAGGCGGAAAGGGCTAAACAGCAGGAATTTTTTGCTACTCGCCCCCCAACCCCAAAATTACTCACAGTACAGTTATTCGATTCAAGCGCGCTTTTACTTTTGGCAATCGTTCTTTTCCTGTTAATCTTCCTTGATGGTAAATTGATTGTACAGAGTTAACCCATTTGCTACAAAATGAAAATATTATCATCCTTCTCGATTTACACTCATTCTCACAATTTATTTACACTACTCGGAGTGATAGTTTGCTCACTTTTTTTTTTTTTTAACCAGAAGTTTCAAATATTTTCGAATATTCATTTGAGATTGAAGCGATGTTCTCTTGGATGGCAAAGTTATTAGATTTTCTGCAGCCCCACCGCAGAGTAGCTGGAATTTACTTTATTTTGTTTCTGTTGGCTTTTGCATTAGAAGTTGAATTTGTTCACCTCTGAGCTCACTTGCCAAACAGCCTTCTTATTCTCTTTTATTTCCATCTTTTGTTTACATGAGAGATTTCATGTTTAATTAATAGGACGTTTTGAATATCATTTCGTCTTAAAATAAAGATCATAAAGGTCTCCCTGATTTGTTGGAATTTAGATGTCTCTGGGGTTAGTGAAGGACTCTGCTTGGTGGCCTGGTGGGTGGTGTCTGGTCGGTGCTGGATTTCACTTTCCTTTCTTTGGTCCTTCCTCTGGTCTCCTGACGGCCTCACGACTCTGGCTGGAAGTGTTCGGTTTAGGTGAACGTTATGGGATTTTTTTTTAATAGGTTTTAGGTGAACTAATGAATACAAACACACACACATAATCACCCACATACAAAAAAAAAAAGGAGAGCAATGATGATGACATGTCAAATCGGTAAAATTACCGAATGAACAATACTGACCTCTCCAGGGGAAAAAAAAAATTAAAATAAAGATCATGTGAAATGTTTCTGAACTTGCTATTATAATGTATTCTTCACAATGTACAATGGTAATGCTGAGATTGCTGTCGATTAAAAAACATTAGGAAGCCGATTGAGAGCATATTAAAAGTATCTGTACCACAGTATAAAAACGCGGACCTCTGAACCTTGACTTACATGCTCTCCATGAATATTCCGTATTGTATCAAAAAATTCCGTTTCCTCTGACCTGAACAGCGAAGAGTTAAGTGCTCTAAATTGATGCAATTGAGCAGAAAAGGGTCACGGGATCATGTGTTAACGAACGTACACATGCTTGGTTTCTCAGCGCACTGCGAAGCATCCAGCCAGCACTTCCCGTCTGACAGCTCTCTGTTGCCCCGGACTCCTCTCCAAAGACGCTTTATGAAAACAAAGCGTGCTTTTGTTGAGGCCTTAGTACGTCAGAAGCGTCATCTCCAGAGGGCAAGAGGGATGCGGACCAGAGATGGAGGAGTGGGTGTCGAGAGAGAGACGGGGGAGAAAGAATGAGAGAGTGAAAGAAAGAAGGAAAGTGCTGAGGTGGGGGTGAAGGGCAGGCGAACTGAGACAGAGGTCTGGGTAATTGCAGCACAATGAAGATTGTGTTTGATCTCCGAGGTGTCCGAACCCATTTAGCGGGGGTGAATGTGCCAAGCTGAGGAATGTTGTAGCTCTGAAAGGTTGAGTTTATCAGGAGTTCATGGAGGAGGTGGGGGCGTGTGTATGTGGGGCAGCTCGGAGGCGAGATAGAGAGAGAGAGAGAGAGAAAAAAACAGAGTTGAACCAGGCAGCCTTTAAATTATTGGCTAATTACGTCTTTAAAGCCTGTGAGAACTCCTCCGTACGCACAGTTCACACATGTTGTGTGTGCCCTATCATGCTTGCTGTGTATGCAAGCAGAAATGAGAAAGGCCAGTCGGGTATGCGGCGCACGGCGCAGCAGCGGCAGCCTCCTGATAGCAAGCAGGGTTAAACTGCTGGAGAGCAGCGAGTGCCCGCATTGAGCGCAAGACTCTTTGAACTCTGTCTGTACTCTCAGCTGCAGAGCTTGAACTGGGTTAATCGTTATTAATATTTAACATGCTGCCAAAGTTGCAGCCCAGAAACGATATCAAAGCCGAGCCCTCCATACAGCAGAGGCCGCTCACAGCTCTTCTCGAGCAAGATCTTTTGGTATTATGAACACGCAGTTGAAGCTGCAGACAATGTTGTTCCGTTCTTCTTCAATCGGTGATGATAATTATTTACTACATATTTTGACCGATGGGAATTACAGTGACTTGGTACTAATAAAAGTATATACAGTGGTACCTCGGAGTTTGAACATAATTTGTTCCTGTGAAGTGTTCAAAGTCCGACCTGTTCAACTTCAGAAAAAAAATTTCTCATAGAAAATAATGTAAATGCAATTAATCCGTTTCCAAGCTCCAAAAACCAAAAAATCCTATTTTAATTTCTATTTGTTTTTTACATGTACACCCAGTACAGTTTTCAGAAGAAGAAAAAATTCATAGAAAATAATGTAAATGCAATTAATCCGTTCCCAAGCTCCAAAAGCAAAAAAATCCTATTTTAATTTCTATTTGTTTTTTTACATGTACACCCGGTACAGTTTTCAGAAAAAAAAATTCTCATAGAAAATAATGTAAATGCAATTAATCCGTTCCCAAGCTCCAAAAACAAAAAAAATCCTATTTTAATTTATATTTGTTTTTTTTTACATGTACACCCGGTACAGTTTTCAGAAAAAAAAATTCTCATAGAAAATAATGTAAATGCAATTAATCCGTTCCCAAGCTCCAAAAACAAAAAAAATCCTATTTTAATTTATATTTGTTTTTTTTTTACATGTACACCAGGTAAAGTTTTTGCACAATAAAAAATACCTCACCTTTTTTGTTGTGGTGTGTTGGCGTCAGGGGATAAAAAATGATACGTTGCGTTAAGGGTGCATTTTACATTGGGCATATTGTTAGACTACTATGGGGTCCTTGCATCCAAAGTCCTATATTAGCGTCGGAAATAATGGCATCGGCATGTTACTTGTTAATAATCGCTGATGCCGATACCACTGATTTAATGCAGTATTGGGGCCTCTCCCCATACCGGTTTCGGAACAACACTAGCAGATAACCAGGTGTGACGTCTTTTGGGGCCAATGCGGTGCTGTTTAATTTTATTTTCCTCCATTTTACCCCAAATTTGGAGAGACCAGGCCATTAATCAATTTACACTTTAGGCAGAAAATGAATCAGTCAACATCAGTGCCAGACCAATGTGGCACTGGTAACCAGGGGAGGTCAAGGGTCATGCCTGAGTACAAATTTGATAATAATCTTTAGTCTTTAGAATAGTAAGTCTGATTCTTGCTGTCAGTGTCAAATATATCCATCATTATATCCATTTTCACAAGCAAACAACATGGCTGAGAAGTTATCATACTGTCCACTGTCATAGTGTCATGAAATCAAATGCACACATATCCTTGCTCAACACACTCAAAATACAAGCGGGAACAAACCTAAGTAAAAAGTGGGGTTTAGAATTGTGAAAAATAAAGAGATTATTTTGTGTCATTGTGCTTATTAGATATTATTTGAATGAATGTGCCATCAATCGCAGTATGTAAAACAGTGTCGATTCTGATTGACTGTTAGCTACCAAATTCATGAGATAAAAGTATGTTATAATCAAACTAAATGCAATTATTTTTATTTTTTTTCTGGAGAGCTCAGTATTGTTCATTCGGTAATTTTACCGATTTGACATGTCATCATCATTGCTCTCTCTTTTTTTTTTTTTTTTTTATTAAACTAAATGCAAATATAATGCCATTATTTAGTCAATTTAGCTGAGCAAAACGTTGCTTCTATTTAGACTGCATCCTGCTTGTACTATGGGCTAAGAAAGATATAGGATATGTGTGCATTTTTATGCCAGCTATGTAGTGTTAGCAGAACATGAATTGCAACAATACCTTTAGTCTGTGTGATACATTTAATGCAGCAGGGGTTAATTGGGCATTAAAAAGTGCTAAGAGGTTGCTTGAAACAACTTGAGGTCACCCGAGTGTTGCTCTGAATGCAATTCATCTCTCCCTCTGTCCGTCTATCTTTTCTGTCAGTTTCCAAACTGAATTATTTCATCCGAGTTCAAGCCTCTATTGCCTCTGCCACTGCAGTCTTTTTCACTTTCTGTCCTCCCCCTTTACATCTTTCTCACCATCTCTCCCAGCCTCTCTTTCCCCGCATCAGTCTCCCTCTCTTTCCCCTCTCTGTGCTCCCAGCTCCAGGACCTCAAACGGCATGGTTAAATACCCTGGCCAATGTGTCGCTCTTCAAAGAGACTCAGGTAGTAGATATGCTGGCAATGGACCAGGATCAAAATGAGGACTTCTTGTAGAGCATTGTGGCTTGCTCTTCATGCGGACCTCAGTCAAAGCGCATTATGGGGGCCCCACCTCTGCCAAAAACCTTTTCCGCCTGAAGGCACCTCTAATACGGGGCCCCCGAGTAACCCCCTCACTCACAGTGAAAAAGTCAGTAATAGCCTACATACTTTTATTTAACGTCATAAATCAGGCCAGTGGGATGAAGGTCATTTGGTGAAGAGCTTATGTTAGCTTTAGCGTCTGTCGTTAATTTCCCAAGTACGTTTCCGTATGTTGCTTGCTTATGGGGGGAAATAACAAACTGAGAGCACATTTAAAAGGAGCAGAATTAGCTTTGATTACATGCCTTTTAGAAAATGACTGTCGTGCCTGATAAAATATGAACTGCAACTAAAGAAAGTGCCGGGCACAAAAGCTGGAAGCAATTTGTGCAGCTACCAAATTAAAGTTATTCAGCACCAAGGGTATTCAATTATCATTCTTTAAATGTTTGAATGACTTTGACCTTTGGAGTACTCTGAGGTCATGCAGGTGTACTTACTTAAGCTAATTCAGCATCGGTTAAAGAAAAAAAATGAAAAAAAAACATCTCGTGTTATTACTCATTAAGTTTGGGAATTTTACCTGAGTGAAAAATGAATACCTGTACATACACAAAAAAGCCCCAAAAAAAAGTGTTAGAAAAAAGAAGCAATTGGCAAAAAAAAAAAAAAATGACAGCATTTACCCAGGATGCACTCCTCTTTGTATGGCTCATGAATGGAAACAGGTGTGTGCGTGTGTGATATTGTGTGATTGTGCGGTGGGTCTTGGAAGATTCGGCCCGATGTGGCATGTCTACTGCCGAGGTGATTTGGGTCATTGGAGCACATCTGGTACTAGTCACAACAGAGTGCACACGTCCACAGCCCTCAGACACCCCACCAGGCGGGCCGGGAGAGGCAAGGGTGAGGAAACATCTGGGTTCTTTCTTCTCACACACACACACACGCACGCATGCACGTACACACACACACACACACACACAGCTTCTCCTGTGCTTGGATTCCTCCAGGTGCATCTGGACTTGTATAGAAGTGATCCGTGTGTGTGTGTGTGTGTGAATGTTGGGGGTGCACACCTGATTGACAGCCTTGAACCACAATGTTCCGTGCAACGAGTGACTAACTCTCCCATCATGCCCACTCCATCTCTCTCTCTCTCCTCCTTTTGTTCTAGAGTTCTCCCACTTTGCCTCTGAGTCATAATCTGTCCTTATTTTCTGCTTGTTACCGAGGCTTATTTGCCTTCCTGTGGGGAGGAGGTTTATTCTGTTGTGAACTTTTCATTTTGGTATAAATTAAAAGTATGATCTCCCTGTGTTTGTTGTTGCAATTGCTGGAACTAATCAGTAAGCAAGCAATAATAATTATTTAGCAATGGGCCCAAACAAATGCAATAATCATGTATTGTACTAGGAAAATTCTATATTGCTAACTCGTGTGCTTAACATTTTTTTTTTCAAAATGTCCAAATTTAAAAGGTTGTGTTTTTAAGATTTGCTGGAGTTTTTTTAGTTTGTAGAAAACACTACTTTAAAAAACATTACTTTTTATGCAGGATCGTGAGTGATCGGCGTTAACAATGAATACACAGAGACTGATATACTGTGCTAGAATAATTGTGCCTTTTATTCCCCGCAAACAGCAATCGACACACTTCAACGTTAAGCAGAATAATATGATCATCATCGGCGCTTACCTTGACACTAGACCGGAGAGCCGACGGTCCGGGTAGAACCAGCTGCAAAACGGCTGGGCAATCGTACGTATTCCACAGCTGACTCTACCCGTACCGTGTGCCGCTCCGTCTTTTATTCGTTAACAAAAAGTTGTGAGCGTGAGAAACCGGGCTGGCCAAGCCCTCTCCCAGGCACACTCGAAAACATGTTTGCGAAGCAGGGAGGACTGCAAGGCATTCACTCCCAGGCTGATTCCGCCCTTTATTTACAAATTGTTGGGCACCTGGATTCGTACAACAGTTCAGGACAACAACATATCCTTATATAAGAGGTTACATGAGGACATATCAAACCATGGTTATTTTCCCTTCAACCATATATCAAATGAATTGCTTTGTAATCACTGATGCTGGTAATGAGTTAATAAGTAACGCGTTACTCCAAAATATGCCCATTCTCCATTGATGGCAAGAATGTCAACATTTAAAGAAACCGCACATACTTCTCAGCTACGTGTCTCCCTCATAGTAACATAGTAAAGTTAGTCAATAAAAAGATGGACATTATGGAACATGTAAGAAAGTGAAACTCTGTTATTTACATGTTGGACATACCGTATATAAAGTCACTACTTATTAGGAACGATTAAGCTTTGGTGCACATTCTCTGTTTTTGACACAGAGTTCAATAAAGTAATGATTTGGTACACAGTATGTTGATATTGACTTTTAATGTTGAGTGTTTGCGAATAGTTTGCCACTTTTATTTCAGCCACAACAAATGCATTTTATTTTTTATGTTTGATTAAAGCCAATCAAGCTACCCCAAATTGAGCGTGTATAAATGGTGTTCAGTGGCATCCTCACTTGGTGAAAAGAACATTCCGGGACACTTGTCAACCTGAATTGTATTTGAAATTTCAAATTAATATGAACATTAAACTGACAATGATGATTATAATTTTCTTGGGGGAACTTACTTACTTACTTAGTGTACTTATTTTGTTCTTAGCCTCCACTTACTGGCTCTTTAGTCATATTGTAAAGCAGCCAGGAGAGTACCTGACACTTTTATGGTAATGCAAAAACAAACACAAAAAAAAAACATAATTGTGAAGCTAACCCTTCAAACTGAAGTCTCACAAGATTTGCAGATGTCTCGCGATGAGGTTTCTCGTGACTTCATGCATGGATTCAGTCTCACCTCCTGGTTTGAAGTTGCTGGGGCGTTCTACAGTATTTTAAAACCTGATCGGATTCTTAGCACTTGTGGGGGAGTGAGAGGATTGTCACTTTGCAGCATGGATAATTCCTGCTGCCTGCTTGCTTGTCCAGCTTTCCGCTTTAGTGTGTCAGAGTCCAATGTAACTTTTGCAAAGTTCTGATGTAATCTGCTCAGTAAAGTTAAAAAGAACAACCCTGAGTGGCTTCGTGATTGGTCATTCCAATGCAGTCTGAGTGTGCTTTGGGCTTTTTGTGTCACTTGGTGGAGCGAGGCCGTGACTTTTAATGTTGTTCTTTTCAGTCTGTTTAACTACAACTGAATGGGTCAGTGTAATGGCTCTAATCTAATCCAAGCGCAGAAGCCAGGCCAAACTCAAACTACTACACACCAATGTAGCACATTAAAGGGATTGTTAACCTAGGAGCAATATATTTCAATTTAACCCTGGAGAACCCACGAGGTCAAATTTAGCCCCTGTAAATTCTGCTACTCAAATAACAAATACCTTTTTTTTTTTACAAATTTAACTTGTAAAGTCCAGAGTGCCACTTCTGACCCCTGCCTGGGGCCCTCTAGTGGAGGAATATTGCACTTACATGAGCCAGAGTGGTGGTGACAAGATGGCCGGCAACATGCTGTTTTGTTGAGCTGGAAATCAATCCAAACAAAACCATCTTCTCAGCAAACCATCAGGTGGTAAAATTGTGTTTTTTTTGTTAATCTATGTTTTATATATATATATTTTTTTGATAAATTAGAAACTCTGAGCTAGTTCAAAAAACAAGGGTTAAAATTGAAAAAACATATATTTTGGTGTTCAGTGACTTTATAGCAGTCATTTAATGCATAATTCATAATTTTCCAAAGAAGAAAAGGGTTATTGGGTTCTCCAGGGTTAAATCACTGAAAGACGAACACTGTATACCACTTTCAAGTCTTGCTTGTTGTCACACTGTTTGCAGGAAGTAAACAATATGATTCCACAGATAGACCTCTAACAGGATATCATTAAGAAGTTATGTTTATGCAGAAAAGTATTTAACTTTATTTCAAAAAAATGTGTTGGACTCTTAACAACAACAACAAAAAAGTGGTGTTCTTTCCAAACATACCTGTTCAAACAAATAGGTGAATTCTGTTGGGATCAGCCCAGAAAATGTGGAGAAGCATGAGTTTCACTTGCCCCTGCTGTGCCAACTTTGGATGAAAGCTCAGAATAGCAAGTGGAAGCGGCCCAAAAGAGAGAGCGAGCTGCACAAATCCTCCTTTTCCTCACAAATAGTTAGTAGATTATTGGCGCTGTCCAAAAACAACACTTTACATAATCCCAAAGATACTACAGCAGAAGAAAGTTTACATCAGTGCACTGTTAGTAACCTTTTAAACCTTTAGCAACCATAACAAGCAATATTGTTTTTGCACACTTTTGCCTATAGTTTGTTGTCAGCAGTGCATAAATGCAATGTTTTGGGTAACATTATGGTACTGCGTACAAAAGTAGCCACAAAGTCCATTCAACAGTACTAACCAGAGAAGAAAGGTTACTGGACTCATTTGAAATGTTAAAAGACTTTTGTCATTGTACAACATGACTTTGAGACACAAGTACCTAATGAACTTTTGACCTTCCCAATAAAACCCACAGCACTACCATAATTCTGTTCAATGTTACCTTTAAGCTTTCACTAAGTGGGATTTAGAATATAATTCCCTTATACAGGCTGTTTACACAAGATCCCTGCCATAGCAGCCACTTTCTTGCAGCAGCCCCCCCCCCCCCTCCTGCCCCAAATCACATTTAATAGGGCTAACTTTGAGTCCACGCCAGCATATGCATACACTTGCTATGACCTTGGTTGAATTTAATGGGGGTTAAAGAAGTTTCCACATTGGCAGTGTGCACATTAATAGTTTGTCTGGTGGATTTGGTAAATTGGAAGAGACGGAAGTGGGGTCAAAGTATCCAATTAATTGGATGCAAACCCTCCTTGCACACATGGTTATACACATGCTTACACACCAACCCTTGCTTGTATAACCCTTCTGACACCAACTTCTGTTTGTTTTTTTAAGACTGCGTTTAGAAAGAAAAAAAAATTATATATATATATATATATATATATATATATATATATATATATAGTACATGTTTTTTGTGTATCTTTATATACTGTTTGTCTGTATATTGATTAACTATGCACCAGGCAGGGAAAATAATCTTCAAGTGGGAGGTGGAGGAGAGGTGAATGAACCCTAGTGGAATGAGGGGGTGGAAACAGTGTGAACTAACCAAAAGTATACTGAATCGAGTACTGTATTTGCAGTTTGAGAAGTGCAAAATGGTTAAAAAAAATAAAAAAATAAAAAATGTACCATGTTATGAAGAATATCTTTAAATCACATTTCCAACACTCATATCTTGTATGCATTACCACATTTTTATGTAATGCGAATGCATTGTTTCGTTCCAAATGTTACTGGATTTTGTCGGATTAGCATCATTCACAGTCTAATAAACATTTTCCCGCAATGGCACCCCCAGCGTACATAATGTTATTTTTCTCATAAGTGTCTCATCCAGACTGTAATATATGCAATAATGGCATCGGATGTAGCATCATAGCTCGAGCCAAACAAAAAGTCGCGTAATCCACTGTAATTGGTTGGCTTTTTGCTGTGAGTCAAGCGCTCCGTCTGCCTGTCTCTCTCTGCTTTTGATAATCCAATATACATTTCTTTAATCTTTACCCTCTGCATTGAGCAAATTAATTAAATATTGACAGCTAATCCAGCGAAACCACAGAAAAACAGAATGTCACAGCTAAACTGATTACTTTCAAGGAAGGGGTGAGAGACGCAGAGAGGGAGAAATGCCATCCATCTCGTGCACTATAAATGATTAAATGGCACAGACAGCGACAGAATCCTGCAACTTGCTAAACAAGTGTGCGGAATGAATGTTGTCTTTGCCAAAGCTCTCCGTGATTCA
Organism: Vanacampus margaritifer; assembly: GCF_051991255.1. Lineage (NCBI taxonomy): Eukaryota > Metazoa > Chordata > Actinopteri > Syngnathiformes > Syngnathidae > Vanacampus > Vanacampus margaritifer. Next base: position 6,720,950 of record NC_135434.1, on the reverse strand, counting down.
CCATCAGTCTGTGGCTTCTTCTTGTCTGTCAAACTCACCCAACGTACGATAATTGTTTTCATCCTGGACAGAGTTTCCCTTCAAGCCGATGCCATACGTCACCTGAGGGTAATGTAACCTAAGAAAGACAGACAAAAAGTAACATAACATTATTGACCATTGTGAGCTAATCTGTGAAAGGTGCATTTCGTCCTACTTGGATTACTGTTGTGTCTCTCGTGAAATAAATAAATTCAATTTGATTTTAATCAGATGCTAGCTGGGCTCTCGTGACCTTCCACATTTTGTTTACTAAGACATTGGCCCAAATCTGAACTGTATGAAAATATATACTCCAGTCCTAAAGACTTTCATTTCACTCCCAGTCAATTGGAGGATTGATTTTAAAATTCTGCTCTTGCAAGGGTTTAAAGCAAACACGGTGAAGCGCCATTCTGGTGTTATGCTGCATGACAAATAGAATAACTTGCCATTGGTCAAGTCAGCCTCAAGTACAAATGCTTTTTAAATCCAGGTTTTAAAACTAGGCTTTTTTTTTTTTTACATATTCCTTTGATAAAGCGTTTGTAAAATCAATTTCACATCTACAGTCTTTTAGCAATTTTAGAAAGCTACCTTTTATTGATTTTGTTTACTTTTAAATGTCTTTTGGTCTCAAATGTGCTTAAATGCTGTCAATATACATTATTTTAGTAATTTTAATACTCTACTTTTGTTCTCTTTGCTCTGCGAATGTCTTCAGTTGTTCATTGTTAATGTTTTTAGACATTGTGTTTTTGTTTATGTTAAGCATATTGCGTTTATGAAATGTGCTATATAAATAAAGCTGCCTCGCCTATGGTCTTTGTGAGGTTGCGCTGTCTCGGTGAAATACATTTTCATGGCTGTTATTTCTATTCTCCCAGGCCTGCGCGTTGTATCCGCCTGTGTGTCAGCCAGTGAATGCCTGAGAATTTGTATGATTGTGTACAAGCATGCGTGGGATTGTTGTATCAACGTTTCTGTTTGGGAATCAACAGGCACAGTGACAGAGGAGCTGATTTTATTAGAGATGAGATTAGGGTCGGGTTGCGGTATACTGGCGATGGGCCTGTTATTCCGATGATGGTTGCTTACTGAACAGCTGGCCTACTTATGTCATCTCACCACAACTCACTTATTTACTTGCGCTTATTACCTTTCACCTAAGTCCAAAGTCTAGGCCAGAGCTGATTTAGACCTAGATAAGCCCAACACATTCTCATACATACATCATAGTATATCACCTTTCTCTTTTGAACGTTAACACGCTTATTACTTACGCCAAGGACGTTCTTGTTTTAAAAGTTTGCTTGCATCTCACATTTCTATAACTATTTTAAGCAATTTTGTCAAGGGACAACTGAATAAATACCGCAAATTATATTAGTCAAAGATTGTCATTTTTTTTAATTATTATTATTTCTTGCAACAAAAGTGAGTCCACCCCTAAGTGAAAATGTCCAAACTGGGCCCAATAGCCATTTTCCATCCCTGATGTCATATGACCCGTTAGTGTTGCAAGGTCTCCATTGAGAACGGGGAGCAGGTCTGTTGAATTTGCTTTTATCGCTCTCACATTCTCTCTTACAGGTCACTGGAAGTTCATCGTGGCATTCATGCCAAATAACTCACAGAGAATGAATCACAGCAGTAAACATATTATTATGAAATAATTACTCTCCAACAGTGTTTACATTATTTGTTACAGGATGATTTTAACATGTATTGAATCTCAGTAGATAGTGCAAGTGGTCATAATGAGGTGGCTAATTAGTGTCTAATGGATGTCATTGTGGGTAAAAATGGAGGTCTGCAGAGTTGCCTTCAATCAAGAGTAAGGATTTGTGGATGTGGAGGTGTTAGGGGGTGCAGGTCCTCTGGCATCATGCGGCTGAGCCAAATTCCATTCGTCGTCCTCCCCCCTCCTTCTCCTCCTCGGTGTGAGCAGTGAGTTTAGCCTCGGGCACATGTTCCGATATGGGTTCTCATGATTGGTTTGCTGCCAACAGTTGCAAAGGTCAAGCTGCTCGGTGCTCTTTGTTGTTGTTACCTGAGAGTCGTTCCAGATCCATGTTTCATGATCGCAGTTCCATATGGGATAGATGGTAGGAGCTGTATCCAAACAATGGTGGTTTATTTCCATTTTAAGCTTCTTTGGTTGTTTATTAGACTTATATTGACTCACACAATATTCTACTCGAGTCTCTTCAAAGATTAAAATTTTCACACCTGAAATAATATTTACAGAATGTATTTTTAGCAACGGCATAATTAGTTTGCTGTGTGGGGGGGAAAATAAGCAAAACATTGCTTTGCAATTTAAAAAAAAAAAAAAATGCAGGACTAATTATTCTAAATGGAAGCCCAAATCATTTGCACATAAGTACTTCTGTATTCAGTATTCAACTCAATTCTTCAGCTCTTCTGTATGATGTTATAGCCGACATCATATACTGTATGTTGTCAAATAACCACAACATTCTAGGTATTCACATGACTTAATTATACAAAAAATGTGTGCAAAAACAATAAAACACAGCTGTTTGCTAAACAATGTAGAAAGTTTTATTGTTTCAGTTGGCCGCAATCAAAGCTGCAAACAGAAGTCAATCTTTTCATGAGGTTTTTATTTAAAATGTTCATTAAAAAAAAGCAAACTGGGCAGGCCTGAAGGTGGTTTTCCTCCAACCTTGCTGAAGGTGGCTGTAAGTTAGAAAAGCTGTTTTAGAGTGCATAGTGTGTGCACGTTCCGGGGAATTATACACCACTGAACCCCTGCAGATGCTGGGTTTCACTCTCTGTGAACAAGTTCTCCGAAAACTGATATGTGTCAACAGCGTAGACATTTCCCCGACAGTATTTTTCATTTGTAGGATTTCCTTGTTTCCTCCAACTTCCTTCCTGAAAAATGTGTAAGTGAACACTACACTGCTGAATTGAAGAATGTCGGCAAGTCAGAAATATCCCACTTGGTGCTTACGAGGGCCGACCTCTATATGTTCCAGGAAAATGTGAACCAAAAATTGCGAGAAAGGCAATCGTGATAAGCAAATACTTGCATTATATCATTTGGCTGTCAGCAGTCCTGAGCACAAACCTCATCTTTTTGGCAGACCTGAATCAAAATGAAACAACAGTCGTTTCTCAATATGAAGAAGGCAGAATACGTTGTTGTGAACTCACCAAGTATGGTCTTTTTAAGAACGTACTCGAGATTCTCTTTGTAAATTGGTACGGTTGTGTACGTGTTAAACATGACATAAACATGCACAAAATGCATCTTGGGATATTTTGGTAGCCAAGCATTCACAAGCGACGTATCCTTGGTTTAGACTAGCTGACAAGAACCACATCTGGGTACTCTATGCTTTCTTGCTTTATGCCTACTTTCAACAACTTGGGCTGCGACTGATGGCGTTCCACAAAATGACAAGGACGGACAAGAACGCATATTGAGAAACAGCTACTGTACTGATTTTCACAACCAGCATTATGTTCTTCTTTCTCCCACCAACTAATTGAGAACGAATCAACACTTCCTCTGCTTGTAGCAACCAATTAGTGCACTCCCATTTTTGCCTCGAAGGCACGATTAATCAACAATTAGTTGATGGAATTCATGAGAATCAATTCGCTGTTTATGGCCAAGCCAATTCTTAACAGCAGATTCAATATGTAACCTGAATTGTTAAATGCTGACATCTTACATAATCAATGAATACTAATAAGGCTTCTTAAATTCTATAATGGGCATTGTTGGAGTGCATGGATTTTCAACAAGCTTGTGACTAGGAAATACATTTGTACTGTAGTTCTAATGCACCTCTGCTCACCAAATTCCTATTTCTAGTTCTCTAGAATGTGTCATATGTTTTAGCAACGTAATGACACACAAACCTGCAGTAAGGTGAATAGAATAACCTTGGCAACCGAAAGGAACTTGCAAGATGGAAAGAAAGAAAAGCATATCATTTAACTAATTTTAAACTAAGTTTGACTTTCACTGTGCATGATAGAAAAAAATTGCAGGTACCGTTAAAGCTTTTAGGAGCTTGAAAGAGAAACTTAATAACAAGCAACTCATCTTCATCCCAGAATATTTTGTCTGCTCAGCTAAAATGAAGTTTTCTTAAAATCCCTGTTTTCCTTCTCTCCATCCAATTCGCTACCCTACTACACTTTTGCCTGCACCTCCACTCCTCCCCTCTTTCCATTCCATCCTATTATTGCCTTTCCGCCCTCCCCATTTTCCATATTGGCCCTTTTTTTTGGGTCTCACAGCCCAGACGCTTTTCTTCATAGAGCCCGGAAAGGCGCTTCAGCAGTGAATAATTCTGAACATGATAAATCCTACCTTAAATCCAGCCATGAGACTCCAACAGGGTTCCACATGTAATTCTAAGCCCTATTATAGGGCCACTAATACCGGTTGAGGATGGCGAATCACGGCACAGCCTGCAGCCATGTAAGAATTAGAAATAAATATGCATCGGTACCAGATAAATATAGCAAGCAGCAAATCTGCCGTGAGACCGAATGTGCGAGGGAGAGTGAGTGTGAGGAAAGCCACAATTTGCAAGCCATGTGAAGAATTTGCTTCAGCTCTCTGGGTAATTGATGGATTAAATTCAGTGGTTTGGGGTTTGGAGTTAATGTGCAACCATCATTTGGGGAAGAAAGAAAGGACAATACTGTTTTTGTTTTTGTTTGGAATGCTATTATTTATGTCTTTATTGAATGCTGACTTTACCTTAGAAATAAATTATGATCTACAATAAATTGGTGTTAAAATCTGTTTATGGTTCTTCGTAATTATTATTGATGGTCCTTTTGAAGGGCCTCCGTTTTTAGCAATAGGTGTTCACAGTGTAGTCATTGATACATACTATGTCATTCATGTCAACATGGTGTACACCAGTGGAAATTATTTTTCAAAATTCTAGCCTCATAGTATTTTTTTATAGGATAAATGTTCCATACCTTCAGCATCTATGTAATTTAAGACAACACAATTTTAAATCTCGCCATTCCTGCAGCAACCCAATCCAAAAAAATGCAATGCTGATGAATAACATTATTTAAAAGATGTTAAAGTTGAGTAATTTGAGTTTCATAAAATTCTATGAACAAAATAAAAAATATTTTTTGGGTGGAACACAAGAAAACACAACTTTCCAAATGTTTTAAAAAAAATGTTAAGAATGCTCCTCAGTGCTGTTGCCAGTTATTTTGGCATATAAGTCTTACAGAGAACATATTTTAGTAAAGGATCAGTTGGGAGCTTTTTACTAGGGATTTAACGATATCCCAACATGATTTGATGAATAATTATGACAATATGGGGCTCCAGGTGGCGGAGTGGTACCGTCACTTGCCTACAATGCAGGTTGGCGTGGGTTTGCTTCCCCACCTGGGAGACCATGTTTGTATGTGTTGGCGTTTGTGTGAGTACATATAACGGTAATTATGGTAATTATCCAAATCTTGTGGAAGGTTGGCGATATAAAAAAAAGAGCACATGACAAAAAAAAAAAAAAAAACATAGCCTATTGATATGCATAAACGACCTGCAATCATTGACGTGCATAAATGACCTGCAATCACTTATAACACTTCATATTAAGACACTGACTTGCTGATGCATGCACACACTTTGAATCAAGTTAGTCTGTGGAGGATCTCAAACGTGTTACGTTCCCCTTTATCTGGCCATTAGCGTGGGTCTTAAATGTAGGTGGCCAAAACATACTTAGTTAAAATTAAACTGAACTAATAAACTAACCACCAGAGGCTGTTGGAACTGCACAAATGAAATACAACCGCACATGCTTTTAATATCACGACATGACGACGACGGTATTGTGGCAACACAACGATTTTGCCGCTATCGTTGCATCCCTACTTTTTATCTTTTTCTAGACTCACAGGTTCTCTCTATAGTATAGTGCTTTCTTCTAACATTACCTTCTCAGCAACTCAACAAAACAAATAAAGTTGACGGTGGCATACAGCAGGGACAGATCATTCTTGTTCCTATTGAAAACAGGCACGTGTCGAGAACAAATTTGGCACATTTGCAAAAAGAGCGTAAGAGTCAAGGCGCCTTCATTGGAAGCTTTTCACCGACTTCGGTAAAAGTGGAAAATCTGCTCCTGTGTAGCACACCCTGTGGACCTTGTGCATGAAGAAAACGGTGGTTCATAACCCCCCACACAGTGTTCCGACTACCACAGCGGTTAAATTTTCATTAAAGACCTTGCCTTCCTAGATAGTTGCCCCTCTGCGTTTTGGAGGGTATCTGTTGCATTGGCATGTTTATTCTATCAATTTGTTCAGTGGCACTATGACTTGATAGCTGGAGAGTCCCTGATTTGTTAACTTATTAATTGCCTGTATCGTTCTAACTGAGCGACGTGCTGAGATTCTCTCTTGATGTCGGCGCTGGTGTGGGGGGGCTTCTCCTTCGCTTTCCCTCCCTCAGCTCATCAGTGGATTCTGTTCTTCAGGCTTCTCCGTGGAACACTTAGCCCTGAGGAGAAACCATGGGTGGGGGTCTGGAACTTTTGATGAACCTCTTTTATCTGACTGTTTAATCTGGAGTCTCCCCGTTCTTTCTTTCTCCTCTGCTCGCCGTCTCCTTCTCTGAACCTCCGCTGTCTCTTTCCTTCTGCCCTCTGCTCCTCACTCAAGACACTGCTTGTTGACTTAATTGGATTGTACTGAACTCTGCTTCCCAGTTGTGATGCTTATGATCATCCCCGAGACTCTTTGACTCGCATTTCCTGTGAAGTTCATCTTTGTAGCGTAGTTGGAGCACCCTTTTTCTGGCGCAGCGGAGCGCATTTTCTTTGGGGTTTTCCAGGTATTCCGTGCAGATGAGTTGAACAATTATCTGTAAAGTTTTTGACAAATCCAAAGTGGGTTAGGTGGAAAAGGCAGACCAGACCTTGTAATCAGAGACAAATAGGCTGCCTACCCACACAGGGCTCACATCCTCAGGCTTGCCCCCCAGTGCCTCGCCGCATACCCTTTCTCCGTCTCACCCTCACCTCACCCCGCTCTCCTATCCCCAAAACTCCCTGAGCTCGATCGAGGGAGATGATTAAGACATCAAAAGCCGTGCCTCGCTGTAGATCAAAACTCAGGGCTGACGGGCGAGAGCCTGATCCCGCGCAGACTTCCGCTGCATCCCGCAGCCGGAGATTTGCCATTCCCAGCAGCTCTCCTGCTCCGCTCCATTAGTATCTCCATGCCAATCGGAGCCTCCCCGGGGTTTGACATGTAGCCAAGGATGAGTCAGGACTATGCAATCAACCCCATCCATGGAGAGGCAGGTGCTTTAGTGTTGAGACACTGGTGTGTGTATGTGTGTGTTTATCATAGCTCAAGGCCCTTATTCACCCCCACTGTTTTATCATCCCCAACACTGAACAGCAGCGGCCCATCACACTGTCTCTATCTCCTTTCCCTCTCTTTTCTCTTTCTCCTTCACTCGCTCCCTCCAGGGGCTTTGCTTCATGTGATTCCACGCTCCAGCTTTAGCTCAACTTTGCCACTTGGCAGTCTTGGAAGATTCTTTTTTTCTGCTTGTCTTTCCTTTTGCTCCTGCTGTTAAAGTGGTGATAAAGAGAAAAGAAAATGCATACAGGATCACGAGCAGAGAGTTTTCCTGCTTATAAAGCAAAGTGCTTCATGTTGCATCGAAGTATCGTGGGTGGGGGTTCCAGCCTGTCAGAATGGATGACGATTGATTTCTGAATATAAAAAAAAAGAAAAAGAAAAGTGGTTCCCATGCAGGAATGGAAATAATAATATGCTAAAATTAGCCTCTCTTGCCCAAGGGGTTAGTGATAATCTAAATATGAAAAGGGTTACAAAATTATAATGTGTTTGTTTTAGGAACATGGAGATAAAATGGTGCACAAACACTGTTATTATTCCCCTGTAACCTGCTATTCTCAGAATTGTTTCCACATTTACAGCAATTTAGTGCTGATGTCATGCTTTGCATAGACCGCAGCATTAATGATTACTCGAAAGACATTATAAGTAGTATTTATATTTCAGAAAGGGAAGAGAAGAAGATGAACCGGCCAAAGATAAGTTTGATACACAAGCAGGCATTTTACTAATTAAGTCATAATTAATATCCACTTACTTAGCAGGTTTGTGTGTTTATTTTCCTGTTTTTTTTTTTTCACCAATCATGGTGTTACAGTGATCCTAGTGGCCGGTTTGTCCATGGTTTTTTAGCCAGCCAACCAGTGAGTCTGGGCCTGGGGCTAAGCTCATTAAGGCAGGAGAGTCCCCTACTATCAGTGCCTCCCGCTATGCACCTTGGAGCCAGCCACCCCCCCCCCCCCCCCTTCCTTGTCAGCTTCCTGCCTTTAATTGAGTTCTCACTTGTCTTTATTTTACTGTCAGCGTTATAGCCTTCTCATTGTTATCCCTTTCTGCTCTCCTTTCTTGAGTCCATCTCCTCTCTTTACTTCACTACGGCCACCACCAACACTTTTTTTTCCTCCATATTTTGGAGCGTAAGCACTTTCTCCATATTAAGATGTGAAATTCATTTTGACACTCGGCTGGAAATAGAGTGCAGCCGGCACTCCCTATCTGGCCCTCTCTTCCTCTTCCTCGTCTTCTCTGTCTTTAAGGATCCACACTCACACCTCATTTTTTTTTAAATCACCTTGACAATATCATGTGAGGATAAGGATAAATGAAATTTTCAATATCCTCTGTTTAGAGCTCTAGATTCTATTAAAAATGCAAAGGAACTAACAGATGATAAAGAGAGATTATACTACATCAAATGAAAGCTGTGCCATCAAAATAAACAAAAAAAATGACACTCAGTAGTGTATTTATATGGAATAGAAACAAATGTATTGTCATTGTTTGACATAAGTACAGAACAATAAAATTCATGAAACAGTTACAACCTATCCGAGAGACATAAAAAAAAACAATGACCAATAGAGGGAGACAGAGCAGAAAGACTGACGGGTCACCAACCAGTGCCCTAAATTCTCAGATGAAAAAAAAAACCATAAAGAAGGTGTGTGGGTGAGAGGGGTTGGAAACGGCCCCAGACTATGCTTCTGTACAGTTCATTGCGCTGCACTTTGACAATAAAGTTGAAACAAATTTCTGCAGTAGACTTTATGTCACGTGCAGTCTGATGTTTCGGCAAATCAAAATGTTGCAGATAAAAATGTAACCAACATACTTGCAAGTCAAATAGACTAAAGATTATATGACCACGCCGCATTTTCAGCTGTCACAATTCTGAGCCAGAAACCGCTGCTCTTTGGGTATCAGGGGAAGCAAAGACATGAGGATGATTACACTGACTGCTACATCTGGCCACCAGCCCAAAGCGAATTCACATAGTTGAATAATTGTGTGACTGCATGGCTGGATTGCCCAGACTGCCATATTCTCCCCGGGATGATGTGATGTGACTGGATAAAGAGCAGCCTGTGTTAATATGCGTAAATGCACTTTAGCCAAGCGCTGGCTTTTCTTACTTGATTTTTCATCTTGACTAAATGTTTGTTTTCCCCTCAGGGACCTCGCCGTCAAGGGATTGTGACTACGAGCGTGTTGCAGAGGTGGATGTGGACCTGTAGGGGTGTCTTAGCCTTAAATCACCTCTTCAAGCACTCAAGTATGCACTGAAAGCACAATCATGCATATACACTACAGGCGTGCACGATATAAATGCAACCGTGCGCTGACATCAGACATATACATACCACAACCTATGCCGTGTGCTCTTATTGACCTCGATTAATATACAATAGGGGGTACTTTTTTTGACAGGCACCATCTGCACTCGGCGTAAAAGCATGTGCATATTAATTATTGGGCTGCGGCAAGTCTAATTTAGCATGTTTCTGAATTTGATAGAGCGCACTACACCTTGTTAGATGTCCTGGTGTATTTTGTTGCATTGCCCGGCGCATCTGGCAATTTGGCGACCAAAAGTAGATTCGATTTTACACTAGTTAAAAAGAGGTCTAAGTTGTGGCGCAGTTGGTGTAACAAGATTTTGGTAGATTTGATCTAGGCGCAGATCCTGAGCTCCGCAGACATTTGTGGTTTGATATCATTATATATAATATTTTATTCATCAATATGGCAACCGTGTCGGCCAATCACTCTGAAACATTATAGAAATCAATTAATTGAGTGAATAGTTATTATTATCATCCTGAAAATATTTTTATTAACATCTTCCTGACCACGCGACACAGCTATGGGGGTGAAAGGCAGTGTCCAATTGCTCGTCCACAGCGGGCAACTTTTTTATTATCTGTAAGTGGAGATCTAACCACCAACTATATGCTTGCTATATATGGATCAGCATTGCAGTAATAATAAACACATTTAATGTACCCAATTGACTTAATATCTATACATTGATTAATAGAACAATACTGTTAACACAGCTGACTTTCACAATCCTGAACATGTGCCAAGTTCCCGTTATGTCCTGCAAGCTAACAGGGAGATGGCCGTGGACTGTTTACATTTGCCGCTAATTCTTTTAGAATGTGGAACAATTGATGGAGCAAGAAAAGGAGAGGAAGGAGTGGAGGGTGAAGATAGGAAATGAATTACCTGGATGGTCCTAGAAGTGTAAAACAGATAATTGCAGCTGACAGTCCAGTCTGCCACACACCTAATTTGAATCTGAGCACACTTTCCCTTCCACCACAGGCCACTCCACTTACACTCAGCACTATCTCTCTGCAGACGCGCCATTTCCGACTTTCTCTCCCACTCTTTCTTAGCCGTCTCCCAAGTGGTAGAATTATTTCATCAGCCAGATATGAGCAGTCATGTCTCGTCTAGTTGGTGCACTCGATGTCCTTATTTTCCCTATAGTTTAATTTCCCCCTACGCAATATTGGGTAGAGTGATCGTGTACCTGTCGGTGATAGGGCATCATCTCTGGCTCTCTTTAACTCTCTATGACAGGTGGGATATAATATCAGGGAGAGAAAATAATCCCTTTCTACTTTAAAAATGTCAAATTTCAACCGTTTGCTTGACGACTGCAGAGGAGCAGGGGAGAAAGGCCTCTTAGGTAAATCTGCTTGCATCGGTTAATGAAAGCTGATTGCTCTTTCAAAGTGAATATCTTAAAATAAATAGGTGTTGTGGTAATCCTATTGACTGTAAGTAAAAGCATAGAACTTGCTAAAAGTCAATGCAATAAAATATTATTTGCATGGTATACATTCATTCTTCTCTGCCGGTGGAGTTGATCTCAACTGTCCCCTAAACTACCCTCCTCTGAGTTTATAAGATAGCTAACTAAATTATGTCAGTGCAGTAAAATAGTTTAGCTGAAAAGGGTTTTGTCAGGCCCTTTAAAGTTCATACCTAAACGCATCCAACAGAACATCAAGAGAACTTCCCTTCAAGCTATGAATGTAGCACCAAATTGTGTCGTGTGTTCTTGTTGTTTAGTAAATGAGTCCAGGCACTTGTTGAGGTTCAAACCAATCCGTTTTCACTTTTCTTGTCCTCACTGTTAAGGTTGGGAATGCCCAGTGGCCCCTCAGCCTACTGTACCATGGATGATATCAGTCCCTCTGGTCCCCCATCCCCGCAACCACTTGACATTTCTTTCGACATTTCCCACAGTGCTCTCACATTAAAGGGCGTGACATTTCATTTGCACACAATCTTGATTAAAGTACCCCCCTCCCCCTCCCCATAGTCTCAAAAAGGGGGGTGTAAGTCTCTTTTGTGTCCTCTATTTTGGGAAATTGAGAAAAGAGAACATCAGTGAAAAATTGTTTTTTGAAACCAGTCTTGCCCTTCTGTAAAGAGGTACATTAAAGGGATACATGACTCATTGAGTCATTTTCAGCAGTAAAAAGGTAATATTTTGTCCAGAATTAATTTGATAACTTCACTTGAGGAAGTAAGTAACGACCAATCATGGCTCAGTTTGGTGACCAAACCCAGAAAACAGGTGAGCCGTGATTCGCCGTTACCCATTTCCTCAGCACAGGTGATGTCATCTTTAGTCGACAGCAAGTGGAAAAAAATAGTTTTAAAGGTATTAATTGTACATCAAAAATAATGAAGTTATCAAATTAATTCTGGACAAAATATTAACTTTTTACTGCTTAAAATGGCTCGATGGGTCAAGTATCCCTTTAAATTGACAAACATTTAAAGTTTTCTATCATGGAATGTTTGTAAATAAAATTGGAAGCTTACTGGAACCCTACCAAAGTCAAAAAATGCTAATGTACTGTAGGTTAGCAACAAAGTGCATTCACACTTCATTTAAGCCTATACTTTTGTACCTTTTTTTATTATATGGGACAGTCGTTCCAATAATGTTCTTTACAATAGCCCCACTAGTCTAAACACAATATTCTGATTAATGTTGCTTTTATCAAATATGACTTAAGCAGCAAAATCCACCAGTTTTTATCCAACTCAGGGGGCGGCCATTTTCTCACTTGCGTTCGACTGAAAATTACATCAGAATTGGTCAGCTCAGGGCTCAGGTAACGACCAATCACAACTTAGCTTGCAAATGTCACACAGCCGACTCAGAAAAAGTTGAGCCGTGATTGGTTGTTACCAGAGCCCTGAGAAACCATGATGTCATTTTCAGCCGACAACAAGTGGCAAAATGGCCGCTGTGATGGATAAGAACTGGTGGATTTTGCTGCTTTATTCATATTCCACAAACACAATAATCAGAATGCTGAAGATATTATTATGAAGTAATGTTTGGATTGATTTTCCCTGCATCATTTTTTTGGAGCTATTAAGGAAAATGTCCAAAACTGCTTGATTCCGAAAGACAAAAAACAACTTTTTCCACAAAAATGTGTGTAAATTGAACTGAAGCAGGTTTTTAGGACATCTTTGAACTTCCCACTGTGGCCATAACACAAATACAAGCTGATTTGAATCAAGCTAAATTCAGTCAGAGTCCATCAATGGCAGGTCACATCTATATCCGTGTCAGCACACCTGCACTGTGCCGCTGATTGCTGGGCCCACTGCTTAGCCCCAGCTGGACCACCATGATCTGACTCCAGGCCAGGTCTCACCTGCCACATCCTATCGGCCCGTCCACTTGTCCATTGGCTCGGGGCCTGTCACTGATGGGCAGCTTGCCATCCAGTCTAAACAGTAGGCTTCCAAAAACATTCAGTCGCGTTTGTGCTCTTCTCCCTCAAACAGATTCTGACAAGGCATTGCGATTTTTGTTAACTAGGGAGATTTTTGTGTCTGTTTAGTAAGATAAACTCTAACCCTTTAATGGGAAGTATAATCGGAGTCATGGCACATGGATCCCACTCAAATAATTAAGTATATATAAGTGTAAAATGTAATTCAAATTATTTAAATGTCAAATCTTATATTACAAATATAAAGAAATACAATTCATGTCACTTCTGAAAAAAGGTACTTCAGCCAGAATTTAAAACGTTAAACTCTCCTTATTTTCTCTCTCATAGAGTGAGACTACGCCGATGTGTTCATTTTCATGTCACGACCTCTGTAAATCCATTATATAGAATATAATAGATATAGAATTAGTGCAAAAGGAAATGTATAGCTGTGAAATGGTCATTTACGTTTATCCCCAAGCAGCCAATAGGAGTACATAAAAATGTAACATAGTAACCTAATTAAAAGCATTTGACATCATATTCAATGACCGCCTGCTTGTGAAATTAGAAGCAGTGCATAGGTTAATCATAGCCTGTGAGAAGCTTCATGTAATAGAACCCTTATATGATAATTGATTCACTTTGACTCAAACTTATCTTTGTCTTGGTGTCTGACTTGCCCTTATCCAAAGTATCACACAAGGCAAAAGAAAGAGAAAAAAAAACAAAGAACAAATGAAGGCCTCGCAATGGGCGCCTCTTATTGCTGGGAGGTGTTTGATCACCATCGTGCCTGACACATCAGCTAATTTAACAACCATTATTTCTAAGTCGCCCTTCCACCTTGGAAGTGTTTCTATAATTACTGTGGTGGCGGCAAAGTCACACCTTTATAGCCTAAGAGCGTGATTTAGTTAGCGTACCTTTTGACTGAGCTCAATTGGGTTACCTACAACATGCTTTTTATTCTCTCACTGTTATATTAATGGTGTGACAAATGGGAAAAGAAGTAGGACTTCTAAAATTACCATATATACAGTATCTTTTTATATCTTTGCATACGTCTTCAGAACAGTTGTTTGATCCCAATTTTGTAGTCTTACCATTGTAATGAAGTGCCCCATTTTGCCACACACAAAGCATCATTTAAACGCGAATCAAAGAAATCCAGTCCAGATGCAGCTTTGCCGACAGCCAACTGCTGTTCCTGTGCAGATATCGTACAGTAAACTGCTGTGAAGAGGTGTGGAGATGAAAGTCATATCAACAAGGCCATCAGACCTCCTCACTGAAACAATATACAGTTACTATAGCAGCCCACCCAAACAAACCTGTTATGTGGTCAGGCTCTGTGGGTCTCCTGCCACCAGTGGAGGGAGAGGGAGAGGGGGGGGGGGGGCAGAACCATAAAGAGATAGATAGAGAAAGTGAAAATAGGAATTAAGTAAGGAGGTGATGGAGTGATAAAGCAAAATAGAGGGAGCGAGTAAAGGGGAGGACCCAAATTGGGAATCTATTACTGAGCTATGGGAACAGCAGCCTTTCTCTGTGTGCCGTAAACACTCAGAAATGTGTTCAAGTGCAGGAGGCTTTATAAGTTTCTCCTTCTCCGGAGTAATGTGCTTTGAATGGCTGCTAAAATGGGACTGGGAGAATTTCATTCCTGCCGCCTCCCCAGGCGACTCACCTTTGGCCCGCCGATGATATGAGCCCCTTTCTGTTTTTTCCACTTTTACTCTAACCGACTGATGGAGAGGAGGGGAAATAAATGGAGAGCATTGGCACAGCAGGGAATGGAGGAATGGACATGCACAAGAAGAGGCGCGCGGGTTGGTGGGGGTCGGGTACAGGCCTTATTTATTTACTGGAATGAGGCAGGTGTTCAGATTAGCTCATCTGTTTATGCTAAATGCCTCACGATGGAAAGTGGAGCCATGTCACAGGACGTGGGCGAGGCCATTCTTCTCACTGTAAATGCTCTGCTTGCTTGTCAGACCTCAGGTAGAGTCTAACTCCTGGACTCAGGCACTTAATATTTTAGGTCATTTGTAGCATTTTGTTGGCTATACCAGAACAACACATTTATTGCCTAAAGACTTTTTAACATGGTGCTATTTGAAAGGCAGTTTACAGGCACATTTGAGTATTTTTAAACAACTGTTATGCTACACGTACATATTCAAAAACAATTGAAGGTTGCTATTATTACCAATAAAAATTACATTTGTATCAGGAATAAATTATGTAAAAATTGAACATATTCAACAAGTCGATAAAGATGGCACACAATGACACATTTTATTTAACTCTTTGACTGCCAAAAACATTAAATAACGTTTAGTAAAATCCTATGGAGGAGTGCCAAAGACGTTAAAAGACGTTTGTTTCAAAACAGAGGTGAAACTAACCATTTTCTATTGTTGATTACTGAAAAACGGAATAAGGCAGAAACAAACTTTTTTTTCTGATGAAAGATGAGAGTCCAATCTTTCATTTGGTAGTATGTGTGTTTCCATAGTCCAAACACATAATTTTCTATGGACCTTGAAAGATCAGTCAAAATGCTTAAAATCGGCTGGCACTGGGGACAACCCGTTTCTGAAAACATCTGGCAGTCAAAGAGTTAAAAATATTTTTTTCCTCAGTCTCTCCTTTGGTCTCTTGAGGTCTCCCTGATTTGTTGGAATTTAGATGTCTCTGGGGTTGGTGAAGATCTCTGGTTGGTGGTGTCTGGTCCATGCTGGATTTCACTTTCTTTTCTTTTCTTTGGTCCTTCCTCGGGTCTCCTGACGGCCGCACGACTCTGGCTGGAAGTGTTCGGTTTGGGATTTTTTAATAGGTTTTAGGTGAACTAATGAATACACGCACAAACTTGCACGCACACACGCACATACACATTGTCACCCACATACAAAAAAAAAAAAAAAGAGAGCAATGATGATGACATGTCAAATCGGTAAAATTACCGAATGAACAATGAATGAATGAGCTCTCCAGAAAAAATAAAATAAAATAAAATGTAAATAGTCGTGCTGATCCAGGGGTCATAACAATGATCATGGCACACTGTGTCATTTTGGCTATGTCACAACTAGGAACCCGTTTTATTCAAAATGCCAAAATGTAAGGCCACTGATGTATCTTGCATATGTTTAATTCTTGGAGCCATAAGACTGCTGCTGGTTATTATTTTCATCCATGTGAAAATGTTATGTAAAGCCTGCATGATGGCATCTCTCACTCCCGCTTAGGTAAAAATAAAGAGAGCAGCACAAATAATAAAAAGCTGATGCTGCCTTTCGTTCCTCCTCAGCATCGCCTCACATCACCTCCCAGCTCTGGCTTTTCATTTTGTTTTATTTACATAGCTGCATTTATGACCTTTCATCAGCAGGCCTCCTTATATAGGAAACTAATGGCTTCTCGGAGCTGTAATTTGGGCATGTGTGTGCTTAGTCGTCTATAGGCCTGCAGTCGGTCCATATATTGTATGTTGGCCTGCCTACTCATTCCCGATTGTGTGTGTCTGTGGGTGTATGTTGGTGTGCAGGGAGGCAGACAAAATCAACATTCTGATGAAGGCTTGAGTATTGTTTTTCCAACACAACACTCCACTTCCCTTTCCACTTTCTGACCCCCTGCTCATTTTTTCCGCTGCACTCTGTGTGAATCCATTTGTCATACCTTGCTTGTTCATTGATTATCCATCATCACTGCAGGTCCTACTACAAGATGTTCTGGATAAATAGCAATCATCATCCCTAGCTCCGAGGTTTGCCGTGTCTCTTTTGACACGCTTATGTGGCAACGGTATTTGTGTTTTTATTGAGTGTTGCAGTGCCAAGCTTTTTATAGTTTGTTGGAGTTTTTTTTTAGTAGCAAACTGTTCGATGCAAACTCAGCATGCAAGCCAGAAATAAACAGACACATTTATGTTGTGGGAAAAATAACACTTCCACCACCTTTGCTCCCCTCCTCTCCCGCTTTAACACCCTCTGCGCACCCCGTGGGCTCGAAAGAAATGGGTCCAGCTTAGGGCCATAATTGGTCTTGATCCTTCGGCTTCGGGCGTACTCCAGCGGTGGGTCTGGATGAGGCGCTTGTTATGTGTGAAAAGGTGGCAGGGGAATGCCTGGCCAGTAATTAACAGTGTGCAGGGGACTGTGGAAGAAATTTAAAAGTGAATGGGGGAGGCCAGTTCATTCCGTGGCCCCCGCACAGCCTCTTACTCCGCCTCCTCTGTTTCTCATCTATTCAGTCTTGCCTGTTATTGGAGCTGATTGGTTTATAGAGATTTTCACACTTTTGGAAGTTGGGCCGGTATTGTGAATTAGTTTTTTTTTTGCTCGCGCCCCATTTTGCACCCCTTTGCTCCCAAGCTCGCCACACACAAGCACACTCCCTCCCACACGCCAATCTCTGACAACAGTTTACTCAATCAAGCTCTCAAAACTTTAATTGCTAACCTATTTTTAACAATATTTGTTAATTAATATATTTATATAAAAGTTTGTCATATCCTTCAATCAAGTGCAAGTAATCGCAAATATATAAAAAAAAAAAAAAAGTTTAGCTGAATCTGTAATAGACTCAAAAAAGTGGCAACCTCAATCCAAATCCAGTTGCGATTTCAGTCAGCAGCAAAAAATACTTAATGACATATTTGGCAAATTAAGGAAATGATCAACTTTGTGTATACAGTTAAGAACATTCGTAAAAATGTACATCCGAGTAGCTGCCTTCAAAGGCAACTCTCATTTATTTAATTGATTAATTTCAAAGTTTTGATTTGGTCGAAAAAGAACAATAAATAAAGTCATTAATTTATGTAAAAATTTTAAATGCGTCATAATGTTCAGATAATATAATTTGGATTTAAATGTTTATTGAAAGTGGGAATGTACTTTTTTGGTTCCATCATACGTTGCTGTTAAGGGGCACTGTTAATTGTCGCGCATGTGGACGACAAGCAAGGAGCTTGTACAAAAGATGTGCTTTTAAGATTCATTATTCCTTTTGAGATGAAAGTTTGTCATTTGCTTTCTTAAGCGTTAATTGTCAAGCCTTTTCATTTTGTGTGCTAATTGAGCTTATTTTCTCAGTTTTCTTAGTTCTGACGGAATTGTTGGATGCTGTTTTTAAATTCGTGTGGACAACATTAAACGACGTTGAGCTTGGATTGAACTCAAAATGAGTAACAATCCTTTTGCAGTTGAAGGGTTTATGATGGCCACAGTTTAACCTTGAAACGGCTTCCATTTCTTTTCTTTTTTTTTCTTCTTTTTTTCCTGGAGAGCTCAGTATGGTTCATTCGGTAATTTTTACCGATTTGACATGTCATCATCATTGCTCTCTCTCTTTTTTTCTTCTTCTTTTTTTTTGTATGTGGTTGAGTAAACGGCTTCCATTTCTATATTTTTTTTGCATTTTTTATTTATTTTCCTGAATCTGTGATTTAACAGTCTTTGACCTTAAATGTTCTACTGTATTCTGTTTTCCAAATGACTCGAGCAGCCAGTATAAATCACCTCTGCTCACCTCACTACAGCCACCACTTTAATTGGCGGCCAAATCAGCCAATATTTGTTCATTGACCTGTTTTTTATTTGATTGAAGGTCTCACCAGTCCACTCATGTTTTCACAAAGTCTCCATCTTTTATAGATTTAGTCTATACTGTGTTTCCCATGGCTTTCAGCATTGAATATACACTAACAAAGAAAACATAAATAGTGTGATAGCGTTGTCGAATGATGACTGTAAACAGGTTGCAAAACTCGCATCCATAATGGCGGCCTTTGCTTATTTTCTTTCAAAAAGCTGGCTTGAGAGCACTCCAGTGGCGTGTAGTAGTTGTCGAAGGCCACTTTTTTGGGCGTCAGTATGCCATTTGCATCCTCTCCACTGCTCTCCAGACTAAACATGTTAGCTTGAGAGGCCTGTTTAGGCAGACAGGAAGTAGGCTAAGCGATGAGAACTCCTCTGACAGACTCGGAGATAAATGACAGTGCTGCTAAATGATGGAAGAAGTGGACACAAATGAGCCATCACGGGGAAGCACCTGGTATGGGGTGGATGCATGTACTAAAAAAAAAAAAAAAAAGAGAAAGAAAATTGCTGGCCCGGTCCGTGTCTCCTCATGTGCAAGTAGATGTCTGCCTGTGTGTGGCTTTGGGGGTAACAGGTGGGAGGTATGCCATGTCGCGGTTAACAAGAGTGTTATTGTGTTGTTCTGTCCTGCATGGTTGACCGTCAGCTGTGCAGGGTCATCCTTTTTCCCCCCCTTAACCCCGACACACTAACGCGGCAGCTACGCATGCCTGCACACACACAACGCACACATTTTTTAGACATACTCAAGGACACATGCCCAATCATGCACGTATAAACAGATTGTGTTATGCATCAGTTAGCGGCCTGTAAGTGAATTGGGACATAATCAGTGATATTTTCAATTTGGTAGCCCAGTGAAGAGGCATCTGCTTGTGTTTCTGGCACAGTGTTCAAGACTGGACTCAACATTAGGGGGGACCAGACATCCCGTTTAAGCAGGGACCGTCCAGTTTTTTAGCCTTGTGTATTGGATCCCGTCAGATTTTGCCAGCTTGATTGTTTTTTTCCAGGGTCCTGTTTATTTTTTTTAGTGCAGTCAGCAAGATGTCAATCACACAGTTGTCATAGCGATTTATACAATTAACCAATTAAAAAAAAGAATTTAACTGTTAAATTCCTTTCTATTTAATTTGAAGTTTCTCATTCTAATCGCTAGCAAGCGTTTTTTCGTCATACCGGAACCAACTAGAACTACGTTCTGCTTCCATGTCTAAGAATCATTGTACATTTAGCCCTGCTAGCCTAATGTTGCGTTCGCTGGTCAGTCTCTTTTTAGCGGCACAGCCAGCTTTCAATAGCTGCCATGACCGAGCAAAAAAAGATTTGATAATGGTGAGTGCATTGCTTGTTTAGCGCTGTTGAACTGTCAACCAAGATAGCAAGAAAAGTAAAGTAATAACACTACCACCGGTCATGATTAGCGATTATTTTTGTTGTATAATAGTTCCTGTTGAGAGTTCATTGTATATATGATTTTCAGCAAAATTGTAGCGCCCCAGTTTTTAATTTTGAAAATCAGGTCACCCTATACTCAATGTACATTCACGTTCGGTGTAATGGGGTGAAAGGAGCTCGACCTGGTATGAATATCCACACGAAAAGAAATGTCTACACAACAAAGGTGGGATGTCAAGGGTTGTGCCACTCAAAGACAGAAAGACAAGAGCAAACAAATGGCTTTCCTAAGTCAGGCACTCTCGGTGCCCCCAGGGCGCTCTTGCTGTTCTGTAACACTACCCAATGACAATACTCCCTCAACTGCTCGGCTGTTTACTTTCTCAAAGAGTTAAAGTCTCCCACTTAAAGGATTACCTTACATTGCCCTGAACCCCCTGCCCTATCCCCTCTCTTTAGCACTACACACACACACACACGCACGTCCAATGCCAGGTTGACAGACACACAAAGACAGCGATGAAAAGACATGTAGTCCACTGATGGAAGGGAGTCTTTGTCTCACCTTAACCTCTGTTCTATACCTGTACATGACATTTTGGCATGTAATTAAGCGTCATTGTGCTCATTTCCTTGAGTTCAACTGAAGTTTGATAAATATCAGTATGCGTGATTGTCAACTATTCACCTGAAATGCAGAAGGTACAGTAACACAAAAAAAAAAAAAGTTCCTCGGGGGGGGAGTCTTCCTGCTTCTGTCTCCTGTCTGCACTCTCAAGTGGCGCTCAAGTGCTCTAACAATCCCCACCTTCCCTTACAAAGTACCCCCTCCTGTGATGGGCGGGGCCAACTAAGCACTGAGGCGGGATATGGGATCGTAACTGATGGACTTGTTTACTAACACGCTAATTGTTGCCCTCCCCTGTACTGCTCCTTGTAGGGTTCTCTTTTATGAATCATCATGGGCAAGGCCAAGGGTAAGAAGAAAAGTGGCGTTTCAGAGTACAAGAAGGCTAGAAGTGCATTAGTAACCGCTTGACTTGAGTGGATGTTATTACTGGCAGGTCTGTAATAGGAAGTGTTTGAAATCACACATAACAAATAGAATGAAACTACAGTAACATATCAATAAAGTTTTGGTAGTTTTACATTGGTTACAATCATAGATACAATGCACTTGCAGTGATTGTACATTCTTCCGTGTGTATTTTTACATTTTATTGTCATTTTAGAGGATTATAGAGGTTTTCCATGACATCACGCACCCCCTGGACACGGCTGCATGTCTACACAGTATTTTGCTCCGGTGGTTTTTGAGTGTTTTGATAGATGAATTTGGTAGCCAACAATCAACATATGGTAAATTACTGTACAACAATACAAGTGGGAGAGACACTGTTAACCGGCCCCCAATTTGGAGTTAGGGCGAGAAGACTGAACATTTGTCAAAATAAAGACTGAGGTTGAAGTGTTCACCAATCAGCTGAGATGATCTCATACGACCGTGTTTGTTCGGAACTTCCATGCTAACCGATATCTAGCTTTGAGACGAATGTCATGTAAAAAAAAGATCAATGATGAGTAGACCTATTAACACAACTTTAGGCAAGGCAAGGCAAGTTTATTTGCATAAGCATCAACAAACACAGTTGTTAACAGCATTTAGAAGCAAAAAAAGAGAAAACAAAAGTAGGTTGCAAAATTTACTAAAAGAACATCATTGACAATGTTAAAACATTAAACAGCAAACTTTAAAAACATTTAGCATAAGGAAGTTTAAAAATAATAATAATAATAATAAGGGAAAATACCTTAATCAAAGGTATGTGAAAAAAGCAAAGTTTAACAATCTCTTTATTTTGGTAAAGGCCATCAATTTACTTTGTGCAGTTTTGATGAAAGTAACTCAGAGGTAGTGTGTGTAGTGATTACAACTTTGACAGTAAAACTGTAATAAAAGTAATTACTTTAAAATGACAATATGCATTTACAAGCCTGTGTATTTTTGTCACGATGCATAATATGTTATTTTCCTATGTTAGCCTCTTGTCTCCAAGCCGAGCGAAAGCCTAATAAAGGTCTCAGGGAGTCAGTATGTGAGGCCGCCGAGCACCCGCTTAATTATTGCTCCCATTGGGCAGGAAATACCAAGCTTAGAGAGGTATCAAGACCAGCCCTGTGGCATGAAGCTGTCCATTTTGTTATAATCCACCACCCCCCTAGACAAGCATGCAACAGGGATTGGGCTCTTTGCACGTCTATTTGTAGTCTCTCATTGGGGAGGAGATTGATGCAGATGGATAAAAGAGCACACATTAGCAAAGAGAAACACATGCAAATAAAGTTACGCCTTTCAGCACAATTCATGCAGTTGACTGTATTTTATGATATGGACAGAAAATGATTTTTTTTTTTTTTCTTCCCCCATTGACATACATCATTACCTTTAAAACACACGCGTCACACATTTTCACAAAATCACTACGCACACTTCAGAGTCTCCACCTAAATTAACATAATGTCATGCCTGCCCCTCGGAGAATGCAGTAACCAGCTGACTACTGGAGCTTATGAGAAAGCTCAGTTGTCAAGGGGGAAGAATTTACATGAAGGTGCCGCTTCCAGTTTATGTGCGACGCATGACCTCCACATACCAGCTCGTGCACACACTATGCTCATGTGTGTTTTGAAAGCAGCTGCGTGCCAACGTGTGCCATTTCCCGATGGTGTTTATGGCTTCTGTTTTCCTTGTTCTTGTGTATTTGTTTTGTGAAAGAAGTGTTTAGGAAGCATGCATGCGTGTGACAGAAGAGGACAAAGCACAGCTCAAGAAAGCGTGATCCCGAAGCTTGTTTGATGATGCTCTTCTGACCTTGCAAGGTGTTTGAATGCACCTCGCTTTCAGAAATGAACAGCAGCACCATGTGAAAGTATGGAGGCAAAGCATACTTTTCACGATGGTATTTGTCAAGGTGGCTAGTTTTTCCTTGCCATCTTTAGAGGTCAGAGTGTGGACTATGGAAGAAAGCCTCGCCACTTCCAAGTGACCAGAGTGTAACTTCAAAGTTCTGTCAATAATATTAAAACAAACTTCAATTTAAAATTTTATTTATTTTTATTTTGTATTTTAGATGGCCTTTCCCACTCTAAAAACAGTTGGTTCAAAAATAACCCCAGTTTTGGTGAAAAGGGGACCTGGGCAATTCGACCCAACTTTCTGGCTCTACAAAAAAGACCCAATTTTGTATAAAATTCCACTCTGAAAGTTGGGTCAAATTGACCCCAATAACAAGTCAGTCCCTTTTTACCCAAATTGGGTAATTTTGGATCAACTAATTTTAGAGTTTAGTAATATTAGTAGTAGTATTACACACTCTAAAAACAATTAGACACAAAAAAAAACATTACCCAAATTGTGTCAAAAAGGGACTGACAAACTTCCTTTATCTAATTATTTTGCAAATTAATAATCTACAAATGAAAAAAAACACAAAACACAATTATTATTTTTTTTTACCAAATTTGGGTTATTTTTGACCCAACTGATGGGGTTAAGGGTCTATTATTTTATCTTTTTTAGGCCCCTAATTGAAAATAGAATTCTGGAATGGGAAACCTCAATTTGGACCATCCGATATACTGTACTTCCATATGGGAAGATTTACATGAATACGTGTCAGGAGCAACAAGTTAATCAGTATATCATTCAAAATTACGTCATCTAGTTTTTGGAGGATTTACGAGCATAATGTTTGTTTTTTTTGTTAGTAGCAAAAGCTTCCTATCAAAGCCTCCACTGTTAAACGTGACATGGTTCATTCCAGAGTCGCTCATTTTCCACAAGCCGTGTGAAATATCACTGGTGCTCCAAACCCGTGACATTGGACTCTGGCATGTCACAGGTCAACCACATAACATAGAACACAACCACTTGTACAGACGCTACAACAAGTCCATATAGTGGACAAGAACGACAGACTTTTATTCTCAAGACGTGTTCATGCATGAAATTTAGGTGTTGAAAAAAGAAGAAGCTATATTTGCTGTATTTAGTGTTGCATTTTAACTAGTTGGGATATCAACTTCTGATATAGATACTTAAAACCTTCAGATGGATAGAGAATTTCTTGAGGTGTTTCCAAGGACTGTTTCTGAACTAGCCGTAATTAATTCATTCATTTTAGCAGTGGTGTGTTTGCATAATTCTGCTGAACTACACGAGAGTTCATTCGCACACGGACTGGGAAACACCTTTTTAAGCAGTTTCTGTCTACCATCAACTAGATTAGATGGTTGCTCAAAATTGATTAAAAAAAAAAAAAAAGAAATAGATAAGAAACATAACACAATTTTCACAGAAGTAATCCTGTCACTTGTTCTCAATTTATATTCTGTGAAGCTACATTGCATCGGCCCTACTATTATTACATGCAGCCATTTCGAAATTGTAGTTTTCACACCTACTTTTTTACTTTGCGAAACTACACTCTCTAAATGGATCCGGGGAGCATA
Source organism: Vanacampus margaritifer (assembly GCF_051991255.1). Taxonomy (NCBI): domain Eukaryota; kingdom Metazoa; phylum Chordata; class Actinopteri; order Syngnathiformes; family Syngnathidae; genus Vanacampus; species Vanacampus margaritifer. The sequence goes on along the minus strand of NC_135434.1, from coordinate 6,696,247 downwards.
AAAGGAGCTTGCCTTACAAATCTTCCTTGGCAACACGTGCTCATAACCTCATGCCGACGAAGTCATACTAATCAGTCGGGACAGTATCCACTTTTCCAAAGTGATGAGTCAGTCATGACACAGGAGTCACCCTCCTATCCCCCCTCTTTTCACCCCCCTCCCCCCCACCCCCAACCTCAACCTCATCTAGTGACTCAACTTACCAACAGTGTCACCCTTGCATCACCCAACGTTTATAACCATGCCTCCCCGTACACGGCAGGCCGTTTCCGCTCTCCTCCCTATTCAACAAATATGTTCTTTGGAGCCTTTCCCAGAATGCGTTGGCATGTGCCCATGCCCAATCTGCTCACTGTGTTGACACACATCCAGAGGACAGCAAGGGGGCAGTGAAGGTGTTGGCGTTCTACAGACTGCGTACAGTTTTCTGTGCAGTCATGGTGCAGCTCTCCCCTCGAGGGGGAAGGTTTATCCCGTGCACTCTTCTGTCTAACAAGGCATTCATGTTTGGACAGGGTTTATTCTCAGTGGAGCGACAGCTCAAAGCGAGTCCTCGCCTAAAAATATCAAGTCTTGGTCTCTTTGATGGGAGCTGTGACTCTGCCTCCAACTGCTATGAAGTTATGAACAAGTGATGAGAGGCTGGCTGAGAGAGCGAGATGAGAGAGGGATGAGATTGAGAGGGGTGAGACGGGGGTGAGAGCCATAGGGGGGGTAGCCAGATAGGGTGAAGCAGGGCAGGAACTGGGTGAAAGTCGTCTTCATTGTGGCAGTCATCTGCGCTGACTTATGTTTCGCAATATGAGAAAAAAAGTAGACTGAGCTGTCAAACGATTCGTTTTTTTAAAATCACGTTAATCACATGTTGTGTGTGGCGGCCGTGGCTCAGGAGGTCGAGCCGATCATCCAGTGACCAGAAGGTTGTCTGTTAGTATTTAATAGTATGACATTAACAAATATTCTGAATGTCACAAACATTTATTAAAGGCTTTGCTTTAATGCATATAGTTATCTTTATTGCTCATACACAACCCGTGCAACCTTTAACCCTGGAGAACCCAAGAACCCTTTTCTTCTTTGGAAAATTATGAATTATACATTAAATGACTGCTATAAGTTCACTGAACACCAAAATATATGTTTTATGTGTGTTTAATACTGAGCTCTCCCACAATACTGAGCTCTCCTGACAATACTGAGCTCTCCTGGGGAAAAAAATAAAAAATAAATAAATAAATAAAATAAAATAAAAATAAATAAATATATGTTTTTTTTTTTCAATTTTAACCCTTTATTCCATAATTTAGGATTAGGACGAAATTTGACCCTTTTGGGATTTAGGGGTATTATTTTGAAAAATCTGAATAACAAAAACTGTCAGTAAACTATTTAGAATTTAAGAAAATAATCAATCAAATACACAGCTACATTGAACAATATCATTTTTTGGTTTTATTTGTTGCATTTTAGAACTGGAATTTGAATGTACAAACACACTTTGGCCAATGGAAACAAGAACACAGGGACAAAATCACTGCTGGGAAAAAAATAATAAAGGTCTTTGTTATTTGAGTAGCAGAATTTATAGGGGCCAAATTTGACCCAGTGGGTTCTCCAGGCATCTGAGGTCAAAATTAATAGTGTGATCAATTGGCATTAATTCATGATAAATATGATATTTTTTTGTGATTCATCAATGAGTTAACACACTAAGATAGATAGATGGATAGAGAATATTTTCAGTCAAAACGGTAGTAATAATAATCCTTTGTCAAGTTGTTGCCACAATACGTTCCCTAAAGTATAATCATCCTCGCTTCATCTTTTCATCTTGTGGATTCTTTCTAATTTTAAGAGAAGTTATTTTCTTTCTTTTGGCCATTGATAAAAGCTACATTACAGCAGAGTGACTTTGATGCGGGGAAGAGAAACCTTTGGCAATGATTTGTGATGAGACAGCCAGCGTGCCAGTCAGCCAGGTTTTCATTAGATGAATGCTATGTGGGACATGAGCCAGAAAAAATAGGCGCCAACACACCACAATCAACCAAAAGAGTTAAAGCAAGGTGCTCTCTTTTTTCAAGCCACTGTCTGCATTTTTGTGCTCGTCTTCAACCTCAAGAAGATGACAAAAGGGTATTAAGAGAGCATGTTTGAAATGAAAATACACCGTACATATATCCATGTCCATAATTTTGACTTCACATACACTTATGCATGTCATTTTTACCTTAGTATGACTTAATCCGTGTGTATGAATAGTTCTGTTGGTGTGCTTTGTTATTTCTACGTGGCATGCAAAATCCAGCACTGATTGTTTTAAATTCTGTGTGTGAAACTACGCGTGTGACAGAAAGCTGATATCTATCTGGGCGTTAAGCTGATTAGGGTGAACTGTGGCCAGGTTCATTTGCATACGTTCCTTATCTCATTAGATTCCTATCTCCCGCTGTCACCATGCAAGGCCTCAGCCGGGGTGCCTCGCTCAGTACACACACACACACACACACACATATAAAATACCCCTTGATTCCCGTGGCATACAACAGTGCTAATGTGTAACACCAGCAAAAGAAGTGCGGCCTCTTCATCTCTTCTTGTCACCAGCACTACCACATTGCTGTCACGGCAACGCTTCACGTCTTCTCTTCAGGCCGTCCACGTCGCTGCTCTCTTATCAAGGTCATTAACTCTTATCTCCTCATCACAAAGTCATCTTAAATTCTTTCACTTTGAGGTCACCAAAATTGACCGTCAAATTAATGTCTTTCTTAACAAAGTTGTAAATTATTTATTATCGTATCTCTGTTTATATCATCTCTCTCTCTCTCTGAGAATAGCATTAGCGCTTGTTTATGAGTTCTGTCAATAATGCCAATGTTACATTGTTGTCATTTATGCACTTTGTGCTTGGTTGCCATCAGTGAGTCGAACCCCACTCAGCGCTGTCTCAGCACATCTCATTGTGCTCATTTTTATTGCCGGGCCACATCAAGGGCCATCGCTCATACATTGCATGAGTGACCACACAGTGTTATTTATGGGTGATTTGTTTATTTGCTAAATCTAGTGTTGTTTTTTTTCACAAAACTTTATGTAGCGCTTGAGTTACAGAGAGCAAATCCAGATCATTTTGAAGACTTGAAGACCATTTTATTGCCTTTCTAACTTGTGGATCGATATACATGACAGAGTACTCACATTTTGAGGAGGTTGAGTAATTTACTTGTCGGGATTAAGGAAATTATCATACGCCGACTGAGCGGCACACCAACATGTTTATGTATTGTACGCTATCATGTTATGACACAGCATTACTACAACTTTCCTTAGTATAATTACTAAGGAAATTAGAATAATTATACGGCTTATATACAATACAGGCCAAAAACATCTCATTCAATGTGTTTACTTAATTCTCATTACTATTTACATTGTAGATTCAAACTAAAGGCATCAAAACTAAGAATGAACACGTGCTGTTATGTACTTAAACAAGGGTGAAATAACTGAAAACGTTTTAGATTCCAGTTTCTTCAAAATAGCCACCCTTTGCTCTGGTTACTGCTTTGCACATTCTTGGCATTCTCACCTGTGGGAACTCCTTCAATACTGTTGGAAAACCGTTTCAGGTGACTACTCTTAAAGCTCATCGAGGGAATACCAAGTGTGCGAAAAAATCATCCGAGCAAACATTGACTGTTTTGAAGAGACTAGAATATAACACGTTTTCAATTATGGTTATACTGTAGTGCATAACTCCACGTGTTCATTCATAGTTTTGATGCCTTCAGTGAGAATCTACAATGTGAATAGTCATGAAAATAACCGAAAAAAAATGCATTGCATGAGAAGGTGTGTCCAAACTTTTGGCCTGCACTGCATGACACGTGTGATTGTCCAAGTAATTAACACAGCCCGGATGTCAAACCATTCCGTTTTTTTGTTGCGCCAATAAGAGGGTGATCTCACTCTGCTTCGTCTGTCCTTTCTACCTTTCCTCAGTTTCTCCTTTGGGCCCTTGAGGTTTCCCTGATTTGTTGGAGTTTAGATGTCTCTGGGGTTGGTGAAGGTTAGTGGCCCGGTGGGTGGTGTCTGGTCGGTGCTGGGCTTCGCTTTTCTTTCTTTTCTTTGGTCCCCCTTCGGGTCTCCTGGTGGCCCCACGACTCTGGCTGGATTTTGAAGTGTTCGGTTTAGGTGAACGGTATGGGAATTCTTTTTTTTTTTTTTTTTTCTTTCTCACGCACGCACGCACGCACGCACAAACACACATACAAAAAAAAAAAAAAAAAAGGGAGAACAATGATGATGACATTTCAAATGATCAATACTGAGATCTCCCAGAAAATAAAAAAAAAATAAAAATAAAAATAAAAAATAAGAGGGTGATCTCACATGCTTGTTTGATTTGATCTTTTACTGCCAACACACAATGGCATTTTATTTTTAATTGGCGATAAAAGTGCAGGTTCAATTATGTCTTGTTGACCTATTAATTGAACTGTCCGTGTGTGTGTGTGTGTGTGCTTAAAACAGATCATTGCAAGAGGGATACAAACCAAGAATTAGGAGATTTATGCATTGGACAGCAATTTAGCATTATCATCCATTTATCATCACAGTAAAAAGAAAATGCCCAGATTTTGACAAAAAGAAAGTCCCATAGTTTTCCTCTTTTTTGTAGTGTTACATGTTACCCCCTCAGCGATGAAAGCAGTACATGTACATGCCTGCGGGTTAACTGTTAGTTAGAGTTAGTGGGGAGAAAGAGAGCTGCAGAGACAGCCCCTCACATCTTTGTTCCCTTCAAGAGGCTAATGCTTTATTTATAACACTGCCCCCCCCCTTTCCCCCCACCCCCAGGTGCACACCTCAGGTCCCCGCACAGTCCTTTCTCTTCCCCCAAAGGTATAGCAGCGCCTCTGCATCGCACCCCACACTACCTAGCACACCTTCACACGCCTTCCCTTTCAACATCCCACTCCTGTGGCTCCATGAGAGGAAGAAGTTGCGGGGAGAGAGATACAAAGACACGCGCGCAGACGGAAGCGGTTTCACAGTCGTGGTCTCCGATGTCTTGCTCGCAGTTCTCTGGTGTGTTGGAGAGAAAGTGCCAAATCCCTCATCATCGAAACCCCGCTCGCTCACAACGAGCTCAACAAACGGCACGGAGGAGGAAGAGATGGAGATAAAGAAAAGTGCAGGAACACGAAGGCGATGGCGAAGTAGAATCATAGGAGGAGGGGAGAAAAGACAGAGACAAAGGATTTTGGCGTGATGGCGGTGGGGGGTGAACGGCGAGATTGAAGAATGCGTGGCGAAGGGCGGAACAAGAACAAGGTCTCCGACTTGTTTCAACTTGGAGATGCTCGGGCCCTTCTTCTGGCTCCAACCTGCATTTCTGGGTCACTAGAGACATTTAAACTGCACTTATAATTAACAGCTATTTTTAAACAGGGAGGGAGAAGTGGAGCGGTGGCGAGGTACAAAAGCATTAAAATTGCCCCAGATTCGCTATTGAATGGGACACATCAAGGCAATATGCTGGCAGATCAAAGAGAGCGAGGAGAAAGGAGACAGGGCTGATCAGTGGGGATAAATTGTTTCCTTTATAATAGCGTAAGAATAGACCTCTTTGCAGCTAAAACAATTTAATAACCGCATTCATTACCTCCGTCCAGTCTGTCCTTCTTTCTATCCGTTCCACAATGTGCAACCACCTTTGCCATGTCTAGCTCTCTTTGTCCCCTTTCCTCTTTTATTTCTTTCTTACACCCCTCATTGTCTTTTCGCTGCACATGTCCTCTATTGAGTCTCCATCGAACCTTCCCTACAGCCTGCCTGTGTCCCCATCGTCTTGGCTGTTTCAGCGGTAGCTACACCGCTGCTGTGCTGCAGGCCCCGCGATGAAGATGTGCAATGTCTGACACTCTTGGAATGAGTGCCCTAATAGAAGGGGAAGCGGTTATCACAGCGCTCCCCCAGGACCAGCCTCTGTGTGCCTGGTGCTAATTATGGCGCATGCAAATGAATGTGCAGCATTAAAGTCAGCGGGAGCACGACTGCTTGACTCTGTTTGTGTAAGGCTGCTTGCTGCATGTGTTGCGTGGATTGATGCCAGGGACGAAATAACGCATTACTCCAAAGTGTGCGTATTTTCAAGTTACGACAAATCGCTCACGTTATTATTTTCAGTCAAGTAATCAGACTAGAGTTACTCTTCTAATACGATTGTTACTTTAAAAATTAAATTTGCTTCTATGCGGAAGTACAGACGCTCCCCAACTTACGAACGAGTTACGTTCCGAGCGATCGTTCGTAAGGTGAATTTGTTCGTAAGTTGCTTCAGTGCTATATTTTGTATTATAATTTATGTTTAAAGAGAATACGTACAGTACTGTACTACGTATGTTAGAGAGAGAGAGTGAGAGACACACACAGTATGTACATGTACGTAATAAGATAAATAAAATGAAGTTTAACTTACTTTTGGAAGATGTACTCGATGCTTAAGGATTTGATGGAGGAGGAAGAGGAGGATTTTATATCATGAGAGGTTCTTCGTCGTCGCTGGAATGGGCTTCAAAAGTTACTTCCTCCTCCGTAACTTCAATGTAGGAAGAAGTTGAGGGTCGCGGAGAAGAAGATGAGGGTTGATGAGTATCTTCCTTGGAGGATTTACTAGAAACTGGCCGAAAGAAGCGATCTAACGACGATTGCACAGTTTTCTTCTTTTTTCATCATAAATGATGCGGTAGCACTGTATGGCATCATTCAATTGATTTGCAACCTTTGTGCAACGTTCAATATTTGGGTCTTGCTGCTCGAAGAGTGCGATGGCTTTATCTATGAGCGACAGGCGTTTCTTCTTCTTCCTCCTCCTCGACACGTTGCTGAGCCTCCAATGCTGGGTGAGCTCTCACAGCGCCAAGCGTCGGTATTAGCGGCGGAAAGAAGCACTACAGTACTCGGAAAAAGGTGCGCAGTAAAAAATCTAACTTACAGCATCTCTTCCCGAACATTGTTTGACATGCGCGCATGCGCGCAGACATGTTCGTATGTACCGTTGTTCGTAACTCGAATGTTCGTAAGTAGGGGAGCGTCTGTAATACCTTTCAGTACCACCAACTTTAGCACTTAACTCATTTACTCCCAAAAACGTTTAAAAACGTTATATGTTAAATATTGCCATGGTCCCAAAAATGTTTGTTTTTTTGTTTGTTTGTTTTTATGCTAGAGCATACCGAATCTTTGATGCACCCTCTGACCCGAAGAGGACGCTTAAAGCGATGGTAGTTATTTAAAATTAAAATTAAAAAAACTGCCAGCAGGTGGCAGCAGAGTATAAGAGATCAACCAGGGCCATGTGGCAACATTCTTTTCCCCCCACTGTTCTAAACAGATTTGTGAATAATGATGAAACTTAGCTACATTCTAATGCTAATTGCTCCAAAACGGAAACAGATTGAAATATACTTTTTTTCCTGATGAAAGAAGAGACTCTAATCTTTTGTTTGGGTAGGTTCCATGTTTTTTATAACAATATTCTGTGGGCCTTGCAAAATCAGTCAAAATCCAGTAAAACAGCGAAGGGGGTTGCTTCAGTGAAAATGGCTGGGAGTGAATGAGTTAACTGCACCTGCAAGAGGCACGCATGGGAAATAATTGACCAGTTAAATGAACAGCACACTCTTTCACCCACGCTGCCCCCTCACACATGTATTTTAATGTAAAACTAATGAGTATTAAAATACAAATAAGCACCTAATTCCTAACACTATAGTACTCACTAAAGTCACGAAACAAAAAACTAAAATGAAAAAAATCATGTAAGAAAGGAAAACTCTGATGTTTACAGCTTCAACTTGGTGAAAGGCATCGTGGGAGTATTCAAATTCATTACCGTCTGAGGGAATGCGACAATGCGCTTTTCAGCTTTTCAGCGCATTGTCCATAAACAGCAAAGGAGCATGGAGTCAGATTTGCGTTTTCAAGGTTGTTGAGGCTGTTTGTAAGTCGAAACATATTCAATTTTGTTTTAGGATTTAGTTTTATCAAAAAATAAATATGAAACAAATCAGACAAAAGGAAATTATATGCAGTATATATTGTATAGACATGCTGTCTACACATGAATTAAATTTTAAAAAATTAATTAAAATTTCATACGGTACAATTTACCTTAAGAAGAAGATAATAAATATGCTTGCATAGATGTTGGAGGAGAGAGAAGAGGTGGTTGGAGGAGTTTGGAGTTGGTGCGTGTAACATCAGCCATCTTCTGTCCACTGTCCAACTTGGCAATCTTCGTTTCCATGGCGATTGCTTGGCGTTTCTTCCCACCACCACTCTATCGCTTGGCTTGTGCTTTTTGCCACCACCATCACTACCATTAGCCTTTAATTTATCAGCTATGCTAAATAAAGTTTACTTCCATAAAGTTTACTTTGAGAGAGAGAGACTTAGAGCGATGAGTTGCGCGTATGCAGTGGTGCTCCTCTGCAGGGTTGTGGCAGAAAGTGGTACTACGGTACCGTAATGTATGAAATGGTGCGCACTTGGAAATATAAACTTGCGGACGGACTACGGCGTTTTGTGACATCAGTTTGCGTTTTTTCGTTTCTGTAAACGTTTATAAGACTCCCTGTATTTCTTTTGCCTTTTCACACCTGCATAAAGTCTTCTGTTGTGCAACACAATGTAGTAATAAGGCAATAATGCAGTATTTCTACCATATGTACACACACACTCACACTCATGCATGACTGAGACCGAGCACAGATGATCTCACGGGAGGTTTCCTATAAATACATCTTCCTCACATTCACCAGCAACCTCTCCAAGAGGGGGTCTTTATTAAAACCATTTTGTCTTCACTTTACATCCTTTGTATTGTTGTGTGCACATTTTTGATTCATTGCGTTGCTTATCAGTTTATACTGCATGTGTACAAAGATGACCTGCTTTATTTTGTTTCTTTTTTTGTATGCGTCTGTCGAGTCGACACATTTCTATGTGTGTGTGTGTGTGCATGTGTGTCATCTATATGTTGGCCATCTTATCTCCCCATTAGCCTCTTGTGCCCTGACCAGTATTCCCTTTCTCCCCTCCCTGCTTTCTCTAATGGGTAATTTAGCCATGCTGGTCTGACATCTAGCCTATTCCTTGTTTAGTTGCCATGGCTACGCAGGTCTATGGATTGCTCCCTTGCTCCCCTGGCCTTCCTGTGGATGCTATAGATGTCTCAACTATTAGATGGCAGATCTGCTAAACGCAGAGTATCCTTACACGCAGTGTTGACAGCAAACACAAACGCAAACAATTTAAGTTCATTTACAACATATTTACAGTAGCTGAATCTCAGTAGGCTCTAATGTTTCACTAAATAAAAGAGAAAATGCTCATAATCATCAATGGTGTTTTGATGACAACATAATAACTGTAATGTAAAGGCATTTATTATTATATAAACCAGACTATCTTAAATGCCCATATTAATTTGGTGCCATTTTATCACTAAAAAATATGAAGATGGGGTAAACACCTTATACCTTGCAATTTTATTATCTCTCTCAAGGAAACGTCAGTCTTTATTGAAACCTGGACATATTCTCCCAAGTCCCTGAGAACAGTGGTTCTGTTATTGCCCTGATTACCACAGATAACCTACTAAACATGTCACTTGTGTTGTGTTAGCGCATCATTTGTGTTTGTACAATCTCAAACGATCAAAGAATGTTTATCCCAAGTCATCCTTAAATGTACTATATTGTGAAACAGCCATCTCAAATCGGTGCTTTAGTGTACGTTTACATGACACCAATTTTGGCTTTCCTGCTCAATCTATTCCAAAAAGCCTGGCTAAAACCAAATTGTCCTCAAACTAAAGCAATATCTCCCATAGGAAAGAATGTAAATCCAATCAATCCGTTCCTGATGGAGACAAGGCTGTGTACATCCACAATTTTTGTCTGCTGACAGCCACCGCCTTAAGAAAAGCCCCAGACCTAGCGCGGCTAAACCACAAACTTGTTTGTAACTTACCAACTCGAGAAGTATCTCTCCACGATACACAAATGCTGAATAAAAACGTTTCTATCCCCCGTCAGGCCACGACCCTTGCATCTTGCTGGTAGCGTTTCCATCTACTACTGTTCGACACACTGGCGTACCGTGTCCCCAGTCGGATCATCTAGTGCGTACACCGGCAGTCCGTTTTTGGTGCACTCTGATATTCCAAACAGCAAATTCGAGCAGTGAGTGAGTCAGATTGAATCAGTATTTTGCCTAGAGTGTACTTCCGAACACACCCTAAATCATTTGAACGTACTTGCAAATAAGTTTGAACGTAAATGTAGGCTAAATGCTATAAATGTATTGCGAGTATTGAGTGTGGCATTATGGGAAAATGATGCAGAACGGAAATCATGCACTATAATAATCATAAAAATTATGAATAAACAATGATTGCTTACTTAATTTTTGAACGTATTGGTATAATTTAGGCCAAATGCTTAAGAAGTAACTTTTTTTTTTTACTTGTGCAAGTCAATATCCTGTGCCATTCAAAAAATTTTGCAGTTAGTCTACAAGTACGTCAAACATACTTGCAAATACATTTAAACGTATTTTCAGATATATTCGAATGTATTTGCCAACCGAAAATGTTTACTCCACAGTGTCAGTGCCACGGTTCAATAGTTAAATACATCTTGGCTGCCAAATTGATTACATTCATTCATTCGCATTCCAAAATGCCAGCATTAGAAGTGACATTTGAAATGGAATCCATTTATTGAATAAAAAAATACCCCAAAGTTTTACCCACCTTGTCAGCGATTCAATTCACCATATTGAAGAAATGAAACAGAAAAAAAGTCAGCCCCAGAATTGGTTTCTATCCTCTTACATTTTTTGCTAGTTGGAGCTTCATAGCTTTACAAAAGGGCTTGGAGGTCAAAACAAACAAATGTGCATGGAGTTTTCCGCCTTTCACAGAAGGTCTTGTTGCCTTTGATGCTCGAGCTATCAGAAACAAAGTAAAGTGGGAGCCGGAGAACGAGGATAGAGCACGCTCGGAGAAGAGCGAGGGAAGGAGAATATGTTAAAGGAGTGTGAAGCCCTTGAGTTGAAACTGTGCCTGCTTGGGCCTACAGAGAGCATATGACAGTAACTTTGGTTTCTTTTGTGGAGCTCACAGTTCTTTTGCCTTACATAACCCCTCCCATTGTGCCTTTTCAACCATTTGGGAAAAACCCTAAGTGTGCACTTAAAAAGTTAATGCTTTTATGTATTTGGAAGTCGGGGAAGAGTGGGGGCGCATCACAGACCACACATAAAGGAGCGAGCTCTGACGACTTTTCTGGATATCGACAATTATGCTATTCTTTAAGTGAGCTTTAACACCATTCAGCAGAGCTTTGGGAGCGCTACAGAGACGCGCCGAAAACTTTTGCATCGGAGGAGTAAAAGCAAGCAGTGCAAACTTTTTTCTTTTTTTTTTTTTTTACCCCTCCCCCATTTCAGGCTCCCCTTAAAGTGCCTCTTGATCCCCCTTTCTCCCCTCCTCCTCCTCGGCGAGGTTAAAGCACACCTTCCCTCTAAAGGGCTCTGGGGTCACGCATCTGCATGTGAAATGTGAACCCGCTGACATTCCAGGGCAGCCCTAAACCCTGCAGTCCTTTTGTTCACTGGTGTGCCACTGTCAGGCCTAGCAAAGCAAGCCAAAGGCCTCTGGGACTTGAGAATCACAAGGTGAAAGATAGCCGTGTTGTTGATGCTCTCAGCAACCGTCCCCTGTCACCAGTAAAATGTAGAAAAGGTCAAATGAAACGGTGACAATTGTCCGGTTGTCTTGGCAAATAAGGTTGTTGGTTGTCATTTTTGATATACTAGGTGAAGGTTCTCAGCCACATCTCAGTGGGCATATGCGCTCTTTTAAAGCAGGCAGTGCTATGGCAGCACCCGGGGTCCTTTCAGCTGGTGAATGACGTTCAGAGGCACAAAGGGCAGCTATTCAGCAGCCAGTGATGGACTTCACGCTCGCCTTTATGTCCTCAGCGGTGGGCAGGCAGAGAGAAAGTTGTGGGGGATACATGAATCAGAAAACGCTCAGTGTTGCCTTTGAGAGATAACAACAAGTGTTAATTAAGTTGATCAATGTCACTGCAGACGTTATACGGGGATGTTTATGTAACAGTTTTCACAATGTTCAGGAGACCGAAAACACATTTCAAAATGGGACTCATAGTTAAAATTCTCAAAATGAAGTCACGCCGCTCATGTTCAGTATCACAGTAGAAGCTGTAGTGCTGAGAAGTGGGGGATTTCCCATCGCCAGCTTCTGCCCTAACATGCTCATTAAAATGTTTCAAAACACAAGGCAAAAATTGTGGATGTACCCGGATGTATGTGTTTTTTTCTTTTTCCCTTGCATAAAAATTCAAGGACGGCACATTTTTCATAAAAATAAACTAAAAAAATGAATATTATTGAGGTAATATTTTTGACCTGCATATAATTCCAAATCTAAGGAAGTAAAAACCCAGTGTAAATGTCTGCCATCTAGTGGTGAATGGTGATATTACAACTTTAAACTATGGTCGATCTCTGCATATTCACGGTTCAGCACCCGCAGATTATATATTATTATATATAGGCTATACATATATATATATATATATATATTGGATTTTTATCTTTTTTTCTGTTACCCTAATTTTTTGTGGAAAAAAAACACAGAATGTCTATCAGCTTTTTTTGAAGAATTATCGGGTTTGTTAAAAAAAATTATAATAATTTTTTTCTCTGTCTTCGTTGTCTTTTTTTAAAAATTATTAATAAAATGATCACTTTTGCGTCACACAAACCTGAAGTGGCAATTTGCCATGAAAGTGTGTCCAAGTACCAGAATTTTAATGCATTATTTTTCCCATATATCAGAATGAATGAATTAATTAATTTTTATTCCTCAGACAGACATATGTATAAAAAGAAAAAGAAAAAATCTACTCAGATATTAAAAATCATAAAACATCAAAATATAACCTATACACATGTTCGAAAAAAAGAATGAATTATAGAATTAAGCTTTTTATATCCCAGAAATACACTACCTCATTTTTATATTAATCCCATTACTTCATCGGTGCAAATTCCTACAAAATTCCTTTAGTCCAGGTATAAGGTAACAACTTGTTTCGCCCCAAGGTCTTCACACGTCAGACCACCCGACACACTCAGCAGACATTGAAATATTACACTGCAAAAACAAGAGACCTGAGTCTTTTTCACCGTACACTTTTTCTTCCATCTTGCAAGTGGGATCTTCCACTCCCGGCACACATTTCTTCCCCCGCAGAGGTGTGTTCTTTTCGGGTTACTACATTAGCGCTGTCCATCCATCCAGTCTGCTTTTCCAAACACATCCATCCCAGTCCTAGTTAAAACACTGGGGGATCTCCTTCCCGCCTGCCCCCCGCCTACACCAAAGTCCTTTATGATGTCCATAAAATGGAAGAGTGCAGCTTTACTTGAACTAATAATATTGGAGCTTACAGGGCCGTGATTGATGGTCTTTAAAGTCGGCCTGATCGCTCTCATCTTTCTTCAGATTTTTTATCACTGACTTGTTTGCAGTCATGTGCAATCACAAGCACCGGGAGAGGTAACAAGTGCTTGATGTATGATGCTTGAGCCCCTTTTGTCAGATGTGGATTTCCCCTCCCTCACTTCACTTTTCCCCCATTTTAGCCTGATTCTTGTTTGTGTCACTTCTCTTAAGTTGTTTAACCACTTTTAGCTGACTGTGCTGTTTTTCCTCTCTTGCTTTTTTTTCAGATGGCGGGAGTGTCTTCACTTGGGGGAGGGGCCAAGAGGTAAGACAAACCTTCTCCACTTTTTGGCTCTTCCAGTACTGCGGCAGATTCCAGTTTTCTTTTCATATCATTAAGGCTGTCTCTTGCTCCGCACATAAATATCCACAGACGTCTCCCATTTCTTGGGGAGTTGGAGAAGATCTATTTTTCCAGAATCAAGATTAAAAGGTTTTGTGGGGGGATCTGTGTGCGATCCCTCCCTCCGAGCACTTAATATCCCTCATGGTGTGCCAAGAAAGCCCATCTTTTTAAATTCGATAAATCACCTTGATGGGATCTGCTCTTTGTCCGTTTTAACGCCTCTTCTTCCCGTGGACAGAACAGGGAATTCTTGTGGAAGTCCGCGCATTGGCCTTCCGCAATGCAAATAGCCACTTGCGTGTGTGCGTCGGCTCAGCGCTCCGTTAGATATAACGGATCCCACCTGTCACGGAGGATTGTTCCGGCCTTTCATTTCCGACGTTCTCTAAAGAGCCGCATCATTACACAGGCCTCAGACAGAGCCCAGCCGGTGTAAAACGCCAACTCACCTCAATCCCCCCCCGCCCCCCGACTCTCGATTCTTTTTCCTCCTGTTTATCCGTGGCCTCGTCTAAAGTGAGCGCCGAAAGAGATTTCTTTTACAATGCCTCCGTCAAGGAAGATGTCTTGCCAGGATGGTAAAAGGAATATTTAAGGTGAAGGTTAGCAATGAAAAGTGTTGTAGTACTTCTTATGAGCTTTGAAATGGCCGCCGTTTGTTGTCTAGCTCGACTGGCCGAATTCTTAATAGTCTCTCCAGCAGCTTTATAACTCCGAGTTAGTTTCAGTCTTCAGCCTTGTGTCGCTTCTCATCTGCTTAGCTTAAATCCCCATTTCCTCCCTCTCTTCCGCTACCCGTGCTCCTTTGCCCCCCCCCCCCCCCCTCTTTCCAACCACCTTTCTCTTCATCTCTCCCATCCTCCCAGCCTCCTCTGTCTCGGAGCTCTCCTGATGATTGATTGTTTCTCTGCGCAGTCTGACAGGATGTAGCACACGGCGAGCCCCCGGGGGCCCCCGAGCAGACTGCGCCACCTGATTAAGACTCTCCCTGTAATCAGCTGCACATTGCCACACTGAAAACCACTCCAGTCAACATTTGAAAAAATAAATAAATAAGAAATGGTCCCACGTCCTGATAGATAACACTTTGTTTGCAGCTGAAGTGTAACTTAGATGTGTGGGCCTTCTTGAACTTTCCCTTTCTTAGCGGATACCTTCCCCTCGTCTTGTATCAGTAGTAGTAGTAGAATAAGTAGAAAAGCAAAAGGACATAAACTAAATAAATTTCTCCACTACCCACATACACTGAGGCAACTCTAACTCTATTACGGCTGGTAATAGGGTTACAAGATAGAAATCTCGTTGTTTCGCCACTATTGAGACGAGAAGACGGCAGGTCGGCGCTGTATCACATGATTGAGGTGAGAAAGAATTTGAATGATGTCAAACGCCACAGCCAGAATAAATACGGTCGTAGTGTAATCACAGCAAAAGGTGGGGGGAAGAATCTTTTAAACTCCCACGTACGAGTCAGATTTCGATAAAAAAAAATGTGCCGGGCAGTTATCGCTGTTGTCACAGGTTATTGAATTAACCGGAAAGCTGGTGTGCAACACTTGCCATATAAAGCTAATACAAATACATCCGCGGTCTGGACTTATGTTCCAAATGTCAGCTGTGTGACAAGCGGGTCAGCTGTCTGCTTCAAGTTATGTCACAGAGTTCAGTTAAACGCATGCTGGCAAATATCTCAAAGGCGTCCGCCCGGATACTTCATTAGGTACACTTGCACTGATCAAATCAATTGGAAGAGCTCTTTTAAAAGTTTCTGCCTTGACAAAGATATTTAAACCTTGATTTTACGCTGAAGGAGAGATGTCAGTTTAAAAATAGTTTTTATGTTTTCACTGTTTTGTCAGCTAGAACATTTGGACATCAGTAGCTTAATATTTCCAAAGTCATTTTTGACTCCGCTGTTAGGAAGTCAATAAAAAAAAAATACAAATGTGATTTTTGAAAAATATGTTTCCTTGTTTTTCCAAAATGTTGAATTTTAACGTAGTATGCTAGCAGGCTAACAATACGCATAAACAAAAAATTACAAGAGAATTCTTAATTGCATAAATTCCTAGATACCAGTACCTCATTTTATCATGTCGTCACTGCCTTAGAATAATGACCTACATCGTTTTATTTATTTATTCATTTATTTATTTATTTATTTTTGCCTAAACCATCTCATGACGCTAACCAACTCTGTTAAAATCTACACCTTTAGTTAAACAGATCAGTTCAATTCTACCCCTGAAATGAAATTATTAATACATATCATATAATCAGAATTTGGCACAGTTTTTCGTGTATTCTGAAAAAAAAAAAATCAAAATGACTCAGGTCATTATTTTAGGAGGCTGACGATACGCAGGATGCAAATGTGTATACGTGTTAGTGTTAATCTAAATTTGGATTTATTTTATTGTTTTGCCCTGGTGGAGGTTAATGCTAATCTACTAGAAATACACTGTTTAAAACTGAGAGTTGTTTGTAATATTATTATATTATAAAAAAAAAACCTAGATCGGGATGGCTTGATATTTTTCATTTTATGCAAAATCAGTGATCGGTTGTAAAGTCTTAATTTTCCTGATCGAACAATGACGCCATTAATCAGCTCTGCAAAATAAAGCATGACATGTTATTTTCAATGCTTATCAGTTTTTTTTTTTGAAGAATCTTTTTTAGGTTTAATTTTTATGTATTTTTTTCCCTCTCAATTATGTGGGTTTTTCACTAATCATAGGCTCAGCCAGTCCCCGTCTCCCGCCAATGGCGGCAGTCGACTGTAGAGTTATAAAAGTTTAAATGGACATATTGATCCATCTTTTGCTCGAATCGGTGATTGGTTATCGGGCTTTTTCAAACTTACTGATCCAGATTGTGACGAATGATATAATATAATTCTACATGTCAGTCAATACTGAACATTATTACATTTTGGAAGGGAAAATGTTTGATAGACTTCCAATAGAATAGGACAGAGTCATTTTTATTGTGACTGCATGTACACCAAAACACATTGCTGGTTGATACTGTGGGACATTTTCCAACATAATTCAGGCCTCATCAAACCCTGGACTTGTTCCAAATTGATAGTAACAAGTCCAAATGAGTTGTAATTGTTGAAATTAGCATTATTATATTATAGATGCTTGGCCTAAAAAAAATCGAGGAGAGTTGAAAGGATTTTGCCGTTGTGTTTTCCAAGCATTGGAAAGCTCATGCATGAGCGCTTTTGTAAGTTTATGCACGCTCACGCCCTTGGATGTGTGTGTACATTGTCACAGCATCTTAGCCTGTGGGTGTATTCCGTATTTCGCCGGGCCCTCATTTATATCTGTCAGTGTTTTGCCGTGGCTTTCCTGCTGATGCCATCAGTACACACGTCATGACTGATGACAGTCGTTGCCACAGTCTGACGCTCTGTTGCTTAATGTCTTTATTGTTTATTAATTAACTGCAGGACATATATGCTGAGAGACACCTATTGATTCCGCTGCTGCATTAATTGATTTTGTGCTTCACTAATCATATTGTTTGTGCGAGATCATTACCGGGCCGCTGCTTTGTGGTGGTAATAAACGCTTCTGCTAATGTTGCTGCTTGGTAGCACTTTTGAGATCTTGAAATTTTCGATTGGAATGTTCAGAAATGCTGTCACCAATCTGAAATGATAAATAAATTAATGAATTAAGTGAGGACTCGTTCATACATCGCAGCATATCATAGCGATCTCCAAATGCCATCCAATTACGCTCCCTGGGCCTGTGAGCAGAATAAGGCAATCTGATTGGACAGTAATTGACTTTTTCCATCCATGATCTCATATTTGATACTTTTTGTAGAAAAAGCCAAATATGTTCACTCTGAATTCATGTTCCTCTTTGTGCGCGATAATCAGCAAAATATAAGAAGAGCAATTGCATTAGGGTGCTCTTGTATGCTAGTCTCACAGTATTCGCAATAATAATGTGAAAAATAACCAAGAAACATTTTTTTAAGTAAGAAAACTACTCTGTGTTTGTTGACTGAAGAAATTGCTAACTTTTTTATTTTTGTGAAACATTATCATGAAACTTATACTGATGACTTTCCTTCATGTTTTGCCTTTGAGTAAAGTCGCCGTTACAGTATGTTTCATGCTTTCTACATGTGGTTGATGTTGGTCAAATCAAATTTACATACAAAACTACAACAAATATTTGTACTATTCAAACCACTTGGTTAGAGTAGCCAAAAATGTACAGTGACTTTAGACTCAAGTAAAAGTAAAAAATAGTCCTCCAAATAATTACTTACAAATTTTTCAGGCAATTGAGTACAGACGCTCCCCTACTTACGAACATTCGAGTTACGAACAACGGTACATACGAACATTTCTGCGCGTACAGTATGTCGAAAAATGTTCGGAAAGAAATGCTGTAAGTTAGATTTTGTATTGCGCGTAGTGCTTCTTTCCGCCGCTAATACCGACGATTGGCGCTGTGAGAGCTCATTGGAGGCTCAGCAACGTGTCGAGGAGGAGGAGGAAGAAACGCCGGTCCCCATGAAGGAAGAAATAACTTTTGAAGCCGATTCCAGCGACGACGAAGAATCTCTCATGATATAAAATCCTCCTCTTCCTCCTCCTCCATCATCTCCTTAAGCATCGAGTACATCTTCCAAAAGTAAGTTAAACTTCATTTTATTTATCTTATTACGTACATGTACATACTGTGTGTGTCTCTCGCTCTCTCTCTCTAACATACGTAGTACAGTACAGTACTGTACGTATTCTCTCCATTTTATTAAAAGTTTTTTTCAGTACAAACCAATGCAGGTTACTTGTACAAGCCTTAAACATACTTATATAAACCTTCAATATACTTATATAGGCTTTAAACATAAATTATAATACAAAATATAGCACTGAAGCAATTTACGAACAAATTCACCTTACGAACGATCGTCCGGAACGTAACTCGTTCGTAAGGTGGGGAGCGTCTGTAACTTTATATTGTGCAATTATGTCATATGTAAAAAATATACAACACCAATGTTCAAATTCAAAATTATCCAACAATCCAACAAAATATAGAAAATAACATAAAACAAGGCAAATTCATCCACAATTATTTTTACACCAGAGACGATTAATTATAAAAAATGATTATATTGTTCTTCAACAGGAGGATTCACCCGCGTATATCAGCGGTGCTGGCAACTGTTTCATTACTCAAAAACAATTGGACTTTTGCCAATTGAAACTTTATCTTCAGTGCTGCGCAAACATTGCGGATTGCTTTTTCTCTTTGTTATTGTGCATGTTTTCTACCATGAGGAACAGACTATTGCAACTTTTGGGATTGTGTTGGACTTGCTGGTTTTATTTATTTTTGATAGAGCATTACATTTTGCAAGCACACACCGAAAAGCCTCTTGTATGTTGGAAGAAGTTCTTGTAAGCTGAAATGCTGACATTTTAGGCAGACAGACCGAGCACAACATAGCGGTTCTTTTTTTTTTGTAGTCCAGCCATCCAATTTATATACTGCTTATATTCACTTGTAAGGTAAAAAATTGATATGTGCAATATTTCACATAATTGAGTCACTTTGAAAACTTGCAGTAATGTGACGTTAACACATACATACCAACTTAAGCCTGGAGAACCCAAGAACCTTTTTCTTCTTTGGAAAATTATGAATTATACATTAAATGACTGCTATAAGTTCACTGAACACCAAAATATATGTTTTTTCAATGTTTTTTTTCAATGTATTCCCTAATTTAGGATTGGGGCGAAATTTGACCCTTTGGGATTTAGGGGTATCATTTCGAAAAATCAGAATAACAAAAACTGTCAGTAAACTATTTAGAATTTAAGAAAATAATCAATCAAATACACAGCTACATTGAACATTTGTTGCATTTTAGCCCTCTTGTCACCACCACTCTGGCTCATGTAAGTGCAATATTCATCCACTAGATGGCCCCATGCAGGGGTCAGAAGTGGCACTCTGGACTTTAGAAGTTAAATTTGTAACAAAACAAAAAAAAGGTCTTTGTTATTTGAGTAGCAGAATTTATAGGGGCCAAATTTGACCCCATGGGTTCTCCAGGGTTTTAATATAAGTAACAATGTGAGTTTGTAGACAAAAAGCACAAACACATCAAAAGAGAGGCACATTGTAGAAGCAGTGTCCTCTGACATCAAACAATAAAACCCTAATATAGCATCATCGAAAAAGATTCCCATGTTTTGTGTATCTGGCTGCCAGAGGTTCCCCAGCGAGTGTGACTGGGGGTTATAGTGTAACCAAAGCGTCTGTCTCCTGCTCACCAGCCAGATCCGCCGGTTCAGCTCGACTGGGCCCAGTTGTCTTGCTTTCACATTGACGACTGTCTGGGAAAGGTCTGTCTGGGGTTCAAGTACATTAAAGTCATCCGCTCCACTCCCACTGAGCCTCGACACAGATGGCTCCAGATGCAGCTGGCGCGGCGCGGAGCAGCACCTGACACACACACACACACACACACACACACACACCAGAATCACATAGGCAAGCATAAACACAAATACACAAAATTACAAGTTGGACCTCAGGTATGGACAGCGCTGCTCACTTCCATAAATGCATGTAAACGCTGATGGAACCGCATCCACACACTCCCAGCAGGACCATATGCTGCCACGCATCTGCAAATCGTCATTTCCAAACAAGCAACACACACATTGCAACATGGCACGCTCACATGTTAACCATCACATATTGCGCTCGCTTGCAAACATATGCCAAGGCAGGCCCACGTGTGTGTGTGTGTGTGTGTGTGTGTGCGTGCGTGCGTGCGTGCGTGCGTGTGTGTGTGTGTGTGTGTGCGTGCGTGTGTGTGTGTGTGTGTGTGTGTGAGCACGAAGTGGAAAAGCCCTTTATCTCTGCAGGAGTAAAACATGAACTTGTACAAGGGATGGGCGAGAACCGGTTATATGATCAGGAACTAGATATTAAAAAATAGAAGAAGAAAAAATGGCCATTCATTTCATGCAATTTTAAGGAAAAAAAGTCACACACACACTCGCACGCACACACGCACATACACATACTTACCCACAAAAAAAAAAAAAGAGCAATGATGATGACATGTCAAATCGGTAAGATTACCGAATGAACAATACTGAGCTCTCCAGGAAAAAGAGAAGAAGAAAAAAAAATAGAAGAAGAAAAAATGGCCATTATTTTCATGCAATTTTAAGGAAAAAAAGTCACACACACACTCGCACGCACACACACATACTCACCTACATACCAAAAAAAAAAAAAAAAGCAATGATGATGACATGTCAAATGGTAAAATTACCGAATGAACAATACTGAGCTCTCCAGGAAAAAGAGAAGAAGAAAAAAAAATAGAAGAAGAAAAAATGGCCATTAATTTCATGCAATTTTAAGGAAAAAAAGTCACACACACACTCGCACGCACACACACATACTCACCTACATACCAAAAAAAAAAAAAAAAGCAATGATGATGACATGTCAAATGGTAAAATTACCGAGTGAACAATACTGAGCTCTCCAGGAAAAAGAGAAGAAAAAAAATAGAATAATAAAAAATGGCCATTCATTTCATGCAATTTTAAGAAAAAAAAAGTCACAAGGATGTATGTCCATAAACTTGCTGAGCATTTTATTACTTGTACATTTTAATGTATTTATTTGTACACACGCTACCGCAGTGTTTTCCATGACACCTTTTACAATTCTCGATGTATTTGCTTTTTTTTAAAATAATTTTGCCATAGCAATTTTTAGGAAATGTTTACTCAATCTTGAGACTGACACACTATTATTTTTTGCTTGCAGGGGGGGACAGCTTGAAGTTGGAGAGAAATGCTTGAAATGTCGACTGCTTGCCTACTCAGCTATTCCCAACTTGGCGAAGTCGCTCGGATACGAGCAGGAGACAGCGACAGTGCAGCTGTCACAGGTGAGCTCAGCAAGTGGCCTGCAAAGGAAGACCTCCGCAGTCGTTCATCCTCCCCAGATCAACTGTTTGCAAAGATATATTTGGCTCAGTTGCACAACTGTCTCCTTTTGACAACAACAAAGACAAGACATTTCATATTTTCAATTCATATTATAAAAAAAAGAAAAAAGAAAGAAAATTTAGAAGATATTTTTTTAGTAGTACATTGCATTAGTCTGATCTCCTAAAAGTCTGAAGCCAACGCTAGCTTTTGTTTTTGTGAGCTTTTTTCACAGTAATCAATATGATTTGCAATGCATGAACATTGTTTCACAAATGAATACACAAAACTTTGCAGATAAATACTGCATGAAGGAACAACCACTTACATTTCAACAACCAATAATTCAGTATTTCATAATATCTCTTTTGGTAATGATCTGGAAAAGGACGCTACACTTTTATGCAAGCTATTCTTGCATGCGAGCTGCTCTTCCATGGGTTCGAGGTTGCTTCCATGCATCGAGCCCTGCTTTCTCAATCAAGGTTTCTCAGTCAGTGTTTTCTTTGAACTCATCTGAATCCAGCCCTTCACTCTGCTGCTGTTACTTTGTATTTTTTTTTTGTCTGTGTGTCTTGTCTGCGTTTTTTTTTCCCACACTTCCACACTTTGCGTGACAGTTTACAGTACTATATTCTGTTATTTTAGATGGTTGATAAATGATGTATGATCTTTTTACTATTATTATATATATATATTTTTTAATTTATTAAATAGCATTTAAATAGAAATTCACTTCACAAAGTTTGGATTTGTGGAAAATGTGACTTTCGGTAAAGTATTATTTAAGGAAAAGACCTTTACGGGAAAGGCTAACCTTAGCATATGACTGATGTGACCTCTTAGATTGTCATCATTTGCGAAGACATGGGCCTTAACCTTTTTAGGTGGATTACCCTGCCAGTTTGCAGGTGTGTTCCTGCATCCCTCGCTCAGTAAACGTGTGCTCCAGCATGTGTTCCTTGCTTAAGTGGACATTTGTGTGTGGGGAGGCGGAGGCGGAATTGAGCAACAGTTGCCTGATGTGCGTTTGTGAGGGTGGTTTCTCGGCGATTAAAAGATAAAATGTGTGCATGTGCGCGTCCGCCGAGGCTACATACAGCTCGATGCAGAATCGAGATTGATGGAGGCTTGCCTTGAGGAGGATACTCTGTTATCTCCTTGTAATTAAAACCCACCTCATAAAGATTATTGACTCCCCCACCGCACAAACTAGCACGCTCTCTGGCTTGGCAGGGTTTGCAAAAGAAGGATTCTTAAAAATAAAAAAAAATAAATAAGAAGAAAAATAGCATAATAAGCAGTCCATATTTTCCGATTTATGCGGAACATTTAGATGTGGTTAAATTATTGTAATGTGCTATAAAACCTGAATGTGAAATTTGTAATCCACTTTGGAAAATTGCTTACTATATTGCATTAACATTCCCTGAAAGAGCTTTGGAGCCGCGCATGCCAGCTTTTTTTGTACACCGTAATTTAAAAGTCCTCAATGTAGGTACTAAATAAAAATTTATTAGTGGAAGGCATAAATAGGCACGCTGAGATGAGTGATGGCATACTTGAGTTTTTGTTGATAACATAGATTACATGGCATGTGTGAGTGTGTGCGTGTGTGTGTGTCTTGGGAGGAGAGTTTGCATCTCAGTACAGATCTGCACATGAGCTCCATCTTTTAAACCAAACCAAGCTGACGGTGTAATTCTCTGTTCCATTTAACTTCTTGTATTCGAGGTCAGTGTTTCCACTCCAATTGGGAAGAAATCACAAGTTATAAGGATCAGGAAGGAGCTCATCTGAGGTAGACTGGCCATCTAAATCCCTGTAGGGCCCCAAGCTCTGCTATTTCGACTGTACACGTAATTGTGTGGGTTGTAAAAGTAGACCTGCAATCAACCTGGGGACACCAATGAGCGACGGCGGGAACATGACATGAACGCCCTGTGGCGAGATGACACAAGAGTGTGTGTGAGAATATTTGTTCATATTCTCAGCAGGTGGAGAGCTTCTTCTCTGGGGTCAGATCCCCTTGTGGGTTCTTGCATCCCGGTCACTAAAGGATCGCGATTCCCACAGCTTGCCCCACTCTCAGGCCGCAAGGTGTGTGACTCACGACACTCAAGTTCATATGCTAAAAGTCCCCCGTCCACACGATAGGAAATATTTGCTTCAGGGACCAAAAAGTAGAAGAGTAAACATTGTTGTATTTGCCTGACAAGCATTCTTTGAATGAATGATCAAACTGCCCCAACGTTGTTCGCTAGCTTGTCGTCAAACCACATGTGTTAGTTTTGCTGATATTCAAAATTGCAACATGGCTGACAGCCAAGCAAAATTAATTTTCTCAATGAAAGTTTCAGGTTAGACGGATTTTGCCGAGCCGGACTACAGTAATAAGTTACACAGGCACTGTTTTACGACCAAATGTTTTTATATTTTCACATGTACCTGTGATTAATAAAAAATAAAAATAAAAAAAAAAGTAAAAAATTAAAAAAGTATCGGTTGCCAAAATTAATTGTTCCGCTTAGAAGTGACATCTAACTGGCCACCGCTAGACAATCCATAACTGTACAGTTTATTCAAAAAATGGTATTTATATTTTATATTTTATATTATTTATTTATATTTTCACATGTACCTGTGATCATTTTTATTTTTATTTTTAAGCAAAGAATGGGGAGTCTCGGTTGCCAAAATTCACACAAGCTTTCACAGAAAAATTGATTTTTTCTCTGGGTGTTATTTTATTTTGAAATGGCTTGGTCAGAACCAACAAAAAGCCAAAAAAAATGGTCAAATAACGCCCAGGGGTTAAAATTAAATGCCATTAATTTTATTTAATTATAGAGAAAAACATATATAGATTTTGCTATAAATTATCTGTCAAAACAATTTGTGGCCCATTATGTATTAAGAGTAGTAGTGGTTTTAGCACTTGGTATTTAATTTAGTTAATTCCATACCATGGTCTCATTTCTTTCAAACAAAACAAAAAGCTAGAGGAAGATATTCCGTTACTACTCATTTTTTCCCCCAAAACATTGTTTATCTAGAATTCCCAAGTTTTTCAGTTGAAAATCTTGACAGCTAAGAATTTTTTATATAGCTAGTTAACACATCACAGTCTGTGATAGTCAATGTCTAGGATGCTTGGCTCTCAGGATTCATGAATGAGTACGAACACAAGGTAATGTTTGATTTGTTTGCAGGTGTGTGATGTCATATGTTGTACCCGGCACACGATGGCGCCCGCTTTAGGTAAGCAGTCTAACTGTGTTTGTCTCTGGTTGATTCAAATGAAATGTTGTTAGAATCCAGGTTTGTATATTCTGCTCCAGCACTCTACATTGATAAACGTGCCTTCCCCGACTTCAAATGCTGCCTTCTTGCTCCTCAAAGTCCTTCCTCATTCACTTCCACCACCCATCAAACCATCGTTCATTTCCAAGGGAAGCATCGTTACCGCACAGTCGGACCCAGCAGCTTGATACGCGCTAATTATAGTGTGTGTTTTACATGCTAGATGACTTTTGCTTAGAGATGAGCCCAGTCTCAGTAAGTAAGTGTTGATAAAAGTGCTGCAAGTACTGTCAATGTACACGTTTGTGTTTATTCTTGTGGAGTCGCTTTCAATAGACTGAATGCACATATAGAGTAGACTTAACGTACACTGCCTATGACTATTAACCATGCAAAAGACTCTGGGGTTGGTGAAGGACTCTGGTCGGTGCTGGATTTCACTTTCCTTTCTTTTCTTTGGTCCTTCCTCTGGTCTCCTGACGGCCTCACGACTCTGGCTGGAAGTGTTCGGTTTAGGTGAACGGTATGGGATTTTTGAATAGGTTTTAGGTGAACTAATGAATACACACACTCGCACATACAAAAATAATAATAATAATAATAAAAAAGAGAGCAATGATGATGACATGTCAAATCGGTAAAATTACCGAATGAACAATACTGAGCTCTCCAGAAAAAACAAAACAAAAAAAAACATGGAAAAGACACTTTACCACATTACCTAAGTCATTTCTTAATTCCAACATCCTTGCACCAAACCTGACACGAGCTGCCAGCCACGACTTCACAACGTTTTCTGATATTCTCCGCAACCCCCGTGATCCTTTTAGGAGTGTGCATCACTCGCTACTACATCAGCACTAAACGCGCCTCCATGCCTTTGGCTAATCAGGCTGATTGGAGGTGTCCTTTGGCTCACCTGGGGGCTTCCAATCCTATTAGGCCAACCGTCCTGAGCCGAACGCACCCAGCAGCCGTTCGTGTTTGATCACTGGTGCTTAGAGCCCACACTTGTCCTCTTATGTTGGTGTTAAGGCAGGAGGGAGGGGAACGGTAGGGTGGGGTTTAGTTAGGGATGGCGGGGGGGGGGGGGGGGGGGGGGGTTCAAATGTGATCTCCTTAACTCTCCAGGGGGGCAGAGGGTAGTTTGGTGCCCCACCTCCTTCACTGACACCAAACTGGATCTGGTCTATAAACTTTTGATATCAGCTGAAAGGCATAACAGGGCAAGTTGTTTCCAAGGAAAAGGGATTCATGGAGGGAAGAGAACACGGTGGCGAGGAGAGAAATAGACACTCAGTCAAGAATGTTTGGAAATCAAGGAATCTAAGACCAGTTTTTAGGATTCCATTGATCTATATATGTCTGTATCTGCCTTTCATCTATCCATGCAAATCCCTTCAAAAATGATTTTATTATGTCCAATCATTTGACAAAATTAACTCGGCTAAATTCCACACACTATTTCTTGATGGTGTAGCTCATCCAATACACCTGATTCTAATGATCAACTCATCAGCACGCTCTGCAGGAGTCTGATAATGATCCTCCTCATTTGAATCAGGTGTGTTGGAGGAGGGAAACCCCTAAAGCATGTACAGTAAGTGTCCGGTCCTTGTGGGTCAGAGTTCTGCATATTTTAGATGATTCCCTCCTCCAACACATCTGATTCAAATGATCAGCTCATCAGCAAGCTCTGCACAATGATCCTGAGTAAGGGTGTGAATTGCCTAGTACCTGGCGATTCGATTCATAGGTCACGATTCGATTCAATACCGATTAATCCTGATACGGATCTAAAAATTGATTATTGCGATTTTTTTTTACTCAATACTAAGCAGTAAACTTGTACATGTACACTGTAAGATTTGTATCAAAATGTATTCATTTATCCGAAAATTCAGGCTCATAACTGAACCGCTGCATTTAACAAACAGGTTGCAGTCTGTTTCATGTTTGAACAGCACTGAAATAAAATATTAAGGCTCAATGTTCCATTAATATAACATTCTTCCATGCTTAATGTGTGAATCCTAACCCTAAGTAAGACGTTTTGTTGAATATTCACATAAAAAAATGTATGGTTAAAAATCGATTCGGCCGCATATCGAATCGATTCGAGAATTGCACACTGTAATATCGCGATATATTGCCGAATCGATTTTTTTTTTTCTAACACCCCTAATCCTGAGTCAAGTCAAGTTTATTTATATAGCCCTTAATCACACAAAAGTCTTAAAGGGATTCACATGCCCTCAGTTGACAAATATCAACAACATCCCCTAATCGAACGACAAGTGGGAAAGGAAAAAATAATAATAATAAAATAAATAAAAAAACATCAGGCGAAAAATGAAAAAATCTAGTGTGTTTGAGGAGGGAAACATCCAAAATATGTAAGAGTCCTCCTCCAACACACCTAATTCAAGTGCTCAGCGCATCAGCAAGCTCTTCAGAAACCCGATAACCATCCTGATCATTGAAATCAGGTGTGTTGGAGGAGGGAAACATCTAAAACGTAAAGAAACCCGGCCCTTTAGGACCGGTGTTTGACACCTGTAGCTACTTGACGGAATCAAATTGAGTAAATTCAACACAAATTTTGTTTCAGTCTCCCCATTTAGGGCTTCTACCCAACTGCCCGTCCATCCATTTATCTTTCCATACCTAGACATTTACCTATCATCCATCCATTCATCCAAATCCAGCCATTATACATCCATCCAACCATGTATTCTGCATCTAGCCTATACTTATCCACCAACCCATCAATTTTTCAATTCATCCCCCCCCCCCCCCCACATATGCTATTATTTTATTTATCTGACTAAAAGCCCATCACAAGTCTCTGTTGTGGCTCTCCTCTCTTTGCCCCTGCTCCCCCCCCCTACACACCTCCTCCTCCACCTCTTTCATCTGGCCAAGAGTGTCCAAGAGGAGCCATGTGTTTCCAAAGTGGACTGGATGGGAAATCGAAGCCGGGCTTCTGTGTTTATCAAGCCCCAGCTCCGTCACCTTACTCCTACTTCTGTCTGGAGGCTCCGACAAATTGGTGACAGCAGCGACAAGCGTGGAGCACCTGTGCTCCTTTTTTGGGGGTGCACACGTCCGCACAATGCACACACACAGCATAGCACCTTGGCCCTGTTTAGTTTTATTACAGATGTCAGGTGAGGAGGTGGAGGTAGGACTGCTGTCTAAAGTACCCATCCCCCCCCTCCCCCATCCCCCTCATTTCCACTATGCCGACACCTTGGCTAACAAGACCTGTGAACCGCAGTGACAGAGCTCCTCGGCTTGTCAGAGTTCCAGTCATTTAATGCCAATGTGTTGGCCCCGGCTTCTACCCAAAAGGGTTTTTTATATGCACACAAAGACACAACTGGTTTCACAATGTGCCACTGAACATTAGCCTCTGCAAGACGACTGCTCCTTCGGCTTAATTCGGTTAGAATAACGTACATTTGCTAAAATAATTATATTTCTCAGAAATCGCACTATTCTTGGTACGCTAGTTGTCTTGAGTCATTACATGTAGTTTCGTATGGATTGAACTGCACAGAAAACCTCAAGCTCAATATTTTTTTTTCCCCCCCAAGTGCCATCTCTTTTTCACTGCCGCAGCCATGTACAGGTAAGTCAAGTCAAATGGAGCGCTGACTCGGGTGAGAGCCCTAAACAGCCCCGCTTCCTTGGAAATGAACTGCGCAAACAAGGTCTGGCTATTGTGCCTAAGCGCTTACAATGATGCCATTTAAGAGACTATTGATCCACCGGCGCAGGGTCAATCACTGGATCAATGTTGTGTTGTGTCGGTCAGCTCGAGGGCTGCTTGACTGTGTGAGAGAATAGATTGATGAACGGCTGGATGGATTGACAGTGAGACTGAGAAGTTCAAGGTTGGATTTGTGGACGGCCGATTGGGAGGAACATCAGTGTCGGGTCTGTACAAACATGAACTTGTGGGGAAGGTGTTGAAGGTCTCAATCATCTGCCCTTTTTCGTGTAATATTGGAATTGGATACTAAACCCTTTCCTCCTTTGAAAACCAAAGTGAATGTTTTAGTCACATAATATTTTTTTAAAAAGAACTGGCTCCATAACAGTGTTATGTTCTGTTGTTCAAGGTTGTTTCTACGTCACATTTTTTACCACAAAGTACTGGTTAACTTGGCTTGTAATAAACCGAGGGCAACACGGTAGAGTGGTGGTAATGGACTGAAGAAAAATTTTAACGCAACACTTGTTTTTGCTTGCATTTTTCATCAGCAGAAAAAAAATATATATTTTTTTTTTTCTAAAGGCTTTATTCTCTCATTTTTGTTCACAAATCGATCCACATTTGTTAGTGAGCACTTCTCCTTTGCCAAGGAGGTGTGCTATATCAAAAAGGTTACTAGACCACATTGTTGAACTTTAAGTTGAGCTCAAAAAGAGTGGGAGTGTTTTTATTTTTGTTCAATTTACTCAACCATACCCTCCTAACATGTAATAGTAATTCCATTTGTCCATTTTTTATACTGCTTATGCCACTGTTGGGAGCAGTGAGGACCCAATTGCAGGGAAGCAGAATGTTCTCAAAAACAAACACTCTAAAAACAGTTGGGTCAAAGATTTGACCAATCCACTAGGTCAAATTGACCCAACTTTGGGTTGTTTTGAGAGGGAAAAAAAGTGTGTTGTTTCATATAAACAGAAAGACAGACCAACAGAAAGTTAGGTCAAAATATCCCAAGTTCATAGGTCATCCAATGTTTTACTCAAAATTGGGTTGTTTTTGTCTCAGCCGTTTTAAGAGTGTACACTCAAAAAAAAGTTGGGTCAACCATCAAAAATAACCCAAAATTCTCCAGGGAAAAGAAAAACAGGAAAAAAATAAAAATAAATAACCCAAATTGGGTAAAAAAAATAAAGAAATAGGGGACCGACCCAAATAAATAACCCACAAACAGCCCCAAAAATGGGTTGCTTTGTGGGTTATTAATTTGATTTGACCTAACTTGGGTTAAAAACTGTAGTGCAAAAAGTTGGTTGGGATCATTTTTTTCCCAATTCAATTGGATTATTCAAATAAGCCCACAAATTTGATGAAATGAATAACCCACTACAACCCTAAAACATTGGGTTGGTTTGTTGGTTATTTAACCCAACTTTTTGGGTTAAATAACTCAAAATAACAAAACAAACAAGGTTCCTGGATTATCAAAAACAAACATCACAAAAAAGACATAACATGAGTGGCTAAGAGTCCTTTTAGATGCAGACTGTGCTTAAAATCTGACGAGATTTATTGACGTCTCTCATGATATCCTGAGCATTCACAGTATGGAGTATGCATAGCGCTTGCGGGACTTCACGCATGACTGTAGTTGAAAATCTGGATTTTGACTTGATTTAAAAGGAATAGTTCAGCTAGTGCCGTCTTGACCTTTCGTACCGTGGGAAACAGTAAGCGGGTGATAACATCAAATTATTTTTCTTATTAGCGCATTCCACCGGGTATATTCTCTTTATTTGTTTATGCCAGACTTGATTGACCTACTTACCCAGCTCTTGGCAATGCAACACCAAAGTATAGCACAAAGCAACCGAGGAGAGGTGTCGATTCTTTATTATTCCTCCATTTGAGACATACGAGTAAACACGCGCATGCACATGAAGCGCTGATCATCGGGGACCGGCTGAGGTCACGCCTCATGACGAAGTGAGTACGGGGAAAGAGCTCATTTGATATTCCATGAGAGATGTCAATTGTGCCCTCAGTGTATTTCTATGGAAAAATTGTAAATAGACCCTTTGTAAATAGCTTCTCACACTGCCAATCACCCTTTCTGCTCTCTGCACCGCAGCATTAAAAATTGATCCGCAGCCACACTGGGGTGAAATGCTAACATTGCTGCCAAATGACTGATTAAAAAGGAAAACCTTTAATCTTTGCTTAAAAGTGTCTTCTGCCTTGGCATGCCTTTCCCCTCTGCTCCTCTATCTTCCAAGACTGCGAGGGGAAGGAGGGGAGGGGGGTCGCGGTTGGGGAGAAACCGGGTCATGCTTCATGTAGAGTCAGCGATGTACAGTGATATGGCTCCAGAGGTGAGGGATTTAACTAAGAGCAGATTTAGGAAGCAACACGCTCCGCTCTCTTCGGAATTTAACCCCAAGCCAAAAGGTTAAAATCACATTTGAGCGTCCCGTCAGAGGAGGCAAATGTGTTGGCACTGCTGCTAATGGCGCGCAAAAAAAAAAATCCCATGCAAGAAATAGCTGGATCATGTTGACAATGCAGCATGAAATACAGTTTGCCATGCCTCGGGTTTGCTAAGAAACTGTCTCTGAATGCTGGTTTCACTCACAAAAATACAGCATTTCCCTTTTATGACTTCCCTTTTTACTGCTTGTGAAAATATCCCCTTTAGGGAAAAGAATTAAAACCCTACATACAGTATCCTTATTTTTGACTAAGTACTGTACAATGTTTCAGTCCTGATATAAAGCTCTTTACTAGGGACTCGGACTCACACCCGAAATCTGCGTTTGCTCTCCAGTTCACGTCAATGCCTACCATACAGTAGAACTTCAGATCTATTACTTTTATATCCCTTGACCCTTTACACAGTAAAAGGACATTCATTGTGTTTCAGGTAGCAGCAAAAACAATCGAGATTGTGTTCGCCCAAAAAGTGACACCGACTTCAGAGACTGTGTCAGCAAGAAAACAAGAAGAAACAGCCAAGGTTAGATAAATCACCTACTTTATCTTGCGCTATATTCCATTTTCATGTTCAGTACTTGATAGAGCAAAGTTGAACTGAACATCACCGACTCGCCAACCGATGCTCATTTTCTGGCTATTTGAATTGTAATTTTTCAAATGTATCGATTTATACTGTCATCCCAATAAGTATGAGTGACAATTCACACCTTTTTTCTTCTTTTTACTGTCAACTTTTCTTTGATTTAATTAATTGATTAATTTAATTGATTTAAACAAAATTGGCCATGTGTCTGGTCGGTGCTGGATTTCACTTTCCTTTCTTTTCTTTGGTCCTTCCTCAGGTCTCCTGACGGCCTCACGACTCTGGCTGGAAGTGTTCGGTTTAGGTTAACGGTATGGGATTTTTTAATATGTTTTAGGTGAACTAATGAATACGCACATACAAAAAAAAAAAAAAGAGAGCAATGATGATATGTCAAATCGGTAAAATTACTGAATGAACAATACTGAGCTCTCCAGAAAACAAAACAAAAACAAAAACAAAATTGGCCATGTGAATGTAATTGGATTGTACTTAGAAATATTCCATCCATCCAGTAAAGCAATTAACATATACGGTCTGCTTAATTTGTCTCTTGTTGTGCAGTCCTGATTGGGAAGTGTAACACATGTCCAGGAATGTTGTCACAAAAGATATATTTCAAATCCAAACTAAAAAAAAAAAAGTTTTCCCCTTCAATGTGGGCCAGGCCAGAGCAACCAGCAAATGTATGACGACATCTGTGGCGATTGTTGAGTTGTGGTAGGGCAACTTATGGCTGCTTAACCACGACCGGGCTTCTACACAATACCCTGAGCATCTGACAGTTCCTGGCCGAAAAAAAAAAATTCTTCATGCTGGAGTAACCTGCCCACTCACGTGACCTGATTCCGTCTCATTTTTTTTATCTTTTGGCAAGCTCAAGAGGACCTGTTTTAAAGATGTTGTCGATATCATGATGATGGATCTAATAATCTCCTGAGATCTTACTTCAACGGGGAAAACTTGTAGATTGTAGTTTAGATTTGAAATGTGTCTTTTCGTGATACCAGTCAAAGTGTTGATTATGTTCTCTTGAAGGACCTCTAAACTGCCGCGCTCACCCAAGCTCCCGCCCCCCCTCGTCTCTGTCATTCAGGTGTTTACTGTCATTTATACTCAGGCTTTTGTATAATCCTCTCACCACACCTGAGCGCTCCCCACTTCAGTGTCACTGGATTTACTCTCCCCGCCCGTCTCCCTCTGCCTCACTTCGCCTGTGCATCCTTTTTTCATGTTGCTTCACAGCCATTCTTATGCACACGTTGTCATTTTCAAATGTAAATAACCAGAGATAAAAAAGACACTTAACAGACATTTTAGATTTTACACACAGCACCCCCCGTCCCCCCTTCCCCCGCATATGTTCTCAGTCATCCTTCTCATCAGCCAGCTTGTCTGCACGGGCGTGTTTGCCTGTAGCTAGGAATTAGAGGTTGTGATTGAACTCATTGAGACAAAAGAGAAAGACAACCAAACATTAATAAAACAAATGATTTGGAGAAGGTGAAAAAGAACGAGCGAGGGGATGAGTGGAGGGGAGAGTGAAGCAAAGGCAGAAATGGGCCAGTATGTATTTCTGTTCTACTTTCACTCGGCGGAGGCTTCATTAAGAAGTCTGTTTCCAGAGCAGCGCGTGCTTGTATGCGAACATACATAGTTAGTGATTGAGATTGTGCTCGTGCACAAATATGCAAATACATGTGCATGATGTTAAAATTATTTGTGCGTTCTAGAGGCAGCTCTTAAATTATTTACACCCAAGCCTCTCTAATTGGTATCAAGATCTTTTAAATGGGGTCAATTATTGCTATGCCGTTCCATGAACTTTTTCTTTAACGTCAGGTCTGTACATGTTACATGTCGCTGCTCCACTCAGTGGGAACTCCACCAATACGGAGGACCAAAACTGCCAAAATACAAAAAAAAAAGATAAATAAAAATATAAGTGGAAATAAAAAACAAATATAAAAAAAATAATTCATAAATTAAATACCCAAAAAGGCAACCTAAATAGAAATACAAATAACAAAAAAATATCTATACACATAAATAAATAAATACAAAAAGCAGGATTAAAAAATAAATATATATACAAAAATAAATGTGGGAATAAATACAAAAACAAATATGTCACATTGTTTCGTGTGCATGAATTCTAATTTCGCTCAACTAATAAGAAAATAGTTCAACCCAAGACACACTGAGGGGTGCCCTTCTCATTAGACTATCTTGTACTTATGATTTTCATGATGACATCGTCTGCAAAATGAAATAAATAAATTTGAGAGCATTTTTATTTATATATTTATGTTTATATTTATTTTCACATTTATTTTTATAATTATATTTTTTTAATCTTTTTTTGTTAATTGTATTCATTTTTACTTTTAAATATTTGTGTACATATGTTGCTGCTGTTGTTTTTTCCATTTATATTAGTTTTTTAATATTTTATTTTGAAATTATGTTCTTGAAATCCATATTTATTTATTTATTTATTTATTTAATTAGACCGTTTTGGTTCTCCACACACCAACGCACACCAAGCAAAATGTAGTATTATTCCAAAAAAAGATTCAGTCTCGCTATGTATATACGTTGTGTTGACATTGTACAGTACATATGTTCTGTAAGTGAGATGATGAGTCATAAATGTGGGTTGGAGGTGGGGAGGCACGTACACACAAACCCTCACACAGCCTACAGCGAAGCACAGAGCTGGTATTAGATTTAAGCTCCTTAATCAGACCAATTATAATTTTCCTGTGCAATACTTAAGGCAACTTAAACAGCAGCATTTTTTCAACTCTACACTTGCAGATAGGTGTACAGTAAATAATGGAATGTACTACATTTATACATACACATATGCATAATGTATTTGTGCGTATATGGAGTCATTTACTGGAAAATCCCTGAATACAAAATATTTTGTCCCGGTCCTCCAGACTATTTTTGTGCATTGATGACAAGACCTTTAGTTTTGGCATTGTAGTTGATTAAGATGTCATTTCATTAAATCATTTTTATCACTTGTCTTAGCTTGTAAGTGTAAGGAAAATTGTTTTATGGCTCATCCTCACAGGGCTTCAGACACGTTGGCCTGGAAGAAGAAGAGAGAGAGCGATAAAGAACGAGAGAGGGCAGAATCAGAAGATTTGGATCGTGGAAGGCGAGTCGTGGGCCTGCCGATTTGTTCTGAGCACAGGAACTACATTGCATCTTTTGTCTTCTGTGGCATCGGAGGATCCAGACCTGCTCGGTACAAACTAGTCTTTGATGAAACTCGAATCATTTCATATGATTAACTAGCATCAAAGCTTTGGTCAAGAATTCCTCCAAATATGATTTTTTATTTTTATTTTTTATTTTTTTTTTATGAAGAGCTCAGTATTGTTCATTCGGTAATTTTACCGATTTGACACGTCAAGTATGATTTATGGACTGCATTCATTACCTTTCCAAAAAGATTCACTAAATATGAAACTTCTCATCAATTTGTGACACTTAAGCGTAACGGGAATCACCCTTAATCTTATGTTAGTTTTAAAGGGATTGTGTACACCTAGAGGCAGTATTCAATCACTTTGATAGGATTAAATAAGCAACAAGAATATGAACTATTTGGCAGGCTTAAGGTATGACTTCACTAGGCTGCTACAAGAAGATTTGAGGACAAAAAGCACGAGAAGACATAATAGCCGAAAGCCGGCCACAGTTGGTCTTGGAGATGGAGATTATTTACAGTGTCATCGTAAAGAGATCGTTAGAATGTTCCGTTTTACAGTATGCGATTGTTTTCGTGTAAATCAAGCAAATGAAGTCTGATGTCACATTGATTTACTCATTTTCTCTTTACTGTACGTCTTTGTCTCTTCAGGAAATTGAAAAATGTCCGCCAACCGACGTCAGTCCAAGAATCTGGAAGCGATAACCGAACTTTGTCCCGAGTTGTCTTGAGTCCCAAACCGAGACCTCCTGAGAGACCCGCGGGTTCCACGGATGGGAATGCGTGCGCTCTTGTAACAGTTGGCGTGTGAGATTGCTTGTCGAGAACTCTCTTTCTCCGCCATCCGCACGGAACTTTATCTTGTTTCGTCTCAAAGGAATCCGTGAGTCATGTTCAATTCAATTCTACTTTTTCGAACAGTGCCAAAACATAATGAAGTCTTCTAAGGGCACTTATTGTGTAGCGCTGACCGCGTTCTTCACAAAAACCTGACAATTTTCCCCTGTGGGCAATCACTGAGCCACAATGGCGAGGACAAACTCTCTTCTAACAGGAAAAAAAAAACAACCTTGAACAGAGCCAGATTCAGGCTGGGCAGCCATCCAGCAGTGAATCTGGAAAAAAGATGTTTTCTTTTTGAAGCTTCATAGTATGTCAAATTGCGTGTGCTATTTGAAATCAAGATACGCAGTCTCCATTCCCAAAACCACCTAAACAGCTCCACCAATACAGAAGCCACTATCAGATTATATTAGCTAATTGTGCTCTTAAATGAGGGCGGTAACTCCATAAAACTGTTTTAAAAGAACTCTTAAGACTTTTTTTTTTTTTAATGCACGTCGTTTTTTTTCTCTACTTGTAGCCCTTAAGGGCATTATAAATCAAATCCATTATTATTATTATTATTATTATTATAAAACATGTCCAGCCAGCTCCCACTGACGTGGCAAAAACACTGCTTATTACCAACATCCCAGTCATCACTCACATGACCTTTGACCTCATCAGGAAGCAGACTTCAAGCTGCCTGTGGGAGACGCTGAGTGTTAAACTGACCTCACTTGGGATGATTCCGTACAAATCGAAACGGCACTGATGACAATGTAATGCTTTAACAGTATGTTGTTGACTCAAAACATAAGCAAGCCCCCAATCGCGGACCCCCTCCAGATCTTGGCCCGTTGTAAGACATTTCACGGTGGAGTGCTTTCAAGGCTGAACATCTCCGTGGCAGGAATCACATGTTCATGCTACTACGGCTCTGCTCACTGTCAGGAAATCGATTTGCTTCAGGGATAAGACTGAATATGATGAGGCTCTTCATTACCAAAAAATAAATAAAAAAACCTTGGAAAGCTACAGCGTTCCAAGTGAAGTCTTCATTAGCCTTATTTGACTCAATTTGACTTACAAACTTATTCATCAATATACAATGTAGTCTACTACATCTTTAGAACATAACTACTGTACAACGGCTCAGAGTTGTCATTTTGTAGTAAATGATTTTCTTCTGTGGTGCCTCAATAGTGGAATGAACTCTTTAAGCCTCCCAGAGGAGGCGTATTACTCAACAAATAGTTTATTGAGTTTATTGTTGTTCAAAGTATTAAAACCTGTTGCTTTACTGACCGTAATGTAACAAGTTGAAAACATGTCTTCCAGCTTGCAATGAGCCTATTTTGTTGTGAATGTTTTTTCTCAATTTTATTCAGGTTTACTTTTATTCGAATTGTCACGTTGCCAAAGCTCAATTTTCCAATCATTCATTCAACCATTTACAGTGGAGTCGATTTGCTGATTTTTTTATTATTTTTTTTTCCAATATACATAAATGTTTTTAATATTTTGTTTTTGTTTTGTTATTGGGGGAAGTTTCCCTGTTTTTCATGAAAAGCATATATTGAATGTTTATCAGCCTTTTCTGAAAGTTTTTTGTGTTTCAAAAAAACAAACAAAAAATGAATATCATACACGTTATTAATTATAACCGTCAACCTTTTTTTTTTTTACTTATTTTGAGAAATGCAAGTTAACTTTTTTAGATTGTTTGCGCTGATTCTGAATTTGCCCTCGCTTTTTCTCTACTGCATCTGCTCTTCAAAATAATACTAATAATATAATAGCAATAAAAATAATGTGATATATTAATATATCTAGCAATATTTATGAATTAAAAGTTAGGTTCAGCAACAGGTGGATTTGTTTTTTCCTAAAACATTGTAGCTATGAATTACAATGCATGTTAAAAAAAAATGCATTGTGCAAGCTTTTCTCTATCAAAAAAAAAAAAAAGTGTCAAAATCCAGATGTGTTAGAAAAATAGTAAAGACGTGTTTTAAATCTCTGATTAAAATGTGCAGATTTTCACCATTCGAATCCCAATCTCCCCGTGAGTCGACTGTAAGGCTCTTTACTTGAGTTACACTCTTTGGTACCATTAATGAAAATAATCTCTTATCGGACTATTGCATAGCAGGACGTCAACAAAAGCGATTGTTGTCATGAGGGTGTAAAGATAGTTTTCATGAACTCAAATCTTTTGCAGGACAGCATTTTTGCAACTCTGTTTTCGCCAATTAGCAAAGTAGCTTTACTAAATTGTCAAGAGTACGGAAGTTCTGAGGATCCCACCCCATTGTCTTTTGGTGTGTATGATATGTGTGTACACGTGTGTGTGTGAGTGTGTGTGAGTGAGTTCAGGTTATGTGTATCATGTCCGGGGCCTGCATGGAGCCTCCTTGCCAATCGATTCAAGGTGAGAACTGTCGATTAAACACCTTGAGCCGTGCTCTAAACTTAACCCCAGGGTGATTCCAACCACACAACCACACTCACACACACACACACCTACCTGTCATCCATCAATACCTCCACCGCAGCCCCTATCGACCCCCCACCCAGCCCACCTCTTTCACCCCACGCAGTACAACACGAGGGCCAAGACGACGTTCATGCAGGTTTAATTTCTGACAGATTTACAATAAAGCCCGAGTTATTATTTAACTCTTCCGGCTGCCGTGCACTCTTTGATTTAGCGCCCCAGCATGAGGGATGAGTTACAGCTGACGCGCACAGTCTGCCTGGGCTGGAACGGTAGGCAACCCGCTTCATAACTCAGCTGCCAAATGTGTAGTTAGTCAATCACTTGATCTGTAATCACAAATGCTGCCAGAAATTACATGAGTGATGAGCTGTAATAAAAGCACTTACTTTTCCTGCTCTGTCTCTTAAGTGTTATTGGCAGACCCCTCTCTCCCAGGAGGCCGCGGCTGTGAGACAAAATCCCGATATAAACTGCCTCATTGGTCCCTGCCTCACGCTCGCTCCCTCTCTCTCTCTCTCCCTCTCGCTCGTCCGCCCTGCCGTACTGAACGAGTGCGTATATGTGAATGACTGCGCTAGAGTCGCATGCAAATTTCGTTTTGACATTCCTCCCTCCATTCTTGGATTGCCTCGCTGCGGGACAAATGATCCTCACTCGAGTAAAGACAGCCATCCACGCCTCAATCATTTATAATCGCTAAATGTCTGCAGAGGTGCAAGAAAATACGATTCACTGAGGATGACGCTCTTTACACACGCGCTGCACTTGTAATCTGACAACTTTTTGTCTTTTCCTGCTAAGTTCACACTAAAAAATGCTGGCTTGTTTTCCTAAACCACTCCTGTTATTTTAACCCAGCAGACTGGATTGAAGATTGGACCTGGACGGGTTGAAGAGCTGAAGCGGTTTGCCATTTTTGGACAGGTGTACTGAAGTTGAAGTAAATTGAATGTAACAGTCTTAGAAAATGTTGGTGGCAGCTGGGTGGGTAACACCGCTGACTTTAAACATAAGCATCAGGCTTCAGAAATTGTACATGTGTAGGTAGGTGCCAACGTGTACTAGTTAGCCCCAAGACAACACAAGTAGCCCGCGGATCTCTTAAAAAAAAAAAAAAAGTTCACCAGTGATGAGACATCATAAGAATTAAAACAGAAAAAAGTTCACATTTTTTTTTATTTATTTATTTTATTTTTATTTTTTATTTATTATTTTATTTTATTTTTTTAAACTTTACATGGTTCACATTTGTTAATGCGCCAAATATTCTATATTTACTAAAATTAACTAAAATTAATTTTGTTCCGTGGCAATCATAAGAATTAAAACAGAAAAAAGTTCACATTTATTTTTATTTATTTATTTTATTTTTTATTTTATTTTATTTTATTTTATTTTATTTTTTTTTTTTTAAACTTTACAT
The DNA here is from genome assembly GCF_051991255.1 of Vanacampus margaritifer. Lineage (NCBI taxonomy): Eukaryota > Metazoa > Chordata > Actinopteri > Syngnathiformes > Syngnathidae > Vanacampus > Vanacampus margaritifer. The sequence goes on along the minus strand of NC_135434.1, from coordinate 6,656,210 downwards.
GGTTCACATTTGTTAATGCGCCAAATATTCTATATTTACTAAAATGAACTAAATTAATTGTGTTCAGTGGCAAAAATGCTATTTTATTTACCCAAATATTAAAAAAATAATAATTAAAAGACATTTTAGAGCTGTCATTTTTATTTATTTATTTAATTGATAACCTGGTAACCCATTTCTTGGTAGATTTAACTTTTTACCCCTTGTTGGATCAAAATCTTGACCCAACATCCTGGGTCAAATCCTCAACCCAAGGCGGTGACCCAGCGTTGGCTCTGTTCATTTTGGAGCTGGCGCTGGGTTACTTCTTTCGCCCAATTTGGGTTACTTTTGACCCACAAGTTGAAAGGTTGTTGGAGCACATCAAAGATTTGACCGGATGGCGTAGCTAATCAAAGATTGCACAGCCATGACAACCACTCACCTCCACACCCACGATACGACGTTCCACGTGACATTGTTATTGATACGGATCTCGGTAATAATTGCACATTCTTGTATGCACTATTGATCAGGCCTATTGATGAAATCATATTTTACCGGAGAGGTCTGATGATTTGATGTATGGCAACATAAATCTCCTTTCGCAAGCAGCTGCGTTGGAACTCCGACTGCAAAGTGATTGATGCCCCCGCAGATAAACACGCACAAGCACTTCTATCATTTCTATCTGTTGCTTGAACACAGCAATATTAGTCACAGGTTAAAGACAGACAGAAATATAATCATATCCATATCTTGGGTCCATCCATACAAATAGATGATTGCAGGGGATGACAAGTGCTTTCCAGCCCAGCTCATATGATGTGATGTATAAGCTTGGCTGTTTATGGAGTCAGTGCTCCATCTTATCATGATTTGTATTGTCAGGCAGGGCTGAATTTGCATGGTGGTAATAGATTCTGATGTGGTTCAAATGCACTTTAGTGAAGGCCAAATAGAGATGAATGTGAGACATTGTTCGGAACCTTTGCTCTATATGAAGCGTGTTTTTCATGTGTTTGTATTGTAGGTCGGGAAGCTAAATGGGTAGCTTGAGGATCAAATGTGCGTAAAAGCTGACACTTTTAAAGCCATAAAAATATATTCTCGCAGTCGGGCAGAATCTTTGAATTGCCAAAACCACTACTTTTCAAGAAAAAAGATATCAAGTTATCAAACAACCTTATGGTTCAAGTTCATCAAGATGTACTGTCCCATACCTTTTTCTTTTCTTTTTTCTGGAGAGCTCAGTATTGTTCATTCGGTAATTTTACCGATTTGACATGTCATCATCATTGCTCTTTTTTTTTTTTTTTTTTTACTTTTTTCTCTTTTTTTTCTCTTTTTTTATTATTATTTTTTTTGTACTGTCCCATACCAACATAAACTCAATATCTTTTTTTTTTTACTATTTTTTTTTTTTACAAATTACAAATTTCATTCACCAAAATATCGCTCATTTATTATTACACTGTCATAAGTAAATTGGTACAGACATGTCATCGGCGGTGCCAATCAAAGTCTGCTGTTGCACCGAGCCCCCAACAAGAGAAAACCTTAAAAAGTCATCTTCCCAAACTCTATTTCAGAGTTTTTAGAGCCATGAGTGACGCAATACCAAAAAAAAATCATCTGAATAGGTTGCCTAATAGGCATAAATTAATCACCACGCAACATAAACTAAAAAATGTACAGTTTTTTAATCTTGAGGCAACACAATCACACCAGTCTCCCGCGCATTCAAGAAGAAGGGGAGTGATAGGACATTTAACAGACAGTCCAAGTAGAGTTAATAAATTTGCTCACAATCCATTCTCAAGATTGGTTAATCATTTGTAAAGATAACAAAACATGACACAAAATGTTTTGCTGCTGTTGGAGCATTTTATTTATATAAATATTTTATTATAAAGTAATGTCTGCTTTCTACTAGTGTGTGTTTTCATTGTCTTGTGAATTCCTCCAAACGTCTTAAAATGTTACAATTGGCAAAATTTTCTGAACGCACAAGGTCTTGGCTACTACAGTTTCCCTTGAAATGCAGACCAAAAGGAAACCATCAGCAAATGCACGTCAACTGGTTCCTTGTTGCAGTGCATTATCACCTTTTGATCTCACAGTGGGAAAACATAGCATGCAATAAGGAGAAATAATTTATTACTGTTGAAGGTTAAAAAAAAAAAAACTGGCCGATATGCTTCAGGTTAGAAAGCAGTAGATTAGACCGTGTTTCCATTTTGGCAAGCCTTTCAAGAGAATGTTTTCTTTTTGGGGTATTCGGCTCGATCCAGAACCACTTGGGGGTACTTTGAAAAAGCCTATGGTGCGCCGCTGACGGCTGTTTTTCACATTTGAGTTGGTCAAAGGGACATGGGAAACATTCATGTTCAAGGGGCCTGCAAAACTCAAAAAGCCGGGATATAGCGTTAAATCGCTGGCCCGGTCAAGACCCCCCCCAGAGTGGCTACTTATGCAAAAATGCTGGACAGCCTGTCTGGTTTCAGCCTGCTAAGGAAAGGAAATTGATTATAATCAGGAGTGATTTGTTTTATCCGAAAACCTGCTCAACCCTGACAAATTTTTTTTAGAGTCAAGCTAGAAAATTGACGCTGAAGATTTCCGTTAGTGCTAAGAAATGAGCATTTGTGATAGCATTTGCTATGATGCACGGTGATGAAATAAATAGTTTTGCTTTGTTGGTATTTCATCAATTCTCGGTATTTATCAGAATCTATACAAGCTCATTCCCACAAAACATATTTTATACGGAATACTGTAGTTTAATTTTGAGTTTAATTCCACTTTCCCGTCATTTTTCCCGTCTATATTTTCATGATTAATTGAACGCTCGCTTGTATAGTGCATGATTGATAGAGTATGGAAGCTATTCATGGCGCATGATACATAACTAAAATGCTGACTTTCAACATATAACTACTTTTGTAGCGCAGCTGTTTGAAATGCTAATATGGAACAATACAGCCAGTGTGCTCCCCAGAGCTTGAGCGAGAAAGCAGAGCAAGAAAAAAAAAAAAGGTTTTTAATCTGAACAGGAAGCCTACGCTGGCGATTCGCCGTGACACCGTGATTGATATGAGTGAGTAGTGTATTTACCGAGGCTGACGGGATAGCAGAAAGACAGTGTTTTCTTCCCATCCCTGCGCTTATCTCCATCCATAAATCACTGCCAATGGGATGCATACTAAATGTGGATGAGCAAATGTTGTATGGCTCAGTCAGGCAATCCCACTTTGACCTTTACATTTGGCATTGGTCACCGGTTCTAAATGCATACCCTGACCTTCCTTGACCTTGTGCTATTCATATATTTAAAGGCCGTAGAAAGCATACAGTACGCACACAACACAAAAAAAGCTTCTTGTGCTGAGTGGAAACTAATCAGTTTCTGCTGTAATTGGAGATTTGGATCTGCCGCGCCTTGTGTGATTTATCGTCATTAAAAATAAAATAAATGAGGAGACGATTTCTTTCTTCCACGTCTAATCAGTCTATGTCTTTATTGCTCTTATTCCATTATCCCCCTGCCCAGCGGCGCTCCATGATGCCCCGTGTCCGTGCTAACCTTTGACTCCAGCCAGTGCTTGAAAGGTTCTGCACTTTGCCCTCTGTCTGAAATATACCTTTATAATTGCCTCTGTCACTATCAAATGCACATGCGAGCGGGTCGAGGTTGCGGGGGGCTTAAGTCTGCCCGGTAACCTTATGGCCTGGTGTTCATCCATTTTGCTTGGAGCCAGCACAACAGGCCTCCTGCCCGCACCCACAATCCCATACTGTAGTGGTCTGCATGTCAGCGTTATTGATGGCACTCTGGAAATATTTTATTGGTCAGTCACAACCTTTGACTGGGGCAATACAAACACTAACTCCCCTAAAGCCTCCTATTGACACGGATATACATATGATCAGATGGCTAATTGAAGTATGGATTTAGAATGGGTGGAGACACGGCCATTTGGATTTGAACACCACAGGGTCACCGTTGCGTTTTGCACTCTGCATGTGTAGGATCGATAGGCAAAACACATATTGAGCATCTTAAAATGGAAACAATACGCTGATACGTGGAAATATATTTTGTGAAAATGCATGATTAAGGCACCAGTAGCGATTAGGGGTGTGCATCTCTCCACAAAAGACGATTTAAAACGCTTTTTCATAAATCGATTTGAAGGTGGAAAGACTCGATATGGTACGGCTCAGCTCGAGACAGTATAATGTAATGACTTTTTTGTTGTCAATTTACATACATTTGAATGAACTTGCGAATACTGTAATTGTTAAGGTATATCTCCCCAATACAAGACTACTCGACACGTATCTCAATGTATTTCAACGTGCAGAGGTGGGCACGTCCCTCATTCATCACTTTCGGTAAATGACGATGCCCACCCAAGTGCCTTATGACACGAATCCTTGTAAAAATGTACAGACTGAGCTCCAACTGAAGCAGGTTTACGTCCGGCGATCGGGGTCAGTACAGTTTTTGCGAGGCTTGAAAATCTGGAAGCACTAGATAAAATGTGGACGACATCAATAACGGGAATTGACGATTGACGGAAGGGCCCATCTCATTTCAATTCAATGCACTCTGATCTTTTGAAACTATTTTTCCGGTTCAAAATGGTTTTTGTTACACCCCTAGTTATGTAATCTACATGAAAGTCAACAAACAAACAAAAAATGATTTCAAAAACACATGAAAATGCTAAACCTTAGTCTCCACCTTGCCTCAATCGACATACATCCCTTCATCAGAAAGGAGTATCGCCTCCATTTAAGCGCCCACAATTAAGATAAACCCAAAGACAGCTGGACAATTACCTGCCAACTAACCTTTTCTGGAGGCACTTAAGAACGTAAGGACCCCTGAGGATAGACGTACCCTTCGTTGAACAAGCACTTGAAGAGGGCCAGGAGAGCAAGTGAGGGTTTTAAGGTATGAAGCGTGAGAGAGTCGAGAGGTGCAGAGAACGATAGAAATTGAGAAAAAGACAGTATGATGGGGAGATCACCTAATCCTGCATCTAAGAGTGGAATTTGAAAGGCCTGTTGGTGTCAGACATGAGGGGGCTTTGTGGAGGTTTACCCAGGAGAAGCCAGCTTAGTAGGGGGATCTAGTAGCGCACCAAGTGACCAGTTGTCTGTCCCTAAGCACAAAACGCAGCCCAAAGCTTTGTAGACACCGCTGCATTGATTGCAAGGAGCTGATGGGATTGTCCTGCAGCAGAGGTCATTATCACGGATGTCGAGAAATAATTCTGAGAGTTCAGCATTCGGGTTCATTTTGTGCAGCCATTCCCAGGTGAAGTCTGCCATTAAACTCACAATTGTTGAGAGAATTGACAGATTGGCTTGTCTGTCATATATACAGTATGTGTCATATCATATTTGACACTATAGGGCCGTGCTCGACGATTCGTGGTGACTCGGACTGGGTGTGAATTGGCAGTAAAAAAAACAAATCAACGTTTTTTGTCTTTACTTCGATGTTGGCCTCAAAGGGAGTTTGCAAACTTGGACCCTGAGCCGGAGAGACAAACACTCACAGGGGTTAGCTTAGTGCTCGCTATGACAGACATGACACGGATTCATTTAAAACTTTACACCCTGGGGTCTGCCTTTGGCTATTGTTCGGCAAGGGATCCTGGAGGTTAAAATAAGTAAGAAAAGCTTTCCGTAGGTTGACGTGGCTGCATTAGCGCATCTGCCGCTTATGTTCTGTACTATACATTGCAATATCGTTTCAAAGAAGTGAATATGCGGCATTGTAACGCGCTTTGGACGCGGTGTAAATAAAGCCCTATATATGTGCACTTACCATTATGATTAAATTTTCTTTTTTCTTTTTTGGGACTATGGCGTGTTTTTCAGCAAAAGTACAATTTGTAATCCATTTGAATGGTTAAATTGGAGACGAATATGCAAATGTGCATTTAGTGTAGAAGTCCAGGCACTTATGGATGCACAGCATTTTTAATTGGTCAATTGGAATTTCAAACTTTATCTGTACCGGTTGGGTAAAACATTTTAACAAGAGTCACGGTGTTACCATGTACCCTGCTTCACAATAAGATGCTATGATATCTGAAACCAAAATGCCCCACAGGGCAGCCACAGCAAATCGACAATGGATTAATGGATCTGGTCATGCTCGTAAATCTCCGAGGGATTGGAAAGCATTTGAGGACAGTTAGCCTGTAGTGGTGCGCTTAATGTTACCGGCAGTTTGGGTTTCCCATCGTTCAAAGTAGTGACAGGCTAGTAAAGATGTAGTAGCATCTTATGGCTGCGTTAAATCAGCAGATGTCAGGAAAGCTGGATTGTAAGCTTGCTTTGCTGTGAGCCATAACGTCACATATTTGTTTAGAAATGACTTTGCTCCCACATAAAACTAACATAAAGCCACAAAAATATGTCTCACACACACAGACCTGCCCTTCTTCATTAGCATCAGTCAACCCCTTGGTGGTTAGCAGTTAGCTGTTCCTGCAGGTGTGCAGGGAATAGCGGTAACTGCATCCATTACCGGCGAGAATGGGCCGACCCCCCGCCCCTCCCAGACAGTGCCGTCATTACCCATCCATTGTGAGACCTGAGAGGGACGTGTAACTACGACAGACTTATGGCTCTGCCGGAGTGGCAGGAAGGTCTCCCCCGGTTCGGCAGCGGCGTGCAATCATCGCCGGATGGGGTGGTCGAGACCAAAAGGGATTGGAGGAGCCCTCGTTACGCCATACCGCCGCCGCCGCTCCTTGCGTGTGCACGACTAGAGTGCAGGCTGGTTGGCGGGGAGGGTTATTCGCTGCTATTTTTACAAGAAATGGGTTGATTTGTCTTAAACCATTACCGTCTATTACAGCTGCGAGTCTTGGAGGAAAAGGTGGGAAACGGCAGACGCTGGCATTCTGCCTAAAGAGAAATCAATGAAACAAATTAATCCTTCGCAGGCTGCGGTGACACAGTAATCCATCATTCAGGGGGCGCTTTTACGCACTGAATCAGTGAGTGAGGCGGGAGGATGGAGGGACTGGGGGTCGGGAAAGGGAGAGGGGGTAGGGGGTTTGGTGGTTTGCGAAGGGGTGGGTTAAAGTGGGGCCGATGCCCTGCGGGACGAGGGCAGACATCCACACTCCAAAACATCGGCGTAACCATGGGTGGCAGGAAATCAAGGAGATTTGAGGACCCCCCCCCCCCTTTTTTTTTAAACGTCTTTCAGATGCCTGTGGACATGGCGAGGGGGGGACATAAACAGAATCTGCTAATGGCGTCATGCCTATAACTTACACATTTGCCTATACGCCGATCACCACGTATGTCTGACGCTCATTTCCGGCTTCAGCTTCAATCTGATGGCTGACAGTGAGTCATTTATTTATTTATTTACACTGGACATACGTGCGGGAAGCTGACCATGACGGCCCAAACAACGCTGGAAAGAGAAATAAGGACGAAATGGGAGATCATAAAGCCACATTTTGACCAAGTGGTGTGGCGTTCGTTACATGACAATGGAGGACTAATATTTTGTTTCTTTTCTGCCTTTGACTTTGACTTCCAAGCGTAAGACCAGCTTAATTTAAGGAATTACAATTATGGTGACTCAGCACTGAACATTCAAAGAAATACAGTGTGCAGAGCCATTAGGTATTTTTTTTAGCGTACTAGCAAGTATTAGGCAAGGCAGCTTTATTTATATGGCACATTTCACTAGGCAAAGGCACAACACGTAAAAGTATTTACAAACGCAACAGCTAGAATCAAAGCAGAGGAAAACAAAAGTATCTGTAACCCGGATTTAAAAGTATTTACACTTGGAGCTGACTAATCAGATCTGTTGGCAGTGTTTTCCGATGGTGTGCAGCACAACAGCTAAATGCCGCTTCACCATGTTTGCTTTGAACTCTGGGCTCCACTAATTGACCAGTGTCTGAAGGCCTCAGAGCCCTGCTGGATTTATAGTCAACCAGCGTTTCTTTTCTATGTATTCAGGACCCAAACCATTCAGTGATTTCTAGACCAGTAGCAGAATTTTTCAATCTACAGATGACCGGGAGCCAGTATGTAATGTGTTCTAATCTCTTTGCCTGGTAACAACCCAAGCTCTTAGTAAAGTACTGATCAGTTCTTTTCTTTTCCTTTCACAACCTTTGGGACTGCAGATGTAATATAATGACAATGAAAACTGAACAGAAAATGGTCCAGCTTTGGGCAGACTGGTGCTTAAGATGGAGTGATAGCCAAAAATAAAACGTAAAAAAAACAAGTAGACCCTGTGCGCTGCATCTTTTATTACTAAGTAAAAGTAATTTCAAATATGGACTCTGTTGCATTCCTGATTTACAGCAATATCCAGATGTTACAGAGATCTCACGACAGAGAGGGCCAAAAAATGCTCAAGCATCCATCATTTTAATAGAGAGCCGACTACCCGTATGCTGCACCGTTGCTCCCCACATTAGATCTCAGATCCATCAGCAACCCTTTGAAGAAACATTCCTGGCCAGGCCGAGATCCGCGTAGCCTCCGATGGTGCAAAGCAGCAGATATGAAACAATCGCAAAATTCAAGACAGTGGAAAAAGAACAAACACACCTTATGATATTGATATTTTTTATTTGGATTGCAGTGCCTTTTAGTACGTTATCACACAAGCAGCTTCTTTAACTGACATACATCCACAGTGACTTTTTGTTTTTAGAACTGTGTGGTGCGAACCTGACTTTTGGGGAACCTGACTTTTGGGGAACCTGACTTTTGGATTCAAGTTTGTGAAAACGCATTTAAAATGACAAAACACACAAATTTACAACTTATCCAATATAAAATTATTCACAGAACATACATTACTCAATATATGATGAAGAAAATGGGACTCTCAGACTCCGACATTTGTCTCCAATGCTTACAAAACACTACAGACACTTATGTTCATGCTTTATGGTTATGTACTCCGGTTATGTATTTCTGGACTAAAGTCTTAGAAAAACTTTCCGCTATTTTGGACTGTAGGATACCTTTATCTCCAAACTTGTGTTTGCTAGGTGACCTAACAACAACTGACTTACCACATAAACAATTTCAATCTACACTTGTAGCCCTTACTATCGCAAAAAAAACAATTCTTGTTAACTGGAAAAATAAACAAACTCTGAATATCGACCAATGGTCTAACCTCCTCATGAATCACATTTTAATGGAAAAAATATCTGCCTCAAATAAAAACCAAATATCAAAATTTATAGAAACATGGCCTACGTATATAGAATTTTTTAACCTAATTCTGGTCACTTAATTCTGCTTGTTAGCGAGAGCCACCACATCGTGATAACTAATGTTTCTGCATTTGGCAATTTATTATTTTATTATATTATTAGTATGGGATTTTTTTTAATGGGCTTTAGGTGAACTGATGAATACACACACACTCGCACGCATGCACGCACACACACACGCACATACACATACTCACCCACATACAAAAATATATATATATATATATATATATATATATATATATATATATATATATATATATATATATATATATATATATATGTGTGTATATGTGTATATATATGTATATATATTTAAAAAAAATAATAATAATAAAAAAAAACATTTATTAAATTTTTTTAATTTATTTGGTTTTTTTAAAAAAGGAGAGCAATGATGATGTCAAATCGAATGAACAATACTGAGCTCTAAAGAAAAAAAAAAAAGAACTGTGTGGTGCGGCTAAAGCTAGGAGGGGAAGAAGGTTGACATTCAGGAAGCAAAGGTCATAACCGTAAGGATCTTTCATACACAAACACAACAACGGAAATGATTATTTGCCACGTCATCCCGATATCGGATGTGCCACTTACCTTAACTAGCTTCCTAGTGTAGAACAACATTCATTATACGCTTAAACTGTTACAGGTGCTTGTTAGAAAATCAGAGAATGTAATGACAAGGAAGATAAGCAGAGGGAGAGAAGAGATGTGAGTGAATGAGATGGCAAATAGAGGAGGTTGACATTGGGTGAGGACGGGGGCAGCGGACATGAGTAGTAAAAAAGGAGACAGAATGGCCAGAGGAGGCCTATGAAGAAAGGGAGGGGGGAGGGAAGGTTGGAGTTGAGTGGAGTGAGAGAAGGGGGTGGTGGGGGTTGATGTGAAAGGATAGAAAAATGTGGGGATATTGCAGCAGAGTGGATGGTGCGAGGGAGGCAGAGTGAGAAATGTTGCCGGAAATGCTGGAGCCAGCAGTGTGTGTAAAAATCACACTGCAACATTTCTCATCCTTGACATCACTGACAAGCCTTTCACACACACACGCGCACGCACACAGTGAGCTAGGTCGTAATATCCACTAGATGCTATTTTGTTTTCTTCCCTTGTCTAAACAAGCGGGATGTTTAGGGGAAATTAAATTTGAGCTCATGTTGTAATTCTTAATTCCAAATGTAAAGATTCCCACACGCAATAAACTATGTTTGTCTAATGAGAACTTTATCCGTGGAAGACTTTCCGTGTGGGGGGGGGGGGGGTTGGGGTGACACATCACGGATATGAGGCGAGTGGAGGAGGACGCGAGATTGTTGTGGAATGTTTGCAGTTGTGGTCAGAACTCGGCCATCCCATTTGTCAGGGCTTGACCCCGACTTTGAGGTCGTAGGTCACGGGGAACATCTGAGAGAAGCTGATGACATAGAAATAGAGCGAGAGAGAGATAACGTAAACACACGCATGTATGCCGTGAGAATGTTTTTCACCTTCATTAATCTCACACGTGATTCGGGCCTCAAGTGTCAGTAATAAATAATGTTCTTTACAATATAGCGCGGTAGGATTATGACATACGCTATTTCATTTTAAAGGTTAAACAATCAAGTCATATGCATACTGTATGTGTAACAATATTATTTTTTAACCCTTCCTGCTTCTTTATCTTTCCTTTTTTTCTATCTAAGAAGCTAGGGCCGCTAATTAGCAAACCGCCAGGCTTCCCATTTAGCAATATGGGTTGTTGTTTTTTTTTGTGTGATTTACACCACTTTAAACTGTAAGTGTAACAATATTATTTTTTAACCCTTCCTGCTTTTTTATCTTTCCTTTTTTTCTATCTAAGAAACTAAGGACACTAATTAGCTAACCGCCAGGCTTCCCATTTAGCAATATGGGTTTTTTTTTGTGTGTGATTTACACCACTTCAAACCAAAGTTCAAACCAAAAAAACTAAACATAAACAGCTAGCTCTCCATCTACGTCAAAACAACCACAAAAATAAACATACTGTTAAACGATTACCTCTCTGACATCATCAGTCTTCATTAAAATCTGAAATTTGATGTCTGCTCGGTGTATAAATACAGACCCACTCCACCGTCCCACTCGCTCCCAGCTCGTAGCCATAAAGTTCATCTCGCCCCCGTGTCAGTCCTTGCACCACACTGACACATCCCGCCGTGCTTCACAACGCCGGGCCGCCATGTTGCTCATCGCCTGCGAGCAGACACAACACACAGTCACAAGCAAAGGGCGAGGTGAGCAGGTAGATGGAGCGTGGCTAGCACAAAATGGTCTCACATACACACACACACCAAGTAGATCAGGTTACTTTAGGACTTACCGTGAACGATTGTCACGTCAGCCTGTAAAATAGACGCGTTTTTAATTAAATGATTGTTATGACAGCAGCATCCCACCTGGTTAAGTCCACTCAAAACTAAATAAATAAAACAGCCCCCTTGTGTTGAGTTGCATTTTAAATTGTCATTCTTTGGCCAGACACATCAAACAGGTGCTATGAATAATTTATCTTAAGAGTTTCACATTGATAAGGTCACAATCTGCCAGCTTTGGCGGACCACCTTCACGTCGCCGTCTTTTACACGCGCGCCCTCACGCACCTTTCCAAGGCAAAATCCAAAAAGCACCCTGGAGGCCTTCGTCATCTTGAACGACAGAAGATGGCGGACAGTCACCGCTTTGTTTGAATGCTAATCTCGTCAATTTGGAAGTGTTTATGAAAATTTTACACCAGTTGCTTCTTTGTATATTTTGGATTAGTGGAAAATTGCATGTCGAGTATTAGCCGCTTTATTAGGTACACTCGCACAATGTAATATACAATCCAAAATGTGTTATTGACAATAATAATGCAACACTTTACACAGAAGTAGCAAATAAATTATATTGTATTGAGCAAGTAGATTTCATTGGAGTAAAACTGCTCAGAGCTCTTTTAATATTTTGGTTACTTAATGAGGAAGTCCTGAAATAAAACAATAAAAACTGAGCTTGATTATTTTTGTAAATATATTCATGTTGACGGTTCATTCAAGTGTGCAAGTGTATTAATATTGGTACATAATATTGGCATGTATTTTCAGCAATTGCTTTATTAGTGTTTTAAAAAAAAAAATCTATTTCTCAGAACAAGACTTGTCATCAGTCTGAGCTCCATCACACTCTACATTTCTAATTAAGCTCCTGCTGCGTGTTGGTTTTGGTGGCTAAATGAGGGGTGGGTGGGCTTGTTGTGTGGGGGGGTGAGGGGGGTGCTGATGCACTTTTGATGTAGTTAGTAAGCAAAAATTTCCAGAGCAAGGCAAAAACCAAGATTGGGGATGAATCGTGATCTCCATTGTTAAACAGATGACGCATGCAGATGGAGCTTTTAGGTTGTCAATCATCAGATAGCAAATATTACAAAAGTCGAGTTAATGTCGGGAGGATTTAATTATTTGTCTTTAATGTGTTCTAAGTTGTCATTATGCTGATCTCCTTCCCACTTTTTTCTTCAAATTTTGATGCTCTGTTCTCCTGTGTGCACACATGGAGCTAATCTGAACTATTTTTTATTTATTTAGTTTTTGGGGTTTATTTTTTATTTTTTTTGCTGAGCTATATTTCTACTGTGTGTTGTCGGCTAATGTGAAGATGGGATGAAAGGTAATCTGCGTGCAGAATTCCTAAAGCTCCCTTATCCTTGTTGAATTTCTTAAGAATTCCACCTTTGCCCTCCCGCTTCCCTTAAAATAAATTACTTGAAGGGTGAGATGCCTTCACCGCAAGCATTTGCCTTCGCCATTTTAACTCATTTATTACCTTTTTGCTTGGGCTACAGCTTCTCTTGCATTTATGCTTCTTTTACTACAATAATCTTTTTCTTTTTTTTTTGTATGGATTGCAAAGAGTAGTTTTCCACACTTGACATGTCAATTTACGTGTCACTGGGACAAAGTTGGGCTTTCACCTGCACTGTGATGTGCACACTAATGGACGTGGCCGTCTTAAGTGTGGGAAGTAATTAGCAAGCAAGGCTGTAAGAAATGAGGGTTAGTGAGCAATAAAGCCATTGGCCTGAGCGTAAACGGGCTGTCCCAGTATCTTAAAGCCAACCTCAAACCTAATTGAGAAAGGCTTTGTTATTATTGTCCTCAATTATAGACCCCCCTTTACTTGTATTCTATTACAGAGATGGCTATATAAAAAATAAAAAAACGTCATGCCTCTAGACAAACTCGTTTTATAACATGGGATTAAAAATTGGATCACCTCTGATGATCAGGTCACGATTCATGCATAATTTATTTATATTTGGGGTTTTAGCAGAGCTATTACACAGTTGCACTCCTAATTGGCAGTCCCGGCGTCGTTGGTGCCTGTTAAATGCTGCATGTGGTGTTAAATGTCCGCACTGCACTATTTCTGACCAGTGGTCACTTTCCATTCACAGCGATTGGATGATGCCAATTGAAACTTGCTGATGCTTTTAGGAAGAAGAAAAAAGAGAGAAGGAAAGAAGGGAGCGGTTAAAAGGCGATTTGAAGTGACCCCCTCGTTCTTTTCACACCACGAAGAGCAGTCAGACGATGAGATTTAAGCGAAAACAAGCACCGATGCATACGCTTGCACTTTTCCGCAAAAACGACTTCCGAAAGATGTTTGTAATGACGTCATTTAAAATATAGGCTTGTTTTTAAATATATGCATAAAATTACGCATGCAATATGTTTAAAAGCAACATTTACATATTTAAACAAAACTATCTCCATAAGTTAAAAAAATGAATCCAATCAATCATATTTGAGCACCGTATTACATTTCAAAACACTGACATTGTTTGCACTGTGATCGTTATAGCCCCCTTTCTCATCAATGTGGCATTTATTAATTCAGATTACGTTTGGTTTAATTCAGATATCCGTTTAATCAAAGTATAATCACACGTCAGTCGCCCCCCCCCAAAAAAAGAAAAGCTGAACCGTGGAAAAAGTGACGTAACGTAATGCACCGCAACAAGTGAGCGTTATGGGACTACTTGATGCTCTAAATGAGTTCCAATCATACTCCAAGTATTTGATACGCTGGCAGCTGTTATATAGTGACGGGGGTCAGCTGGATGTGGCCCTAATGAAGCCCGGGTTCCACTCACACACACACACACGCACACACACACGGACATGCACCCTATTCGCCGTGCAAATTACTTTCCATCCATCCTCGAGCATTCCATTATTGACTCCAAGTTATAACACTAACACCTAATCAATAGAAAATATAGTAAATGTGTAAGTGTTAAAGAAATAAAAAGTCCAAAACGTGTGGTAGTGTTTCAATTGTGGAGGTTTGTGCACTTGTGACCTTAACGTCTCCTCTATTGCTTGTTGTCTTTCAGCTATATTAAACCCATGAGTTTAAGCATCAATTCATCATCTTAGATGTGACCACCATACACACACACACACACGTACACGTTTACTTCTTAATTACAAAACATCAAAGTGTCACAAATCAGACAGAATATAGGTCCACCTTAATGGTATTAAAATGGTCTCTTATTAGGTTTTGTATGTGTTGGAGGCGTAATTAAATTGTTTTAACTGTGTACAATAACTTAATTAATGTATAGTAAAATGCGTCGCTTTGTCGTCCTTTCTCTCATTAAAATGAAATACATATAAACTGAAGTTAACCTGAATTGAAAGAGTTTTCTTCTCTATAATTAATAATGCATCACAGACGAATTAGCAAAAACGGCTGTTAAAAGTGGAATTTACCATCTTCCGTACAAATTTGAAAAAATGGGCACTTGAAATGGAGCCGCACGCAAACATTTGTCCTCGATCAGCCTTTTAATGCTTTGACGCTATCTCGGCGTGCTATCGATCCCTTTCCTAACAAATGAGCTCGCGCATGGATGCAGGTGAGGCGCGTCACGGTCCGAATGGCTCCCCCAGATCTGGCGTCCTTTTCCGGCCGGGGTGGACGTCCGAAAACGGAGCCCCCTGGTTGCGGTTGATAAGTGACGGCAAAGACGCGCTTGTCCACCGGGTACAAAGTTATGGTGCGAGTCGGCGTGCGTGCAAGTTGGCGCTCCTGCCGCCTGATCAATTAACTTGAAATCCAACGTGCGGTTGAAATAAGAAAAGTGAAAATGACTTGCCTTTTTTTTTCTTTTCTTTTTTTAGCTTGTGCCGGTCGGTGCTCCATGCAGACCGCCATCGCTGGTGCTTCTCCCCTCAATGCCCGGCTGTGGTCCACTTTCTCCCTTTTTCTTTCCCCCGTGCAGCAGCTCTGCTCCCCATTCGCTGCCCCTCCGTGCATGTGTGCTCGCCTCCTGTCCTCCTTTTTCGAAAACCAACCCAATCTGTGGAGTTAAATCTTAATGATACACTTTCATGAAGTAAAAAAAAAAAAAAAGGAAGAAAAAGGCAAAAGAAAAAAACATTGTCCGATTTAATCTTATTGGTTTCACCTTTTGAAAGAGCTGCAGACATGGCCGGCGAGTTTTCATTGGAGTTGTCCGAGACAAGGAGAGAGAGCTCTCTTGTTGAATACTTTTAAGAAAAGGAAAAACAAGCCATCCCTCCTATGAGCTTCTAAAGGGGGTCACTTGCATATTTAAGCTCCATTTATCTACAAATGCTTGAAGAATTGTGTGCAAGGATAGTCCATTTACTATTGTTTTAATGAAAAGTAATACAGTATATGAACTGATTTGACTATTCTTCTCCTGCACGGCTGCAGTTATGTTTAACGTGATTTTCTCTTCCCAAACTGCAATTATTTTTTATTAATTTTAATGTAGTATAACCTGCATGCTCTTTTGACTTCTCTTTACCACCATTGCACAGCCTTATCATTCACAATATTTATATAATATTCATATTACAGAGTAAAAACGTAGTCAATTAAATGTTTATTTGTCATGAAAGCTTCGGAAAAATACTAAAAGCAACTTATAAAAATCCATCTTAAATAACTGCATGTACTTCTATGGAGGTTGCAATTGTACAATGTACGCTAGATGGCAGCGCGATCCATTATTTTTTTTAACTCACAGGGGGAGAAAGCCTGCAGAAATCCTCACACAAAAAAACGGAATCCCCATGCAAATTTCCCAAATAAGTTCACATGATTGTCAATGAGCGTCATTATGAAGACATTATGTGACACCGGCTATGTTAATTATTCACAAGAAGGGACTCGGCTAATTGCTGCATTTTTATTTGAATGATTTTTTTTTTCTTTACTCCGACATCGTTGCATGCCATTCGTTTATCATAGGCTGTTCAAATGCAGAATTCTTCTAATTGCATCCTCGTGTGTTTCTTTCAACATCATGTAAGTTTGAATGAGCTCCACCGTTTCCACAGCGCGTGTACCGCAATGCGCATGCCGAAGCTCCCACACATGCACGAGCTTCCCTTCTGAGCATGACACTTGCATTTTGGATTAAAGACAACCTGAGACCACCACAGTTTGGATGGATTAGGCTATTTGTCGTGCGTAAAAGCTTTGCCCCCCACCCACCACCACCCCCATTTTGTGCACGTTCGTCTGCCATTCTATCCAGGGGGCTCTTCTACGTCTTTCCCCTTTTTGGCCACAAAAGATGAGCCATACTAATCAGGTTTCAAAGTAAATAGCGGCGAAGGGGTGAGCGAGCTAGATGTAAATTGTGGCTGTCAAAAATATAGAAAATTAAAAAAAAATAAAAAATAAACTGAAGAAGAAGAGAGCCCCCAGTGGTGAGATGACAACGCTGCAAAAAATGTTCACAATCACGTACAGTGGAGCCGCTTCAACAGAAATGATGGATTTAATCAATAGATGTGTAAAAACAAATAAAATGAGATCTTTAAAAGCAAACACAGTGGCCATAAAATAAACAAATGGTGTCATCCGGGTATTCCAAATGAACATCCTCGTATTACAGAGCAGACAACTACATTTCCTTACTATATGTGATATGAGCATGCCCATGTGTAAGAATGCACACTTTTTGCAGCACGGAGCAAGAGGGGAACTCCAACCAATGGCGAGCGAGAGAGGGTTTGGCTATAACCTCAGCCTCCCATTTCTCTCTCTCTCTCTCGCTCTCTCACACCTCTCCCCCTCCTCCTCTTCCTCCTCCTCCTCCTCTATGCGGGGCTCTGGCCAGTCAGTCGCCTTTGATTATCAGTCTCCAGCAGCCCCTCTCTTGGCTCCTTGACACGAGCACCATATAAGGCGCAGCGATCTCCATAGAAACGTGTCAGTTTCAATAGTAGTGTCAAAGTTCACTATATACAGACATTCGCGCAGATCCCCCCGTTTCGGAAACATTGCTGTGCAGCTCCTCTTCCTTTAAAGCATTTTTGGGAGGCTCTCTGTTCTTTTTTCTTGCATATTCTACTAGTTGTGTTTTTTTTTCCTCCTCCTGCTGCTGCTGCTGCTGCTGCTGCTGCCTTTTCCCTCCTGTGATATCTTTTCTCCGTGGCTCCAACTGGAGGAGAGCTGAAAGTCTGACACGGCGTGGACTCTATTCGCGGCAAGAAGCTGATGATGAAGATGACGATGAGCTTTATTTAAGAATATACACGCGCCAAATCTGCAGTTTTTGTGTGTGCGTGCGTTCGCTGCGCTGTGCACACGGCGAAGACAGACTGGTGGGAAAGGAGAAAGGAATTTATACACCGCAGCACTTTGGATCGAGCGTCTTTCCACCACAAGAAGGTTTTTTTTTATTTATTTTTAGCAATACTCGCTCATGTGAATTGCTTTCCCTTTGTGGCTATTTTCTATCAAAGTGATTTTTTTTTCAACCCCCGACACGTCTGGACTCGCCTTTTTCTACAAGATTGGGGATTCCTGAATGGCTCAGTGCAATTTACCTTGGAACTGGCCTCCCGATACTTGCATATGGTGATCGGGTCGTCCCCTCCAGCCGTCCGCCGCTCTTTTGAATGTATTGATCCCCCCTCCTCCTCCTCCTCCACCTCCTCCTCCTCTATGAGATTCCGTGCGCTGATTTGACTTTGCAGCCGCCTCGCAAGAAAAGCTTCCCCCGGTTTTGTTTTGCTTTCTCCCGTCAACGCTCCAGAACCAGCAGTGACCATTTCGCTCTATAGCACTTTCCGGGGCCGAGATATGGCAATGGTAGTTAGCGTGTGGCGAGATCCGCAGGAAGACGTGGCCGGAGGACCTCCGAGCGGCCCCAACCCCGCAGCGCAGCCGTCGAGGGAGCAGCAGCAGGCGGCGTCGGCGGCGCCGCACACCCCGCAGACCCCGAGCCAGCCGGGACCCCCGTCCACGCCGGGCACGGCCGGGGACAAGGGCAGCCAGAACTCGGGGCAGAGCCAGCAGCACATCGAGTGCGTGGTGTGCGGGGACAAGTCGAGCGGCAAGCACTACGGCCAGTTCACCTGCGAGGGCTGCAAAAGTTTCTTCAAGCGGAGTGTACGCAGGAACTTAACGTACTCGTGTCGCGCCAATAGGAACTGTCCCATCGACCAGCACCACCGGAACCAATGCCAATACTGCCGCCTCAAGAAGTGCTTAAAAGTGGGCATGCGACGGGAAGGTGAATATTTATTTTGAAACCTTTTACTACACTTAGCAGACGCGGGCTCGAATGTGCACTCTCCATCCGCGGTGCATGCTTCTAAATGGACGGAACCATTCGAGGGCTCGAACAAAGCAATCCGCCTGCTAGATTTTTGCTATAGTCCAAACTCTATATGTATGCCTATCGTCCACTTTGTTTCTAAATGCACAGCCTGCCATAAATCCTAAAAAAGGCTTTCAAATGTGTGTGTATGTAACATATGCAGCCGGGTGTCCCCCTCGCACGTCTCAGCTACCAGACGGCTCACACACGCTCAATCATGGCGCTCAACTTGACCCCTTGTGTCGTTGTTTTGCTTTTCTCCTGCACAACTTCACAAACACTCAAAGCATTTTGTTTTAATTGACGACAATTCGTCATCTACGCGTGAAATGTTGTACACTCGCCGAGTTCTATCTCATGTCATTGCACTGGCGTGTTATTAATATTCAAAAGCGATGTCGGGAATCCTTTTATTTCCAAGTGATGCTTTGATGTGCATGAAATTCAAAAACAGCATAATTTAGAGCGAGAATTATCAGTCTCGGTTAGAATTTGTTGGACTGCTATAAGCGTTGTTGCTATGGAGAAAGAGCACACGTCGATATAAATGTGATCAACTGCGTAACCTCGCGTGCACTGTGTAATCGAGGTTTTAAAAATAGCAATAATTAGCGTAAATGTGGAATATATGCAAACATTTAGGCGGTTTTCAATGACATTTCGGGCACCCTAGTTTGAAGTTCACACCAGCGCCGATACCGAAAACAGCCCAACACACACACACTCTCACGAGCAGCTTGTTGCGGGTGAACAATGTTTGTCAGTCCTGGATGCACATTTCCTCTTCTTCTCTTTCTTTTTGTCAGCGGTTCAGCGAGGACGAATGCCTCCAACCCAGCCCAACCCAGGCCAGTACGCGCTGACCAACGGGGACCCCCTCAACGGCCATTGCTATCTGTCCGGATACATCTCGTTATTGCTGCGGGCCGAGCCCTACCCCACGTCCCGGTACGGGAGCCAGTGCATGCAGCCCAACAATATCATGGGCATCGAGAACATCTGCGAGCTGGCGGCTCGGTTGCTCTTCAGCGCCGTGGAGTGGGCCAGAAACATCCCTTTCTTTCCCGACCTGCAGATCACCGACCAGGTGTCGCTTCTCAGGCTGACGTGGAGCGAGTTGTTTGTGCTTAATGCCGCCCAGTGTTCCATGCCCCTTCACGTGGCCCCCCTGCTCGCGGCGGCGGGCCTGCACGCCTCCCCCATGTCCGCGGACCGCGTCGTGGCTTTCATGGACCACATCCGGATCTTCCAGGAGCAAGTGGAGAAGCTCAAGACCTTGCACGTAGACTCGGCAGAGTACAGCTGCCTCAAGGCCATCGTGCTTTTCACGTCAGGTGGGTAGCACGTAGGCTAGACGCACGCGCGGGGCCCGTTGTGGTCGCGCGCGTCAACTTGTAAACAAAAACAAAATGGGAGCCACAAATGGAACTTGACGAGATGTTTGCCTTGCACATGGGATGAATCTGTCTTGTCAACAGTGGGCACTTAGATGCGTTCTGCTGTCAGCTCAAGCCGTAGTGTGTAAAAAAAATAAAAAATAAAAAATGAAAAGAGGCGCAAACAAACCCTGGAAAGCGAAAACGCGTATTTATAATTTCCTCATCCACCGTGAAAACATTTCGGGTTTGTTTTGAAGATGATAGATGAGCGGCCGTAAATGTTCAGTACACATGTCAAACAAATGTGCCGAAAAGGTGAAAGAGTCCATCAGTGTGTGACAGCTGGCACGTTTGTAACCACTAACATAATAATACATTAGGGGAGGAAAAGATGGAGTAACATTTCACAAGGATAATATTTCAGGATACGAGAACGCGTCACACCCTGTAGTCAGAGATGTGTAATTTATTGTATTTATTTTTTTAACAGCGCCACTCTTGTATTTATTGTCCTAATATATTATTTGAGCGATGAATTCATGGCTGTCTCTTGCAAAACGGCCTCAAGAAGATAAAGCAAAAAGTTTAAACAAAGGCCGCAAACTTCTTTCAACTCAGCCACAAGTTAATACACACTTGTTAAATAAATACTCTTAGAGTGCAGTTTTTACAGTTCAACGGTGGTTAATTCACCAAAGTATTTGATTATTTATTTATCTCATCATTTATTTATTTTTGGGCAGATTTGGTGTGAGAGAGATAATGATCACTAATTAAATAATTAATGGTTATATTATGTAATTCACATTTTTGATTGCATCCAAAAAGAATTAAATCCAGAGTGAATTGAATCGTCGTTACTTAGCACTGATTATATTATATTATATTATATTATATTATATTATATTATATTATATTATATTATATTATATTATATTATATTATATTATATTATATTATATTATATTATATTATATTATATTATTAGCAATATGTGCAATGGAAGGTATCCACTGCATTTAAATTAAATCACCACAAACATGCACTTTTCCCATTCATGCAAAATATAACATGTTTACACATCAGTCCTGCTAAATGGAATAAACATATAGTAAGATACCGTGCACAAGCGTGACGTTTACCCGCGCCTATATTCGCCATATTGAACTTGTTTACATTTTTTTCCATGGTTACTATTTATCTTAAATCAAGCCCAAACTGAAGGACCATCTTCTACTTTTGCGGCGCCTCGTTGAGTTTGCTTGATAGACTTCAACGTGGATGTGTGTGTGTGTGTGTGTGTGTGGTGGAGAATGTAGGGGGGAATGGGGGGGGGGGCACCTGCGTGGCTCTTTGCCAGGAGCAGCGTGGATTATTTGCCTTAAATAAATAACCTTAGTCCTGTCACTATTTGATGCATAAATAATGGTGGTCGTGTTTCAACACAGTCGACTGACATCAGCCCCTTATTGACATGTAGCTACACTAGGCCTTCACTAAGTGCTGGTGTGTGTGTGTGTGTGTGTATGTGTGTGTGCTCCCATGTCAGGGTGTATTGTTGGGGTGCATCGGCCTGATTGAGAATTTCGCAGTGTGTGCAGCTTTTCCATGCACATTCATCGTGTGTTTCTTTTCTTTCTTTTTTTTTTTAAATCTCACCTGCATTTGATTGTAAAAGAGGAAAATCTCGATTGGATGGAGTTAAAGCATATTGGCTGCTTTGGCTTTAAAGTGACACTCAGCCTTAATCCAAAGGGATTTGCATACATGCTTCTTTGAGCAGCCTGGCTAGGGTCACACTTAAATCACCCCGAGATCTCAGGGTTGCCCTCGGGTTCACAAGGTTATTGTGTCTGGGCCACACTGAGTTATAGCTGGCAACTCACCAATAGGCTCAAAAAGCTCACCCCCCCCACCACACGACCCCCACCCCCTCCCCAGCATCCTCGCCTTCCCTTGGCCCTAAATGACATGTATTAGTGCAATCGAACATGGTTGCAGTGGCAACTTGTCTTCAAAGTGCAGGTTGGAGTTTGCTTGCTTAAACAGAAACACAACACGGACATTTCAGCAGCTCATTCTTGCACATTTTATGTTCTCTCTAAGTGACTATTGACTTTAACCCTCCTTCTCTTTTTCTTATAATAAATGTGATTGCTTCTAGCGGCCGTGCACTGCTATAGGCTCCTGGGCTTGGAGTGGGGTGGGAGGGAGAAAAAAAACAGGCCAGAGTGGTCTATGGAGAGAAGAGGCGAAATGACTTAACAGCTTACTGCAGAGTAATTAGGTCACATTACAAGCAGAGCAATTTCACATTCATCAGGCCCGTTTGGGTTTCCTTAAAACTTGAATCTCCAGAGTGCAGACATCAAAAGCATGGATTTTGGGCCCTCGAACGCTCACCTTCTGCATTTAGACCCCAAAATTGAAAAAAACAAAACAAAAAAAACCAATCACTTTTACAATATTGTTGTTTATTACTGCTACATTTCCTTGTTTCTTCTGCATGGGTGAGAATTGCACTGGTTCAGTGTGATGCAGCATATTTGTGCTCCTTAAAGTCAAGAAGGAGTCATGCTGAATGATGACTTGACAAAACTTTTTGCCCTATTTTAGATTCAAATACTGGAGGTACGCTGGGTCAAAAATTTGTCCTATCCGCAATTTTACCCAACTTTGGGGGGGTGGCAAAATGACCCAATTTCGTGGGTTGCTTTGTCAAAAAAATAAAAAAAATTGGGTACTTTTGTTTAAATCAACCCGAACATTGAATGAAAATGACCCAAGTTAGCGGGTTGGTCCAATTTTTGACCCAAATTGGATTGTTTTTGACCCAGCAGTTATAAGAAGGAAAAAAACGTAGCGAATAAAAATGATGACTAAGTAAATGTTTGTTAAATTAAAATGTATTTATAAATATATATTTACAGCAAAAAAAAAAAACACATGCACTTTACAATTAAGCTACTCCACCTGCCCTTAAAATTGTTGGGTCAAAAATAACCCAATGTTGGTCAATGTATGGAGCGACCCAACTTTCTGTGTTGTTTTGTATTTAAAAAAAAATAATATATATATATATATATACATATATATATATATATATATATATATATATATATATATATATATATATATATATATATATATGTATATATATATATATATATATATATATATATATATATATGTATATATATATATATATATATATATACATATATATATATATATATATATATATATATATATATATATATATATATATATATATATAGCAGCATTACAATTTTATATACAAAACAACTCAACGCCGGGTCGCTTTAATGTTTGATCAAACTTTTTTTTTTTTTTACCCATGAAGAGTCAATTGCTAAAAAGAAGTGTATGTTAAAAAGATATTTCTCTTTAGTTAAGCGTCATTTTAAAAAGTATCTCTTTTTATTGGCTCGCCATGACAAGTATTGTTTTCACCCAATTTCTGCATTTTTGCATTACAATTTTATATACAAAACAACTCAACGCCGGGTCGCTTTAATGTTTGACCAAACTTTTTTTTTTTTTTTTTTTACCCATGAAGAGTAAATTACTAAAAAGAAGTGTATGTTAAAAAGATATTTCTCTTTAGTCAAAAGTCATTTAAAAAAGTATCTCTTTTTATTGGCTCGTCATGACAAGTATAGTTTTCACCCAATTTCTTGTTAGCTTTATCCTATACGTGTAGCCTGTGCTAATAAGTGGTGCATTTGAGTTCATGTCTGCTCTGCAGTTGCTCTGCAGTCATCATTGCGCATACTGTTAAAAATGAAACTTTGGCGCTCGATTGTGACCACTGTGATTCCCGCAGACGCCTGCGGCCTGTCGGACGCAGCCCACATCGAGAGCCTGCAGGAGAAGTCCCAGTGCGCCCTGGAGGAGTACGTGCGGAGCCAGTACCCCAACCAGCCCAGCCGCTTCGGCAAGCTCCTTCTGCGGCTGCCTTCCCTGCGCACCGTGTCCTCGTCCGTCATCGAGCAGCTCTTCTTCGTCCGCTTGGTAGGTAAAACTCCTATTGAAACGCTCATCAGGGATATGCTATTATCCGGGAGCAGCTTCAACTGGCCTTACATGTCCATCCAATGATCCTCACATGACACAAAAAGAGAGGACACGGACCAAAATTCAGCAGCCACCCTCCTCTAAGAAGACGATATATAAGACTTTTTTTTTTTTTCGGACAACTTTGGAAGACTTTTGCCCACCCCCCCTACTCCTTCCCTCCCCCAACGTCTTCTGGGACTGAGATGGAATATGTACAGAAAAATGTTGCAACTGGACTTGTGTAAATCCGCCCTCATCTTCACGAACAATACCTTACTCGTCATTTTGTAAAATACTAGTCTTTATTTTCTTTTTTGTAAGAAAAATGACAAACAAAAGGAAAAAACATCATATGCGCAGTAAGAAAAAAAAAAAGAATCAAGACTTAGCGGGAAAATAATGTTTCCAAGCAATTATAAGAATTTGTCCTGTGTCTATGTACCTCTCTCTGTTTTGTATTTTTTCTGGTTCTAAACCAGGCTTTCTGTGATTCTATACTAATAATTTTTGATATAACCTTTTGCTTCTTATAATGAGTGCGGTATATGTTGTCGAAGCTATGTTCTCCAAGAATTAAAATTGAAGTGAGAATTAAAAAAAAAAAAAAAACATGAAAAAATAAAGAAATTTAGACAATAAGAAACAAGTCTAATCGCTATGACAATATCACCACTGATGGTTGAACTTTTTTTTTTTTCAACACGATGGACCTGCAGCAACAAACTGACCCCTTCCCTCCCAGCCCACCCTCACCCCCCAGGACATTTTTACTGAGAGGACATCTGGGGAACCCCCCGCCCCCTCTCCCCCACCTTACACCCCCTTCCCCCTCCCCCCCGGCGGCCATGAGTGCGATCATCAGTCAAAGAGGAGAGACATGAAAAATCAAAAAGCACTTTTAATATATCATTTCAAATACATTTTTTTTTGTTTTTTTCGTCTTTATGAAAAAAAAAATCATTGTTTCTTGAATTTTATTGGTTGTTGCCTTCAATTTGCTTACTCCATGATGCAGCTTTTTTTGCAGAAAGGCTTGGTTGATGAAGTTGTGTGATGGTGACTGTATTATTAAAAGACAAATAGGCAACGATGTCTGTTCCCAAGCATTTTCCTCCATTGCATTCACTTTTCTTTCAAACATTTGCACTCTTGAATAGGCCTACAGTCTGCAAGTTAAATCCATGATTAGAAGCCATTTTAGCATTCATAAGATTGCTCTATTACATTACACAAACAAAATTATAAATAACAAATCCCAGCAGAGTCACCTCAGTCCCCCCCACCCCCTTCCCATTTCATCTTGTTTAAAACGTCAGCAAATAACAAATAAATAGACATTCAAAAAAATAAACTAATAGGCGTGATCGATATGGAAAATATACTTTACAGCATGTAAACCAGTCGACAAGCACGAGGGGTGGCGTGATGCATGTGTGTGTGTGTGTTAATAAAAATTAAAAAAAAGAAATCCCAGTTAGTAACTGACTCTCGCTGTCATCGCACTTCCGCCTTGAGGAAAATTGACGCGTTTTCATTTTATTACATGAAAAAAAAAGCGACGTTTGAGTGTAACATTTGCCTGTTAGCAGCAACCCATTCTTAACCATCAGATGTGCTGCTTGCCTTATGGCACACATTTCGGCACTGTGATGACAGGAGGGCAAGTGAACGCATCACGTCGCTTGCCGCCATACAGTATGTGTCATCATCGCGTTTTCTGTCTGCATTGCTGCTTTTTCTAAATATGGGATGTACATATTGCTTGCTGTTATAAGGATGGTCCTCATATGCTCCCTTCACGTGATGATAAATGTGTGAACTATACATTCAATCGAGCTTTTTTGTGTGCCACTTCTGCAAACTGGATGCTTATTGTTTAATGGCTTGTGCGTGGGATTCTGCTATAAGAAACACACGAAATCATGTTGGAGGGAAATCATGACATGGAGGAATATTCTGCTTGTTGTTTTTTTTTCTCTCTCTCTCTCAGTGTTTCCTCTGCTTGATTGCATGCGGGACTGCGATGTTTGTTTGGCTTCAAAAGGAGCATGACAAAAAGCCCATGCAGGCAGGCAGGTCGTTGTCGTTTTATGTTGCTGTGGACTAAATGGTTTGCTGGGTTATTAAACGCAGCGTACAGCTGCTTGTCTCCAACATAATGTATTCTAAATCCCTCCAGAGTATAACCATCTTTTATCCTCTCGCTGAGAGCATTTTGTTGTACAATTGTTACACTACGGGCTATATAAAGAGAGCGGCAGATGAAATAGTGGCATGTGTTCCTAATTAACGTTTGTGTACGGGCAGTACGTGGAAACACACAACAGGATTCGAAATAACCATTCAAATGTATGACGTCACCACCTGATATGTTTCGAGTATATCCAATCGTCAAATTAAATACCAATGTGTACAATTACATAAATAAACGTTAAACGAGAAAGACCAACATTTAGGGTGGCTCGAAAAGAGAGTTAAACAAGCATTTTCATTCATCAAAGCACATATACAAGTGCGGGACTCCCAACACGAGCGACTATTAGTTTGCTTTTTACGCAAGCAGCTGGATGCGATTTCACGTTGGAAGTGTCTGTCTGAAAGTAAAACATTTATTATCCCAACGTGTCAGCGGGCCCATGTTCGACTTCTGCCTCTCAGTGTGCGGGACGGTCGCTTTGTTCAGTCGGGACGCGATTCGAGTCCATTTGGGCCTCAATTTAGTTCATTGAACCTTTTGGCATTAAAAAAAAAATCACTGGGCAGCCACCATCAAACATAGTCTCGCGATATGTTTATTTACGCCGTGAGGACAAACATGTCTCCTAATATTCATATAACGCGCAGCCAAATGGGAGCCCCCCCCGCTGCTTTTTAGAATGTCCCTGAACGCAACACAAAGGGCCACCTCCTCTCGCGCGTGCGCGTGCGTGTCTTAATGTTTGTGCAGGTTGTCATAGCAATGTGTCAGCTCTGGCCATGTTTCATTCCGAAAGGATTTTCTTCTCTGACGCTCGTGCGTCAAAGCGCACATGCGTGAGTGCGCGTGAGCGTGTGCGCGCGAGAGCAGATTGCTGCGTAAGCGGATCCTTTTGTGTTGATTTAGGAAGACGTTTGCTGTATATAACGTTCAAGGCTGATAATATCATTGCCTGGTCAGATAAATAAAGCATTGGCCAAAACCATCGGGTCAGCTATCGATCCGCTTTCTCCTCCCGAGACAGGGAAGGGGGAGGAGGGGGGAAGGTGGGGGAGAAAGGAAGAGAGAGAGGGGGGGGGTTGTGGGGAGCCCACTCATTAGCATTCCACAGCCATGGACTAAACGCTGACAACTAACAGAGATATCCAGCTCCACACCGCTGCATGCACTCGCCTTTGTCCTCTCCCCTCCCGGCCCTTCATTTCGCTCTCTCATCACAGCCAACACTCTCTTTCTTTTCTCCCTCCCTTCCCCTCTGTCCTCTCTCTTCTCCTCTCCCCTCTCTTTTTTTGCACAAGAGCCAGAAACCTCCCCGAAAAAAAAGGAGGAGGAGAGCAGCGGGAAGGAGGGGTGATGTTGTAAAAGCTGTGCAGAAGTGACAGCGCTAAGCGCAGCGGATTTAGCCGGGACAGATACAATTGTGTGTGACTTGACAAAATAGAAGGCGGGAGACGTCTTGAATTGAAACTGCCATTGTGGGTTATTTTAGACCAGCCCCAAAAAAGGAGAAGGACGTTTGAACCGCTCTGTTTACTTCGGGATCATCTGTCTTTTGCCTTATTTTCACCGCGGTGGGGAATCACAAAGCTTTCAGAGATATTTCTTGTGCTGCAAATGTGGAAAGTTAGAAAAGGATTCGAAATGTAGCTGTCACTCAGTACAATGTGGAAATCACAATCTCTGTTATTATTAAACTAAATAAATGAAACAATACTTTCCCTAACTTATAATTGACAAAACTTTAAACAAAGCAAATTCCATATTAGGATATATGAACAATTATATATGCTTAAACCATAAATGTAAGCCTCAAGTTGATATGATCCATGATATGAAATTTCTATTGCCCAAATCTATAGAAAGTTTACATGATTTATAAAACAGTTGGGTCAAAAATAACCCAATTTGATCTAACTTTTTTTTTGGGGGGGGGTCATGTTGTATAAAACAACCCCTCAAGTTTGCTCATTTTGTTCAAGACAACCACCTCCAAATGAGGTCCTTTTGTTCATAACAACCAAGAATGTTGGGTCGTTTTGGAAAAGACAACCCAAACTATTGGGTCGTTTTGTACACACCGACCCCAAAATTGTGTCGTTTTTTTTTTTATACAAGACACTACAAAAAAGTGGAGTCAAATTGACCCAAGTAAAAAATTGGGTCGTCATTTTGTAGACCAAGAAAATAAAAAAGACACATATTTGCCCAAAACACTGAACCAAAGAATATATTTTGCAATTATTATTTTATTTTATAATTATTTTCTAAGTGAACTATACTACTCAACTTAAAAAATGTATTTCAATCCAGTGCTTTTATTTCGTGTTACCACTCGATGAAAAAAAATGGAGTAAATTCTACCTTTTTTCAGTATATGAACCCAAAAAATATTTGCCCAAACTTTATCCATGAATGGGAAAAAAAATGCCACAACTGCATAAATGCTTATGACTTTATTGGCATATGTCTTTTATAAGGCATATATATCTTAATATAGGCGCCACAATGACAGCTGTTCATGTGATGCTAACTTCTTTCCGAAGTTTTTAGCCCTCCCACCTTTGCCTCCCTCCCCCCTTTTTTTCTCTCCTCCTGCAGTGTGTGCACTTCATTGTTGTTTTAAAATATGCATGTCTCTCCGGAATGCCAGTCACGGGTCCAAACTTTGTGTCCCAACCTCCCACATGATGAAATGACCTCCCCCCCCACCCCAAGTCCCAACACACACACACACACACACACTCCTGCACTTTTTTTTTTTCTTAAGCGAGCTCAAACAAAATGTCTCAATCTGCACTCTTCTTCTCGTTTGAGAACCAACACTTGTGGATGTGAGACACAGCAAAATAAGTCAAATACAATTAAAAATTAAAAATGGATTAAAGGGGGAAATACAAGGAAATCAATGGATATATAAGGATCATTCATGCAAGACAAAAGTAAGATTTTTTTTTCATTTAAGTTTTCCTTCCTTTCTCCTCTTGTGTGTGTGTGTACGCGCGTGCTAGCGTCTGTTCGGCGTGAAGAAAAGAAAAATGGGAAGAAATATGAAAACGAGAGGATGTCTATATAAAAAGATTGATAGACGTGAGTGCTGGTGTGCATTGTTTGCATGTTTGAACATACCTTGCTCTCTTTATAGTGGCGGGTGTCAAAATGTGACGTATATAGGCCGATTGTTTGCGGCGGAAGTTGAACCTGACCGGCTCACGTCATGTGATGACGTAATAGACGCACGTGACTTTAGGTCAGTTTGGAGCTGTCAAAAGCGAAAGCAAAATTGCCACGTCACATTTGTATAATAATAGCAACGATATGACTCTAATTTAAAAAATATATAGTAAAAGAGAAAATGGTTCTATTAATATTTACATTTAGGCATATTTTTAGTTTGGGATTTTTCGGGTTGAAATATTTTAGATTGAAAAAAAAACGGTGTAATTTCAATTCTTTTTTTTTGGTGAGAACAATTTAAAAAAAACCTGGCCTCATTCATGCTTGCAGCCATCTTTAATGCAGCCTGAGAGGCTTGTTTCAGTCATTCAGTATAAACCAGAAGAATGCGTGTAAAGATATAATCCTGCATGCTCAGCGTCCTTCTGGCGCTCTTCCTCCTTGAGGTGAACACACGGTGAATGACGTCACGGTTTTAGTTGTCCTTATTTGTACATGTATGGATGGGCTCAAATTTTGGGACACCTGTTGGAAAAAGAAGCTTGAACAACTCACCTGGCCAGACTTTCGACTAAATTTTACACACTGTGAAATAAAAATAAATAAATAAACAAATAAATAAATAAATATATAAATATATAAATATATAAATATATAAATATATAAATATATAAATATATAAATAACTCGAAATTCTAAGGCAACAAACTTCGGTGAAATACAAAGTGTCAGTTTCCCGCGGTTCACAACGAATAAATAAATATTTACACAACTAATTGTCCCTATTGTCCCCGAACGAAACAACTCAGCAAATTGTTTTCGCTGCGCTAACACTATTACCACAAATGTCAACAATTTCTATTTTCAAGTTGCTCTTTTTGCCACTTTTTGCTTTTTTTACAGTACCGTGGGAATATTTGCATCTGCAGGGGAACATTTGTGATCTTGAAATGCTCGCAAAGTTTCTTCTGTAGGTGTTTTTGTTGGCTTTGAGCTCAAGTTCTTCCACCAAATTCACCTGAGCAAGCATTTATGCACGGGGGGCTTGCTTTGGGGGCCACACTCATGATGAAAACCATCCATCCATCCATCCAACCTGTCTCCCCCCACAAACACATACCTCCGCTGTGACTATAGAACACCCCCGACTCCTCATTTCTCTTAAAGAAGCTCTAATCTGAACCCAGTGGTGAAAATGCGCGCGCTTGTTGTGTGAAGAAGAAGAAGAAGAAGCGTGAGTGGGGGTCGGGAGAGAGTTGGGGGGTGGGGGGGGGGTAAAGGGGGAGAGTAGAAAGGCTGGTGAAGAAGGGGAGGAGGAGGGTGATAGAACGGAGTGGCCCTCTCCCTCTGCTGAGTGACACGACCCCTCTCTTCTCTTCAAAGGCCACGCACAGATCCGCGCATGCGCATCTCATTTGAATGGAGACTGCTCGCCGGTATGCCCAACACTCACACACACACACTTACATACACTCACACACGCGCGCGCACGGAAATAAATGCGGCAATATTGGATTCAGGTGGGCATTCAATAGTCTCCATCACGGTGCATCCATGGTTATATTTGCATCCATGGTTATATTTATGCACCCCCCCCACCCCCACCCCCATCCCACCCCCATCCCACACACACAACCACCTTGTCCAAATTCATTTGCATCGACTGATTATATCAGTAATGAATAGCTGGCACCGTGTGATGCACATTGAGGGGGGCTTATTCAGATACACGGACACCAGAGGTCCTAAAAGGTCAGCCGTCCATTCATGTCATGGAAAAAAATATACATTTTATGTTATATATTTTAAATCACAAAGTTGTCATATTAAAATAGGCCTACTTGTAAAATCTTCATTGCAGACAATCAATCATAAAGTATTTATGTATGTGTTTGTTTATTTATTTATTAATTTATTGGTGTTTACAGTATATGTATATTATTTTATTTTTTAATGAGGACGAAGTTTTCGTTCATTATTTATACTTAATGGCACCCGTGGGATTTTAATTGTCATTGCAAGACTTTAACACTCGTTTGAAATAATATGCATGAATGCATTTTAGTTACATTTAGCATCCACCATACGTGGCAGAATACTCACGCGAAAGTTATTGTGTGTTTTGAATGTTTAAAAAAAAATGAATGCTTCCCATCATTCACAAAAAAGATTCGTTTTTGTAAATAATAAACACTAAAAATGTGTTCATAATGTGAGCCATCTTTAATTAACCAATTAATCCTCTCTCCTTCATGCGAACAATTTTGCCCCACTTTATATAAATAATAATATTAATATATTAACTATATAGCCTATTTAGGTGGTGGCATCTCCAATGTCTTATGTATTATGTGTTGTCTGCTGTGTGTGTAGTTGCCCTGAGGTGCACATTTAATGATTTCATATTCACTTCCGAGGAATACTATAAACTAAAATGAAGCAAACAAGTTGTCTGGGAGATGACGTAGGGTTGCAGCCAGAGTGGCCACAATATGAGACTCACCTGCACGCTCGAGTCAAAGCGAGCACATGATGCGGACTGTAACGTCCTGAAGTTTCTTCTCTTGTGTGTGTGTGTGTGCATGGCTGAGTTTTTTTGTATGCGCCAAAACCAAGAAAAGACAACTTCTCGTCTTCTCTTCCTTACTTTTCTTTTGCTTTCTTGGAGCCTTTCTAAATATATATTTATTTTATTTTTATTTTTTCTTTTTGTGCGAGCCCCTCCTCTCTTGCAGACTGCTATTGTTGCTACCTTTGTTTGCTAGATGGCGCCCTGCCTTTGGGGGAACCTCTGACACTGGAGCCGCTCTGCTCAGCTCGCACCTCTGCAACAGCCTTCTTTCTCCCTTTCTTCTTCTTCTTCTTCTTCTTATAATAATAATAATAATAATAATAATAATAATAATAATAATAATAATAATAATAATAATAATAATAATAATAATAAATTAAAAATAATAATAATAATAATTGTGTGGATGTAAAAGCTGGCAAACACTATGTTCAGTTTTGATTTAAATAATAAAAAACTATAATCAACCATGTTTAATATAAATGTGAATTGCTGATGAATTTTTGTCTTGTTTATTTAAATTTCAATTTAAGTCCTTTAAATCGAACGTAAATTATGTAGGAACGATTAAAATGGGTGATTTAAAACACGAGTGAAGTATAAATAACATTGGAATAATTTTCTTGTGTTTTCGAGCACAATCAGGTGTTGAATTCACTTCTTAAAAATGAACGAATAAATCCTAAATTGTATTTTTTTTCAGTTGAAGAGACAATCAAACTCGACGAATACGTGACCCCACTTTTTTTTTTCCACCTCACGTCGAGCAAATGTTCATAATTCTTGTTTGTTTTCTTTTCCCCCACCACAGAGGAAATAAAAATACAGCGCAGCAGATACACTTTGACTAAATAGCAACTTGTGTGACGTTGATGGATGTGGTGGACATTTGGAAAGCCTGGAAAGCCCTCGAAAAAAAAACACAACAACAAATAAAACAAAACAGCAACATAAATGAGCTGCAGAAGCAGATAAAGGTTTGATAAAGTTACTCACATGGTGGTAAACAGATGCAATCAAAATGTGCGTGTGTGTGTGTTTTAAAAAAAACATATTTTATTGAATATCAGCGCCGCCATCACACACAAACAGAACTAAATTTCCCTTTGCCCACACAATAAAGCTCTTTCGTAATAATATTACATTGTGAGTAATATCTTAGTGGTGCAAAAAGTGAGTACGATTGGAATCCATTTAGAGTAAAGTGTCCATTCCACACGTGTGCATTCTTGCGCAATGTGGTCATCACAGGAGGAGAGTGCTTGGATGTGTTTTACGAGGGTGATGTTGTCTCTATTTCACGCTTTAGAAGAAGTCGTAGAATGATTTCCAACTGGAAGTCATCATCACTTCTTCCCCTCATGAATGTCTTCTCGCGTGCCGCGCCAATGTGGGCTGCATGTGATTTCTTTCTTTCTTTCTTTCTTGCAAATCTCCAATCAAATTCATTTTTATAAGCAATGTGCTTTTTTTTTTTGCGAGTAGTTTGATGACGTCATTTGGAGTTTGCATGCATTCGGACTAAGTTTCATCATATTTTTTTTTTATTCAAAGATGCCCCTTGTGCTGTATTGGTGTGGTCCAGCAGGTTGTCTTATGTGGCTGAACCACCTGCACCCCCCCCCACCCACCCCCCCAGAGGACCCAACACGGTCAAAGCATGCCCCCCCCCCGCCCCCCACCTTCCTTTTAATCCACCTTGCTTTCATTATTTATATATATATTTTTATAATAAAAGTGAAGCCCCCTCATGCATCCCTCTTGGTATTTTTGTTTTTCCTACTTAACAAGCCTTCAACCTGACACTTGCACAAAATGCCCTCCAGGCAAAGGGCGGACTTTGGGTTCAATTAAGGCGGAATAATACATGTGAGATGACCACAGTTGCACACTAAAGAATAAAAAGAAAGAAAGAAAAAAACAGCACTTTCTTTGTTTTAATGATGCTCTTTGTGTGCACGTGTGCCATCAATGTCATCCCGGAGCTTATTAAAGTATTTAATAGCTATCGTCTCTAATTCAATCCATTCTGACATTCCTTTCTTTCCCTCCTCTTAATCGAATTTGCCACATTTAAGCTGCCTGCCGCGTGGATTTGGGAGCTCATAAAGCAGCCATTCGGGCTCTAGATATCCTCGCGGAGTGACAGCGAATACTGAGGTTTGTCGTCATTCCTTAAGCAGAAAACAAGATATTTCTCAGCCACAGTGGGATTTCGACGCATTAAAAATATCGCCACTGCTCTACTGTGATAAAAAAAAAAAAAAAAAAAAAGTAGGAGAGGCTTGGAGTAACTTGCTGTCTGTCAGTTTACTTAGCGGCGCACTGATATGGACGCTGGCTGCACAGCCTCATCTCTTGGGCTTTTAATTAACAAGCTGTCTCAAAGCTTCAGAACAGCTCCATCAAACAGCCCCCCCCCCCCACGCACAAAAAGCAACGAATGCAGCACCCCGCGAGCACACCGCATGCAACATTTTGGAAGAAAAAAAAAGATAAAAAAAAAAAAAAAAAGCATGACGGTGATTTTGGATGCGTTCTGTGCGTAAAATGCGCACGTCTCCATATTGCGCGTAATTGTTATTCATTGCACATCTGGAACACAATTCGCGCATTATGTACTTGGGATATCGTTAACGTGCGTGATCAACAACAGTTATTATGTGTGATGTAGTTTATACTCTTCATAATTCCATTTGGACGACTGCAAATGGACTGAACCAGGTTCCTCGTTCATGAAGAGCGAAGAGGAAAGAAGGAAGCTCTCTCTCTCTCTCTCTCTCTCTCTCTCTGAGCGCGGGGAATGCGATAGCAAGGCGAGGTCAAAAAGGAGGTGGGGTCGAGGGGGGTGGGGGTCGCTGTCCATGGTGCTACACGACCACCACCGGCCCAGCCCGGCCCGCTTGGCCTGGATGTCCTCATCACATTCGACAGGACGAGTTGGAAATCGATACAGCAGAAGTTGGTCCCAACAAGAGCGCATAGACAGGTCGACACCTTCACACACTGCCAAACGCTCACACACACACACACACACACACACACACACACACACACACACACGCGCACGCACACACACACACACACACACACACACAACAGGAAGCAGGTGTGTGTGTGTGAGGAAATGGTTGTTCTGCTAAGTTATTGTCAGTTTTTTTTTTAAACTTGTTGATTTTAAGTACAGATATTAATACTAAAATGAAATATATAAACATATTTTGAAATGCTTGCAGGTTAATGTTAATTTGCTTCCCCCTCATAAAATATTGTACAGAGTTTTTTTTTCGTTGTTGTTTGCTTTCAACATAGCTAAATTGAGGTGTACATTCTGAAATACACTTTTGAAATATCGTTAGCTTGAAAGCACAATTGCCTGATGCTTTTTTTCAGTTTTTTTTTTAAACGAGAGGGGGAAGTAAATTTAACAAACAAGAAGATTCCCAGTTTCTTGTAGGATTCAAATTGTAAACGCAATTTTTAGCGAGCACATGCTGGTTTGAATGAATATTGTGACAATATTTAAAAAAAAATAAGTTAGACAGTTGTGCTTTAGGCTAACGATATGCAAACAAGCAGTGCGTTTTTCTTTCGAATTGGACGAATATTTCTTCTCATGTATTTAAAAAAAAAAAAGAAAAAAAAAGAAGAAGAATCCCCATGATTTAAATATTCTTTCAGATCAAAAAAATTGGGACCACCTGCACAAGATCGATCATATAATCTATTTTTTTAAAAACGTAATACGGCTGGCTCTGTTTTGATTGGTTGTGGGAGAGATGAATTTATGTCACGTGTTTTCTGTTGCCCTTTAAGTAACCAAAATATGAAAAACACTTTTCATGATAGTGTAGCTTCAAAAATTAACAATAAAATAAAATGTTACCGAAGCAATTATTTTAACACTTTAAAAAATACTTCAGAAGCAAATGTAAGGGCTCCATTCTTTAGGTGTGTCGTTTGATGTCACCAGGTAAAAGTGCTGTTGTTTCCGCGGGTCACGTGTGACCACGCGGACGTATAATAAACGGGGAGCCATTTTTGATATCCCCAGCATTGAGGTGGACTTTTTGCCTCTCGTCTTTTGTTGTTAGTTATCATGGAGCAAGAGAGAAGAAATAAGTTGATTAAAAATGCTGCCAATCTGTCACCGCCTGGCAGCTTTTGCTGCGGGGATAAACAGCAATAAAGTAGAGTTGGCTGGACCCCCCCCCCACCCCTTCCCCGTCCCCCACCCCAACACACACACACACACCACACCAGACTCTCCTCTTCCTCTTTTTCCCTCCTCCCTGCTGACTCAGGTGACAAACACAATGAGCGACATTATAATGGCTGATAGAGGAAGAGATGGGCGCAAAGTCTTAAGCCGACGGGAGGGGGGAGGAGGGAGGGGGGGTTAGTCGCGTAGGTGGGAGTTGGGGTGACACCGTGGGGCGAGGCATGCAGCAGGCTGCAGGCCCTTTAATAACACACGTATATTAACTCGCTTAACCACGGAGATTCCGAGCCCCGCCAAAGAAGCACGTGAGAGAGACAGAAGCGTGAAATGCGCATCCGAACACACACACACACACACACACACACACACACACACACCTGCCCACGCCCCCCCCCCCCCCCCCACACACACACACGACTGTCAGTGGACTGAATGGCAATAAGTTCATTTGAAACCTCACGTCTTCCCTGCCACTTTATGATGAAGAAGAGGGTGCAAGGGGGTTAACCCCCCCCCCCCCCCCACACACACCCACCGCCAAACCTTCTCGCTGCAATAACAAGTTCTTCTTTCGAGCCCACGCAACCCACGCACGCAGTGTTTGTCCTCGAAGGGATGCGCACACGATGAAACCATCCAGAATTTCATATTGCTTCAACTCGTCCTTTTTCTTTCTTTCTTTTTGTTTACTCGAAAGTGCAGGGTGCTTCGAGTTATTTAATTCCAAAAATCAATTGCCCCCACTTTCTGTTTTCAATTTTATTTGCAAGTGTTAGTCAACATATTGCACTGTTTAAGTCATATTTTTTTTAATCTGTCAATCAGATGTGATATAACCAGTAAGATTATGAGGTGATTTTCTCAGTGGAATGAAAGGAACTTTTTATTTTTTATTTTTTTTGAATCGATACATCATCACGCGCGTGCAAGAAATATTGATCGAATCTTGATTGTTGATTGGGATTAAAATCCTTATGGTCGTTTCTTATTTCGTTGCTTTGAGAACAATAAAATATGCTTTTGGATATATCGATCGATGATGGCAAGTAAAATGATCATAATTTGTTTTTAATCA
Source organism: Vanacampus margaritifer (assembly GCF_051991255.1). Lineage (NCBI taxonomy): Eukaryota > Metazoa > Chordata > Actinopteri > Syngnathiformes > Syngnathidae > Vanacampus > Vanacampus margaritifer. The sequence goes on along the minus strand of NC_135434.1, from coordinate 6,618,581 downwards.
CATTTTTTTATATTAATAATGTTAGTAAAGTAAGTTAGGTGCACTTTTTTGACAAGTTGTCAATAATTACTTTGTATTTAATAAATATAGACTTACGTAATATATTTCGAAATATCTATTTATATTATGTTGAAACGAATATGTAGGCCTGTGGAAGGACCTCACCCACTGAAAACGAATTGTGTACATTCTTTTAAATGTGTTTTGGTGCTTTAAAATTTTATTTCCCCCGAAGATGTTTACATTTGGCTTATTTTAAATATTAAGTAAATTAATATAATATAATATATATATATAATATAATATTAAATAAATTATTTAATTATATATTAATTGTCTGATATTCATGGCTGAAAAAACGCGTTGTCTCGTATCTTAAATTCATAATTTAGTGGATAAGTGTGGCTGATGCAGCCACAATAACTTAATAATGACTTTATAATTTGGCCTTGCAAAATTGAATCGAATTTTCATAAATGCAGGCGTTTAAATGAAATAGAGTGATTTATAAAAAGAAACAGCTGAATGAGAGGTTAAACGAATAAAAGTTTTGATTGTGTCAGCATAAAGAGTGGGTCTATTTATATTTTGGGGAGAAATAACTTAATATATAATATGGCTACATTGAAATTGGACGAATTTAAACACTTTATAATAGTTTCTTCTTCTTTATAGATTATGTTAAAAAAATAAAAAAATAAATAAAAAAGAGCATAAAGAGTGGGTCTATTTATATTTTGGGGAGAAATAACTTAATATATAATATGGCTACATTGAAATTGGACGAATTTAAACACTTTATAATAGTTTCTTCTTCTTTATAGATCATGTTAAAAAAATCAAAAATAAATAAAAAAGAGTTTGCCCACTATGACTCCTTCGAAATGACACGTCTGTAAATCTTAAAAGTTCCAAGCTCTTTCCTCAAACGCATTTTACTTTTTCTTTTTTTTCTTTCCTGCACGCGGGAGTGTTGAGGCCGACTGAGAGTATCAGAGGTGGTGTAATTGAGGGGGCGGTGAGGGGAGAGCGCCTGAAAGCTGCTATTAAAGCCAAATGGACCCAACAAGAGCGTCACAAACGACGCTCATGCCAACAGCTGGCCCACCACACACATTGATACAACTGGAAAAGTCCTGCACGGCACTATACGCAGTCCTTTATATTTCAGTGCAAATTTCGTCTTGGGAGCCAATTTTTCCTTTCCTAAATTCCCAAACTGGACTCCGTCCTATAACTCCAAACCACTTGGCGCCACACCTGCGCATTCTTTCTTCCTTCACAAGCTGACTGTGGCTGCGGTGATTCCTTATTAGAATATGGAAGAGTTTGTTTGCATTGGATTCAATTACTTCTCATGCGAGTCAATGAATATGTAATGAGTTGGAAGGAAAAACGACCACTGGGCCTCTCTGCCTGTATATTTGGAAATACTGTAGAAATAAGATAAATAAATACATCGGATGGTTCAAAGCACAGTTTAGGGGGAAGAAAGGATGTTGTCTGAGTTCATAGGTGCAGATGATGATGATGATGATGATGCATTTCCATTTGGAAATCTCGCCGGTGAAGGCCAGTGGATTGAATTGATAGGAGATGAGTGCGCGGGCGCGGGCGAGAGGGAAGGAGGTGCGAGAAGAAAGCGCTGTTCCTGCACTCCTGCTTGTTGGAGATATTTTCCCTTAGTAGGGCCGATAAAACATTGATTGTTGCAGTTCGTTGACCCGTAAAATTTGGGGGTTACTTTCCTCCGAGGAGCTGAGCATATCATTATGCAAATAGTCATGTGACAGTGATCCGCACCAGTGTGTGTGTGTGTGTGTGTGTGTCAGAGGGGTGACATTCCAACTGCCTGGCTCCTTTGGCGGGAGTTCATCTTTAGACACGCTCGCGCACGCGCACACACTCCAACATAAGGCCGGCGCAGGCAAGCGTGACAACAACTCTCTCAACGGCAAAGAAACAATTGAAATATCAAACAAGTCGAAAAGTTTTCCGTGTCAAGGAGTCCTCCGCGGGTTCGCATTGTGAACGAAACACAGACGAGGAGGGGAAGAAAAAAAAGAAGAAGAGACGATGCACTTAAAGGAGTCACATGAGGATTAAATGAGGCGTCGTCTCAATGCAAGGATTAAGAGCTGACAACTTGACGTGCTAATAAATGGAGGCAAAAATGCTCGAGATCAAAATGCATTTTTTTTTTTAAATTTATTGTCATATTGTAGTGCGAATGAAGTGAGTGTGTGTGTTAAGAGTGGTTGTGAGGGATTCACTTGTACTGTAATCAAGCTAAACGATTTGAAAAGGTTTATTGAGGGGGCGTGATCGGATAGAAAACAAATAAATCGACTTGGCAGACAAAAATGAGGGCACAGCCAATTTTAAACTTTTCGCCTAAATTGTTTAAAAACAAGCTCGAAATAAATGCATTGTTTATGCATTTATTCAACCTCTCTGTTTTATCACAAACACAAAACAACATTTCAAAACTTTCTAGTGTTATGTTTTATTTGTAAATTACACTGTACTGGAAATTGTTCTATTCAAAAAGGGAACCATATGGCTGATTGTACATCAGTGAATAATGTTATAATAGGCCTACCCGATTTTCTGCAATAACACAGTATTTATAGATTGACCAAAAAAACAACAACTTCAAAACAGATTTTAAAAAAATCAAAAAGTGAATTCACCAAACTACACAATGTGCAAAACTTTATTAGCATTTGAAAGCTATGTTGTCATGAATTGAACCAGTGTACAATAACTTTTAAAGAACTTTTTAGAAGAAAAATTAAAACAAAAATATAAATCCATGGCCTTCCGTAAGTGCAGGTATTTTATTAAATGAATACAAAGAAGTATGAAAAATAACATTTTGAAGAGAAATTGGCAAAACAAAATCCCCTTTTTATTTCTTTGCAGGCTGTGCTTTGGATTCCGGCTGCTCTTTCATCTGCAGTTCGATCTCACTTTGGCTTCTTATTAGAAGCACTGAGCCTTGTTTGTTCCCTCAAGGCAACAATATACAATTATGGACAAGGGGAATATGAGCAGACCCCCCCCCCCCTGAAAAACAGAAAGATGAGCAACGCTATCTGGAAACCAAAATCCTCAAATCAAATAATAAGCAAATCATTTTCCCTCCTTTTTTTTTTTTTTTTTGCCGAAACCAGGAGAGATGGGAATCAAATTAAAAGGAAATTAGGCCTTGAAACCATCAGCCACAGTTGTCTCATTACAGCACAAAGATAATCCTCAAAAGCATTAAGCCACACACACACATTTGCACACGCGCAGGACGGGCATGGGGGAGAAAAAGGATTTCACAGCTAAAAGTTAAACAATAGTCAGGATGTGAAGTGAAGGGGGAATAAGGGGAAAGTACATATTTAAGAAAGTGTCTGAGGTATCATGAGATTTGACTCACGTGCCACACATTAGAAGCATATTCTGCTAAGCCTTGAGTGGTTTATGAAACTTAAAAAAAAATGTTATCATGTTTGTGTCACATACTCCAGATTATGCGCGACTGAGCAGCCGGTTGTCACATCTAAGAACACAAGAAAAGGACTTTAAAAATAGATATGTTATACTTTTCTCTAACATCATTCAGGCTTAGAATAATATTGAGATCTTGGATTTGCTGACATGTGTCATCTATTGCGGCTTTGTGAGCGCTGAGAGCTGACTTACGGCTCCTGTTCAAACGCGATATCCCTTAAATCCATTTCATGCTCGACTTTAAGTGATTTTAAATGTGCCGAGTGACCCGCGCAATCGAGGTACTCAACGTACATTTGGATTTGTTTTTAGATCGTCGCGTCCAATCGAGACGATCCAATCACTCGGAGGCAACCATTCGAAACAGTGTAAAAACTTTTTTTTTTTGCACTGTGTCCCCACAATGATGTTTAAGACCATCAAACACATTTAAATGTTAGACAAAGATAGCCCAAGTAAACATAAGATGCAGTACTGGTAAAGAGCAAAATTCAGAAGTCGTCCAGGTTCTGAAGTAACAAAGCAGCCCCAGACTATAAAATTGTTGGTACGTTCGAACAACTTTTGGCTCATCAGTCCACAAAATATTCTCCCAAAAATCAAAGGAGGAGGCCAACAATCAATTTGAGGTCGTCTTAGGTTCCTTTGTGGCCACTTGGACGAGCCGTCGCTGAGCTCTTAGGGTCAATTCTGAAAATCTGACTCTATTTAGAGTGGGACCAAATAGACTCAGTTTAGAGTAGACATAATATTTATACTTGGAGAAGAGTAAAATAAAGAATTGAAAAAAAAAAAAAAAGAGTCACAAACTCATGACCTTTAGCTTGGGAGACAGCCGATCTACTCCCTGAGCCACGCAGTTTCTGCTGTGTGTTAGTATAAGTTGCTCGTGTCAGCTGGAATCTTCCTAACTCCAAGAGGAGAACAAAAACGTTTTTGGTCCCCTCTTGGAGGTAAGCAAACAGTAGGAGGGGCCTAGCTCAGATGCTAGTGTGGCAGTCTCCTAAGCTGAAGGTCGTGAGTTCATTCCTCAACCCTTGAGTGACTTTTATTATTATTTTTTAATTGTTTTTCTAACCGTTTTGGAACGTGACATTTTGTCGCAGCTTTTTGAGATCTTTTGGCAACTTTATTTTGTAAGACATTTTTGATTTAAGTGACTTCTTGATTGAACACATCTGGACGAATTCAGGTTTGGTTATGGTCAGTGAAAACGAAACTGAACTGCTACAGTAGGGGCAAGTACTTTTCCACACCGACCAGCAAATTTAGAATACATTTTTTCTTTAATGAATCAAATCACCATTTAAAAACTGCATTTTATGTTCATTGGGTTATCTTTGTCTGATATTTACATTTGTTTCCATACACCCACTTTATCAAAAGTGGGGAAAGTATGCAACAAAGTAAAAACTTGAGAAGAGAGCAAATACATTTTCACTGCATTGCATTAAGGGAAGAGGAATATGTACATAACTAAATTGCAGGTACGTTTCAAAATTGAGCTTGGTAAAAGAATTTGAAAAGTTGTGCATGTGGGAGTTCGACAATGAAATCATAAAAACAACACAACAAATGTTGAACACACTTATTACAAACAATTATGGCAAGATAAAAAAAAAAATAAGCAAGAAAATAAAAGTTTTATCTACTCTGACTGCAGGGCGGTTGATGCGAGGTGTACCACAGGGCACTGTACCCAGCCCACGTCATCTCTTAGGCTGTACAACCCCTTGGGAAGCACAAACTCCCACACATATAGCTTTGACAGTTACGCTCATTTAGAAGCAAAACAAAATGTTCTTGTGATGTACGCAACGCTGAATCGAACCTTTGTCTCTTACCAAAACAAAACCAACAATAAATAGGCTGGTGTGTAACGCCGAAAGGGAGAAACAACACTCAGGGAGCGGAACAAGGAGGTCAGAGAAGCTTGAAAAAAAAAATACCCAAAACCTTAGCCTCCTTTATTTGTAATCCCTCCCGTACACTCTACACTATCGCTCCAATTAAGTCATTGCTGTTTTACAAATCTTGGTGTTTGCTTTTGAGGGAGCTGCTGCGCGTGGTAACCGTGTTGGATGTCTCCTCTGCCTCCTCGTCCTCTTTCGCCTCCACGACCTCACCGAAGAACCTGAAGATGGAGTCAAAACTCATCCAGGAGGTCAACTCGTGCCGTTCTGTGCCTACACACAAAAAAAACACACACACACACACACACAAACTTTACCAGGAGAAAACTTTCAAATCAAAGGCAACTGCAGAAAGAAAGAAACATTCTCTTGAATATTGCTCACAAATCTGTCCAAATCTTTTGTTAGTGAGCACGTCTTCTTTGCCGAGATAATTCAACCACTTCACAGGTAGGGATGCGCTGACAAATTTTCTTTTTAGCTTCTAAGATCAAACATTGATGAAAGCCAAAAGGACTTTAAGACTTTCTGGTCCCTTGGTTGCACTTCTCAGGCCTGAATCATGAGAGTCAGAACAGCCTATGACCCGCTGGTCCAATGGGACAGACTTGATATGTTATCCAAGCAGATCGCTGATAATCAACACCACTGCTTGGTCTTCTTTCCATTTCAGGCCTTCCAAACAAAACCACAGTTATGCACAAAGGACGCACTAAGCGAAACCAGTGGAGCGGTCCTGCTTGGGTTCTAAAGAGTCGATTGAGGGAAGTGGAGGTGGAAGTGGGGAGAGGCGACTACTCGTGCTGGGTTTCTTCCAGGTTAGCCAGTTCCCAAGTTGGGGTCGCACTGCATTTGGAAATCTGGTACGTGCCCCTCAGGTTCCTTTCGAGTGACTTTTGTATCTTCTAAGCAGGTGACTGCTGCAACAGACAACCGTGGCTTGGCGGCGGAGCGTCCGCCATGAGGACAGCTTGTGGCTGCGGGCCAACATATTCCTACACTTGCTCAAAAGTCAGAGCGGGAGGATCCAAAAAGAACTTCTGAAGTCTGATTCATTTCGGTTGGAATTTTTTTTTTTTTTTGCGAATAATAGCATTAGAAATAATTGGTTTCAGGGTCAAAATGTTGCTGTTATAAAACCTTTATTTATTCTTTAGGCACAGGCATTAAAAACGGAATTACGGTAACTTTCTAAGGTCATATTTTTAACTTTCACACAAAACTCGTAACGCAATTTATTTCAGTTTTGTTTTTGACGATACAAGCTGATATTTTGCTTTGAATTTGAGATTGAAAAAAAAAAAGAAAAAGCGAACTCAAGTCATCGCAGCAAGCAATTGGGTTGATAATAGGGCGCAACCTATTGATTTTTGACCATTTTGAAAACTAATCAAAGTAAAAAAAAAATCTGACAATATTGCAACTATTTTCCCAAGATCCTCTTTCCCATGCAACACAAGCAATACATGAATCTGTTAAACTAACAAACAATAAATAAAAATACAAATTGTAGAAAATAACAAGCTCATGTGGACTGACCAAAATGTATAGATTTTTGAAAAACAATTTTTTTTTTTTTGCCAAATTGTGATTTATGAGGTTTCGGCGCAATGTCAGCGATATGTAAAAATGTCAGCAACTTTGCAATCTGAAAATTGTATTACACACACAAAAGTCTAAATTGAAGTTGTCTGTAGTAATAGTTTGATGTGAATGTCGTATAGTGCATTTTTTTTATGGTTACATACTAAATTGCCACACACGCACACACACACACACACACAACAACCTTGAGGCTAGAAACTGAAGCTGCTTAGCGAGTACCTGTAACTGAACTTGAGAACACTCCTTTTCTTTCTTTCTTTCTTTTTTTTTTTTACCTCCCAGCGGGAGATTAAATTTTTCATTGCAGCTATTTCGACTTTTGTGTTTACAGATAGAAGAATGAGTGAACACATCCCTGGAAGTAATGCGTTTTTCTGTTTTGAATCTTTTTTTTTTTTTTTTTATCTGCATACTTAAGACTTACTTTTTTGTTGCTACCTGTATTTGTTTGTGACGATAAGAATATTGAAATAGGCTCTCCTAATTTTCTACGGAGGATTAAAAAAGGATAAGCCTCGTATCTAAAATCAGTTCACGCAGCGAGCGGAAAAATGTAGAAAAGTGCAACCTTGCGTTCCTGCTTTCTCCTTCTTCCTCCTCCTCTCCACTGCGGACGGGGGATTGGCTATAAAAAGATAGACTAGAAGGCCGCCGGGATACAATTAGGAAGCACCTTAAAGGCTCTCTCACCGTCGACGGGCCTCTGCTGACCACTGCGCTGACCCCATGTTTATTAGATTGACCTCTGCCTGGATGCATTAATAGAGATGTCGTGTGTGTGTGTTTGTGTGTGCGTGTACAAGACCGGCGAGCTTGGCCGTAAACTTCGGCGCTTTCTGCGGTGTTTGAGCTTTCTGTTGAGTTTGAGAGAGGGGATGGGGGGGGGGGGGGTGGTGTCGGGTTCAGGATCGAAGTCATCACCTTGGGTCATGTTTAGCCATCTGACAATCATGAGAGCAAACGAGCCGACATTCTCGGCGAGTGCGCTCCCCGTGCAGGGCTCCCTTTAAACATGCGCCTCTGGAAAAGCCAAACACAACCTTCTCACACCGCTTATCTATCATTTATATCCAATTGGAGGCAAAATGTTCCTCTCTCGCTACTTCTGACTTGTGTTTTGTCCTTTTTTTTTTATTCCCCCCCCCCAGCACAAGCGATCAATGCCGCGGCGCTCTACCGTTCACCCTGAACTGGCGGTGAACTCCCACCGAACGCCGGCGGGCTCTTCACCCTATCCCGCCACTTGGGGGTCACCAGGGGGGGCGTCGCTGTGCCAATATGCAGATGAGCCCGTGCCCCTCCGATGACTCTGGTCTTAAGCCCCGCCCCCCCTCTATAGGGTGGTGGCTAACAACGCTCGTACACATCAACCTGCTCTGACAAGCTAAATAGGCCTTTAACAGCGTAAGCACACCCTTCAATTAATTGCCAAAGTGTGTCGCACCTAATGGATGTTGTCAGAGATGCAATGTGATCACTGATTTACAGGCTGACCCCCCCGATGGTCAGCCACTAAAGACTGAAAGGGTGGTGGTGAGTTGATTACCTCAGCGATGTTACAAATCAAGTTAATATCTTCAAAAGATGTGGGGATCAATGAGGTGTCATCCAGCCTTACACTGTGAGTGTAAAGTGACCCCATAAACATGACAGGACAACGTTTTAGCAGTTGAGTAAAAATGTATATCAAGAGATAAGTGGATTTATTTATGAGCAATTAAACTAAAACACGGCAATAATAAAATCAATCATGGAAATATTTTGGGTAGTTTGCAGCACAGATGTTGACAATAAAGCTCAGGCCTTACCACAATTATTATAACGACACAACTCTTTTAAAGTGATAAATGCAATACTATATAAATATATTGAACATTTATTACAAACCAAACCAAAAAGTTGGGTCATTTTGTAGAAAACAACTGAAAAAGTTGGGTTATTTTGTACAAGACAAGCAAAAAATTTGGGTCGCTTTGTACAAGACAACCCTAATAATTGTGTCACGTTGTACAAGACAATCCTAAAAAAATTGGGTCGTTTTGTACAAGACATGCCAAAAATTTGTGTCGCGCTGTACAAGACAACCCCTCCAAAATTGGGTAGTTTTGTACAAGACAACCCCAAAAATTGGATCGTTTTGTCCAAGACCAGCAAAAAATTTGGGTCGCTTTGTACAAGACAACCCTAATAATTGTGTCACGTTGTATAAGACAACCCCTAAAAAAATTGGGTAGTTTTGTACAAGACCAGCAAAAAATTTGGGTCGCTTTGTACAAGACATGCCAAAAAATTGTGTCGCGCTGTACAAGACAACCCCCCAAAAATTGGGTAGTTTTGTACACGACAATCCGAAAAATTGGGTCGTTTTGTACAAGACAAGCCAAAAAATTGTGTTGCGCTGTACAAGACAACCCCTCCAAAATTGGGTAGTTTTGTACAAGACAACCCCAAAAATTGGGTCGTTTTGTCCAAGAACAGCAAAAAATTTGGGTCGCTTTGTACAAGACAACCCTAATAATTGTGTCACGTTGTACAAGACAACCCCTAAAAAAATTGGGTAGTTTTGTACAAGACATGCCAAAAAATTGTGTCGCGCTGTACAAGACAACCCCCCCAAAAATTGGGTAGTTTTGTACACGACAATCCGAAAAATTGGGTCGTTTTGTACAAGACAAGCCAAAAAATTGTGTTGCGCTGTACAAGACAACCCCTCCAAAATTGGGTAGTTTTGTACAAGACAACCCCAAAAATTGGGTCGTTTTGTCCAAGAACAGCTAAAAATTTGGGTCGCTTTGTACAAGACAACCCTAATAATTGTGTCACGTTGTACAAGACAACCCCTAAAAAAATTGGGTAATTTTGTACAAGACATGCCAAAAAATTGTGTCGCGCTGTACAAGACAACCCCCCAAAAATTGGGTAGTTTTGTACACGACAACCCGAAAAATTGGGTCGTTTTGTACGAGACAAGCCAAAAAAATTGTGTTGCGCTGTACAAGACAACCCCCCCAAAATTGGGTCATTTTGTACAAGACCAGCAAAAAATTTGGGTCGCTTTGTACAAGACAACCCTAATAATTGTGTTACGTTGTATAAGACAACCCCTAAAAAAATTGGGTCGTTTTGTACAAGACAAGCCCAAAAATTGTGTTGCGCTGTACAAGACAACCCCCCCAAAATTGGGTCATTTTGTACAAGACCAGCAAAAAATTTGGGTCGCTTTGTACAAGACAACCCTAATAATTGTGTCACGTTGTACAAGACAACATCTAAAAAAATTGGGTAGTTTTGTACAAGACAAGCCAAAAAATTGTGTTACGCTGTACAAGATAACCCCTCCAAAATCGGGTAGTTTTGTTCAAGACCAGCAAAAAAACGCTTTGTACAAGACAACCCAAAAAAGGGATCATTGTGTATAAGCCAAACCAAAAAATTGGGCCGTGTTGTACAAGACAACCCAGATAATTGGTTAAAGTCGTGGATCAGTCCATTTTTGACCCATATTGGGTTAATTTTGACATAGCTGTTTCTAGACTTAAAGAAGAAGCAGCATACTTCTGCAATAAAAATGTAATTTATTTGAAAGCTTTCAACACATCTTAACCAGCGGCGCCGATAATTATAGAGGGCACTGCATGCCTTACTTTATCGTGAAATGTTTCCGCCCTGTGATAGGCAGTTGACTGTAACCCTAACCAGTCAACTCAATGAGCATAAACACTATAGAAAATAAATGGCTGGATGGAGTGCGTCACAAAACGGCACAAGTTCCAAATAGATTAGGGTTAACGAATAAATGCAAGTTCCTAAGCTTGAGTCAGATACACAAACATGATATCAGGCCACTTGCGTGCTCTCCACTTAGGGTCATGACAGAATTTCAGCCAAACTCCTGACCTCAGGCTTTGTTTTCAAGCCTTGTGTGTGTGTGTGTGCGCGCGGAGGCTGTATCACTTTTGCCCCAGCCGCGCTGTGTATCTGATCCCTGATATTTAGCCTCGTCCTCTGTCACAGCCACTGTAGACCTCTCAGGGTAATTGACTGACTGTTTGATCCCGCGTGTCTACACTCCTACACAGCGATTTGCCACTTGCAAGCAATTCCTCATGCGTGGCGCGCGCACGCACACGCTCACACTCGCATGTGCCCTCCTCTACCGACGAACGCGCGCGGTCGTTATCGTTTGTGTGCAGCGGGGAAAGGGAACAAGAGAGGAGGAGAGCTGTTAAAAAGGAAACACAGAAACTCCTCCATAGCTATGGGCCATGCTTTCTTCCCGCGCAGCAAACGCCGCATGCTGTTACAAATGGTAATCTGCTCTGATTGTCACCAATTTCAAAACAAACGCTAGGTGACTGAAAAGCCAAAGTGACGCCCCGAGTGATACTCCGACAGAAAGCCTGAATCAAAGCGTGCCGACTATAATTAGGTTCCATCTGGCCGACATTATTTAAAGTTGCAACAGTTAATTGCTTGTGTACAAATGGCCCATTTATTTGAATCAAACTCTTTTTTTTCCAGTGATTCGTAATTACACTGATGCAAAGAGGGGCCATTTTTTTGTAAAACACTTATTAAGAGGACTTTGGGACATGGAGAACTTAAAGTGATGATTTTTTTTCAGAAGGTGAATTACATTTCTTTAAACAATTAATATACTGTAAAAACAAGTGGGCCAAAATAACCCAATTTGGGTCAAAAATGGACGGATCCAGCGGATCCACAAGTTGGGTGCTTTTGATGCAACTTTCTAGGTTGATTTGCACAAAATTTAGTACAAGAAGACCTAGTATTTATTTGTTTTGTACAAGTCAACCCTACAAAATTGGGTCATTTTGTATAAGACAATCCAAAAAAAAAAAAGAGGTAGTTTTGTACTTTGAATCTGTCGGTTCAAAAACTGGACCGACTCAGTAAGTTGGGTCAGGTTTACCCAACTTTGGGTTGTTTTGTACAAAACGATCCAATTTTTGGGGTTGTCTTGTACAAAATGACTCAAAATTGGGTGAATGTTTAACCCCAAAAATAACCCAAAACAGACCCAATTAAAAATAATAATAGCAAAAAAATAAAGAGTTGTTCTGTACAAATTCATCCAAAAATGTGGTCAAATTGACCCAAGTGGTCAAATTTTTGACCCAAATTGGGGTTATTTTGACCCAGTAGTTTTAAAAGTGTATAAAACAACCCCCAAAATTCGGTTGTTTTGTTTAAGACAATCCCCCCCAAAAAAAGGAAAAAAAGGGTCATTTTGTAGTTTTGTACTTTTTCAAACTGTTGGGTCAAAAGCTGAACCGACACATTGACTTGGGTCAGGTTTATCGACAACAAAGAGTTGTTCTGTACAAATTCATCCAGAAAATTTGGTCAAATTTTTGACCCAAAATTGGGTTGTTTTTGACCCAGTAGTTTTAAGAGTGTATAAAAACAACCCCAAAAATTGGGTCGTCTTGTACAGGGCAAACCCAAAAATTGGGTCATTTTGTAAAAGACAACCCAAAAAGTTGACCAAATTGGGTCAATTTTCACCTAACTGTTTTTAGAGTGTAAAGTGCCTTTACAAGTGTGTTAAACATTTCATGAAGTCCAATTTAAACAAAGGAGCTAGTGAAAGATTTAATCAGTTAGAGTAGAAATGACAAAATGGAGTAGCAAAAAGGGCAGATGATATTAAATCACGCAGAAGTAAACATTTTCTCATTTCCTTTTTGAGCACAAACAAAGCATTTTCTTATCAATTTCCTAACGACGGTAACCTAAGCTTTTGTTTTATCTCGGTGTGGGGGCCAGTCAGCGAGCGCATTTTGGAGCGATCCCTTGCTGGATGTAACCTTAGCCGTGCCGCTGTTTGTGGAAACTATCTGTTGCATAGATCAGCGGAGGGGAATCGCTATCTGTATCCTGCTTGTCAGACGGTCGGATTTCCGCCGCTGACGCTCTCTGGTATTAAACGATCTTTCGCATCGTGTGTGTGTGTGCGTTCGTAGGTAGCGCCATTTTGCGTAGTTTCTTCTCACACGCGGGAAGGTCAAGAATGTCGTTTGCCCCCCCCCCCCCCCCCCCCCCCGTGAGGCTGTGGGCCATGTTGCCACTGGAGATGAGGTCAAAGGGAGCCGGGCAGGTGACAGCTGACAGAAACTCGGCCCTCTCCAAGAAAACATGCAACCCTTGTCTTCACTCCTAAAGCTAATTAAATCCAAATCTATCCTGCTCTTTATTGCCGCTGCACAATTTCCACTCAGGGTGATGACATCCACAACTGACATGCTCTTAACTCTTTGACTGCCAAAAACGTTAAATAACGTTTAGTAAAATCCTATGGAGGAGTGCCAAAGACGTTAAAAGACATTTGTTTCAAAACAGAGGTGAAACTAACCATTTTCTATTGTTGATTACTGAAAAAGGGAATAAGGTAGAAACAAACTTTTTTTTCTGATGAAAGATGAGAGTCCAATCTTTCATTTGGTAGTATGTGTGTTTCCATAGTCCAAACACATAATTTTCTGTGGACCTTGAAAGATCAGTCAAAATGCTTAAATGGGCTGGCACTGGCGACATCCCTTTTCTGAAAACGTCTGGTAGTCAAAGAGTTAATCAGGAATTGTTTACGCCATCCCCTGTTAGGCATCTAATTCTTAATAAAAATCAACATATCGCTAAGGTTTAACACCTTGACAATAAGAACGGCAGAAAATATTGAGGAAAAACAACTAGACAATCTACCGATTATCAAAACAGAGCTTGTTTTCACGCTACGGCTCCTCCTCCTCGAATGCAAATCATTTTTAATGCTAGTCCGTTAAGTGGGATCTGCGTTTTCCCCTTCGTACTGCTTTTAATTACTTGTCTTATTATTGTGTGCTGTTGTTGGACAAAAACAAGGCAGAACTCATTAAACGCCTCAAGATGAGGAACCGGAATCGTTAGTTGCGGGGACTCACTTTGAATTCAAAACAGCAGAGGCAAACATTGAGAGAAAGCAGAATGTCATTGAAATAATAAGCAACTTTAGATTCAATTTCTAGGAGAAACTAATGTAACTAAGTAAAACCAACACTTCATGTTTAGTTTCATGAAAAACTGTCCTTGTAGACAAGTGAAAACATGAAAGGAGGTAGAAAGTAATACACAGCGTTGAAGTTTATTTTCTATGTCCCTCGCGTCACATCATCTCGCCTTCCCTCCTTGACACCTCCCACCCAGACACTAAGTGGTTTTTTTTTCATATTGATGTGAATAAGTGGCCTTGGCTTTCAAAAAGGACCCTCACTTTTATAGACTTGGAGAGGAGTAGTTACAAGATAACCCCAAACCCAAGGACAGCGCGGGCTATTTGATAGCAGTGTCGAACTCTGCCCTCTTTTCTTCGCTGCAAAAACGAAAGCCCAAACATGCTTTGGCCTCGACAGCATCGTTCTGTCAATTGTTTGATTCTGATCCACGCAGATGGGATCAGATGTTTTAAAGTAAAAAAAAAAGAAAAAAAAAAAAAGAAGGGTTATTGGTAACAGTTGCACTTCATTGAGTCTTTATCCTTCGCAATAAGAAAGTGATGGAATACACGGTAGATGAGTGGTTAGCACATACGCCTCGCTGTTCTGAGGTCGCGGTTCAAATCTCAGCTCTGACATCCGTGACATCCAACATATTCCAATACTAATGAAAGTGGACTATACAGTTATACAAAACTATCAAGCATCAACTGGTATTTATTTATTTTTTTTCCTGGAGAGCTCAGTATTGTTCATTCGGTAATTTTACCGATTTGACATGTCATCATCATTGCTCTCTCTTTTTTATTATTATTATTATTTTTTATTTATTTTTTTGTATGTGGGTGAGTATGTGTATGTGTGTGTGTGCGTGCGTGCGTGCGTGCGTGCGAGTGTGTGTGTGAAAAAAAAAAAAAAAAAAAAAAGCATCAACTGGTATGAATTCCTCAATAAACAAGAAGACTGATTTGCAATAAAAGCTGAGTCACATTCAACACAGGCAAGCAAATATAATTCCAAACGTTAACTATAACTGAAAAGACGTAGGAAGAAGTAGGGATGTTTACAACACAAAAATAATACATGCTAGAATGTGCACTGCACTGATAAAAGACAAAGTAGAATTGTGTGACAACTTGACAAAACAGGATTTACGTGTGTGTGACGTCATGACCAAAAAAGGTATTCATGTCACTTTTATGATGGGGGCAACAATACAGGAAGTGCAACCGTGACATTTTCAAAACAGGAAGCAGGATCGGTGACGCACCAAAAATAATACAATATATGTATGTATCGTAACTCTAAAAATAAAAGTAGGTACAAATTAACAGTAGGCTACTTCATTTCTTTTTGCTTGCAGTCTAAGTGTAATCAACATTAGCACACTTGTCAACATCGCACAGGCCTCCTTGCATGTCCAGGCCCTTTTGTTGCATATGCAGCACAACTGGTTGGACCTTAAATGACAAACACTGCGGGGCTGCTAGCTCGCCTGACACCTTTTTGTTTTTTGTCTTACTGAGGGGCCATTGAAGAGCTTCTGTTTCTACAGTATGACGATGATTATTGGCTATAACACATGCATGTAACAGGGATGTGATTTGACCAAAGTGAAATTATCTGAAAATTTAGCCGGGGGTCTGGGGGCGAGTTTTTAAGTACTTTCAATGCACTCACATGACAAAGAAATAGACAAAACAACAGCATAAATTTTCAATGTATATTGAACTATCCCATATAAAATGGCAGTTTTAGTCAACTCAAAATCAGTCACATTCAAAAACATTGGACTGCCTTTGCTTTTAAAAACTATCACTGAGAATATCATCATATCTAACTAATGTGATTACTAAGTTAACACATAAATAATGTTGAAGAGTTCAAATTTCATGAACAAATAATTGTATCATGACCAAATGAAAAGTAACTCATATTAGAGCATACCACAAATGTCTTTGTTATAGCAGAAGATGTTATCTGTCGGAGTCATGTGCATACACAATGAACTAAAAAAAAAAAAAAAGAAAAAAAAAAAGATTTTTTTTTGGGGGGGGGGGGGGGATAAAAAAAGCGGAATTCCGCGAATTAGCGGAAAAATCACATCCCTGATGTAAATGTAGAAATGAAAAAAATAAAATAAAAATTCGTAGGCACAAATGCACACATTTCGCGCGACATACTCACTAGTTTCGAGGCAAAAATCACAACACGCAGCCTTGCCAAAGACTGGACTGAGTATGCGCACACTCAAATATATCACGGGAATCACATCAAGCCGCACACTGGCTGCCCCCACTTCACTATACTACACTCACTCCACGCGCACACAAGCGCACAACCTCAGCTCCACTTCAACACAATGAGGTCTGAAACACGCAGACACGCACGCAGCAGACTCTCCTTGGCACCTTTAAGGACAATGCCGGGCATAGAGAAGCGCACACACTTGCACACAAATATACACCCTTCTACAATTTGAGACATGCACACATCATTGAGTGACAAAAGAGGTGGTGGAGGAGGGAAGGGGTACGAGAGGCCCCCCCCCCCCCACCCCCCTGCACCTGTAAGAAAGACAGGCTGCTTTCAGTGTCAATGCTGACTGAATAGACAGCCTTGAGAGTGAGAACCCCCCAACCTAGCGCGCGCACACACCTTGCATGGAGGCCTCCTTCAATAACTAGTGCAAGTTCAATACAACAATGCCAAAATCATTGTCCAATGCAAGGTAATATTTCATACCTGAAGGTATTATACTCTGGGAACATGCAATAGTTCACGGTAATATTTGAAATTATTATTATTTTTTTTTTTAAATGACCAACCTTGGGCTGTAAATGTCTCACTCTGCCCTCACCATTTTCAGCGCTTATAAACCGAATAAAAACATATCATCTTATAATTTCTCCACAATAGATTGCAGAACATTCATGTCCTTGAACAAGTGCAGTCATGACCAGCATTTGGTCTTTAGAACAGATTCTGGGTGAGTTCAGCTGCATCACATATATGAATGCTAGTTCATGTGATGACATGTCACTTGTGTCAGTGATGACACTAGACTTTTCGACGTCAAGGAGAGAAAGTAAGTAACCTTGAAGGCCATACATGATATTTTACTTTACAAATATTTTTTATGAATATACTCACAATGATATTTTTATTATGCTAGATGGCAAACATATTTTCTTCTTCTAATGTTACCCGCCAGCGCCATGCTTGGTCAAAATGTGTGCACACTGCATTGCAAGAAGCGATTTTCAGAGACGCGCCGGGAAACTTTATGAATAAAAGTAAGCAAAAATATCAATTCCGACGCCATCAATTTGGATAGTGTAGAAAATGCTATGGAAAATAAAGCTAATTAATACCCCTTATAGTGTGAAGGCTGTATGGTGTAAGTTTATACTTTAGTTAAATAATATTATTTAAAATTGCACTACAAAAAAGCCTACGGTTTCCAATGCCAAAAAATATTTTTGATAAATTTTTTGTGTATATAATTGTAGGCTCTGCTTTTAAGTGTTGTTGCTCCGTGCATGTGAAAGGAGCAGTGGTTTGAAAGTTTATAATTAATGTAAAATTACTGTAAAATCTTTATTTATTTTAAGTAAACTGTCTGCAGTGACGGTCAATAACCCTTTCAAAACCCGAATACCGGCAATATTCGTGTTTTGAAAGTCCATGAAAATACACGCAAAACCCGGATATATTAATACTTCATTGGAAAGGATCACTGGCAGCACAGCAACACACTTTACGAGCGAGGAGGAAACTGACTACTTTATTAGTATGGTGAGCGAAATGAAAATGTCTTTGATTTAACGGTGAAGAAACAGAAATGATATCTATTTGCGCCTTGACGACATCTGTACCGTTGCGATTTAGGAGGGGATCGATCACATGATCTACGTACGTAAACGGGTCATTCCGAATTTTTCATAAACTGGAATTTTGACCTTAACCCAAATTTTGAAAGCATGTAAACATAGTCAATGTTTCGCTTTATATGTTAGCATTAAGATTTGGATTTTCATGAAATGAAATTATATTTGGTTGGACATTTTGGTGTTAAAATATACAATGTTCAATTCTCTTTTTGTGCCAGTTTTTACAGTAAACTTCAAGTGCGAGAAAGCAATAAGGAATGCTTAAAAAGTGTGTTTGTATACAGGGAGTCCTCGAGCTACGTCGTACGCGGCCTACGTCGTTTCGACTTTACGGCGCCCGTCCCTCGTCCGTGGCACTTTTTTAAAAAAAAAATAATTTCCCACAGTAATCACACAATTTTAAAGTAGTTAAAGTTGTGTTGTTGTTACTTCCAGCAACGGAGTCCATCGAGCAGGTCGGCTCGCCATCAGGCGCGTCACATTTTCGTGTTTAAGTTCCCATTAGCTCTGCTTTGCCGTCCATCAGCAATGAATGTCCGTGCGGAAACACGAAATATCGGTTCCGGCTCTTCCGGGTCACACAAATATGTTTAAAAAAAAATTATTGTACAAAGTATTTTGATGTAAATATCAACTTAAGCGGTGAAATCCGACATAAGTCGAAATTCGGGTTACATCGCCAGCGTAGGAACGGACCTCGTCCGTAACTCGAGGACTCCCTGTATATGGCCTCTATAATGTGATTCGTATCGTATATTGGTACCCTCAGTGATAAACGGGGTTCTTGCATTATCTTTGGACGGTGTACATGTAGTGAACCTAATGTCAGTGGGTTACATTACGCATTTTTGTGTGGGCGCCAGGGTACGAGAAGTGGATGTGACAACCATAAAAACCTGTAATTCTCCCACCCTTTCCACCGCAACGGACATTTAACATCGGAATAGACTCAGAGAGCACCACGTGAGCCTCAAGTGGCTTTTTGTCTCAAACGGGCACCCACACATACACCTGCTATTCACATTTCCAGCTACTTGTCAAACGACCTTGTGATCCCGTGCTATCCGGAGAGGGGAAAGTTGTGCGTACGTGTGACAGTGTGTGTGTTTTTTTGCGTGTGTTTATGTGCGAAGAGAACGAAGGCCGGTGGTCGGGGAGGTGCGCAAAAGAGAGGACAGGAGATGAAGTAGGGAGAAGAGGAGTGAGGTCAGGTGGGGGAGGAGCAGGTCAGGGGTGGAGATAGCAGGGAGTGGGTGTCGAGGGCGGGACGGGTCTGAAATAGATCACTTAAGGGAACAAAGTGTAATTAATGGGTCACCGTAGATAAGAGGGCTCTGGCCCTATCGGGGGAATGTGCTAATGGAGTTGACACACACTCAACAAGATCAGTGAACGACTCCTATTTATTGTATGCGTATGTGTGAGAGAGTGAACGTGGGTTGTGCACTTTCATGCTACGTGCACACCGAACACGTTTGGAGCATCCCTGGCAGCGCATTTCAAAATTGTTCATTTTCATGTATTCATTTTCTTGGTAAGCATAAAACTAGACTGGAATTTGAGGAAATGCATGCTGACAAAAAACAAAACCTGGAGCTTTTTGGTAAAGGCACATAATGACTAATATGACGAATGACTATGACTAACATAATGTATCGGTCCGTTGTGGTGAAGAAGGAGCTGAGCCGAAAGGCAAAGCTCTCGATTTACCGGTCGATCTACGTTCCTACCCTCACCTACGGTCACGAGCTGTGGGTCGTGACCGAAAGAACAAGATCCCGGATACAAGCGGCCGAAATGAGTTTCCTCCGCAGGGTAGCCGGGCTCTCCCTTAGAGATAGGGTGAGAAGCTCGGTCATCCGAGAGGGACTCAGCGTCGAGTCGCTGCTCCTCCACGTTGAGAGGAACCCAGTTGAGGTGGCTCGGGCATCTGGTTCGGATGCCTCATGGGCGCCTCCCTGGGGAGGTGTTCCGGGCATGTCCTACCGGCAGGAGGCCCCGGGGACGACCCAGGACACGCTGGAGAGACTATGTCTCTCGGCTGTCCTGGGAACGCCTTGGGGTCCCGTCGGATGAGCTGGCTGAAGTGGCTGGGGAGGGGGAAGTCTGGGCTTCCCTGCTAAAGCTGCTGCCCCCGCGACCCGACCCCGGATAAGCGGAAGAAGACGGACGGACGGACATAATGACTACATTTACATGCAGTCAATATTCGTCGGGTTAAGGTTAGAATTCCGGTTTCTGAAACAATCGAGGTAACACGTTTACATGCGTGGTGGAAAGAGTTACTCCCGTTTACATGCTCATTTGTGCTCGATTGGAATAACCCGTTCGGACTGCGATGCGGAGACAACGTAATTACGTAAATAACGTCATTTTTGCTTTTAACTTACTATACGTTGAATAAAATACATTATATTTACAGGTATGTCACTTACCGGGATTCTTCCTCGCTCCAGAAGTGTGGTTCTTTGCTTTGTTGACATCGGCTTGAGTATTTATAGTTGGGTTACACGCCAAAAGCACGGACAATATACTTGTATTTACTGTATGTGTATATAGGCATTAACTCATTCACTGCCATTGACGTCAAAAATTTATTTGAACTATTTCTATTAGTTTAACATTTTTTCCACTTTTGTTAACAAGAGTATGAAAATCTAGAATATTTTTTTTTTATTGTACTATTAGAACAGATATAAAATTTGTGATTAATTGTGAATTAACTAGTGAAGTCTTGGGATTAATTACGATCAAAAATTTTAAGTCGCGTCAGGCGATTCAATTTTTTAATTGTAAATAATCGCATGACTTCAATAGTTAACTCACGATTAATCACACAGTTTTCATACTCTTGTTAACAAAAGTGGGAAAAAAATGTTAAACTAATAGAAATAATTGAAATAAATGTTTGACTTTTATAGCTGTCAGTGGCAGTGAATGAAATAAAAAAAGAAAAGAAAAGAAAACATTATTAAAAATTTGGGGCGTCAGGCGATTAAAATTTGTAATCACAATTAATCGCAAATTTTATATCTGTTCTAATAGTACAATAACAAAAATATTCTAGTTTTTCATACTCTTGTTAACAAAAGTGGAGATTTTTTTTTTGAAACTAGTAGAAATAGTTCAAATGAATTTTTGACGTCTATAGCCGTCAATGGCAGTGAATGAGTATTCAAATCAATGTATTCAAGGGAGGCTCCTTTAGCGAGTAGGACGGAGCTGCTCATACAAGCCGTGACTACATAGACCGAGGTTCCTTGCGAATCACATAAGCAAAGAAGAAGAGAAGAAGACGAAAATAACGTAAAAAACATTGATCCGATCGATCGAGGTATTCCGAATGTGTTTATATGAGCAAGAATTCCGGTTATGAAAGGAGTAACCCAGGGTTTTTAGTTGGGTTCTTAAAACCCCGAATAAGAGCATATTCGGGTAGTTGCGCGTTTACATGGCCTTAAAAGGGTTATTGCCTGCATGTAAATGAGTGATGTTATTAGTATTGGCGGGCCGGAGCGCCTTCGGTGGCGGCGATGTACTTGTTTATGGAGTGACGCAGTGGGAGGAAGCCGCATGCTGGAGAGCGGGTCAGACCTCGGAGTCTTCTAGAGAGAAGCAAATTGACACAAACCTCCCCTCCAACTTCCTGTCTGCGTGTGTCCCTGCGTCAGGGGAACCCGGCTGGAGCCAAGCAGCCTGCCCAAGTTATGTTTGTGAGTGTGTGTGCGGTGGGTAAATCTCTAGAGTTTGGAGACCGGCCCGGGAAGTCGAGGGAAGCGCCCACGTGCCTTGGAACAGTGAGATGGGCCTGTGATGGACAAGGCAAGACAAGGAGGATTTCCCTCGTTTGTCTGAGAGAAGGGGCAGTCGTGTCATACACGAGCGCACACACTTCCTCGCACACGTACGCACACTGAGGGAGAAGTTGTGTATGTGTGCCGTGAGGAGGTGGGTCAGACATCGGACCGGTTTTGTGTTTGTGTGTGTAGGTGTGCGTTTGTGCGTGTTCAGGGTCACAGCCCTCCGGGCCATGTTCGTCAGTCGGCTTTAGCCAGACAAACCAAGGCTACATTAATACACCGCATGACTTAATAATGGAGACCCCATAGACCAAACGCCAGGTCTGTTTACACGAGGCGGCTTCAAACCAAAAACGATAAATTTGTCATTTGGTTGTATGCAAATGCAAGAAAAAAAAAGAATGTAAAGAATCTAAATGTGTATAAAAACTGGGTAGATACTGGTTTTGAGGTTGAGGCTTTGGCTAAGCATGTGTATTGTTTTCAACAACCGACTGACTTGGCATATTACTAAAAATAATACGTTAAATATATATTATACTATATAAATGTATAAATATAAATCATCCTTAAAAAGCTTTTTTCCCCCTCTGTATTTGTGTTAAATATGTTCCCCTAATTTGCTAGTATTCTTTTATTATCAGAGCAAATAATATGAATTACATGAATGCGTTGACATGAGCAAGAATTCCGGTTGTGAAAGGAGTAACCCAGGGCTCTTATTTGGGTTTTTGCCCATGTTTACATGGTCTCACAAAACTCGAATATTGCCAATATTCGGGTTTTAAAAGGCTTATTGCCTACATGTAAACGTGGTCACTCAGTGATTCTTTTCTTTTTTTCTTACAGCTTCTAGGTACTGCATAGGTACTGGTAAACAAGTAAACAATGTGAAAAATGTTAATTCCTTACTAAGCCCCTGCATAATACACCATCTCGATTTGGGATTTTTTATTTTTAAAGGTTAAAGTTAAAGTACCACTAATTGTCACACCCATCTAAGGGAGGTGAAATTCGTTCTCCGCATTTGTCCCATGGTGAGCAGCAGCAGGGGCTTGCGCTTGGAGATCATTTGGTGATCTAACCCCCCAATTCCAACCCGTAATGCTGAGGTGTCTGGCAGGGAGGCAAATGGGTCCCATTTTTTTAGTCTTTGGTATGACCCGGCTGGGGATTGAACCTACGACCTCCCAGTCTGAGGGTGGACACTCTACCACTGGCCACTGAGCTAGACTAAAAAGGTGTGTCATTCACAGGAGTTTTTATAATACTATTGACAATGTTCATGGAACCTTTCCAAAACATGCTTGCTGTTTTGTGAAGGTACCCTCAGATAAGAGAACAAAAACTCACAATTAACTCTTTGACTGCCAGACGTTTTCAGAAAAGGGATGCCGTGGGTGCCAGCCGATTTAAGCATTTTGACTGATCTTTCAAGGTCCACAGAAAATGTTGTGTTTGGACTATGGAAACACACATACTACCAAATGAAAGATTGGACTCTCATCTTTCATCAGAAAAAAAAGTTTGTTTCTAGCTTATTCCGTTTTTGAGTAATCAACAATAGAAAATGGTTAGTTTCACCTCTGTTTTGAAACAAACGTCTTTTAACGTCTTTGGCACTCCTCCATAGGATTTTACTAAACGTTATTTAACGTTTTTGGCAGTCAAAGAGTTAAATCAGTCAAATGTTTCATCTTCATGAAGAGGAACTTTTACTTGTCGCAAAAGCCTTTGTGAGGATCCAGCCAAAGCAAAGCTACTGCGAGAATCTTAAAACACAAGGGCACAACCTCAACACCAGAGTGGTGTACTGCGCTCTAGGTGCGACTGAAATCCTGCATTGTGCTCTTGTGTATGTCATGATAAGTGTTGCGCGTGTGATGTAGCATCGGGAGGGGGTTAAACGGAGGGGGACTCATCTCCAAACTGTCAGGACAAGGGGGAGGACAGCCTCAAAGACTCAGTGACGGACAGACGACTGCTCCCATCATATCTCTACTTTGTCCTTGGACTGTCTGCCTTGCGCTGGAGGAGGCGAGCGCGATGGGAGCCAGCAAGCGGGAACAAGAGCGAGGCAAGTTGCAGACGGGGGAAGACAGAGAGGGAAAGAAGAGGCGGAGAGAAAAGAGGCGCCCCCTCAATGACATCGAAAGAGATAACTCTCTCTCTCTCTAGAGCCTCTTTTCTCTCGCTATCACTTTCCCAGGCAGTACTCCTTCCACATAAGGCCTCGAGGGTGACTGTTTTAACTTAGCGTACGTGTGTCTCTATGAATGAACGACAGAGGTGTATGTGGGGATACGGCGCGTGTGAAGGTGAAAATGGCAAAGGATGTGGGAATATCCAATGAAATTATCCGAATAGGCACTTTCCCTAAGTTAAGGCAGATTTCGTAACGGTTAAAAGGCCCTCGATCCCTATTAGCAATAATGACACATGTGGTTTGCATGTTGGTGCGTGTATTTAATGTAATTATGTACTGATAATTATTGTGTAAAACGGTTATACGCAAAAGCTGTCAAGGCTGATAATGCAAAGTAATCAAATGCAGCTTATACAGTGTGTCATTTTACTGTGAATGTGCACTCAGGCGACTGCTGGTGAAATGATGTACGGATCACAACACAAACAACAGCTGGCCTGTCCTCTTGATTGAAAGTTAACTTGTGGAAAACAAGCCATTTGGTCCACCAGCGGGTCAAAACGGTGTTGAAAACAGCAGAACCAAACAGCAGGCTAAGGCAACGTTCGCTGCCACCGTCGTTGGAATTGCTCCCCTTTGTAGGCACAGGCAACTGTGGGGAAGAGTTAACCTTTTGATAAGCTGCTTCCAGCCACAGCTGTTTGCATTTTTCATCAAAATGCGTGAGTCAGAAAAAGAATAATTATCTCCTTTGAGTCCATGGCGAGGGGAGTGTTCGCAGCTCCCGTCTGGTCGCAATAAATAAACTTGACAATGAGAAAAGCTGATGAGAAGAAGACGGTGCGTGCTGCGCTATGCTAATATAACAAACTTGGAAATATAAATTGCACTCAACTTTTTCTATAGAACGCTTTAACAACAACCATCTACTATTGACTTGAAACAGTGCTGAGAGGTCAGTAGCAAATAGAATAAACCGATCAATAGTCTCACACTTGTCAGGAAGGATGAAGGGGACAGAGGAGGCCACGTTAACTTAGGCCGAAGGAGAAGATTGATTAAACACTGATACATTCTTCGTCTCTCATTGAGAGAACATTTGAATAAAAAGATTGTGGATTTCACTTTCCTTTCTTTGGTCCTTCCTCGGGTCTCCTGACGGCCTCACGACTGGCTGGAAGTGTTCGGTTTAGGTGAACGGTATGGGATTTTTTTTAAATAGGTTTTAGGTGAACTAATGAATACACACACACTCGCACGCACGCACACACACATAATCACCCACATACAAAAAAAAAAAAAAAGGAGAGCAATGATGATGACATGTCAAATTGGTAAAATTACCGAATGAACAATACTGAGCTCTCCAGAAAATAATAATAATAATAATAAAAAAAAAGATTGTGAGAGGTTCAGCGTGAGGAGCTAAACAACAACGTGAGGCCACAGGTAGTAAGTAGTACATTATCCCATGTCATAACCCCAAAGTTTTGTGCAATAGGTCTTGAGGTCTAAATTTGGAGTTATACACTAAAAAACTCTGAACACCATCGTGGAGGTAATATTAAAACTTTTATCCCATATTTAATCTTTAATTTTCATATGTTTATAAGTGCTTATTCAATTACACTGTAAACACTTTGGCAGGCTTACTTTGACAGTTATGGATCAATTCTTCTTGCCAAAGATGTTTTCTCCTTTGCTCCTGTGTTTCCGACTTCCTTCAGCAGCCTCCTCCTTACGTATTCTCTGCCACATACTCTCGCCTTCTTCTTCCTCAGCTATCTGCAATCCATTCGCACGGGCTACATACTGTAGTGTTTGTGCTAGCGCGAAATTCCCACTGTGTCTCCTGGGGAGGGAAGCGCGTTTTTCTCTGCTTTGCTCGTTCCTCCTTTTTCTCTTGTACGTTTGTGCGCCGGCAAAGCCTCCTCTTGCTGCATGCAGCAAGAGAGAGCGCTGCATCTACAACTGTCTCACAAGGGAATCCACGGTATGATGTTACAATCCACTCACATCCACAGGATGCTCTCTGCAACTTGCTCTGACTGCTTTTTTTCTCTTTCTTACACACTCGAGCCAGGATGCTTTTATATTTTGTTCCCTCTTGACGTTACCCTATCCTTTCATACATACTTTCTTAATAAGATTATCACATTCTTACCTCTATGACACTTTTCACCTCATATGCTCTCTCTCACTATTTCCGCTGTCATTCTATCAAAAATAACTAGACTAAAGTCAGTTAAAGTTAAAAAAACAAAACAAAACTGCCCAGTAACCACTTCACTAACTGTTGACTGGCTAGCTGCTAGTAGGTGGGTTTCCATCCACCATTTTTTATTAGAATTTTCAAGAATTACAAAAATGATCTTGAACGGAAATGACAGAAGTTGAAGAAAAGGGTTTTCCTTTTTTTTTTGGGAGGGGGGGTTAAAAAGTAAAATTGAAATTTTGGTTATGGAAACTTCTTTTGTGAATTAACGATGACAGCACCAGATACCACATTGCATGTTTTTGACATATTACGCCACACATACATATTGTAGTCACAGAAAATGGCGGCTGACGCAAACGTAAGTTATGTTTAACTCTTTGACTGCCAGACGTTTTCAGAAAAGGGATGCCGTGGGTGCCAGCCGATTTTAAGCATTTTGACTGATCTTTCAAGGTCCATAGAAAATTATGTGTTTGGACTATGGAAACGCACATACTGCCAAAAAAAGATAGGACTCTCATCTTCCATCAGAAAAAAAAGTTTGTTTCTACCTTATTCCGTTTTTGAGTAATCAACAATAGAAAATGGTTAGTTTCACCTGTTTTGAAAAAAAAAAAAAAAAAAAAACGTCTTTTAACGTCTTTGGCACTCCTCCATAGGATTTTACTAAACGTTATTTAACGTTTTTGGCAGTCAAAGAGTTATGGGTAACATAGAAATATTTCTGGAATTAATGAAAGAAGTGAACATGAATGCCATTCTCGATGGAAAACACAAAGATGTTCATGGTTGTGCACCATCAGGAAAACTATGCATGACAGTAACACACGGTGAGAAGACGAACTTCAAAATAAACCTTAGCATACCAAATAATACATGGACATTAATGCCTTGGTTCCTTTTGTTTTTTTAAGTTGTTGCTGGCAGCGCGTGGTGACCTGGCGGCTGGTGACTCGACCCTTGACTTGTATTTGGGACCAATTTGTATCACTGTCACAAATTGTTGCCAACAATACAACTCAATCCATGGCACAGTATCCGCCCCTCCCAATATTCCCAACATAATAAAAAATAAAATACATATAACCTGTGACGTACATATAAGATGTGACTTTTATCATGCCTTCCTTATTAAAGTAAATACACAGTGAAAATGCTATTGAAGCATTGCCAGTTTATATATTGGCAATTTGAATCTGGAGCTAATTTAAATATTCAACACAGGAAACTTTGTTTTGAACATTGAAGATTTTATGCATGTTCTTTCATTTTCAAATATTTCTCAATACACGAGTTTCAAATCATTTCAAATTCATTTTCCTCTCAAAATCCCATTTAACGCACAACTTGATCATGTGTGCTACATTGAGAGGCTTTGATTCATTTAACAATCCACAGCATAGCAGTGATTAGAATTTAAATATGTCAGCATCACTTCATATGTAAACAAGTTGCTTTAAAAAAAGATTAATTAACACATTAAGTCAGCGGCCCTAACGCAACTTTTAAACACGCATTTGAACACTGAGTGATTCTGTTGCAGAAACGCAACGCCTAAAAGTGAAAAGACACGGTGTGTGAGATTCCCTTGACCTGCCGTCTATGGACAAGGTCTCCAGTTAATTACGTTTCCAACTCCCCGGCTATTATATTTCCAGCTATCCTTGGAGATTAACATGGAAGACTCTAAATCCAGCAGACAATTTCCATTTCATTCATCAAGATTTGCTTTCTTTTTTGCAAAAAGCTTCACATCAGCCGTGTGGTGCGGGGGATGGGCGACAGTATACATATGTTTGCGTGTGCAAATGCACATGCACAGTTTATTCATTTGTGATTCATCTCTCCTGTAGTGCCAGATAAAGGGAGAGAGATCACTCGCTCTTTTCAGAGCACATTCTGGCCAGTGTGCGTGTAAGTGCGAGAGGTGTTCAGTTCAACTGTAGAAATGGGATATGATGGACAAATCGGATTGGGCCATATTAACGCTGCCGCCGGTTAAGGGGCCACAAATGGGTCCCATGGTGTTCTGACACAAAATGTCAGAACCTGATGCCAGTGCGACCAAGAGTAGTCCCAAAGTGAAGAACAGGATGACAAGGTATCGCCATAAAAGCAAACCCTGGAACTCAATCCCACAGTGCAAATGTCCATGCGTACACACAATGACATGCACCCAGACGAAACGATTGGTAGGGTATGTTTGTTTGGGTGGAACCTGAACCTGTCTGTGCCCTGAAGCCACATCCAAACAGGTGTTACAATACGTACACATTTACACACATAAAGCAAGAACAACTGGATACATGAGCTGGCCTGTGTCAGACTCACAGGAGCTGTCACACATTCCCGGATAAGAGTGACCCTCACATTGGGGGGGCACACACCTGTGCCATGAGACCCCCCCCTCCCTCACCAAACAGTCTGTGACAAAGGTGTGGGCGTTTCATTGCCACTTAAACTGGCTCGCTGCTAAAATGGGAAATAATAACATCTCTAAAAGCCAGCTAAACAAAAGGACAGAAGGGCTTGAAGAGAACGAGAAATACATTAAGTGTTACATTTGGAAAAACATGGTAAATATTTTACATAGCTAATGCTAACTAGTTGCATGGTTGACTACAGCTTTGGTAAGGCAATCTACAGTTTGCCCCTGTGGCTTTGTGAGGAGTTAGAGTGAGCAGATTTCCACTTTATGCTGCAATGAACAATCATCAAACCACTTGTGTGTTCTTGGGTTCTCTGCTCAGTTGCTGGTTTCAACTGTGTTTCAAGTGTGTGGCGGATACAAGGGTTAGGGGTTAGGATTTCAGACAATGTAAAAGTATAAAATGCGATGTAATGAATGACCCTCAATCTGGATGATGGTAACCAGGCAGCAACAATTTTGATCAGAATTGAGAGGGAAAAGCCTAATACAGGGATGTGATTTGACCAAAGTGAAATTATCTGAAAATTTAGCCGGGGGTCTGGGGGCCGCTGGCACCCAGCTAGGTCCAGGGCAGTGCCCTGGTGGGGGGACAAGGGGGAGCTCATGGGTTTTCCGTGTTTTTAAGTACTTTCAATGCACTCACATGACAAAGAAATAGACAAAACAACAGCATAAATTTTCAATGTATATTGAACTATCCCATATAAAATGGCAGTTTTAGTCAACTCAAAATCAGTCACATTCAAAAACATTGGACTGCCTTTGCTTTTAAAAACTATCACTGAGAATATCATCATATCTAACTAATGTGATTACTAAGTTAACACATAAATAATGTTGAAGAGTTCAAATTTCATGAACAAATAATTGTATCATGACCAAATGAAAAGTAACTCATATTAGAGCATACCACAAATGTCTTTGTTATAGCAGAAGATGTTATCTGTCGGAGTCATGTGCATACACAATGAACTACTACAAAAAAAAAAAAAAAACTGATTTTTTTTTGGGGGGGAGATAAAAAAAAAAGCGGAATTCCGCGAATTTGCGGGAAAATCACATCCCTGCTAATAACATAATGTAGTTAAGAAGCAACAGTTGTTTCCCCTTATGAATAATACAAATAAATTTAAAATACAATGCCCCTCATTAGAACCAGCCTGTCAATGATGCTAGTTATTAAAGTTAGGCAAGGACCTCAATATTGTTCAATTTTTTTTATGGAAGGGGCACGGATCAAATCCGACCGTGTCTCTGAGTTGGGAACACAGCTACCAGTGAGCTAAAATTCTGGGTTGAAATGACAAAACTACCAACCCAGGCAGGTGTGGTTTAGATAGTCGGGAGGGAAAGGATAATGTAGGGCTTTGGACATGTGGGTCCTGTCCTGTTCTGGCCTCGACCTGTGATTGCTGGCGCACCCTGCCCTGCAGCTGGCTAAATAAAGAGCCCCAGGGTGGGCTGGACAGGGCGGCAGTAGAAACAGACACAGAGTCGGCATTACCCAGTTAATCTCATTAGGGAGGCAGCCCTGCCAAGCTACCAGGGGTCAGCCAGAGTACCACGTCACTCAATGCACCTTTGGCACTCCCTGTAACCTCCAGGCAGGTTTGGGCTGAGACTTATGGTCAACTACAGTAAAAGGGTGCTAGGTGAGGAGGGGGTGAGTTTGAAAGCAAAAGTTGGTGTCAGGCAGTAGCAAGTAGGTTGCAAGATTCAGTTAGATTGAAGGTAAAGACGGTTAAAAAGTAAAACAAAAAAACAAACCAACCAAGAATAAAGTCAATGATAAATTGACTGTAAACTGAAAGGAGTGATGACAGACTCTCTGCAGCTTGGTTTAACGTATTTACATTGAACCGCATCAGTTATCCAACGGCTTGATTTACTAAGATCCCAAAGAGTGCGTTCTAATTGAGTGTTTAGTCACGCTAAAAGATTGCACACACTGTTGGTAACAATCTTTAAAGAAGCGGAGAGTGGCATTTTTAAAAGTGGGTTTTGCACTTTAGGTAGCTGTGATGTTTTGACCATGAACATATGGGAGAGTACAACAAGCCTAAAATGAAGTGTCCGAAAGAAGGGTAGAGTAGAAGTCAATTTCTGTCCCTAGAGGTACAATCAATGCTCCCCATAGGACTAACTAATTTCTCCAACTTTTTCAGGGACCTGCAATCCATGTGTATGTCCTCGAGTTGGTACAAAGAAAGAAGCTTAAGGGTATCACCCCAGTCACAAGCCATGAGCCCTCATCAGCTTCAACAATGTTTCTACTCTAATACATTCACACCAACTATACAAGAACTAAATATATACTATACAACTATAATCGATAATATAATATAATCTATACAATAATTTAGATTTTACAATGCAATCATAAATTAGCTGGATAAAAAAAAGTGAATTTCAACATGGATACATGGACCAGTGTCTCTCCTGACCCTTGAATGGCAGCGAAGAGTAAGCAGGGTGATGGCCAAGGGCTCAGCAGTTAAAAACCTCAATCTCATTAATGTAACTCCTGATACAGGGGAAATACACAAGCACAGGAGCACAGGGGTTACAAAGTGGAAGGGAGCGTGAGAGTTAACTGAGGAAGAGGTTTTGATGAGGCTTAGAAAAAAAGAAAGAGTCTTTTGGCCAGGTCTTCAGTCATTAGCCACTGAGCAGTTACACCATGACACTTGGAAAATAGATTGAAAAGCAATTTTCCACAGGCACACATACAGGGTTAGTATTCCTCATTTATGAATTATTGGCTGGTTGATGGACTAGGTGTGTACCATGAGAATTGATTGAGTGACAGCTTGCTGCAGGTTTCTCCCCCGGTCAGCTTGCTGCTGGCTGCCTGTGTGGGGAATTTGTACTGGACATCATAATGAAGATTAGACGCACCCTGTAAACTGTCCATAAAATCCTCCATAGCCTATCAAAGCCTTCTCCGGCAAGTCACTAAAAACGGTCTGAGGTCAAATCCAACTAAAGGTGGAGGTTGCTCTGTCTTGGTACGTGCGGGATTCAAGGGAAAAGGTGAGCGCTTACGGCGGAGTTCAGGCAGATTCTGCACTGGCCAAGGCTGAGATTGGGGGTAATATCATGTTGGTTTCAGTGTGAAATGAGATCAGACGAGGGTGGTGGTGGTGGTGGTGGGGGAGGGTTCACTGTACGAAAAATATCAAGTTGGCCTTGAGATCTGAAATTGTTTAACAAGCTGGTGCAGGGCTGACTTAACTGTAGCAGTACAGAGACGAAAACATAGTTGGAAGTGTTTCCACATTTGTCATTCCAAAGTTTTAAGGTTGACAAAAGACTTGATCTGATTCCTAAAGATCTGTGTGGAAGGAAATTATGCTCAGTGCATCAAAGAAAAAAGAAGAAACAAATCAATTCCGGGAACGCACCATATGGCTCTGTTTTTTTGTTTTTTTGTACGTTATAACTGATAATATATTCATACTTGCAATGACCTGGTAAACACTGAAAGTTAAGTTACACTTTGTCAAAGTGCCTGAGGGCTCATTACACAGCGGGTGCCAGAGTCTTCTTATTTAAAAGCTGATCAAGCAAACCTTACAGTTACCTCAATTTTAATGCTCCGCAGTTGAAGAGTGGGAGTGCCCTTTTTCCTCTCAGCAGGGGTGAGACAAAGTAGAGGAAGTGAAAGGGGTGTTGATAATGACTGTCTCTGCTGCATAGACAGAGGATTCATTTGCTAGATAGATATATAGGGGGGGGGGGGCAGTCTTCAGTAAACCCAATACAACTATACACAACAATATAGCTCACAGATGTCAGGATATGACAAAGCTGGTTGACACAACGGTCTGTTGGGTAGAGAACAGGTAGGAGGCCATTATAATTTCTCTTTTTCTTCTGCCACAGCCTCTACATCTGTACTGTAGCGTACACTATATTCTAAGGTGAGACTATCCAAACGCAACAGGAACATTCTCTTACTTTACGCACCCTTTTCCGCCTCGGTTGGCTGTCATACATCTAACTGCGTAGACCCTGAAAAGAACTTCTTCTCCGCTCAAAAGTTATCAATGTTTAATTTCTTGACACTTTTTCCAAGTTGTGTATGAAAGTCAAGCTATCAAACAGAAGCCCCACCGGACACAATGGGAAATGAGCGGATGATAGCAAATACAGGTAAAGAGTAGAACAATTGGAAAGAGCTTAAGAAAAAAAATTGTCAATTAAAAATATCAAACATGTCCCCAATGAAAAGCTGCAGTGACAGGATTATTGTGTTTATGCTACAAGCAACCAGCGTTGGCTTTGTGCCTGCGTTGCAGGCTTAGCATGTGAAAATAGGCAGAAAATCTAACTGTTCCATTTCAAGGAATTTTTTTTTACTGTTGCTAATGCGAGTTAAATACCTTATTCCGCAGCTGAGTGGGCTGACACCTGCTCCAAGCAACAGCTAGCCTATTACAGCTCAGTACGGTTCTGTCGCAAATTTTCTGATTCAATTAGCACGCCTCAGAGCTTTCCAAGCTAATGGTAAACTACTTCACAGTTACTTCTCTGATTATTCACTGCCCATCTGCGAACCATACAACACACAAGTTTGAGGGACAAAATGTGTTACTGCATTTTCAAATATCAACATAATTGTAGCCTACAAGATTCCTACACTTGGTCACTGAAACTTTAATAAGATCATATGAATGCCAAATGACAGTATAGTACAGTGAGACTGTCGTAGGATTTAAACAGAAAGGCAAGCCAAAGCGTTCAAGTATTAAAAAGTACGGAATGAGTGAAATACCAATCAAATTATTTTCCCAAATCGTGGCCAGATTTTGTATTTATTTTATTGCTGTGGGAGTGTTTAAACCACCAGTGCTGCATTCTAGACCAGGGGGTCATAACCCAATGGCAACCAAACCAGATCGATGTGTGATGTTTGGGTTGTCAGACTGTGTTTACTGATGAAGAGGAGTATAACAAAGTCGAGAAAATATCAAAACCAGATAGAAGGTTGGGCAAACAGAGAGGAAAAAAAACAAAACAAAAGTGAGGGTGCTAAGGTGTATACACAAAATGAACAAGCTACAGTAGAGACGAGCGCTTTAACAGTGAGGAAGCTGAGAGCAGAGTTGCTTAAATAAGAAGAGTTTGAGGCACAACTGACAAATCCCACCAGTCGGTCAGTCAGGGCACGCTGTTCTGGATTGAGCACAAACCTCTCCTCTGTTCTCAAACCCGACCCCTATTGATAAATCTAAAACCAAGGTCAAATCAGTGTTTGCACAGCCTTTAGCCCACATTACATCATTTTAAAGCAGGTTTGCACTGTTACCGAGAGTGTACAACACGGCAGGAAGAGCCGACGTTGCCTTCCTCCTCATTTGATGACAAGATCTTTGCGACACTAAGTTTGTGTTGCACTGTATATCATCACTCATGGAATGAACCATGTCAAAATAGATTGAGTGATTGGAACTAGCTGTAGCTACAGCTTTAATAAACCATAACTCTGGCATTTGTGTACACTAGCAGAAAAATATACTTTAACCTCTGAGTATAAACAATATACATTTGCCCTAAAGCTGGGGTATAAACTGGACTAACCAAAATTGTATAGATGATAGACAGTGCCTATACAGGTAAGTGATCAGATAAAGGCAGCTAAACTGGAATAGCCAAGAATATACCCTTACTTTAACCCTGAGTATAAACTGAGCAAGCCCAACACACCCCATTGGAACTAGCATTTTAGATGATTGTCAAACAATATAATGCAAACAAAAGACATACTGTACTGTATGAAGTAGTGAGTCTGCTCATGAGTTTACGCATAGGAGAGTAATGCAAATTCTTCCTGACTCCCCAGCTGAACAGGGATATAAGACCATTGTGGTTCGGCCACAATTTGCATGGTTCTAATAGCTTATCGACTGGTTCAAGGTGGCTGCACTGTAATGTGCCTCACACCGTTTATTTCAAGCTTATGTAGATCCTTCGCCCGACCCCGACCTTATATCAATACTTAATCTTGATCCCGCGATCTGCCTTTCTGACAAACTTTACAAACATGTCTCCAGACCACCTCCCCGAAACACCATCTTCACCTCAAACCCTTACTTTCGGTTCTTTTACTCGCAATAATTGCTTCTTGAAGACTTTTCCCAATGCTTTTTTTTCCCTTTCTAAAGGAGTCGTACGGTAAGTGTTTGCCAGTGCTCTCAACACACAGTGAACACCTTGTGATATGTCTATCCAGGATGGCGGGCAGCCAAAAAGCTTAGAAGTCTTGGTGTACGGACATTTGTATTTATTTATTTATTTATTTATTTATTAATAAACACATTTGAGACACTGGTTTATCTATTACTTGCGTCAAATTTTGATGCAAGCAAGAGCTCACTAGTGTGAAAGTTATGCAAATATGTTATTGAAAGTTTCACTTTTCACAACACACCACACAGGAAATGTCATGGAAATGCCAAACAAATGTCACTAACAGTTGTAATGCATTAATTTTAATGATGATATAATATTGTTATTATTAAGATAAAATCAAAGTTAAGAGTTGGCAAGATGTGCATCCTGTTGCAGATGTCATGTTTGCTTGGTCAGACAATTTGCTGAGGAAGAAATTCACTGGGAAAAAACTCACAGAACACACATGAAGAGTTGTGTGCTACGACAGTTTTTCCAGAGAATTTCCCACCAAAACAGTGAAATGTTATTTTAGCTTTCTAGAAAAGTTAGTTAATATTATGTTGCCTCACCAATCCTGAGTTTTATCGACAATGCAACCATTACAAGGATAATAACAACAATGATCAAATTTGTCAAGTTCAGAGAGATATTCATTTAACAATATATTAATTATTGCGATTTTTGGCTTTGTATTAACAATTTTTTTTGGGTAGCTAAATAGGTTAACAAATACTTTATATAAGAACCTGCAGCTAGGCCTTTTGAAACGCAGATTATTTTCATATTTTACAAACTATCAGGTAGCTATATTTTTTTTTGTTTAAAACATTAGATGAGATCTTTTACAATCACAGTTAATTTTTTTAAAATGCATGTAATTATTTGTATCTGTTAAATTCGGGATATTCTTATTGGATTTTTTCTGCAAAATGAATTTTGTTATGCTGAATTTGTGACGTGTGCAGTGATAATAAATTTTTATCTCCATTTCCATTTCAACATTCAGTCACAAAGTCCATTGCGCCTTCAAATAAAAGCTCAAAATAATGTGTCCCCAGTGGGAAAAAAAAAGATTCTACAAATAGTTACATTAACCTCAGAAGAAAAAAGCTGCAATTATGTAGAGTACAAAGGCCAGAAAGCACGAGTGGTCCATTGCTGTGACAGATCAATTCCGAAACATCTCTGTTTTCGCTGTTATGAAGCCATTTGTGGAATACAAAGAGCAAGGGGGTGGATGGAGAAGAAAAGGATAAATGAAAAGGGGTGTTGGAAACAGGCAGGCAGTGGTCCTCGGTTGAGAGGTCAGAATGAAGGCAGTGCGGCAATGCCCACTGTGGGCACTCAGCTGGAACTAAACGTGGACGCCGAGACGCCAACTATTGGACCACATCCAAAAACCTGCTGGGCTTTCTCTGGCTCCCTTTCTGCTCCTGATTCAACAATAAGTGGGAGCCCAAACCACCAGCCCCCAAACTCTTCAGTCAATCACTCAGTCAAAGAGTTTAACATTTTCATTATGGCAAGAACAAGGATGGCAGGGAGGGGGGGGGGGGGGGAGATCGCTGAAGGATATGAAAGTGAAGGACAGTGGGGTGAACTTTATAAAAAGTATTACAATCCATTTTAGGGCACCTTTGTGACTGGGCTGTGTGTGTTTATGTTGGACCACCATCTCTGTATACGCACACATGCGCACACACACACACAGACACACACACCATCTGTGAACACCAACACATGACAGAGCAAATAGGATTACAGTATGGAGGAAGGCAATGAGGATGATCCAAACACCATAATATCATTTCTTAGAGGGGACGGGAAGGGGTGGGGGCTTGGGGCAGGAAGAAGGGTGGGCAGGTGTGGAGTAAATGAGGGGTTTACTAGGAAACAGGGCGGGGGCAGACAGAGGCTTAGTTGGTGAAAAGTTCAAACCTAGAGAGCAATGATCTAATGGCGCTCGCCTTTGTGAACTGAGCTTAGTTAATGCTTGAAAATGAAAGATACATAAACTAGGCCAGAATTAAGCAGATGAAAAGCATCACAAATAGAACTGAGGACAAATGAAATGCACCAAAGTTCACATAGTTTGAGGGCAGAACCTCTTCTTTTATTCTTCAAAACTATTTGATTTGTCGTGATATTTTGAAAAAAAAAAAACACATTAGAATTTGTTAAAAATAAAGAAGACTGTTAGCTGATTTAAGTTCTCTTTTTAACAAGAGTGTACACATCAGCATGGTGAGCTAGTGGTTAACATGTTGGTCTAACAGTTCCGGGTTTGAATCTCAGCTTTGGCCTTCGTGGTGTTAACTCTCGGGTGAGTCCAGCATCCTCCCACTTTCCCCAAAAAAAACATGCGCATTTGGTTACGTGAAGACTCTAAACCATCCATAAGCGTGATTTGGGGTAACAACCAGTCCAGTATGTACGCCGCGTCTTGCCAAAAGTTAGCTGGGGCTGGGAACTGATGAGGTGAAAGCGGTTCAGAAAATAAGACACACAAAAAAAATCCCTCAATTTTAACACTGGAGTATAACTGCTTTGAATGAATGTAACCTTCTGTGTACATTCTTCTTTTTAAGGTTCTTCTTCTCATTTGAGGTTGTTTTTTCTTTTGGAATGTGTCATGAGATACGAACACAAAGTGTTCTGATGTCTTGGGTGAAGTCCTAAATGGCCGCAGTTTGAACTCGAAGCTTTGTGAGATGTTTTCTTTCACCAAAAAAATGTTGGTCGATTTCCAAATTGCATGACCTCATTGCTGAAAGGAATTTAGATGTTCCATTCTACAGTTTAATAAAAACATACTATTTCCAATTCTAGGGTTGATATGTCAATAATAAATCTGTAATTTGAGGTAAATAAAGATGCATGTCTGTGTCGAGTGGTTGATGGGATTTTAGCTCCCAATTTTCAAGGGTTATAGACCATCGGCAGACATAAACCTTTGGCCGTGGTCAACAAAACATGCACAGTGTCAAGTGTGATTAAACCTCACGGTTAAATCCTTGGTGCAACCCTGTCATTTGGAAGAAACATTTTCATATCACTTTATTATCATGTGATTTGTCAACCAATATTGAATGTATTAAAAGAGATTATGGTAGCATTAGAGGATTAAAGGTCTTTTAAGGAACCAGGAATGGCGCACATGGCTCCCATATGAACCTTTAACACACATATGCATACATCCATGAAGATCAATCACAACAACTTCGCTGTAGATGAAAAGGATTACAGTGAGGTTTGCCGAATTTGTATTCCAAAACAATATATTTGATGCCATGTGCACATGAATGCATACAGTACATGCACACAGATCACTATCGATAGGGGTCAAAGACCAGATTGTGTGGCAGGAAAACATAGATCTTTAGGCCAAAGCAGGGCAGGAATCCCAAGCATGGGTTTAAGCTGTAATGTAACATCTATGTCAAAAGCCGCAAAGGCTATAAGGCTAAATCTCTTAGTTGGGTTGGGCAGGAACTACTCAGAAAATCTAACATGAGCACATCTAGAGTGATCCGCAGGAGCCAGCCTGACATGTGACTGACTGCGACACCTCCAGATCAAAGTTCAATACAGATTTCAGCAAATCTGAGCATGTACGGCATGAGCTTACATTCAACGAGGGGAGGGAGCACGGCTTGGCCTCCGACCCTTACCCGTTAAGACCCTTGAAGTTTTTTACACTGACCTAGACTTGACTCCTTCATCTGGGATGTTAGCTATACTAATTACAGCCTGATAGGTGCCTGGTGCCAAACACAATTCATTTCCCTCCAGTTCTCCGAGACTCGGCTCCAACAGCTGGTGCCAACCTCACTTAGCACTTGTGAGATGTTCGCTACACAAAGTGCAAGCCACGAGCTTATGACTGGCTCCTTTCCTGGCAATCTAGTCTCTTTTGTTGAGCTTTTAAAAAAATTAATCAAAACACATTTGCTTCAGGCAGACTGAAGTACTGCAATAACATCTGAAGATCAAATGACAGTCTTGTAAATAAAAATATTACTTTGTAAGCCAAACAAAGGCAGTTAAATGGAACAAAACGGGCGTCCTTCATTGACGCAATGCCCACCTCTGGTAAACTGAATCCATCCCAAAAATCGGCCGGGCAAAGACTCATAACTTGAAAAATGGGTAAGTCAGATAATTCGCAAGTCCAGGTACCACTGTACAAGTAATCATGGACCAAATTTATCGAGTCGCAACAACGGGCAAAATCCACGTTTACTATGGAGGCAGTTTACCATCATTTAGGATTCTAAACTTAACTGAGGCAAACCAAACTGCACTGTATTGTTTAAACGTAAACTCAACTTTATTATGGAGGAGTTACCTGCCACTGGGCCCAAACTCGGAGTGTGAGCGCAGCCATATCAGGGAGGTCGTATCTGTAAAGTGTGTCTACATGTGGAG
Organism: Vanacampus margaritifer; assembly: GCF_051991255.1. NCBI lineage: Eukaryota > Metazoa > Chordata > Actinopteri > Syngnathiformes > Syngnathidae > Vanacampus > Vanacampus margaritifer. The sequence continues at coordinate 6,579,474 of NC_135434.1, read as the reverse complement.
GGCCTGTTGCTGAGCATACCCATGCGCATGCAGATATCTGCGCACACATGCAGTTTGTGTGGGAGTACACGTTGACAAGCGAGCCTTGCGATTGGCGACATGCTGGCTGAACGGCATGAAGGTGGGGGGCGGAGGGGTGTGCGCTCCAAGATAACGAGATAACCACGACATTCAAATGAAGATTTTTAACGTACGTGTAAGACTGTAAACGAAATCGCTTTGAAACATCAAACAAAATGAGGATACGTAGGGCTGTAACAACATATTGGCATGACAATAACTAGAGCTGCGAGCAGCTAAAGAGGGCACTCACAACTCTCGCCACATTGGGGTACTTGTACGTTGGGGTACTGGCACACAGGTTTTGAATACATACGCTCCCCAACTTACGAACGAGTTACGTTCCGAGCGATCGTTCGTAAGGTGAATTTGTTCGTAAGTTGCTTCAGTGCTATATTTTGTATTATAATTGATGTTTAAAGAGAATACGTACAGTACTGTACTACGTATGTTAGAGAGAGAGAGCGAGAGACACACACAGTATGTACATGTACGTAATAAGATAAATAAAATGAAGTTTAACTTACTTTTGGAAGATGTACTCGATGCTTAAGGATTTGATGGAGGAGGAGGAGGAGGAAGAGGAGGGTTTTATATCATGAGAGGTTCTTCGTCGTCGCTGGAATGGGCTTCAAAAGTTACTTCCTCCTCCGTAACTTCAATGTAGGAAGAAGTTGAGGGTCGAGGAGAAGAAGATGAGGGTTGATGAGTATCTTCCTTGGAGGATTTACTAGAAACTGGCCGAAAGAAGCGATCTAACGACGACAGTTTTCTTCTTTTTTCATCATAAATGATGCGGTAGCACTGTATGGCATCATTCAATTGATTTGCAACCTTTGTGCAACGTTCAATATTTGGGTCTTGCTGCTCGAAGAGTGCGATGGCTTTATCTATGAGCGACAGGCGTTTCTTCTTCTTCCTCCTCCTCCTCGACACGTTGCTGAGCCTCCAATGCTGGGTGAGCTCTCACAGCGCCAAGCGTCGGTATTAGCGGCGGAAAGAAGCACTACAGTACTCGGAAAAAGGTGCGCAATAAAAAATCTAACTTACAGCATCTCTTTCCGAACATTTTTTGACATGCGCGCAGACATGTTCGTATGTACCGTTGTTCGTAACTCGAATGTTCGTAAGTAGGGGAGCGTCTGTATAGTTTTTTTTGCCAGGCCTTATGTTTGTGCAAAGTTTAATGTTCTTTTGCTCAGCTTCAGACCCTCAAAAACGGCACCATTTTTCTTTGCAAATAGCGCGTCACCCCGGCAACAGTATACGAGGAAATAAAAAGGTTTCAATAGCTTGTTTTAAACATCTTTAGATGAAACACAAAGTTTGAAGTCGATCGGATATGTTCTTTCGGAGTAGTTTGTTAAAATGTGACTTTTAGGCCCTAAACTGTGACAAGTAATTTAAAAAAGGCGGACTTCCTTTTAGATTTAGCAAAATACTTTTTGGTATTTCTTGGGCTATTACATATGCCTCCCAATTTTCGTAGATCTAAGTGAACTGTACAACCTAGAATGCTTTGTTAAGGAATTTTGAAAAGCAAAATTTTATGCCCCCGTCCCCGTCATATAGTATGTTGAAAACTCAAGATAAGTTTTTTTACCTTGTGGTTTTCTTAGGCTTTGAGATGGTTTGAAGTCAATCGGATGAAATCAGTAGCCTAAAAGCGCAAAAGTATGACTACAGTAAATATGCAAAAATGGGCCAAAATTGTACATTCAAATATTCAGCTCACTTCCTGTACATTTTAGGGTATGGATACCGAAAACCTTTTTGTACGTCTGAGTGTGTTACATGTGCCTCCCAATTTTCAGAGCCCTAGGTCAAAACTAATCAGATAGGGCTGCGTCAAACCTCCGAAGGGGGCACTTGGAGAGACCCATTTTTCTTTACTTGTGTACGACAACTTTTAAAATAGCAAATTTTTCATCAGGCTCGATGTGAGTACAACGTTTTATGAGTTTCCGCTCATGTTTAGGTTGTCAAGAATTTGATTATTTGCGGAGAATAATAATTCCTACAGAAACAATAGGGACCTCACAGGTGTTGCCGCTCGGATCCTAATAATGATTAGTTTTGTGTGATACTCTAAGACGGGTGTCACATTAAAATGATCAAATGAATATATAATAAAAATATTTTATATTATATAAATATAAAAATATATAATATAAATATAAAATAGAAACTATTTTGGTTACTCTATTTAGGGAAGGATATCCTTATACCGGATATAACGCTCCTCAGCATGACGTGCATTACTATAACTCATTTCACTTAGTTGCAAACTACACATTAAGATACTAGACCCCCTTGCCAAATTGCTCGAGACTTAGTGGACTATTTTCAGTGAAGTCATCTGACACAGGTCATAGGTCACCGCGGGCTGTCTAAAGCGGTGACAGGTCGTGATGGTCAGAGGGATGCTGGTGGCTAAACACATCAGGAGGCGGGGGTTGAGGATTAGGAACGCTACGTAGATTTCAGTGAGGCAACAGCGCAGCCTATCTCATTACTCACAGTCACAACAAGCACAAGAAGCACAACAACTCTCCAAGCACTTTATAATTGCTGCTTCCAAGACCACAAACAAGCTATGTTATTGCTTTCTCCTCTCTACTTTATGTTGCTTTCAGTGGGAGGGGGGGGGGGGGGGAGGAGAGGAGAAATCATCCTCTAATTGCAATGTTTTTCTAATACACGCACACGTTGGTTTTCGCAGACTGTTTGTCTCCTGTCAGGGAGATGCTTGGTTAATAAAGTGCAAATCTGTCAATAAGCGGCACACGGGATAAGGCAAGGTCACAGCTGCTGACTCAAAACACCCACTGAAATATACTTTATAACTTTTACTTAACTTTTATCTACAGGCACATTAAAAAACAAGATGAACTTTTCTCTGAAAAAAACAACAAATCATTATAATTTAAGGCTAATTATGATGATTCTAAGATGTCTTAGTCTGTATTGTGGTAAGAGAAGTACAAATATCTTGTCTGCACGAGTTCTGTCTTTTAAACTCATAAATATGCTGACCGTACATTTAATTACAACCTCATTTGTGAAAATGGGGAAGTTTATTTTAAGAGGCAACAAAGTTAGAAGCACACATGCATAACACACACACACACACACACACACACACTCATTGACTGTTTTCCAGATGTTACATCACAGCGAGGGATCGTCACAACAGTTGGGCATTCAATGTGCGCGTGGGCGAGTTAATTAGCAGCTAAACATTGTGAAATGACCGCATAACGTCAATTTATCAGATTTATCAAGAAGTATTTGCTGATTTTTTTTTGCTTCCAAGGTGGGAATAGTCTGGTCAATTTGCTAAGGAATGCGTATCCCATAGGGTTGTGCGTTACTTTTAACGTGATGCAGTGCTGGTAGCGCTTGGAACTTATGAGCGTTTACAGTGACACTCGTGTGATTTCTCAACAGATTAGCCTCTCTCTACACTAATCTACTTGATCCCATTAACTAAATTCACCTTATGGTGGCACCTATGGGGAACCCTTTACATAGGCTAAAATAGGATTATGTGTATTTTACTAGTCACACCTGCACAGAGTCGATTGGTGAGTCAAGCATACGGTGGCGTTGATCATCTTTTAATCGGAATGGTAAATGCAAGTAACAGGGATGTGATTTGACCAACGTGAAATTATCTGAAAATTTAGCCGGGGGTCTGGGGGCCGCTGGCACCCAGCTAGGTCCAGGGTCTGTGTTTTTAAGTACTTTCAATGCACTCACATGACAAAGAAATAGACAAAACAACAGCATAAATTTTCAATGTATATTGAACTATCCCATATAAAATGGCAGTTTTAGTCAACTCAAAATCAGTCACATTCAAAAACATTGGACTGCCTTTGCTTTTAAAAACTATCACTGAGAATATCATCATATCTAACTAATGTGATTACTAAGTTAACACATAAATAATGTTGAAGAGTTCAAATTTCATGAACAAATAATTGTATCATGACCAAATGAAAAGTAACTCATATTAGAGCATACCACAAATGTCTTTGTTATAGCAGAAGATGTTATCTGTCGGAGTCATGTGCATACACAATGAACTACTAAAATAAATCGGATTTTTTTTTTTGGGGGGGAGATAAAAAAAAAAGTGGAATTCCGCGAATTAGCGGAAAAATCACATCCCTGAATTAATGATAACCATTGTCCTAACACATCAAAAGGTATCATGTACAAATAGAAATAGATAATAATAATGTAGAAATATCAGGCAAAGTTTCAGGTTTTCATGTGTTTGAACCTTATTTAGACCTTAACTTTCTTAAAAAAAAAAAAAAAAAAAAATATATATATATATAGAGAACAAGTTGCCCTGTGAAACTCAGCCTTGTTAAATAAGACTACAGTGATAGCTAAATATAAGTGTGATTTTTCGTAGTTGATTGCTAGCCGTGGTTAGGATTTGCTGTGACCCACTGGGGGTATATTGGATTAATTTCACCCCACGGATTGAACTTTAAACCAGTCTAAAATCAACAGAATTTAGGATGTAATCATGACATATCTTACTTAATTCTATCTTTATATTGGCAAGAGCCGGCAAAGACATTCTGAAAAAGATCAAGATTAACTAAAATAACACAAACAGACTGGAAGCACATTTTTCCCAATCATCTTCTTTACTCAACAGTAGAGCAGCCATCAAATGTGTTGGACGGTTTGTGTTTTCTTTTCCTAAGTGGTTTGCCACATGTTTAGGTCAGGGGTAAAGGCTGGGCGGATTACAGCCTATATCAACTCAATGAGAAAAGGCCATATGGGTAAATGAGATCCATGTCCGTGAAGCACTAATCTGGGGATGCCCTCTGTGTGACCAGGGATGGACACTACCCGCAGCAGCTAAGAGGCTTGGGGATTCGTGACCTGCTTTACTGTATCAAGTATGTTAGCTCCCCTACCTGACCCCAGCTTCTCAGAGACAGAAAAGCTTGGCCTTGGAGACGAAGACCATAATAAATTGATCAAGTCCTGAACAACAATAACAAATGGTTGTAGTCAAATAAAAATGTAAACATTTTTTTTTTTTAATTCCTCCTACTTTTTTGATGTACATCTACTTCCACCAAATTCATCCAATTCACACGATTCCAATTTGAACACATTCCAAAAATGCACACCATGAGGGTTAGTATTTTTCTCATTCCAAATATATTATCCCATATTTTTTAATTTCCATCCATCCATCCATATCCGCACATTCCACTTTTCAATATTTTTTCTTTCAGCATTTCAGCCTTCACACACAATTTTTTTTTCTTCGAAATCACAACTCCACTTCCTGGGGTTAGAGTGGATACATACAAGTTCTTAAAGAAAAAAAATATAATAATAGCAAGAATGAAGTATTTTCTCTTTACCCTTTGGGAAAAAAAACCCTAAATAAAGCAGTAAGGAAAGCAAGTGGAAAATATAAAAGAGATGGGGTGGAAAAACAAGAATGAAAGGGGTAATTACTGGAGATTGTGCCCCAGCGATTGGCTGAGGGGCGACTACTAGAAGGACAAATGGACAAATCTTAAGGAGCTAATAAAAGTGAATACAGAACAGTCCTCATGGGCAAATCTGGCACTAAGATGATAATGAGATTATAAGACCTCACTATATTGCAGCAAATTGTGTAAGTGTTTCATTGAACCTTGTTGAACTTTCATTTATGCTTTTTTCTCCTACAGTATTTTGTATCACCATTGCTTTCTTCCCTGCTAAACGATGTTTACGGTAAAAGAAAGAATGGTCGGATGAAAAGCATCTTGGACGATTTATGGAATGCAGAGGTGAAGTGAAGACCACAAATTGAGCTTTGCAGACATCCTTGTATATTTAGCATAATCACAACAGACGATGTTGTGAAAGCTGTTCAAGGGATATTGCTCTTATATTGTCATAATCCTTTTTATGGCCATGTGCAACATAAATCTACCACACACATTAATTAATGAATATATGGGGAACCTTGTGATCGCTAGTGTGTCTCTAATGAGATTTATTTTTGAGTACTTTCGTGGAGGTTAAGCCATACGTCACAAAGAAAAATCTGAAGCGTGTGCTACGGAATATATGACTTTTTAAGTGTGCTTAATCTATGCAGAAAATAAATGACACAAATATCTTAAAGGGGAGAAAACCGTAAGAGCCGTTAACATCATTTTCACGTCAAAACAATCATCTCACACAAACAGACACGAATGGAGTAAAAAATAAATAAAATAAGAATCATGTTTTAAAATGATTGAAACATCATGTAGGATATTAACTCTTTGACTGCCAGACGTTTTCAGAAAAGGGATGCCGTGGGTGCCAGCCGATTTAAGCATTTTGACTGATCTTTTGACTGATCTTTCAAGGTCCACAGAAAATGTTGTGTTTGGACTATGGAAACACACATACTACCAAATGAAAGATTGGACTCTCATCTTTCATCAGAAAAAAAAGTTTGTTTCTACCTTATTCCGTTTTTCAGTAATCAACAATAGAAAATGGTTAGTTTCACCTCTGTTTTGAAACAAACGTCTTTTAACGTCTTTGGCACTCCTCCATAGGATTTTACTAAACGTTATTTAACGTTTTTGGCAGTCAAAGAGTTAACGCACACTGCAAATTTAAGTGCATCAAAAATAAAAAGACCAGCAAATCCTTTCCCAGAATATATACTGTACCACAAATGAAAAATGAATTCTAAATGCAGCCTTGAGATGCCTGAACAATAATTAACTTGACATATTGATCACCTCCATCCTCCTCGTTTGTCTGCCAAGACAAATAAATGGCAGCACCCTTGTCTTGGTCATGTAGCAAGGGCTTGTCTATTGACCACGGTGGCATATCTTTGATAATCCCGATGTAGGTGAAGATACGGGTAGGGCACAAATCAAAGCGCTGAACTTAATCAATAAACAGTGGACAGTTGCCTAGAATGGAATCAAAGGAGTCCATCAAAGCAGTCAAGTGTTTGATTCAAAGGAAATGTCCCCATGAGAAAGGCAACCTCCACGATGGATCAGATTGCCTTGTCACCATGGAATAAGAGCGTGACCTGACGATGGATAGGGGGCATCCGAGTGTGCATCTCCAAAGCGACTGTGTCAGATGCTTTCCAAGTCATACTTTGCAACAAACTTTTTTCAGAAAGGAATAATAAACAACGGAGGTCAAAAGAAGGTAAGAGGCTCGGATGGTGCTGGGGTCCTTCTTCAACTCTGACCGACATTTGGAAAAATTGACAGAAAGATGGACCGACTTGCACAAGTCAAGGCTGTTGCTTAGCACGTAGATTACTGAAAGGGAATTTTTTTTTTTGGACGATGTTTAAAAAGGTTAGAGGTCAGCAAAACTGCTTGGTTTCCAACACATAATTCACGTACTATTCTCCGCAGAAAAAGTGCTCTAATGTTATTTTTTGTGGTGTTATGATGAGATGCTTTCGTCAAAAATCAGCATCCGATAAAGGGCAACACCCAGGAGGCAAGCTCACTTCATAATCAGAAAAGATTACTACAACTTATATGACATTTAAACACATTCTATAGCAAGATTTCATCTCTCAAGTAAGCCATCTAGTTAATTTGTCACACGGAACAGAAGTCTTTACAATCCTCAGTATGTGCATTTCCGGTATTGCGATATGGTCCGCAACAATTGTGACCCAAATCAAATCGGATTTTGAGACAGTCTGAGTGAATCTGGGCCAAAGGTTAGAGTCCGGTTCACCAGAGTTTACCTGTCTATTTCCTGCTACACGCGGCAATGTGTCGCGGTTGGGCTACGAAAACACAGAAAATATGAGATCGCCTACTGAGGGCATCGAGCGGACTTCCATGTTAGCAAGCTGAAATAACACAGACGTTGAAGGCTGGATGAGGTTAATTTGAGTGAGCCTGAGTTTCCTGTTGGAGTCAGTCATCACACAAACATCAGTGTGTGTGTGTGTGTGCATGTACATAGAAGGGGTGCCGACAGTGAAAAGATGTTTCACTGTCGACAGTGCAAGGAAGGGTTACTGTAAAACCTCAAGTGGAACACAGATTTACTGTATCTGTTTGTATAATGCAGTGACTCCCAATTTCATGCTAGGTGTTATGACGTTATTTTGGGTGGGGTCATGGAGTCGATGTGTAATGCAGTTATTATGCGAATGCAGTTATTATATTTATGCAGTTGTTATGCTCATGCGGGTCAAGGGGTCATTGTGTTTTGTATGCACGTTCTTGTAGTATGTAGTTACTATGCCCCTCATGATGATAATTTGACAATGATGGTGTTTTAACTGTATTAGTCTAGTCTTATGTAGTCACTATGTTCCTTATGATGGGAATTTTAACGTGGTCAGTTGCTATGCAGTTACTATGTGTCTATATTAGTTACTCATATTTTGTTATGTAGGCTTTTATTCTGTCATATAAAATTGTGCATTGCTCTAGTAAGAGTTGCTGAAGGACACTTGTCAATATGTTGAGGTTCCTTAGTCGAAAAAAAAAAAGAGGCAAAATTAGGTGCAATGACATTCATGTTTAATTTCACTTTTCAACCTGTTGTCGTCTGGTTAATCCAAAATGAAAACAAAAATGCAATTAAAAGCATATTTTTTTGCGATATGAGAAAGCAATCTCAATTCACGTCGGTAAAAATGACAAAGTGGCATTAAAAAGGAAAACAAAGTGAACTCCTTACTAAGGCTCATTAGGTTTAATTACTGCACTGTGTTAGGTTGCTTGTAACGGCACACATTTGGTAATTAAAGTACAGGTAAGACATTAACTTACTTTTGTTAGCCATTAATCAGTGTTTACCTACCGAGAGCTAAGCCTTTGTAATTAATAATCGGCTTGGACAATGAGTAATCACCTGACAGGAAGTATGTATGAGTGGGCATGTTCTATTCACAATTGTTTTTAATTTTTTTTTACTTAAAGCAAAGCCTGGCCTTTAGCAGAAACGGGTCAATAAGCTGAGCATTGATAACAGCAGCTCAAAATGTTGAGTTTGAAATAGTAGATTTTCCCTCTCTATTCATGCATCAACGCCTCGTCACACTTAATTGTGTATCATCTCCAACACTCTCCTTTCCCAGCATGCCTGAGTCCCTTTCCTGTCTCAAAGTGACAGTTTTGGAAGAGCTTACCTCACTCCATCCCATTTTCCAAATGATTTTAATGTCATCTTAGCAGTAAGAATAGTAAGTTCCCCCTTAATTTGCATGAAGGAAATATGCAAATATTTAGGTTGGGTGAGCCCCTTCTAGACAACTTAATGGAGAACAAATTGTTTTGCATTTCAGCAAAAAAATGATAATAAACTGAGAATAAATAAATCTGCAGGAATCGGGTCCAGGTTATTAACTCATTCACTGCCATTGACGGCTATAGGCGTCAAAAAAATCATTTGAACTATTTCTATTAGTTTAACATTTTTTCCCCTCTTTTGTAAACAAGAGTAGGAAAACCTAGAAGTTCTAAATTTACAATAATTTATTTTCTAGGTTTTCATTCTCTTGTTAACAAAAGTAGAAAAAAAAGTTATACTCATAGAAATAGTTAAAATTATTTTAAGACGTTTATAGCCGTCAATGGCAGTGAATGCATTTTAAAAAAAAAAAGAAGAAAAGATTATTAACTTTGACTGCCAAGCGTTTTCAGAAAAGAGATGCTGTGGGTGCCAGCTGATTTAAGCATTTTGACTGATCTTTCAAGGTCCACAGAACATTTTGTATTTGGACTATGGAAACACACATACGTACTACCAAATGAAAGATTGAACTCTCATCTTTCATCAGAAAAAAAAAAGTTTGTTTCTACCTCAGAAAAACGTGAGCTGCTTGCAACCGGTTGCCATTTTCGCTTCCTCAGCCATTCTCCCCTCAACACTCTAGCTCCGCCTCACGTCTTCTACTGACGCCTACCCAATCTTGTCCAAAGAGAGTCATCGCTGCCATCTAGTGCCCGAAAATAGTATAATAATAATAATATAATATTATACTAACTAGATCTGCTTGATACTTTCAGCACAGCTGGCCAAGGCTTTCCTCCACCCGTTTCCAAAAAACAAACAAACAAAAAAAAACATAGTGAACGTCTTTTAACGTCTTTGGCAGCCCTCCTTAGGATTTTACCAAACGTTATTAAACGTTTTTGGCAGTCAAAGAGTTAAAGGATTTACATTAGAAACAGATACCCCAGTTAGAAATGCTTCACCGTCCCTATACAGGAAACATGAGCACTGTTCGAGTGCCATGCCGATGTACCGACACTACTTCACAGATGATTGGCAGCGACAGACGAACTTCCTCCCATCCACCCTCCTTCCGCTTGAGCCAAAAGTCTTGGAGCTCGGAGAACACAGTCATCATATCATCAGTGCAGCACACATGGGGGCAGGATGGATGTGGAGGAGGGGAGACGTATGGCATAAGAAGCGAGCGAGGAAGAGAGGAACGGATGCAGAGGCTGTCGATTTTAAAGACTTTCAACCTGTTTCTCTAAGCAGTCCTAAATCTGTAGTCTACGCAGACATCCGGTTTCTGAGAAATTGTCGAAAAAGTAAGAAAGAAAGTTGAGTACACGACCAAACTGGACTACTTTTAGACGAATTAGCGTCTCATGACAAGAGATGTTTACTTGTTTCATGAAACGCATGTGCAAAAAATATATTTTGTGGAAGCAATTAATTAACCTGAAATCCAGTTAAAAATGTGGTCTAGAAAAATTGTAAATTAGAATAAATTAAAATATATATTTTTTATTATTAAAATATCTTGTGTGGATAAGTACACATTCCAAAGACATGGGGTAAATATTATTTTTAAAAATAAAATTCTAGTTGTTTTTGTTTGTTTTTCCAGTAATTACACGGCAGTGCTTTTTGCATTAAAGTTTACTCAATACTCTGCCTCATGAAAAGGACAAAGAGTCTCTTCAAAGTTTTTATTCCCCCAGAAAAATAATAATTAAAATAAATAAATAGATAAAACATTTTTCTTCTACTTTTGAACCTATAAAATGTAGACTTTGTTATTGCAAAGAAGGGCTGCAAAGACTATCAAAATAGTCGACACTTAATTTAATAGTCGACGAGTCGTATATTTATGTATTTTATTCATTTGTCGCTTTGTTTTCCTCTCAAAAAGTATTCGACTCCGTATGCCTGTTTGTCATGCACATGCGCAGTGCGGGGTAATCTGGGTCATCCGTGATGTAAACAGAATCATTGCGTGTAATGAATGCAGTGTCCTGGCTAACCAATGTTAGCGACAGAGTCCAAAAGTTATGGCGCATTTCCCCCAAAATACTTAACGATGCAAACCTGCCTCTCTTTGGCCTCGTTATTATAAGAGCAACTGCTTGCTGGCAAGATTTACATATGATCCGATTAGTCAACTAATTATAAATACAATTGGTGATTAGTTAACGAGCAAAACAAAGAAAGGTTTTAAAAAAAACGGTATAACTTTTTGTAGGATATCCTGATGACTGCTAGCGGGAACAGGTGAATGTTTGTGTATTCCAATTGCGATTGTTGTTTTCTGTAGCTAAGAAACTATATAAGGATGAACACTGCCTGCCCCCCCCCCCCCCCACACACACACACACCCCCGCCTATACACAAGGATACTGCATACTCTTTGCATAGCAACCCCAACTGGACAATTCATGGCAGCAGCAGAGGTGACTACATGTTTGTTGATTGAAGTGCTGGGCCACGGTGCCCTGACAGCCTTCCCTCAACCTCGTCACCTCTGCTGCTCCGCCGCGACTCTGGCTACAATTGCCGCTGCCTGCGAACCTGCCGGGCTGCCAAGGACACAAAGACGACCGAGTCAACCTTTGACATCAGAGGCTGCTTACCAAAAGACCAGAGACAAGCTGAGTTGGCAGCTTTGTTAACAGGCCTGAGCCGGGAATCTTTTCAGCTCAGTTAAAGTCAATAGAGAGCAAGTCAATAGCGTACACATACAGATGGACGTGGTGTCAAATGGTTTAGCGCTCCAACCGTACTATTCATGCCATGTTTGAAAAAGTGGGTCCTGGATATCTGGACTCAAAAGACCGCTGTTTTTTTCAAGACGCATTAAACAACTGAGCTGAAGTGACATTTGAACATGAAATACAGTAAGGGTTTTTACAGCCAAGGCTAGTTGACATTTGAAGTTGCTGATTCACCGTTAGATGTCGAGACGTACCACCCACACGGCACCATGTGGAACATGGCGCTCTAGTGGTCGAGATGAGATAGCGGCGTTATAGAGGAATTCAGTCACATGTGGAGCATGTGAAAAATGACCTATACTTTCACAAGCATTTCATAGAAGAGATATGGGGAGAATAAACCGCAATGTCCTAATGCAGGGACAAATGATGTCTGACAAGGTACATGTGCAGTGGATATAAAAAGTTCACACACCCCTGTTCAAATGCCAGGTTCTTGTGATCTAAAAACATTAAGATAAATATTTTAAAACTTTCTCCCACCAGAATTCTAGCCGATAATCTGTACAATCAACTAAAGATAAAAAAAAATATATATATATATATATTTTCGAGAGCAGATCACGCACAACTGAGATAGTGGTTGCATAATTGTACACACCCTCATGATAGTCAATGGACTTCGCGTGGGGGGGGCGCATTTGCTACTTTTTTTTTTTTGCTACATTTCGCTACTTCACCCATTTCGTCAGCGTTGGTTGAATTTTTGGCGCAATCACGTCAGCGACAGCCAATTGGTGTCAAGATAGTCCACGTCAACAAATACACAGCAGACAAAACACAGGAAGCGGTTGCAATACAAGACACCCATATTGTGTGCAGATTTCCCTCCTCTTCCCCGTGCGACACCAGCGTGTCGTTGCGATATTTTTTGTTCGGTCTTAACGTAGCATCATAACTGGGGATATGGCTGTGTTTAGAATTAACCAATCACATGTTAAACGGGAGTCAGTACACACCTGTCACCATTTAAAGGGCTTCTGATTAACCCAAATAAATTCCAGCTCTTCTCATAGGCTTTTCCTGACATCTTTTTCATTTCTGCCTGAAGTATGCTTTCCCGCCATCCTGCTTCACTATAGGTATGATGTGTTTTTTTTTGATGATGAGAAGTGTAGTGTTTGAGTCAAACATATCTTTTGAATTATGGGCAAAAAAAAATAAATCCAACCTTGGTTTCTTAATTTTGCAAAAACACACTTGATATCTCACGTGGGAAAATCTGTCCAGTCCAATAAATTCAACATGTAAGTTGTATTAATGCTAGAAAAAAGGTTTAAAATGATTGACCTTGGTCTCATTTTATTATATCACTCAAACATGGCATTCGAATAGAGGTGTGAAAGTTTCAACTGTTTCCTGACTTCTTCTCTATAAGGTTCTAGTGTCCTTTTGAATCATGCGCTCATTTGCATGTATTCTAGGATGTATGTCAGTCTTCCAACAACACTTGCAATCTTCATCTCCTATCAATGGTCATGTTGAGGATTACTGTTTTCATCTCTAATCCTACATTAAGGGTACATTCTCATGATGGCTGTGACATCATCAAGGCCAGTCCGCCGCAGAGAGGGCACGGGGACAGGAAGCCAAACACTACAGGGGCGGATTAAGTGTTGTAGCCGAGAGAGTGGATGATGAAATAGAAAGCGGAAGAGAGGGTCCAACCAAGATGATAGAAATAGAAACAAAATCCAACACAACGTTAGGGTTGCGTATGTGAAAGGACACTGTGTATTTGCTTTCTAAGATAATCGGAGTTGGAAAGCAAATAACCAAACTGGACCTACAAACTGCCTGTCAAGATTGACAAAAACAACCGAGGTATTCAAAGGTAACTGCACTTGATTTAACCACATTTCACTTAACTCATTCACTGCCATTGACGGCTATTGACGTCAAAAATTCATTTGAACTATTTCTATTAGTTTACATTTTTTCCGCTATTGTTAACAAGAGTATGAAAAACGATAATTTTTTAAAATTGTACATTTAGAACAGATATCAAATTTATGATTAATCGTGAGTTAACTATTGAAGTCATGCGATTAATTACAATTAAAAATTATGAGTGTCGGGTGATTAAAATCGTAATTAACTCTTTGACTGCCAAAAACGTTAAATAACGTTTGGTAAAATCCTATGGAGGAGTGCCAAAGACGTTAAAAGACGTTTGTTTCAAAACAGAGGTGAAACTAACCATTTTCTATTGTTGGTTACTGAAAAACGGAATAAGGTAGAAACAAACTTTTTTTTCTGATGAAAGATGAGAGTCCAATCTTTCATTTGGTAGTATGTGTGTTTCCATAGTCCAAACACATAATTTTCTGTGGACCTAGAAAGATCAGTCAAAATGCTTAAATCGGCTGGCACCCACGGCATCCCTTTTCTGAAAACGTCTGGCAGTCAAAGAGTTAATTGCATGAATTTACAAGTTAACTCGCGATTAATCCAAATTTTTTATATCTGTTCTAAATGTACAATAAAAAAAATCTAGGTTTTCATACTCTTGTTGACAAAAGTGGATTTTTTTTTTTAACTAATAGAAATATTTCATATGAATTTTTGACGTCTATAACCGTCAATGGCAGTGAATGAGTTAATGGCATCACACAGCAAAAATCCATCTTGGCTAAACTCAAAAGAAAATACTATATCTATATGGGTTTATATACATTTGGTACCTGCAGAGACACGTGGGCAGTCTGGCAGCATGGAGTCCAGTGGTGTGTCCAAAGGCTCTGGACTTGAGACCCAGTTGCAACAATGCTGCGAGGACACACACAAAAAACAAGGACGTGAAACTCCGAGAGCACATTTCTACACTTCATTAGTTATAACTTCACAATGTAGTAAGCCTCCAACAATAACGTGTATTAATAACATATCAGTAATGTTTGTCATTGTGCATGTATACTGCATTATCGAAGAACTATCTCCATCATCCTAAGAGGAGTCTTCAATAAATCTTACATAGGCAGGATTTTTGATCCAGCTCTTGTAATGGATCATATTACACTGTGCATGTGTTCCTAATGAAGTGGCTGGTGAGTGCAGGCTCAAAGAAGAAATCCACTTTGATGCAAATTGAGATATGACAAAGAAGACAAAACATGTAGAAAAAGGGAGATGGAGGAGAAAATGGAGATGCAAGTAAACAAAGAAAGCTGGAAGAGGGTGGAGGGGGAGGGGGGGGGAAGTAGCGCGAGAGGTGAGTATGTGAGTGAAGGAAGGGGGGAGGAGAGCGAGAAAGAGACAGGAACAAGCAATTAAAAGCTCTGTGACATGTTGCTTAGACATCTTGCTGTTTGTTTGTGGTGGAAAGCTGAGGCCCTGTGCCATGGTGGATCAGTGGGTGCACTAGGGGAGGGAGTCTGCCCAGTTTGCTGACCCATAACCCCCTGCAAACACACGCGGTCCTCTCAAACCCCCCAAGTGGTTGACAGCATGACTGTCAGAAAAAGGAGTGGAGCTCTTTATCTACTTTTGCTCTCTTCATCTTCCAGACCCCGTCTTGCAACATACAATAAAATCAAACGTAGAAAACCATCTGCTACATTGGTGTGTACGTGGGGGTAAGCTTGCCTAATGCAGTTGCAGAGCAAACAATAACGCCAGAGAGAGATTTCTCGTTCCTACCTTAATGGATTGGGTAATGCTCTGGAGTAGTGGTTTTCAACTATTGTCAACCTGGGCCGACATTTTCCTAATGTCTCTAAATTGTGACATATTTTTTTTATAGAATTTCAGAGCTATGAAAACATATATGTATATGTGACCCGAAATAGCAAAATGAGTTGGAAATAGCAAAGGTAGATTCTGCGACACGAGGCAATAATGGTTCAGTAGGTCAAAGTTGTACCTCTTTCGTCAACTAAAAGTTAATTTTTCATGAAATAACAATCGTGAAGCGTTCCAAAAATCCCATTTTTAAAAACATGTTCAACAAAGAAGTCAGTAATTATTTAAAAATAGAACAAAACAAATTGCTCAATACCTTTAACCTTGTTGTAGATATCCACTTCCTCAATGTAGCAGTATAAGCTAACGATTCCGTTTTTTTTCCTCCAATTTCATACTGATTTTATAATTCTACGTCATTATTACCTAACATTAGGCTGGGAATTTACCAAATTTCCTCTTGAACTCTAGCATAGCAAATGTTCTGCTTGGGTTCATGACCACAAAATACTGGCCTCCGATTGATTTATTGCCGTTTGTAATAATAGTATTAGGCACAAAAGATGTGTGTCGTGTCTATTTATTCATATTGGTAGTTGTAATGTAATAAGTAAAAATTATGTAATGAGTAGCATAGTATAATTTAATACAGCCTCTTTTCTCTCATTCACTTTTTGATTTCGAGCACACATTAAATAATTCAAGCTCTAATCTAAGAATAAATAATAATTCATATATGAAAATACGGGTCACTCTGACTCATTTTGCTGTCTGGTCACATACTGGGTCAAAAACAACCACATTTTGGTCGAAAATAAGACCCAACTTTTTGTTTTGCTTTGTACAAAACATTCTATTTTAAAGAAAAAAAATGTAACTACCCCCAAAATTGGGTTGTTTTGATTAAAAAAACAAAGTTGGATCAAAGGAGCGGGTATATCGTTCAGTCATAGCTTTTAGAATAATAAATTATTATTTAAATATTACACATGGTCACATTTTCAAATTGCCTTTCAGAGCAGCTTATCAATAATTTAAGGAGGAACATGATAGCTGTATTTACAAAAGTTAAAAAGTCAGAATGTTAAAGCCAGGAATGGAACAACTGAAGCGGCCAAAATAGATAATAATAGATGGATAGATAATAGTAGAAAGTGTGTGTGCAAACGACAAAATAGAACAGAGGGAGGTTTGGTTTAAAGTATCAGTATACGGCATTAAAACTGTCATAAGTACAATTTATTGGGAGGGGAGTAAACTCGGCACCTAAGATTGGCTACGCTAATGTCATGCTGAACAACTCTTCGCTCAGCTGCTTGGGAGTTTTCATTTTTGGGGAGATGGCAACATATCAAAGTATGTTTCTCTTGTCAGAGTGTGTGCGTTTGTGTGTGTGTGTGTGTGTGTGCTGAAGCAGGGTGACGGCAGAAAGGGAAAGAGGGCGTCTGCGAAGGAATGCTTGGAGAAGACATTGGCCTGATAAGATAAAAGTTCAATAGAAGAGAACATGTAAAGAGATTACAACGTGCAGCTGGCGTCCTTCTGAATCACTGCTTATCTGCTCGTGTTTACTTTCACCCTGGCCCATTACAGCGTTGTGCAACAACTTTGTGTGTCTAACGCTGCGAGGGGCGGGTCACTCGTTGAATTGTGGGGGGTCTCCAAAAGCACACATGCTACTTTGCATTTTTGCACTCACTGACCTTGACTCCCAACGGTCTGGACTGTCGAATGTATGAGCCATCATGACAAACACCACACGCACGCCTGTAACGATGTCTTCTATTTTCTTATTCATGTGTTTTTGTTTTTCTCAACGAATATTAAAATACAAAACGGGAAGATAGCTGAAGGGTAAGCTAACCCAGCTGTTGTTGATGGGAGCGCCATGAAAACAAATATTTTCTGTTACTGCCCGTTTGACGTGTGCGGCATTTCTCTTTTGTCCCACCAATGATATATTTAATTCAGGCTTACAGATAAATATAGAAACTGGTGGCGGAGGTGATTATGATGAAACATCTGCCCCGTGTACACAAATCCTCTGCAAATATCAACAAGACATGCTAAAATTCCATTGGGACGTGTGTACAGAACTTACTGTTATTAAGATAAAAGCAAATAGGCTCATGTGAGATTTGCTGCAATCCAATGCAGGGAAATAAACATGAATTGAAACGAAATGTGGGCCAATAAAAAAAAAAAAGGCCCTCTTTTTTTCTTGTTTCATCTCCAAGTGTCACAACAGTCAGGAAATTAAAAAAAATATGGCAGGGGGAATATAAATTTGAATGTTTTCACATCCTTCAGGTTGCCTCTCCTGGAATTGGGATGGAACTAGAGGGCAGCGAACGCATCGAGGCTCCTTGACGTCTCCATCCAGTATCTCATTGTATCGCATTTAATTCATTCGGAGGAAGATGTCAGCTGGGCCATTGAGTGGGCAGTAGAAGGTGGCTGGAGAGTGGGGAAGCCTTTCTGAGGAACCCCTCCTCCCCTCACCTTGACCATTGCCACCGGGTTTGAATACATTTGTTAAGGCAACAGCACATATGTGTACGCAAACGCTCAACTATTACACACACACACACCCTGCAGCAGTGCTGTGGCAGACCGCTACCACATAAAGGCAAAGCCTGCTGGCTGGGATTAGAGAGCCGTGACAAAAGGATGGCACATAACACTGCATGCCTGCTAAACGAATAGCACCATCGCTTCAAGTAACGCCAGGCCACCAATCAATAGCGCCATTCAGCGAATCAGACAGTCTGGAACTATCAGATGTGCACATTGTGTGCATTCAGCATGATGGTTCACGCTCACCTCTGATGCAATTTTATGATCTGAGCCGAAATGACGGGTGATTGCCTGAACCTAGAAATAATGCACAAGCACTGGAGAAGAAACACTAGACATAAGGGAATAATAAAGGACCAGCAGGTTGTTCATTCCAGGTAAAATATTTGATTGACCAGCATGATGATTCTTAAGAAATGTTCTTTTAGCTGCTAAAAAACCGCATTCATCAATTGAAGGCAAGTGCCCAGTTCAGACTTTTCTCATTTGTCGAAAAAAGTTGTCTTTTTTAGTAATGTTTTTTGGGGGTATGTGCAAAATGTGCATATGAAGAATGGCTTCCAATGCGATATCAAATTGATGAGCACGCCACCCATCAGTTTTGGACACATTTAAAGTAATGGTATTACATTACAGTCTAGAAATGAACATTTGAGCTAGCTAGCTAGAGATAGCATGTCTATAATTGATGAAATAAATACTATAGAATTGCTACTCAAGTAGATAACGAGCCTAAATAACATCTGCTAATTTCTGTTCTACTTCTGACTTTAATTCACAAAGCACAGGAAAGTAGCTTATCATTTTCTGTACTTTTACTGTGTACAATATTTTTATTTTATTTAGAAAAATCTGTTATTTTCTTTTTAACAATTTACCAAATATTCTATATGTTTGTAAGAAATAAAACAGATTGCGCTGAACTGAAAAGAGTTATTTACCCAACTATAATAATTAGGAATGGACGAGTGGTATCAGGCCGATACCTGGTCTTTTTTCAAGATATCGGTACTCGCGACGATTTATGATCAGGTACTAGAAATGAGAAATTAGAAGAAAATAAAATTGCCATTAAAAATGCTATATTGAGATATATAGGTCTTTCTTTTTAATTATCTGTGATGTTTTTTTCTATTTCTAGTTTTATTTTTTTACTTATATATCAAAAGTACAAGTGCTAACGGCACTTGGTATCGGCATCAGTGACTAGTACTCAAGAGTTGATTATTTGTACTGTTATCGGTTTGAAATAAAGTGGTATTGGACATCACTAATAATAATACATTTTAGAACTGTAATTGCTAAATGTGACACCGTGAAACAATATTTTTGCTCAAGGATATCACGCCATCATAATCTGAAAAAGGTGCAATATGGATCAATTAGAACACTGTGTACCATATTAGACTGGGCTGTACTGAGAATTGGGCCTTAACTCTTTGACTGCCAGACGTTTTCAGAAAAGGGATGCCGTGGGTGCCAGCCGATTTTAAGCATTTTGACTGATATTTCAAGGTCCATAGAAAATTATGTGTTTGGACTATGGAAACACACATACTACCAATAAAAGATTGGACTCTCATCTTTCATCAGAAAAAAAAAGTTTGTTTCTACCTTATTCCGTTTTTCAGTAATCCACAATAGAAAATGGCTAGTTTCACCTCTGTTTTGAAACAAACGTCTTTCAACGTCTTTGGCACTCCTCCATAGGATTTTACTAAACGTTATTTAACGTTTTTGGCAGTCAAAGAGTTAAGAGACAGACATTGACGGGTACAACAACTTGACTTCAGCCTTTGTATTTACCCTAAAACATGCACAATGCACAAAAACAAGATCATCTTTGCACTGAATGAGTCGAGCGAGCAATTAAGTGACTAAACAATTAAGTCACACAATTATCTCGCTAATGAATCACATCACAAGGTGCTGTTGTATTGATCCCAACCTCAAGATAAACACAACTGTGCAGCTTGTATACAACGCGGGCACACACCTGCCACCATCCTATCGATTCTGTCTCTTCGCAAGCAAACCCGACTGCGATGCGAGCTTGAAACTGTGCACTAACTGTACAAAAGTCTCCAAAGCCAAAAAAAAACAGCTGTCACCTCCCAACTGAACTTCTCAGAAAGTCTCGCTCTCTTGTCCAACCCATTCTCATCTTCTCCACTTGCTCTCTATGGATTAGGATGCTTTATTCATGATTATACAGTAGTGTACTGTGTGTGCGTGTTTGTATAAGCTCTAGGCAGGCCACTAGAGTGTGACAGCAGGCCAGCACTGTGACAGGAGACACCTTGGAGACTGTGACAGGCTGCCAGCTGTACACCATCATTCACATTTCTCCCTCTCTCTCTCTCTCTCTCTCTCTCTCTTTGGGCTACTCATCTTTCTCCACATACATCTCTTCATCTCCTCCAGTCCATCTAGCATACCTATCCTACCGGTCTGATCTTCGTTGCCATCCTTTGTTCTTTCCACTCGCCACTTTAAGGGATTCAAATTGAATTTATATTACAATGGAAGACTCTCTAGATCTTCAACCTTTGTGTGTGTACCTTCTCTATGGTATTCACTCTCCTTCAAATTGTGTTTTGTCTCGTCTTAGCAGTGACGTAATTTGCCCCTCATCTGAACCATTTGGTCCATACAACCCAACCCAGCGGGCGCTGATCTCTAAATCCCAGTGCCTCCTTTTGGACTCCCCTCTCCTCCTCGCCATCCAGCGACCTCTCTGACCTGCAAGGGAGGGAATTATCTCTGTCCGAGGAGAACAGAGCAGAATGCTGCTGGGGTGCCCCGACCTCACATGCACCCACTGCTGTGGGCACCCATATTTATACACCACCCTGAGCATTATCAAGGGTCACTGCTAGCTTCGCTCTGTGGTGTGAAGCACCATCTGTGCTGCACTCGCAGTGTGTATGTGTGCGTGTGTGTGCTGCTGATCACAGTGAGCAATCCTAACACGGTTCACATTGACGATCCGACTGTGTTAGGGTTGTTAATGTGGTGTACCTGAGAGGGGTGTGTTACTTTTGGCTTCTCAGTGTGTGGTTGTTAGCGCATATGATATTACACACTAAATGGAATGATGGCAAAACCCCCTTAAACCAGTACCGCAGCGAGCCAGTGGTGGAATTGAACAAAAGTGAAGATTGTAAATCAACTATTTTATTTTTATTTTTTTTGAGACCTCAGTATTATTCATTCGGCAGCCTTACCGAATCAACATGTCGTCATCATGGCTCTTTTTTTTTTTTGTGCGCGTGTGTGTACGTGCATGTGAGCTTGTGCTCTTTAATTTACCTGAAAACTGTTAAAAATCACAACTCCTTCATCTTAACCACATACTTCAGAGTCCCACCAGAGCCGTGAAGTTGTCAGGAGACCAGAGGAAGGATCAAAGGAAAGAAAGATGAATCCAGACACCACCTGCCACCCACAATTACAAATCCAGAATCCTTCACCAACCCCAGAAACATCAAAATTCCAAATAGATTAGGGAGACCTCAAGAGACCAGAGGAAAGACTAAAGGAAGGAAGGAAGGATAGATGAAGCACAGTGAGATCCACAAACACCAGCCTCCACTGATTCAGCGAGCAGTGGGAGAAGCAAATTCTGTTTGAATTTTAGCATATCCTGACCAAACCCAGAAAACAGGTGAGCCATGATTGGTCGCTACCTACTTCCCCAACACAGGTGATGTTAACTTCAGCCAAGAGCAAGTGAAAATTTTTGTTTTTAAAGGTATTATTTGTACATGAAAAATAATGAAATTATCAAATTAATTCTGGACAAAATGTTACATTTTTACTGCTGAAAATGGCTCAATGAGTCAAATATCCCTTCAATCGGACCGTTTCTGACCGCACAGCTGATCGAGGTAACATGAAAATCATGGAAATACAAATCATATCAGAACTATTATTAAGGCAGGCGGATTTCTAAGAAATTTTGCTTGGTGGCCTCGTGAAAAAGCAAGTATGTGAAATCAATAAATGTGCAGCTTCAATCCAATTTGTTTTTAGCACTCAAAAAAAAGACCACGCAACTGTGCGTTGTTGCAATGCAGAAAAATATCTTGGAATCAGTCAGACTCTTACATCATCAATGAAGTAGCTTATTAGGTTAATGAGAACAAGAACATATTTTTGCCAGTCTCATTCCTCCTGGTGGACAAAGAAGGTGATTTTAGTTCTATTGTTTTGGGTAATCATCACAAATAGAACATCGTTTAAAATGCCAATTATACTGTGTCCCGTGCAACCCTTGGATGGATCCAAAATGGGAAATCCAAGACAACGGGGACAGTGCAACCTTGAACTACACAAAACAAAACACACACTTTGCACCAAACCAAAAGGCAAGGGATGTAAAAGTGGGGTGCTTATATATAAAGGTATGTGTGTGTGTGTGTAGGTGTTGCCATTGAGCAGCTCTGGTCTAAGCTATTCCTCATCTGTATGTGCATATAGAGGGAGGTCAGGTGCTGCAAGTGGTGCACAGGTCTCACTAGAAGAGGCAGCTGCTAAAATGAAGCTATTGTAAGAACGGTTATTCATGACTTGTAACGTGGTACGGGTTTTCGGTTAGAAAGGTGATGATGATGAACACAAACTGAAAGACTCGAAATGATCATTACTGTATCTGATGCAAATGTGTTCTTAATGTGTTTGTATGCGTGTATATTTTACCTGCTGCATCCAATCCTGTGTGCTTTTACTGGTCTCCTGCAGCCACATGCTGTGAGCTGAATCCGTCAGAGCCACAGCACACACTTTGTTCCTTACCTCGGCTTCCCTGTGATTCATCTACAATGAGAGAAAAAAAAAAAAGAGTACAGTATATGATGATGACTGGTCATGTGTTCCCTTGCTTGCCAAATGACGCATCGATGCAATCAATAATAATATCGCGACTTTAATATGACGGATATGTCCGGTTTGATTTTAGCAACATATTCCAAGCCTCCAAATACAATGCTTCTTCTTTTCAGAACAGTGGATACAAATTCAACCAGATGTATAGCATAATACTATACTGAAATATGAAAGAGCTATTTCACTATAGCGTGTCCTTGTCACGTACTGTGCAAATGTCCTTCCTCGCGCACGTTCAAATACCTCGGCTCCCCATTCTTAATACCTTTTCCCTTCACATGTCACAGAAAGTGGCGTCTGCAGGACCATCTTCCTATTCCCCTCTGAATGTCAACGCCAAGGAAAATGTCACACAAAGGACTTGTTACCGTACTACAATAGACTTCCCACACCGCAGGACCCACCCCAAGGAGTACTGGAGCCAGACCTTGGGAGTGAGCCTTTTCAATGTGCTTCACATTAAGATAAAATAGGGAAGAAAGGAGAACAGGGCTTACAACAATAGGTTAACAATCTCTTGCTCTGTACATTTAGTATGGCTGTGACGGGAAATGTGCAGCAGAGTAGTATAGTGTTATATTTGGTGATTTCTGGCTGGGAAATGTTTACATGCCACATTATAAAATAAGCCTCCATTTTAAAATCATGTAGAGGATATTTTGAATTGTATCATGGAAGACTACTGAAGTAGCGTTTGGCTTAGAATTATCCTAATGTGAAAAATGTAATAGACAATTTAAACAATATACAATAATGCTAATGCTAATATACTAATGTGAATTTTTGTGATGTGAATGTGCAACAAGTGCTTTGCAAGTGCTTGCTGAATGTAACATACCTATTAGCTTAACCATCATGTTAATGCTAGTATGCTTAACTCATGATTTTTAAAATTTAATTTGACTCTAGCTGTTAGCTATCTGCTTAGGGATTAGCTTTACTGTGCTAAAGCTAGCAATAAATGCTACTTGTCAATGCTAAATACCACATGGCCTGCAAATGTGACGACCTGGAGTCAATGTGAGCTTAGCAATCTTAGTTTAGCTTCTGCCAAGTGGTTATTTTGTTTGATAAATAACTGTACTATTGTATAAATGCAATGCTAATCTTAGTCTGTTTCATGCATCAGTAGCAGTATTCTTTTCTTTCAAGGTTTTCAACCTGATTGTGACACCTCAAATTCAAATAAATTATAAAGAAGAAGAAAGGTGACATCCGAGTGTATCACTTACATTCCGGCAGCTGTTGTCCATTTTCGAGTTAAGGCAAATGTTGGGCCAAACTTCAAATAACTGGACATAGACTGTTAATCCAAACGACAATAAATTCTGTATTTAAATACATGCCTTTAATTACACATAGTGTAATAGATACAGTAGCTAGTAGCTACTGGACATTATTCACCACATCATGAATGTAAAAGAAAGTAAAAATACATGGATTATATCTATACTCATATCAGTTCCATTACACAAACTCTTACAGTCATGCACACACAAAATCATCTGTACGTTCTTCCCATCCATGCAGGGTTGAAGAGTTTTCCACTGGCAGAACAAGGCCTGTGGGAGTAGCATAGTCAGCCATTTAAAACGTGAAGTGTCAGACAAGGTCCTGGTTTCTGGCCCAAGCCAGACAGACCGGTCCCTGTGTCGAAGGGGGCCATAAGCAGAGGCCAGAAACAAGAGACAGTGGACAAGCCACGGAATACTTTTACTCGTGATGTCTATCCAGGTTTATTGTAGGCAACAAGATAACTAAATCATTAGAAACTACACTTATGATGAAGTAATTAATCATGTGAGGACAGGCTGCCTCATATTCAGTTCTTAGTCACAACAAGGCATTCAAAAACACATTCTTCTTTTGCAAAATGTAATTGCTTTGAAATACAACAATAGACCACATTGTTTCTTCTCCTCTCTAACCGAAATGTGTTCTCACGTTTCACCATGATTCCCTATTCAAAGATCAATTCCTATTCAAAGACACTTAAGCGATGTCATCAGTTTGCTCAAATTAGGAAGGAAAATACATGTGGAACTCTCCCCAAACAAGGCTTCTTAAAAAACGCCATCTTGCAGCACAGGCGTTATCAATCAGCCCCCTCTGACAGCTCTCATTGCACACATATGGTTGGCTGTTGTAACATTCGGGGTAATAGGTTGACAAATAGGCCCTCAAAGCAATGCGGCTCTAAATTATGGTAATCTTGACGATGCAGAGTTGGCTCTTCAAGCCGCACTGACAACTGTGGTTAGTAAGTGTGGAAAGCAAAAACAAGCATCTTCCGCACGGAGGGAGCTCACACTCAAATGAAGGCCAAACAACCATAATTTGGATCAGCATCTTACAGTTTACCATCGATGACATATATACCGTACACTAGAATCTCTTGAGAAAACCACACTTTAACTTTAAATTAATACATTTTAGCGTAAACCTAACCTAATTAGACTAAGACATTTATGCATAATAAACCTGATATTCTTTATTGTAATGCAGATTAATTTATTGTGTTTGTTAAGAAATACTTGGGAAGAGGACATTGAAAAAAATAATCTGAATATCTTATTTCCGTAAAATTCTTCGCAAGATATGGTACTATTATTATTGTCGCATGTTCCAATACTTGCTCACATGAAACGTGGATCAAACAAAGGTGCTAGTTAAATATCAGATGCAAATGTAGAAACTGAAATTTCTTAGATTCACCTTTCGTGAGACCCAAATGTTTTCAGTCTTCTACAAAAATAAAAGGAAGCGCATTTGTTGTTAATATTCATGACACCTAAAAAAAAAAAAAAAAAAAAAAAATCCTGGATCATCATCTCTCAGTAAAGTTCCGTGGGACCCAGTTAAGGCATTTTATATAATCCTACTGACAAAAAATAAATAAATCACACGAGGTGTTATCTCTTTGGCAAAGGTAACAATGACGCCACATTCTTGCAAGTGGGAGCTCAGTCTGTAAACTACCTACGTTGTCTGCAAGTTACCCACAATGTTAGACATGCTGATCCGCTATGCAAACACATGCTTTGACAAGCAAACAGACCAGCTGTTGTGTCTTGTATTGGACAGGCAAAGGGGAAAAAAAAAAACACGTGGATATACTTGTTGAGCTAAAACCAACATGCAGATGTTGAGGGGTTTCTTTGTAATGTGAAAGCAGCTGGATATGCAGAGTAGAGTTCAGGTGGGGGTTGGTCATGGCGGGTTGGGGTGATGAGTCTGACTGTAGATGAGTCAAAACAGATAAGGGAAAGGCAGGAATGAAAACAACGAGAAAAGAATGACGTGATCTGGAAATATTTAATAATGAATGCTCACAAGCTCAATTGTCTTTTTGTTTATCGTGGTGGGCATTCATTGTCCTTGACATGTGAACTTGAAATGGAAGATTACAAGTCCCAATCCATTGGATCTAACCCACGTTTGGTTAACTACTTAGAACTTTATTCTTGGTTATTCCTAACACCATTTTAGTGTGGCACAAAAATATGAGTTAACATTTCTGTAGAGTCACGATCCTCATTGTGACATGAATTTAAATTCAACTGCACATCACACGTTCACAATCTTCTCAGCCACGAAAACACAGCTGAGTCACCATTGATGGCCATGAATCAACTTCAGCCCCGCCCCGCATCCACTCAAACTCTGGATGAACTACGAAATCCTTTTCCCTCCGCTGCTCCTCCGTAAAAAAAAAAAAAAAAAAAAAGCTCTGAAGAGGGCCCGGTTGCTATAGAAACCAAAACATCACAGATCTCTGACCCCCTGGTTGGCAAAATTCTGCTAAATCTAGCTTTTCAAGGATTCTGTGGAATGGCTAACTCCGACACACATTCACGCCAGTCAAGTCCACCTTTATCGGGTTTAAGTCAAGTCAGAGTCCCATAGGTCTGAGTCCACAAGGCTAGAGTCCAAGTCCAGATGATATCAAGAGTAAACCGTGTGACAGAAAAAATACTATTTTCGCAAACCACAAAATCGAAGAAATTTCAGAGAGCTAAAAATGTGAAGACATAAAGCTTGCCTCTTAAAGATGCTGGCGTTGTAGTTTGAAATTGTCTTTTTAGAAAATCTGCAGGTTGCTTCATGTTTTTTTTTGTGTTTTTTTTGGAAGATGTTTTGGCTAACGGCAGTACTCGATGATTGGTAAAAAACACATTTTATAACCCTGTTATACCCTGTTGGCTGACATAACTAAAAGAAAAAGCGTGCTTTGGCATTTGCGGTCTGGTTAACCAATCAAATGTCTTGCTGCCCAGTAGTCACGGTTACCGGGTGGCCAATGCCAATGCCGGTGTATTTTGATCATATGAAAAACTTTATTTCAAGTTTGAAGGAGGACATTCATTTTCAGGAATGAAAACATAGTTGGACTTAGTTGAGTCAATCAAAAATAGTTAAATGGAGTCTTAGTCAAACGACAAGTAGTCCGAGTCAACAAAACATGTTGAGTCCGGACTTGAATCTACAGCCCTGATTCTTGCACACACACATTTGTCTGGCCCTGATATCTGACCTCACACATGACCTTTCAACAAAGAACAATTATGTAGCGTTTCAATTGCTTCCGGCTAAAAAGCCAGTTAATTGTTATATTTCACGTTTGCATACAATCATATTGTCACCACTAATATATAATGTGCACTGCAATGGGTAGGCAAAGGCTATTTATGCGAGAGGTAAGTGAGTCATGGAGTCATTAAAATAATGATTCATCTGGTCAAAGTGTTGATTAACATGAGGATAACAAGACATCGTTTAGCCGCGCATGCAAAGCTAATCTTTCCCCACAAAAATACGTTTGACTTTTTTCCCTATTTCCCTGCGATGCGACTGCTCTGCTGATGCTACATCCAAATACCGACAACAATAAAAGACAATTATTTAGGCCTTTGATAATTATGTGTCAAAGGCAGTGAAAGCCACTAGATAATTAGGCCGGGGAAAAAAAAAAAAAGAATGGTAATTCACGATGGAGATCCCCTTGGGGAGACAGGCAGACTCATCCCTAGAAAGAATGCAGACGGGTAGAAAAGAGAGGCAAGCAGGCAAAGACATTAAGATGGGAGCTCTTTATGGGGCCTTGCTTACTGTCAGAAAGCCAACGTGAAAAGCCACAATTATAAACAGCGCAAGTGCAAATAGAAAGCAGAAAAATAACAAGCGGTAAACAAGTGACAGGAGGGAAGAAAAGGGTAGCGTGAGAGTAACGATGGCAAGGGAAGAGCCCCATAACCATACGCTAGACTCAACTCATAACATGCTTGGACTGTGGACTGCCAAGTGCCACAGATAATGTCGGACTACCCACTGAGCACTGGAGCACTGCTTAAATATTTGATTGATTAACTGTCCTGTCGCTGCCAGAGAGTATGAGGCGAGCGGCGAGAGCAAACAGACACAAAACAAACAAACATGTATGCGGCTGCACACCGGAAGCTTAGACAACACATGCGCTAACACCCCCATAAATCTTGACACACCAACACTGGAACAGGAGGATAAACACACACACACACACTCACATACACACGCATAGTTGAACACAATGAAACGGCACAAACTCTGCAAAGATAAGTGGCACAGGCTGGAAAAACAAACATAAACCCCTGACTGATGCTAAGGATTTTGTCACCATAAATCAATAGAGGATAATAGACTCCTGGACATGGTTGCGTTGCAATGTGTCCTCATGGGAATTGAGCAGGAAATCGGACTAAGTTCAGCTACATGAGTGTGACCACATCCATCTGTCCATCCATTTTCTATACTGCTTATGCTCCTCAGGGTCACAACATGAATGAAACCCATGCCGCCGTTTTATTTACAAACTTTCATTTGAGCTACAGTGTAAGAAAAATACAGCACTCTGCCAAGACCAGCATCATTTGGGCAATTACCTTATAGTGAACACATTCATATATTGTACAGTTTGGTTATTGGGCATCTTCAGTTCATTTGCTGTGACATTCTTCATGAGCAACATCACTTTTTGGCGCCGAAGGTCTATCACCAGGGTTATGATAGTTTTGGAATTTTCATTTTAGTTAGGTTTTATTTCGTTTTGAGTTTTGCGTTTTTATTCTATTTTGTTAAGAAAATCGTTTTTTGAATTTTTGTTTTTTTGTTAGTTTTTCGTTAGTTTTCGTTAACTAAAATAACCTTGATCACCACACATAAGTCATTCACTATTGCCTCTCTTTGCGTATCCATGTTGAATTTACTGCATTTTCGCCCACCGCTACTGTTTACTCACAGACTTCGATATGAATATTATATATGTCATATGTATGTGCGTGTGTTTACAAATTTTCCACACATACATCCCGCTTTTATGACGTCTTTGCAGAGCAGCTAATTCTACCTTCTGCACTCTCTGTCAATGAAAGCGCCACTGCCACCTACTGTAGTGGATGTGCAATTACACTTTATTCTAGTAGATTAATGATAAAATAATGATCTCTTTTTTTACATTACAAAAATATGACTTTTTTACATGCACTGTAGTTCCAGCCTAAGCTAGCATTGGGTAAAAAATGTGCAATATTGTTTACAAAAGAGTACAAACAATCTCTGCATCAATATCTGGATTTGAATTTGAATTTTGGATACCCTTCACCTTAACCAGATACTTCAGAGTCGTGAAGTTGTCAGGAGACCAGAGGAAGGATCAAAGGAAAGACAGATGAAACAAAGTGAAATCCAGCACCAACCAGACACCACCTACAACCAATTATATGGGTTTTTTTAATATTTAATTGCTCAAGGTCACTTTGAGTACTCATGAGGCAGACTAGGATCTCTCTAAAAATGTTCTTTTTGTCTGCCTCCGTGAATTACAACTACATTTTCGTGGACGCGGGCCAAAGTTGATGAGGCACTTGACTACATTTGTGTTCAAATGCATATACGACTTTAGACGTGAGGTCACAGCGAGGTGGACGGCGTTGTGGGTGCGGTGTACTCAAGCTCGACTCCGTACCCCGTGTCATCCACTTACACACATAAACACACTCATCCCTGGCTGTGAAAACACAGGCGTCTGTCCCCCCCCCCGCGCTCCGACACCCTCCACAGGAAGAGACAACACCAGCGCTTCCTGTGGCTTTGAAGCGGCAAACCCAGGTCCCCTGTCAGTCCCTGGTTTCCTTTGTCTTAACCGCAGGAAGGAAGCCCTTTGCAGCACGATGCCACGGGGACCCTTGGGAGACGGACCCAGCGTGTTTGTGTGTGTGTGTCGAGGGGCTGTGCGCGCTAAGGTCACATGCATTTACTCTCAGAGTTGCCCCCACCTCTGGCGTGAACTCTGGCAGAGACTCTAAAAGGGAGAGAAAGTGCAGGGGGTAACGGCAACAACTTCCTCCTCTCTTTCCTTTCACCGCTTATCGCACATGCACGGCCGAGGGACGATGAGGGAGAGTGTGAGGAAGTGAAGCTGGAGTGGTCGGGAGACTGATAGGGTGAGCTGGGGAATTAGGTGAGTGACATTGTCAAAGTCGGGGTGGGGGGTAGTGGGAGGTGGCGGCTCACGACCGCGTATGCTCAACGTGCGTGTAAACACGCAAACACACGAGTGGGAGTGGAGAGGAAAAGGAAGAGCAATAAATATTTACTGACACAGCACAAGTGAAGAATGGCTTGTCCACTGGTGGAAACAAAAGGCAGAGGATGAGAAGCAGTGTGCCAGGAAACCTACCGGCTGTGGGCGCTGCGCCTTGCTTGTGCCCGCAAGGAAACAAGAGCAAGACGGGAAGGGAGGAGGGGAGGTGGATAGAAAGGGCAAGAGAGGAAGGGAGAAGGAAAAAAAAGTGTGGGGTGGGGTGGGGGTGGCAAAATGGGGTTGTGGGTAATGAGTGCTCATAAACAATAACAGCCCGGTGGAGAGCAATTGCTGTACACTCAAGAAAATGGATTTAGTTTCTTGATGATTAATTTGAGTGAGAGTTTTTATGCGCTAGAGCATTGGGTCATGCATAATGTGTACGACGGTATGTGCAATGTTTTTTTCAGCTTTTTTTTTTTCCACTCCCCCTCCCTGTATTACTTCCACACGGTTGTTGCTAAGTGATCCATCTACATAATCAGCAGTTACTTTCAACATACTGGAGAAGCTTTACCTCTATATTTGTGGACTCACTGGCCACAATATAATCTAATGGGATCCAGTGCAAGAGTTGATGAGCCATTTACATTGATAATAATTGATTATTTGAATATTTGAATCTGGTATGGATAATAATGTTTAAATATTTTGCCCCTATTTAAGTTACTATAACAAGTGAACTATAATATTAGAAACTCTTAGATAGATGTAATGCATTTTCAAAACAAAATACTACCACAATCACAAACATATTATTTTGTAATTTATCATATTGACACTGTCACTGAAGAGAGAATTATTATTTTCCGAATGACAGACACATTTATTTTTTTCACCTGAGTCCGGGTCTTTTGATTTTGAGCATGAAGAAAAAAAGTACCCATCAAAAGTGCCTCAATTGTCTTACTTTTTTTTTTTTATATATATATTTGAATGAAAGAATATATGTAAAAAAAAGATACATTATTTTATGTCTATACATTTCTATCTGTAATAAGTCTACAAAAAAAAAACAACTAACTAAACAATAAACCCATTTCAGGGTAGTACATAATATTGACCAACTTGTTTGGTTTTGGAATGAACAAAAATCTCAGCTTTGTTACAAAAAAATGCATGTTGTTTCCTTCCAAATTTAAATACTTCCAAAATGCAGACATTAAGCATATCCTGAGAGGCCAGATTCACATTTATGCTATCCACTAACAATTGTTCTTTGTTGCCTCCTAACATAGTCTTCATGCCCAAACAACTCTTTGCCGTGTAGTATAATTAGTATATTAGTACACGTCTGCAAAGGAGCTCTGAGAGCAGTAAGAGCTCCGCTGCCACCTACTGTAGTGGATGTGCAATTACACTTTATTCTAGTATGAAAAAAAAAACACAAACATGTTCCCTGGGGTCACAATCTAATTCACCATGTACAGGGATGTGATTTGACCAAAGTGAAATTATCTGAAAATTGGGGACGGGGGTCTGGGGGCCGCTGGCACCCAGCTAGGTCCAGGGCAGTGCCCTGGTGGGGGGACACGGGGGCGAAGCCCCCCGGAGCTCATGGGTTTTCCGTGTTTTTAAGTACTTTCAATGCACTCACATGACAAAGAAATAGACAAAACAACAGCATAAAATTTCAATGTATATTGAACTATCCCATATAAAATGGCAGTTTTAGTCAACTCAAAATCAGTCACATTCAAAAACATTGGACTGCCTTTGCTTTTAAAAACTATCACTGAGAATATCATCATATCTAACTAATGTGATTACTAAGTTAACACATAAATAATGTTGAAGAGTTCAAATTTCATGAACAAATAATTGTATCATGACCAAATGAAAAGTAACTCATATTAGAGCATACCACAAATGTCTTTGTTATAGCAGAAGATGTTATCTGTCGGAGTCATGTGCATACACAATGAACTACTAAAAAAATATATATATATATATATTTTTTTGGGGGGGTAGATAAAAAAAAGCGGAATTCCGCGAATTAGCGGAAAAATCACATCCCTGCATGTAATATGATGAATGTAAAGTCTCATATATGAACAAATAAGTGCTCTACAACCAGGTTTAATAAATTGCAAGTTGAATAATCAAAGAACATTTTTTGTGGAATCGAAGCACATGGTTTTCTATTTCACTCACCATACGGGTGCAAAACAATACATTGTATGACATAAAACTAAGCAATTACCGTTCCATTTGGCAATATATTGTTGCCTCAGGATTACTTTGTCACTCTGTGACCTTTAAAAATAATGAAAATTTCAAAAATCCAACATTTTACGCTCAATACGATCAACTGAAAATGAAGCTATTGACACTGATTTCATATCACTTGACTGGGATCAGGAAAACTCATTCATTTCATTTCATTCAACTGTACAAGTGTCCATGGGCAACTCTGCTGATGATTGACAACCACACTTGCTGTTTTGAGTACGGTATACATGCATGCATTAGATAAAAAGTATGACAGTAATAGTTACCACAACAAAATTAATTCAAACAGCTGATAAACCTCAATAGAAGGCTACAGTGCTGCATTAAGGAAGTCACATTGTGTTCACATTGAGTTGATATTGACACAGTTAACAGATGAGACAAAGTTCAATAAAATGATATATTGTTAAGCGACAATAATTACAGAAATTCACCAATTGGCCATTTCTAATTAGGCAGCCTTCCTCAAAAAAGTAGATTGGCAATGCTGCGGTTAATTAGCGTCCTGCGTTAATTGGAATACATCTGACTTAAGAAAATCAGTGTGTGATGTACAGCGGGCAGCGTCTCATCATTCCCCAATCAACAGGCCACATTAACAGCTTAAAAAGGGACGTTCGCTTTTGTGCACTGCAAACGATCGGATCGGCCTCATCCTCTCCTTCCTCTCTGCCTCCCTCCCTCACCCTTCCTCCTTCTCCTCTTCCTTGTCTCCCAACCCTACGGCAATGCTGTAAAATAGAAACCTAACCTCAATATTTTCCCTCACGGTGCTGGGACTTGCTGGCCCATTAAATTCCCCTTCCCATGTGTCAGCTTGCACATTTCCAGCATGAAAATTCCGTATAATTAAAGTTTCTTAATGATTTATAAGCTATAATAATAGCCGTAAGTATTTCCGAGCAGGTTAAAGGGACAGCCTCTAAGTGCACGCAGGGGATGACCCTGTTTTAACATGGTTTCGGATGGGTGACTCTCTGCTGGAGACCAGCGTGGATCGGGCGAGGGGAGCGACGCTGATGAGAGGGAGGCAGGGAAAGCGGGAGAAATTGAGTGGGCCTAATAAGGGGCCTGTCGAGGAGGAAGCTGAGACCTCTGCGCTGTAACTTTGGGTGATGCGACACAGAGGAGAACTGAGGCCTCTCTGAAACTCTGGCAAGGAGGAGACGGTTGACTACGGACCAACAAAAGCACACGCAGATGTTGCCGTCGTGCACAAAAATCTGAAAAAGTTAGTGGAAGAACGCGACCTTAGACTGAGAGATGAGATGATAAAAGGACACACACAAGAAGAGATCGCACGATTAAAAAAGCAGGTGACTAAATAATCTGTATATAATCAAGACTACATTTCATGGATTATGATTTTATATTAGTTTTTTTTCAACAGGATTAAGCAAACAACACTTTGTCAATGAGTTGGGCATTAAGACATAAGTATACCACACCTTTTATCACACATACTGTACATAACATAAATTTACCCCCCCCCCCCCCATACTCATTTGTTCTTTCACATATTCACAAACATACATGTACTTATACATCATTTGAATTTGGAAATAATGAATAAGTATGCTCCAGATTTTCCACTTAATGAACGGTTCTTCTTGCAACAGGGATGTGATTTGACCAAAGTGAAATTATCTGAAAATTTAGCCGGGGGTCTGGGGGCCGCTGGCACCCAGCTAGGTCCAGGGCAGTGCCCTGGTGGGGGGACAAGGGGGGCGGAGCCCCCCGGAGCTCATGGGTTTTCCGTGTTTTTAAGTACTTTCAATGCACTCACATGACAAAGAAATAGACAAAACAACAGCATAAATTTTCAATGTATATTGAACTATCCCATATAAAATGGCAGTTTTAGTCAACTCAAAATCAGTCACATTCAAAAACATTGGACTGCCTTTGCTTTTAAAAACTATCACTGAGAATATCATCATATCTAACTAATGTGATTACTAAGTTAACACATAAATAATGTTGAAGAGTTCAAATTTCATGAACAAATAATTGTATCATGACCAAATGAAAAGTAACTCATATTAGAGCATACCACAAATGTCTTTGTTATAGCAGAAGATGTTATCTGTCGGAGTCATGTGCATACACAATGAACTACTAAAAAAAAAAAAATAATCGGATTTTTTTTTTTGGGGGGGGGAATAAAAAAAGCGGATTAGCGGAAAAATCACATCCCTGTTGCAATTTTTTGCAGGGTGATTAATGACTTTAATTTCTGCACTCGTTTCCCCAAACCTCAACTGTGGTTTATATTCTAGTGTGTTGTTGGCTTTGTTAACAATGGCAATGTCTTCTGCTACTTGAACTGAAAAAGCGTAAACGGATACTTGACTCATCTAGCCATTTTCAGCAGTATTAAGTTGATATTTTAATGTGATAAACTTAAGTATTTTTCATGTACAATTAATACCTTTAAAACACATTTTGACACATGCTGTCTACTGAAGATGACATCATGCGTGCTTAGGAAACCGGTAACAACCAATCATGGCTCAGTTTGCTAACGTCACGTGACCAAACCCAGAAAACAGGTGAGCCGTGATTGATCTTTACCTGAGTGCTGAGCACCCGCGATGTAATTTTTTTAGTCAACAGCAAGTGGCAAAATGTGTTTTGTACATGAAAAATAATGATGTCATGAAATGTATTCTAGACAAAATATTCACTTTTTATTGCTGGAAATAGCTAAATGAGTTTCAGTATCCCTTTTATATGAAGCTCAGCTAATCCTCTCATCAATTATATCACTTAACAAAACTTTACATCTTGCATCCTTTTCCATTTGGCCCTGTTCATTGTTATCCGTACCTGCCTATATCATGTGTAATTTAATAACATACTTGATTTTCTTTACATTAAATAGACTATTGTAGGCAAATCACAATTATGTTCAATACCCTTCCAAAAGTTTGCTGAAGTTGTCATAAATCATCACCAAAAAAACAACAACAAAAAAAGTCAGCAAAATTTAGACATATGCAAGGGAGGGCCTTCTGTGGTCAATTTCCAAACTAATTTCTAGGGCCACTGGTTGTCCTGGGCCCCTAGAATAGTCATCACACACACACCACGTACACACATGCCCAGATGTTTGCTCTTTGCTGCTTCTCTAATGGCAAGGATGATATAATTGCCACTTAACAAATCAGTGTGTTTTCACACTCTGCCAAGGCAGCAACAATGTGCGCTACAGCCTGGGTGTTGCTGTCCGTATCTGGCACATGCACGCGCGCACACAAAACACACGTGCACTCACACATCCAAGACAGTTACACACTGATACGAACTGCCCAGAGTTGGCAAGCAGCTTGCCATTTCCAAAGTGCTATGCGCAGTGAGAATATTTGCAAAAGTTTCACTCGCGTCCTTTTTTGCGAAGAACTTGAAAGGAGACGTAGAGGAAAAACTTTGTAATACTGTACGAAATTGTAAACGGGCAAGCACATAGAAGCGAGGTTCATGAGTAGCGTTTGAAAAAAGGTGGAATGACTTAAATAATGGTTGCAACGTCTCGGGTGGACAAATTTTCACCTTAGCTGTGAATGAAGAGGGAGAAAACAACAAATCTGGAGGCGCCTGCTGCTCCGCACATTACTGGCAAAACAGGTTTAAGTGTGTAAATGTGTGTAGGTTCGAATAAGTGCGAGTGTGCGTATGCGTGTGTGAGGGGGGGTCATCAAGGCTGCAAGAGAAGGATCCGTGAAGGATTAACTTCTAGAGCCACTCCAACCACCCTGAAAGAGGAGCAACCGATTGCCAAAGATGGTAAAAGAATGAAAGAAAGTACCGATAAAAAATAAAATAAAGTGAGAAAAAAAAGTTATTTTTGTTTCGTTTAATAGGCCTTAATATTTGCTTGTCTTTTGTGCCACGGGGAGAGAAAAAAAAAATGAACACATTATTGAAGAAACAGGTTGTGTTATCCACATGTACTCAAGGGAACAAGGACATAAGAGAGCCAAAAATACAGGAGGCTGACTGAAATTAATGGAAATATATAACAATCTGAAATTAACTTCTCATTGCCACTAGCCATGATTTAAAACAACCTTTCCAGAAGAAAGACAGTTGAAGACATGTTACAAATTGGGCAGACTGAGCGGCTACGAGGTAATTTGCCACATCAAGCAAACACTTTGCACTTCTCAAGGCATTTCATTTTACAAACAATGTGATGAATGGTTCAAAGATAAAACAACAGAACAAGTCACACTTGGACGTTGTTAAGGATTCAAAATCATTTAATTTGTCAAATGAAATCCAAAGGTAACAAAAATAAAATGTGTATTTTTTTTCCCTCTCTGTTGAGCTATAAAACATCAAACCCCGGAACCACTTAAACTAAACACATTTTATGACTTTAGCGAAATTAATTTCTTCATTGCAATGCGGTATGGATGAATATTTTTTAAACTGAAATGCACTACGACTAAAATTAAATCTAAACTGCATTGGTTTTCATTGCAGAATTGATGATAATAATAATAATAATAAGCGGTTCAGATAATGGATATAATCAATAAGAATAACAGTAATAATAATGTAAAAAACAGTATAAAA
This sequence comes from Vanacampus margaritifer, assembly GCF_051991255.1. Lineage (NCBI taxonomy): Eukaryota > Metazoa > Chordata > Actinopteri > Syngnathiformes > Syngnathidae > Vanacampus > Vanacampus margaritifer. The sequence continues at coordinate 6,541,809 of NC_135434.1, read as the reverse complement.
CATCCCTGATAAAACAAAAACTAATAATAATAGCAGTAACAATACTACTACTACTAAGGCACAGTGTTATTAAAATAACACAGCAATGCACAAAATGATGAGAGAGAAAATGTAGCTTCTATAATGTATAGTATATATACTCAGTAGATACTGTTGATTTAAAAGTGCCTGAGAGAAGGACACTCATACACAGTATGCACTGCCGTACACAATTCACTATAAAGTATATTATTAATCTTATAAAAAAAAGCAATTAAATCAAAGTGGTATAGAGCCTGAAGCTATGAGGACTGTCATTTCTGCTGGAAATGCCACAGAAGATTACAGCTAGGTTTGTGGATTCCATCAACCCCCTTTTTGATTAGGGAGTCAATTATTTCTCATTACTGAAGATGCTATTTCGGAAAAAGACCTTGTCAGTCAATCATGCGAAAAGTCCTCGAAAAGCGTGAATAAACCATTAAAGCGGGAGAGGCGCATCAGGGGAGGTGGGAGGCTGTTGGAGGAAAAGCGCGCTGACCCCTTTCCTCACCCAAACTCCAACTTGTAGTCAAATTACCTTTTTAACTATTACACCTCTGTCAGGTCTCCGTCGGCGTACGGCAATTAGAGCCTTCGCTGGAGAACGTTTGAAAGGAAAAACAGTATATTTATTAGTTTATCTGGCAGAAAGGCATTTACGCAAAAAGTACGTTGGAATGCGGTGATTATCTTGTCATTTTACAGTTGTTTGTGTGAGAGTGAGCGTGCGTGTCTAAGCGTGTGTGTGACCTATAAGCATCAGCTATGGACCATTCCGGGTGATTTGATATTTTGTGCGCATATGAACAAATGCACATGCACACGTATGTATTTATTTATATATGTACGGATGTGTGTTAGTGCGAACGCGTGTGTACTACGCTGATGGGCGAGCGCGGCACATTTCTCCCGTCCTCTTTGTTCTGTGTTGGGTTTGACACCTCAAAACAATAGCGGCACTTCAAGTCGTCCAACCCCATCCGCGCGCTGCCTGGATGGGAGCTGCCAATTAGCACTATCAAAACACCCCACATCAGCTGTCTGCTTACCAAGAATGATCATCATAAAAAGAAATCACATTATGCAGTGGCCATAAGAAAACGGTGCCCATGTGTGCAGAGGCACAAAAGTTGTATCAATGATGCAGTCTCAAACTGCATTCATTTTTTGTATGACGCTTCATCTGCAAATCCCCAAAGTGACAAGTTCTATATTGACTAAACAATGCAAGTCGCTCAAGTCCACTTGCTCCTTCCTACCTTTGTTTAACGCCATGCTTGGTGAGCAGTGCTTGGCGTCAACCAGGCAGCCAGACACTTGCCACATGACCCATGGGACCAAGGCCCGACCTGGGCAGAGAGACAAGGGGGAGGGGGGGGGCGCTGGGCTGTCATACCGAGGAGGTCTCCGCGGGTTAGAGGTGAGCACAAGTGTCTGGAAGATGACTTGTCGCTCCTCTTGAGCCCTTTTCATTAGCCTGCGGACCCGCGTTCAGCTAGCTGAAATGGCGGGTGTGAGCGCGGGGGGGCGGGGGAGGACAGGGTTTGCGGACGGGTGCGGAGCAGAGCGCAGGCCTCGGCGGCCACAGGAGACGTGCCGCCTGCCTGTCTAAAAGCAGCTCCGTGTCATCCATTACAGACCGGGGGACTGTTTTTTGAACGGAGCACACACAAGACACACATTTGGACAAACAGTCTTGTTTTGAAGCCTGCAGAGGACGAGGGGTAGCAAAGGACAGGCAGTGCCCCCTAGTGTTTGACAGAAAACAGACCAAATCAACTAGCCTCAACTGGAGGCAACAACACATAAACGCTGGACTCAAAGCGACACTTGAAGAGAGAAGGTATAGCGAGCGGTGAGGAGGTCATAACACAAGTGGCATCACATGAGGGAAGAGACATAGCGGAGGAGCCGGGGGACGAGGGAAGGGAGGGATGAAAGCTCAGGGGCGAGCGCAGGGGATTGCTTGCTATATGTTCTCCAGCTGTTGTGAAGGGCTTTACAGGTTAAAAATATAACTGAAACAAGCAAGATGTTTTTTTTTTTTCCCGTTCAATGCAATGAGAACGTAGAGAAAGGAGGTATGTGGATGCAACTTCCTACGTTTTTAAAGCACCCTAATAGCCCCTGTGTTGTTTGCAGCAAGCACATAAAATATGTTCTTTTCACTGTCAAACTAAACACACAACAACAACAATTATACACATTGTATATTTAAATACAAGAATAAGTTTGTTTCAGGTACATACATCCATTACAAGGGTAGGGATGTTCGATACCACTTTTTTTTTAGACCAATACCAGCCTGAGTACTTAACTCTTGAGTAGGCACCGATACCTATACCAAATACCAATACCATTAGTATTTTTAATACATAAAATGTCTGATCATTTACAACCTATATATCACAGCATTTTCCTAAAAAATGCATGCAAATTAATGGTCATTTTCTTTACTTCTAATTTATCGTAAAACAGCCACAAAAGGGCAGCCATTCCTGGTATTGACCTCTGTCACGTGTACCGATACCTTGAAATAAGAGCCGGTAATGGCGGCATCTGTGCACGCTCATCCCTACTTACGGCCATATATTCAACCTGAATAATTAATGATAAACGAGTTACATTATTAAAGTTTACCACTTTTACAATTATATTCATATAACTGTACTTCCATGTGTGCAACACTGCCCCTAATAACTCAAGCAGTGCAAAGCAGCTAAAAAAAAAAATATTGCTATTAATTTATTTTGATTTTATTTGTAGCTGATTCATTTCATTTAAGTACATTTAAAGTTGAGTTTTGGTAGTTAAATAAATACAATACCCCAATATTTTTTGAGAGAATTAGCTTCTACTAAGCAAATACGCAACGCCCCCTTCCGGCAATAACCCCCTAAAATACAAAAAAAAAAACAGAATAAATACAGAGCTGCCGATTATAGGCTGCATTTATAAATTTATGTGACCGGATGCACACTACACATCCCGACAGCACAAGGAGGACTTTTTAAAAAAAAATCTTAAAATGGCTTACCTTAACAAGAAACCGTGTTACAAATGTCACAAATAGTCACAAATGAAATTCCGTGATAGAGTGAACCCATAAAAAACAAACCACAAAGTAGAGAGGAAAGGAACACTGTAATCGTGTTTATTAATCATGATTTAAATATCAATCAAAATAGACATGATTATTTTATTTTTTTCTGCAGTCACACAGCCCTAAGAGAAAGAGAAGCATACAGGAACTATGATAGCTGACTAATCAAATCACACCATAGCAAAGAAAAGTTGGAGCATATTTTCACAAAAGATGTGAAAATCGCAACACATATGTGTGATGACTTTATTTTTAGGGACAGGATATGACGTGCCGTGTAGCACCATGAAACATGGCGTCCCCTCCAGCGAGCGTCCAACTCCCAGTCAGTGAACACATCAAAAGCTACTCAATACGCTGCAGCTCCCTCGCTCGCCTTGTACAATCCTCTCTCTACCTTCCTTTTGGCTCTTTTACAACCCTCATCGTATTTCACACAACATAAAACCCTAAAATGGCACATAAAACAGTTCATCTCCTTTGACTGTCAGCTTTCTGGGCTTAAAAAATTAAATATGTTTTACCGCAAGTACATAACTAAAACACGGAGGGGAAAAGAGTGCCATAAAGAATTCAAACACAGGCTTGCCATAAGTAATGGAGGATATAGGGCAGGGTATAGATCAGCAAAGAGACAAAGTGAGGAATTGGAAGCACACAAAAGTGATTGAGGGATATTTTTTTTTCTTTGCTGTCAATCACTTTTCAAATTATAAAAGAATGCCAGTGAAATCTATAAACAAACAAAGCCATGATCAGCACGCAAAAAGGGGTCATATTGAGGGCAGAGTTCAAGGGCTGAATATGACAAAGAAGATATGAGTGGAATAGCAAGAGAAGACTAAGATGGTTTAAACTTCAACCCTAAAGTCACTGAGTTCACTGACATTTGCACCAGGATCCGCCTAGCTGTTCCTCACAGCTTTTCAGAAAAAGCCGCTCGCTCTTTTCAATTCTTAAAACGTTTTCTTCTCGCTATTTCGAGTTCAGAGTGAAAGCATTCACAAACAAGAGGGACAGAAAAGCAAACCAGATTGAATGTGATGAATTCAAGCCATGCCTACGCGGCAATTTGCAAATGTCCAAAGGATTCCTCTTGTATATCGTATGTGGTCTTAAGGAAAAATTAGCAGGGAGGGGGAGGAAAAATGACGAAGTGACAAGCGATTCATTGGAGCTGTCAACATGTCATCTGTGGCACATTCAAAGCTCACGTCAAGCGAGCGTATTCCCTCGCTGGTGAAGGTGACCTGGGTCATAACCATGTGACTCACCCAGACACAGCAGGTGAACGCCTGGAAATGCCACAATGAGGAGAAAGGAAAGCCAGCACGGGGAAAAAAAAATGCAAATGCTAATAACAGAAAAGAGAATTTAAAAAAAATCTACAATCCTTTTTTCAGAGGACAATATGTCATTTGCATTTTCGGAGTTGAATTCAAATCGTCTGTCGCACAATACGTAAACATCTTGCTGAGATTGAACAGAGAACGAAAGACAGAAGAAAGGGAAAAAAGGTGTAGCGATAGTTTAGTAAGAAATTCTATAAAAAAAAAAAGTTATGTGAAGTTAGATTTGACCACAAAATTTTATATTTTTCCACATTTGTTATAGTTAATTATTTATTGTTTATTAATGAATTAGGACAAAAAAAGGGCATACAAATCAAGCACGAAAAACTTTCTAAATAATTATTGTGTTATCTTATGTTGGAAATCTTTTTAAATTCAGTCTCAATAAACTATCAAATTTGGAGACAAGTCTAAAAAATGGCTTAAGTTGTACTCACTGATATGGGGGGGAAAAGACCAATATGAACTAATACAACAAATTATGAAGCAAAGAGGTGACCAAAAACTAGCCGCCATTGCCAGAAGCTCAATCGTGACGTTTTGTTCATTTAAAAGCGCTGAAAACGTAAACTGACGCCACAGAGGCAGGTTGCAGGAATCAAGTGAGGCATCGAAGGCTTGTTTGGAATGAATGACGGCGTTGAGGGAGGTCGCAAGAAGAAGAGCGTGAAGAGAGCGGGACCTTGCCTCGGAGGCTACGAGCTGAGGGGTAACTGGAGAGCGGTAGACAAAGCGGTACGCGTAGCGCTCTTGTGAAGAGGAACAAAGAGAGAGAGAGGTGCATTATGGGGGTTTGAGCCCTAAGCTGCCATGGTGGATGAGCCAACGATGTACATTTGGACAATATTTTGCACCTATTCGTTTGACCACTTTTTTTGCTCGACATAGTATGAAGGGATTACAATAATAAAGAAATCACACGACGTGTCATCACAACAGCCCCCGTGTCGACTACAGAGCACACCAAATTCCCTGAAACTCAGATTGGCCAAGCAATGTAGCGTGATCCCCTGCAGCCAATGATGGCCAAGCGGGGCGTATCATCACAAATCATTTGACTCTGGTGTGAGTCTTGACCTCCGCCAAACCCCTGAGACCGACTCACCGAACCCCTGGGGTTCGATCGAACCCAGGTTAAGAACCACTGGTCCACACAGTTACTCCTGCAAACAGCACAATGTGTACAGTATATCGAAGAATGAGGTTGAAAACCGTTTTGGTAATTTTTTTCCATCCATCCACTCTGACATGAAATTCTTTCATCAGTCCTTCCTCGTTTCCGTGTCTCTCCCTCTTCTCCCCCGTCAGGTCTGCTGAACCAGAGCTGCAGCTGAACTCTTGGTAGCACTGTCTCCAGGAAAAAACAAAGTGATCAATGCGAGAAGGCACGAGGCGCTCATGGACAGGCCAATCAATGGTGGAAAGAACCTTGCCCAGGGCCTTATGCAAATGGAAGCACGTCCCGTAACCTCGGGAGTGAACATGCGCACTAGATCAATGGGACGAGGGTAGGACCTTACAGCGAGATCAGCCTCAGCCAGTAAATATGTAATGATGAATCCCTTAAGATTCCACTGAACTCATATGAACGAGCTGTGCTTCTTATATTACAAGGTAGCACAAAAATAAATACAAATAAAATAATAATAATGGTGGAAAGAATTAGGTATGGCACGCACTGGGACGGGTCAAGAACAATCCTTTGAGTCTTGAGAACAGATTTCACTTCCTCTTGTTGAGAGAGAAAAATAAGACGGCAACAAGAGAGAGGCTTATGAATGGTCTCCTCAATAATACTTGTCATAGATGAGCTTCTATTACATCACCATGGTAACAACAGCATGTTTTGACAAACAAACTAAGAAGAGTGCTTGACCAGACAGCCAATATGCTCAGACTTTACAAATCATCCTTTTCCTCAATAAGAAAACACAAGTATGAATAATAAATATCACAACTAAGTCATAAGTACTTCATTATTTCAGGGATGTGATTTGACCAAAGTGAAATTATCTGAAAATTTAGCCGGGGGTCTGGGGGCCGCTGGCACCCAGCTAGGTCCAGGGCAGTGCCCAGTGGGGGGGGGGGGGGTTGTTAGGGGGGGGGGGGGAGCATGAACAAATAATTATATCATGACCAAATGAAAAGTAACTCATATTAGAGCATAGCACAAATGTCTTTGTTATAGCAGAAGATGTTATCTGTCGGAGTCATGTGCATACACAATTAACTACTAAAAAAAATTAAAAAAAAATCGATTTTTTTTTGGGGGGGGGGGGGTAAAAAAAGCGGAATTCCGCGAATTAACGGAAAAATCACATCCCTGTTATTTGATTAATAATGGTGTTACCAATGATTTCAGTTCATTTCCATTGAGATTCAGAACATTTTAGGAACTGCGCATGAGCTGTTAACTATTGGAAACACATACACAAAAACTACGATGAAAAAGAGACATTAGGTTATAAAGTGCAGTCCAAAAAGTTGGAGACATATAGAATGAGAAAAAAACAACAATTCATGGGCAGAGACAATGGAAACAATATGCGGAAGCGATTCCTGAGGCGTATTGACCATTGCTGGGTTACAGCAGAGAGCAGCGGGTCCGTGTCTGCCTCCAGGAAATGAACTTAAGTCATAAAGTTGGATCAAAACAACATAAACGGGCCTCAAGTTCCCTAGTCTATAAACAATGTGAATTTAATTACAGATATGCATTGCATTTTGGATTGCCCTTGGTTGTTGGACGTCTCAGATGAACTTTGGAAGCCAAAATGAAGAAAACTCAACCAAATGTAAGATAACAAGGATGGTGTTTATAAATAATACGTATGACTTTTCACCTGTAGACTAGACCGAATCGATTCGGAATACACAGTGCATCTTCTGCACTGTTGTCACCGTCAGCCTTTCACAAGCACCTTTTAAAACCCACTCTCTTTCCAATGTCTGTATAAAGTAAACAAAAAAAACAAAACAATGCTGCCTTGGTTTACAAGTTGAATTTATCCAATGATTATGCCTATAACGTAAAACACTCAAATCATCTTTCTCCATTGAACTCAATGTAAATGTTATTAATAAATTCCAGCCCCAAACTGTGATCCTGGTGTGTCGGGGTAGTATAACACCACCATATGGATATTTACAAAGAAGACGCTAACATCTGCTCAATAAGCTGCAATAATAGTATTAATTTTCCACATAGGTTAAATAATATTTTCGTGTTGTTTGTCTATATGTTGCCACACTACCACTTTTGTGTTCAAATATCCATTGTTTAAAGAGTTATAATACTATGTCAACCATGCAATTCGTTAGCCTGTCTATGGTGAATTACATTAACTCTTTGACTGCCAAAAACGTTAAATAACGTTTAGTAAAATCCTATGGAGGAGTGCCAAAGACGTTAAAATACGTTTGTTTCAAAACAGAGGTGAAACTAACCATTTTCTATTGTTGATTACTCAAAAACGGAATAAGGGAGAAACAAACATTTTTTTCCAGAGTCCAATCTTTCATTTGGTAGTATGTGTGTTTCCATAGTCCAAACACATAATTTTCTGTGGACCTTGAAAGATCAGTCAAAAGATCAGTCAAAATGCTTAAATCGGCTGGCACCCACGGCATCCCTTTTCTGAAAACGTCTGGCAGTCAAAGAGTTAAGTGTTAGCATTAAGCTAGCAGACTTTCCTACAGCAAAGTTACTGCAAGTGGTTGTTCTAAATACACAACATAATTCTCAGGATTTGGAGGGGAAAAAGCAGCTCAAAGCCTCTTTTTTGAAAAATTGCTCACTATCTGCCAAACGAGTGCTTGCTAAGAAGTGGGTTGAGTTAATTGGAGTTTGCTGCCACCATCTAGTGTTTGTATTGAAAAAGTTTTGCTCTCGAAAAATGTCAGTCGGGTCACTTGTAAGTCAAGGCATCACTCTATTAGAAACTTTAAGGTAGAAAACAAAAAAACTATTTCGTTAAGGACACCTGCTTATCGCTTGTGGTGCCACTGGCTAGCTAGTTTGAGCACGAACTGTTGAATTCTTGTTTTGTTTTATGGGTCAGTTTTACAGTAAACTGGGAAGTGTGACTTAACTTCACCAAGTTCTTGTCTGCTATGGCCAGAAAAAACAACAACCACATCCAACTCTCCAGCCGTTACTTAAAAATAATGCCTTGAACTTTCTCCATTCGAGTACACATATGCCTCCAGCTACTATTTGAGGAAATATGGTGTAAAAGAAAGGAAAGGTATTTAGTGACTCAAACAACCCGGCATGCTAGCAACACAGGAGGAACATACCAAGTTAGAGCATGAATGGGCCGCGGTCGTCGAAAACACTTTTGCATTGATACTTTTTAACGAGCCTTGATTTTCTTCTAAGAACACATGGACATAAAACACATAATGAAATAGGCTCAATAAAAAAATAAAAAATCCAACACAAAACACACAACACGCAATTCACGCTGATATTGAAAGCCTCGCAAATGAGTACGCACCCCCCCCTTCCCCCACTCCTCCCCTCTGCACTACAAATGTAATCTAGAAACCAAGGAAGCTCCCAAAACATAGAGAGAAACACCAACAAAGGTGAGCATAATGGCGTTGTATTGAAGGGAATACTTCACAAAGCCTATTGTGAGAGTATCCTTTTCAGGCGGCAAACCCGCTGTAATTTGCTCTGCGTCATCTGCCTGCAGTCACAATGCAGCACTACAGCTTTGAAATGGATGGCAAATGAAGGCCATTTGTACATAATCACAGCAGATAGAAGAATTCGCAAGCCCTACAATGTGTTGTTGAGGTAAAAAGAAAGACCTTGGTCTATCTGCGGCAGCCAGCGCCGCCACGGTTTGGCAAAGGGAGGTCTTTTCTCCAGAAACAAGCAAATCAATTCAAATCAAATCAGCTTGCGAGCCGTGACATTTAAACAGTTCAATTTACATCCTTATGTTAAGAGGAGAGCCGCTCTCTAAGATGCCTATTCATTCTCAAGGAAAATTAGACGTCTATATTACACCGGGTTAATAGAGCAAAATATACTGTAGCGGCGTTGGCGAGGAGGAAACTGTGTCTTCTTTTCGCCGCGTACAAAGGGCTCGGCGTGTATGTCATTATGAGTGATGCACAAATACGGAGGGGATAATATACATAATATAGACAGGATTGGAAAGAAGCGGCGAGAACGTCGCGACACACACATGCACACGCTTTCTCGGTGTCTGTCCTGAGGGCCGCCGTCCCGCTGTGAGGGCCGGCAGGCACTTTTGTCATGGTGGTCCTTTTGTTTCACATCAAACAAAACGCCACAGCTTTGCATATGGCTCCACTAATTTCTGCTAGTGTGCCCCAGTCATTTATCATCGCCTCTCGCCCTCTCCTCCTCTTTTCCTCCCCTAACGTGGTTGTGATAGCTGCTAACCGCCAAGCTGCTCTGTTTAGGATGATGCGGGCTTCTCGGGGCTACGGCTGACACACGCGCAGATGCGTATAAATGCACATCAATACGCGCGTACGGGCTCACGTAACCCCACAGACTATCTGTGCAGCCAGTCGCGGAACAAGACAGACAGACACACGCACGCGCACACACATCAGCACACGCAGACGGGCACATTCGCAGGAAACGAAACAATGCTGCATCGCTTGCGAGCCCCGCTAGCTATGGAAAACCTTGAGATTAAAAAGAAAAGAAAGAAAAAAAACTGAAAAAGGAAGAAGACATCTCTTTAGCCCCTCCTGAAGCAATAGACATGATAGTACTCTAGAGTTTAGAGGGTGGTTGAGATGTGCATAAAAACATTAAATGAAGAGAATTTTGTTTGTCTCTTATCAAGTTTGCTTATTTTCATTGACATAACATTTTTTGTACACATTTTAAAAATGGAATTAAAAGGCTTTCTAGCCTAATTAAAACCTTTCAAATATCCATTATTGGGTGCAACTAAAGAGTATTTTAATAATCAATTAATCTGCCAAAAAAACAAACTCATCCAAACCCTTTATTAAAAACAGAACATTATTTCAAATTAATAGTGCAAACAAATTAATTATGATTCAGTTACTGGCTTGGCCTGAAACATGTCAGAAAAAATGTTGATAATTGCTTTCCAAAGTAAAAGCAAATGTTTTATTTTGATTCAACACAAAGATAATCAGTCTGTTATCATGGAGGACAACATAAATTGAAGAAACAAAAATTCCGAGGATTCGGAGAACTTCTTATTAAAAACAATTAATCGATTATCAAAAATCATTATTGATTTATTTAGTAATCAATTATGTGCCAATTACTCGTTGCACCTCTAATATCTATATTATTAGCCATCTTAACCAATGTATTGAATATGTGCTAAATTAGTTGTTTATATGAATATATATATATAGAGTACCTGAGTATACACAATTATTTTATAGTTATTGTAAGTAATATGGAACAAAGTCACATTTTTATTAGCAGTAGGGAAAAAAAATGAATGCAAAAAATAAAAGATACTTTTAAACATTGGACATTTCAAGCAAACTTTCATTTAGCACCATGTGCATTTGGACACAGTTGTCTTTTTCACTTGACACGTTCAAGAGAATATATTTTGAGAAATAAACCCATTTACAGTCTGACTGGGATGTTTGTTATGTAAAAAAAAAAAATAAGATCCATCAGTTTCATGTCTGCGCATTGAGTGGCTGGCTTAGTGCAGGATGTGCTTAGGCTAGGTGGGTAAAAACACAGGAAGCAGGTTGGAAATGGGCAACTTCCGCTGATGAAGACATATATGGAAAAAAAAAAAGCCCTATTTTAATATTTATCGAGTGTTTCCTGGAAAATCCCATTACAAGTTCATTAATCAGGACTTTGTTGAGAGATTGGTGTAACTTCATTTGCACTGGCAAGGCTTTGCCTTCTAGGACTCAATTCATTGCGATGTCCTGATTAGATACACAGATAGACATACTTTATTAATTACATACGGAAATTAAGATGTTGAAGGTGATTCTAAACATGAAAAAAATCCTAATCAACAAAAGAAATCCCAGCCGCGATTCAACAAAGGAAAAAAAAAGAGGAAAAGAAGCAGAATTGTTTTCACAGCCGGCTGTTACCATGCCAGTCATGAAGCGACAGTCCTGCACAGAGGGCAGAGTTGGCCCGGCTGCTGCCCCGAGGGTCACCCCGACTGGGCGAGGGAGGCTCCGGAAGGACAAAAGAAATTAGAACAAAAAAAAGAAAATGTGGGGGGGGGCACAGGAGGAAGGAAAACAGTGTTGCTAAGTACAACTAACTTCTCCAACTTCTGTTGACTCACCCCGGACTGTTTTGCCAGCGGCATCTCCGCCTCTTAAATACACTTGATCACTTGTGGGAATGAATAAATAAAAAAACGGACGGACGGACATTTGGCTAGTTTGTCCAGCACGTATGAGTTCTGCTCATGTCTATACTTTAAGGAGCTGTTGCAGCAGCTGGCTAGTTGGCACCCACACACTTGTGTGCACAGACAGATGCCTTTTTATATAAGATCTTATATAAGGCTACCACATCCTTTCCAATAAGACTGCTCTTTTTTCACTTTGTGAGCACACAGGTTAGAGTGGGATAGACAACTCTTCCGGAACACGACCGGCGCCCGCCACCAACACTTCCACGTTCAAGCCCACCCCTGCCAATGAAGATGGATGAAAGAACAAGGTACAGATGGCGGTCTCCTCGCTTTCTGTGGTTCTGCCCTCAAGATTGCTAGCTTTTTTATTTACTTATTTTATTTTTTGTGTGAAACTCAAATCCATCAGATAGATAACTACACATATTTTCGGATAGCCTGCTCCAAGTACAACTGTATTTACTAGTATGATATTGTTTGAAAAGAACAGAAGTTAGATGAGTGAACACCATTGGAGATGTTCTTAAATCAACCAGTGTCAAAAACATGGACGAACTCTACTGCGCAAACTGCATAGCACGTTTATGTTAATCAGGGAAAACTGAAATATTCGGAACCAAACTGCCATTATATAAACAGCAAACAACTGTAAAAGCAAATGAACATTTGTAACTGCAATAAAAGTGTAAATGGAGTTTAACTATGATAACTGTAATAAACTAAGGTAACAAAACTTTGACCCATGACAGGACAGATGCATATCATTTAAGACAGTGATTCCATTACTGATTAACCAATCTCACTTAGTTTGCTCAAAGAGAAAAAAAAAATCCTTATTTATTAATTACACTGGTCAACGAACATTTTGGTGCCAAGAAACTTCAATGCTTTAGGGTAGTTTGATGTCACTAGTTTTTGAGATATTCCATAATTCTGTTTAAAAATACAATACGCAGGTTATCATATTGGTATTCACTTTCCTACAACTCTGATGAAGCTGTAACTCTCTTTCCAAGCATGATCGTACAGCATTCTTTCATTTTTGACGCAATATCGTGAAATACAGTAATGGTTATTGCAGAGAGCCTTCTATATGCAAATCGTGTTTCATGTGAAAATCAAGCAATAATTCAGAAAATTAGGAAATCTTGGCAGTAAACAACAGATTTGTAGTGCAAAAACAGGTGACGTAAAAGCCACAACATGACTTTTAGAAACAATCAAAGTACATTTCGTAAAATGTCAAAGCACATAAATGAGAGCCGACTCAAAGAACGGTTGTCAATTTTAGACTCAGCAGCCAAACATTACCCTTTAGCACACAAAAAAAAAAACATCCATGTGCTGTAAATATTTCTGTTCATCTACCTATGCCAGCGACATACAGTAAAAAGGATAACAATTAAATATGCTCTTCCATTCGGTGAGAATGCGCAGTAAACCTGCGTATATACCTGTTGCCATTCATACAACAGAAGCGTCATGGCTTAAGTGAGTGCATTTGTGAGTAAATTTCTATCATCATTATTTCAGTGTCTTTGCTTGGTAGTGGGCCATGAGATGTTTTTTTAGGTAAAATGGATACCTTGGCTCACTAAAGGTTGGGATCACTGATTTAACTTGCAAGGCCCACATAATATTGTGTTCTGTTGCCATTAAAACGTGGAACCCGCCAAAAGAAAGATTAGAGTCTCTTCTTCCATCAGGAAAAAAAAAAAAATTCTATCTGTTTCCGTTTTGCATCAAGCAGCTTTCGGATATACAGACGCTCCCCTTACTTACGAACATTCGAGTTACGAACAACGGTACATACGAACATTTCTGCGCGTACAGTATGTCGAAAAATGTTCGGAAAGAGATGCTGTAAGTTAGATTTTGTATTGCGCGTAGTGCTTCTTTCCGCCGCTAATACCGACGCTTGGCGCTGTGAGAGCTCATTGGAGGCTGAGCAACGTGTCGAGGAGGAGGAGGAAGAAAACGCCGGTCCCCATGAAGCAGGAAATAACTTTTGAAGCCGATTCATAGCCACAGCAATGTTCATAGCTTTAAGTGAGATTTTGTACTAAATTCTCATGAGCGCCTGTTTTCTACAACATCATCTTCTAGTCAGAAAGGAGAAAGGAAGAGCGGCAACAGTTAACTGAAATGGATAGATGGAATGTGTGCAAGGGTAAAAGGGTGAAAAAACGGTGGGGGTGAGGCAGAAAGAGCAAGCAGCCTTTCGCCCTGTAGCTTCTCTTTCTGCACTCGCAGTCAAAGGCAGTTAGCTCCTCTTTGATGTATCTATAATTAGTCCGTACGCAGTGTTTTTAAAACGAAATCAAATTGCAATGAAACACTTGAGCGCGCCACACAGGGGTTAACATGCTCCGGAGCATGGGGAGCGAGCAGGAGAAATTAACAGCGGGCCCTTTTGATAGGCTTGATCAGAAATGTATTTATTAACTGCAAAGGGGAGCAGTAATTAACCCGCAGACAGCTTGTTTTCTCTGGGTCTTCTCATGTGTCGAACAGTTCATCCCGCAAGGCTCACACACACACACACGCGCACGCACGCACACACACACACACACACACACTTCCCATCCCATCCCGCTGGACCAATTTCTCCTCAATTAAGTAGATGGTGTATGTGTGCCAGTGTGCGCTTATAAGTGCAATGAGACACACTGATGTAGAACCGAAATACTAGTTGCTTTAAATCTCGAGTATTTGCGCATGTGATCTTTCTGCACAGCAAGGCAAAGAGCGCATTTGGCTAAAATGTCAAAGATCTCGGAAGAGATGCGACTCTGTATCTGCGTTCCCAATTAGTTTCAGGTTGGAAGACGTAAAGGAATCGCAACAATAATAGACTACAGAAGCTGGTAAGGCCTCGAGGGAAACCTGACGGTGGCATTTACCAACACTGTCACTTAAAATGAACAAAGGATATCTTTCAGCTCTTTGTCTCGATGTTATCATTCCTGTAGCGAATGAGCTGTATGTAATGTATTTATATACACACATGCACCATCCTGCATATGCGCGATTTAACAGGGTTCTCACTTGACAAGGGCATTACTTAAAAGGGTCCAAGCAAGAACCTCACATAAGCCTTTAAACCCACCGAGATGCTGAGTGAGGGAAACACACAAGGATAAAAAATGGGAAGAATAGCGATTCGTTGTCACACAGTAGAAAAGCCCAAGAGATTGCGATGCTGTCACAGACAAAACACTGCATGAATATTTAGCAGCCAAATTAAAATGACAAAATATGAGGAAGAAAGAATAGGTGAAGTAAAAAGATGAGGAATACAATCTTTCTGAGAACACCAGTGGGACAAGTGACCACCTCACTCACTAGATGTATGCTGGTAAGAAAGAGAAATGTCATTAATAAAGCGAGAGACTTGAGCACAGTGAATCCTTATTTTGAATCCTTATTTTCAGGGAAGCAGTCTGGTAACCTGAATTCACTCATTGATCATGCAAAGGCCATCGAGACAGATAAAAAAAACAAAAAAAAAAAACCTTTTTTTCCTGATAAAAGAAGATACGCTAATCTTTATTTCGGTAGGTTCCATGTTTTAATAGTAAAATAACACAATATTCTGTGGGGCTTGGAAAATCAGTTAAAATCCAGTAAAACAGACGGGAGCGAAGGGGGTTGCTTCAGTCAAAATGGCTGGCAGTGAATGAGTTAAATATTTTGAGAAATGTCAATATAGTACTATCATCATAGCATTTTGTTGCACGCACAGTATGTAACTGCTGTAAATATTGCTGTCAGTTAACTTGAGCTATTTGTTTTTCAAACAATTACTATCTTCTCAAGGAAAGGTAAGCAAAGTACTGGAACAAACTCAACATTATACCCTTTTGGGGAAAATAACATAGTTCTATTTTGAGATTTAGATGATGACATGAAGCATTTACTGCTTGTAAGCCATAAGCACTTGACTGCTGCCAGTCCCAGAACTATGGTGGACATAACACAAAATACTGAGGCTTGGGGACTTAATCCAGTTTCCATTCGGACTAAGTATACTTATTATGTTAGAGTTTTTACTAGACAAATGAAATTAGAAAAGTTTGTAAATAGCAAGAAGACACGGCGGCACACATTGTGTGGCGATGTCCCACAATAGTCTTGTTGCTTCAACTTTGGTCTTTCGATTTTTTTTTTCCCCAACCTAGAAACTTCTGTTGCATGTTTCTGTGCCAGACAAATTAGTTAATGTTGTGTAAGTGGAATACTTAAAAGTCTCTCAGTGCTTCAAACTACTTCACATGCGTGGGCTATAAGTATAAACTTCCACCGGATTCCACAGGCCAAATCTGTCATCCAGGATCTGCTTCTTTTGGTGGCCAACCAGTTGAAATAGATTGAGAGTTAACATTGCATCAACATTTTTGACAACAACATAGGAGGTGTGTCGGAATATAATTCAACACATTATTCCTACTCCAGGTGCATGTGCTGAAAGGGATAACACACATCAAGAAAGAAGAATGATAAAATCATCAGTCCCCCCCCCCGAACCCAGCTTTGTACTTGACGTGTTCAGGTCATGGGAGGAGATGGAGTCGATCACAGCTGACGAGTGAAACATGCCAGCCATCCCTTTCACTCCCAACATCTTTCAACACACGAGTCTCAAGGCTGAAGAATCTGCATGTCAGTAACAGTACCACCGTGCTGCCATCCTGACAGAATTTATTGGAGGAAGTCAATTCTTTATCTAGTGGTTGAATGGAGCCCAAGGACAGGACAAAACAAATTGCTAATTGAACAAGTGCTCTACTATGTGACTCCCTCAGCTGTCAGGAGTTGGTGCAGCTACGAAGGTTATATTATGCTATTACTCTCCCTATTTAACTCTTTGACTGCCAGACGTTTTCAGAAACGGGATGTCGCCAGTGCCAGCCGATTTAAGCATTTTTGACTGATCTTTCAAGGTCCACAGAAAATTACGTGTTTGGACTATGGAAACACACATACTACCAAATGAAAGATTGGACTCTCATCTTTCATCAGAAAAAAAAGTTTGTTTCTACCTTATTCCGTTCTTCAGTAATCAACAATAGAAAATGGTTAGTTTCACCTCTGTTTTGAAACAAACGTCTTTTAACGTCTTTGGCACTCCTCCATAGGATTTTACTAAACGTTATTTAACGTTTTTGGCAGTCAAAGAGTTAATGTAATTTTTTTTCTAGGGATTTTTCTTTTTTCTGGTCATTTGAGTCCTGTCAGTAAACCACAGGAAACGTGTGCTCTAAAATGTGACAATGATCATAGCATGCTGTGTAAAAATCTACACAATTATTGTAAGAAAGTCATGTTTATGTTAAAACTTTTGCAGCAAAAAAAAAAAAAATCACAACCATGCGTTGTACTTTTAAAGCGAGATCATGACTGTGAAACGGGACCAAAACAGAAAAACAAAACACTGACCAGCTCAACAAAGGACAGCCCTCCATAGCTGTGGGCCACGATGAAGACATGCTTGGCTGCAGCTTTGGCCACAAAGTGATCCCACACGTACAGCACGTGTTCCTCAGAGGAACCGTTTTCCTACAAAACACAAACAGACTTTTCAGTTTTGGGCTGTCACAAAAGACACATCGTTGAACTGTTTTACAAACTTTGACAGAGTCGCTGACGCGTGAGCCGATCCAAATCTTATGCTACGGTAAAAGGAAACAAAAGAAAAATAGAAACGTGGTGGTAGCCTGAGGAGATATCTATAAAGAGGCACTCTTTAGTCAATCAATAAGTCTTGCATATTGCAAATGCCCTAAATGTAAAACTCAATAAGCTCAGAGAGGTAACGTTTAAATCTTAATTTGTAACCGGTTGCTCAATCAATGGCCTATCTATACGCCGGTGGCGACCACACGGGAAGACACTTGGGAAGGTCGAAAGAAAAAAAACAAACAAAGGACAGCACATACATGTAAAGTACATATAAAGAAACAAAACCATACAGAATCATCAGACACATAATAGCACACACTAAGAATGACTGCACATATTTTTACCTTGGCTCTATTAAGGTCGCCACATACATTGTGACCAAGTTGGCATGTTTAATTAAAAAGAGATGTAAACACTTATCCAGGGCTGCAAAGAACAATAGTAAAAGGAGACGAGTGAAAAGGGCATCCATTAATGAACTTGTGACATTGATTTGAGACTTTGATTTCCTATCAAACTGTCTGCCTGGCAATAAAAAAAAATGAACAACACGTTCCGGCACAACACATGTAACACTAAATCACAGCAACACACTGGATGTACTGTATGACGGCCCCCGTGCTGGGTAAAACCCTACTTTGCAAGGCGGTCACCAATTGTCTACATCACTTGGAGAGGAGATTTTGCAGTTTACCTGTTTAACTCTTTGACTGCCAGAAGTTTTCAGAAAAGGGATGCCGTGGGTGCCAGCCGATTTAAGCATTTTTGACTGATCTTTCAAGGTCCACAGAAAATTATGTGTTTGGACTATGGAAACACACATACTACCAAATGAAAGATTGGACTCTCATCTTTCATCAGAAAAAAAAAAAAAAAAAAAAAAAAATGTTTGTTTCTACCTTATTCCGTTTTGCAGTAATCAACAATAGAAAATGGTTAGTTTCGCCTCGGTTTTGAAAAAAACGTCTTTTAACGTCTTTGGCACTACTCCATTGGATTTTACTAAACGTTATTTAACATTTTTGGCAGTCAAAGAGATAAATGCGACAATCACATCCCTCGGACCCCAGTGAGTAAATTTCTGCTTCCATGATATCAAGCACCGATTGGCCAGGAGTCAGCTGTGTTCTATCCCACAATGGCGCTGAACGCTATCTGCGATAGTCAAACAAAACCTCAGACTGCGACTTTGCCCTAGACTTGCTTTGGGCACAAAAATAGGATCCATAACGTCTTTCCTAAATGAGTTAACATTTTATAAAGTATGAGCGTACGTTAAATACAAAGACAATCATTGTGATTAAGTTCACAAAGTTAATCACAATGATTGTCTTAAAATAATTACAGACGCTCCCCTACTTACGAACATTCGTGTTACGAACAACGGTACATACGAACATGTCTGCGCGCATGTCAAAAAATGTTCGGAAAGAGATGCTGTAAGTTAGATTTTTTATTGCGCACCTTTTTCCGAGTACTGTAGTGCTTCTTTCCGCCGCTAATACCGACGCTTGGCGCTGTGAGAGCTCACCCAGCATTGGAGGCTCAGCAACGTGTCGAGGAGGAGGAAGAAGAAGAAACGCCTGTCGCTCATAGATAAAGCCATCGCACTCTTCGAGCAGCAAGACCCAAATATTGAACGTTGCACAAAGGTTGCAAATCAATTGAATGATGCCATACAGTGCTACCGCATCATTTATGATGAAAAAAGAAGAAAACTGTGCAATCGTCGTTAGATCGCTTCTTTCGGCCAGTTTCTAGTAAATCCTCCAAGGAAGATACTCATCAACCCTCATCTTCTTCTCCGCGACCCTCAACTTCTTCCTACATTGAAGTTACGGGGGAGGAAGTAACTTTTGAAGCCCATTCCAGCGACGACGAAGAACCTCTCATGATATAAAATCCTCCTCTTCCTCCTCCTCCATCAAATCCTTAAGCATCGAGTACATCTTCCAAAAGTAAGTTAAACTTCATTTTATTTATCTTATTACGTACATGTACATACTGTGTGTGTCTCTCGCTCTCACTCTCTAACATACGCAGTACAGTACTGTACGTATTCTCTTTAAACATAAATTATAATACAAAATATAGCACTGAAGCAACTTACGAACAAATTCACCTTACGAACGATCGCTCGAAACGTAACTCGTTCGTAAGTCGGGGAGCGTCTGTATTGCATTATTTTTAATAAGGGGAAACGACAGAGGTCAAACAGCCTTGGGGAACATTTGAGGATTTCCAACTGCCGTATTGTTTTTCCCCAAACAATATTTTTGAAATCTGATTTCATGCAACTACATTCAATCGATTTTGGCACGTGTGCATTAAGAAACTAGGACAAGTCATCTACTAGTTTATATTTTAACTGGACTTTTTTTTTTTTTGCACTGCATATGTGATATTGACAACGGAAATGGAAAACAAAAATGCTTGTTTTCTACTAATTACAGTGCATCACAAACCCCCAGTAATTTCTCTCTGAGAAAAAGCTCTTTTTTTCTCCAGCGTGATGTCACTTTGTGCTAAAGTTTGTGCTCACCATTAGATGTGTTTTTGCTGCTATGTTTGTCCGGAGGTAAATTAACCTGTCAGTGTGTTTGTGTTTGCCACTAGATTAGCATGAGGGGGCTATCATGTCAGCACCCGCCTCGACTCGCAGGGTGTGATGCAAGAGCAGGCAATGAATGCTCTGGCCTGCCCTCCTGCCATCAGGGCTTGCGAGTGCAAGTGTGTGCGTCTATATATATGTGTGTGTGTGTGTGTGTGTGTGTGTGGGAGGGCAGGCAGAGACAGAGATGTCTGTCTGAAAGACTGTGACATCAAAGTCTTTTGAAGCCTTGCCGCTTTCCCCTCCGCCATGTCGCCCTTCATCAGAGAGGCCCATTTCATTAACTCCTTCCCTCTCTTCTTGCTTTTGGTACCTCTTGTTCTTCACCACCTCCTTTGTAATAATTGCGCCCGGCGCCGGCCAAGACAGTTATGTGGCAAATTCATGCATAAGACATCTTCACTTTGAATGACGGAGCCATTGTCCGTTTATTTATTTATACATAACTGATATAAAAGCTTCATAATAGCAGCTGGAATGCCTCCATTTACATCCTCGTCCCATTCCCATCTCCACGCCTAAAACGGCAACACATATTTTGTCTTCACCCTCAGTGGCGCGCAACCGAGTGACTGACGACTACCTGGCATGGCAGTGTGTAGTGAATTATCTAAACAACATTTGCATATTGCAATTATTTCCTGGGGTTAATTAGCTGCAGTGGAGCGCACCGCCCTGCGAGACCAGCCTCCTGTCACCAACTCGCTTTATGCACACAGACACACACGTACACACATAAATAAGTTAAATTTGTGTGCGTATGTGTGAGCTTGTGTGTTTGCCAGGGCTGTCAGAAGAGTGTCCCAACTGCACACCTGTTGCCAGCATCCTTCAGCCATGACTGTCAAGGGAGAGTGAGGAAGTGTGCTGTTTGTGTATTTACAGAGTGCACAGTAATCCATACTGTCCCCTCAGATGATATAAAATACAATTCTCATCCCTAGACAGTCTCCACAACCGGCACTCTACTGAGCGAATATGAACGGAGATGACATAAAAAAAATATAGATAAAGAAAACTCTATACCCATTTTCAAAGTTCTGAAGTGTAGGGTAGTTATAATCTTACTGAACGTTAAATACAACTGCACAGCGAAGATCCAATGGTTAAATTTCGCTTACATAGTCAACCTGAAATCCTCCAATTGTTTTAGAATAATTGCGGAAGATGGTTAGGGCCAGTGAAGAGGGAAAAAAAAAGTTGGGAGGATTCTGACTTTATTCTAAGAATTCTGACTTCAGAATTCTGACTTTAATCTCAGAATTCTGACATTAAAATCTTTTAAGTTAGAATTCTGACTTTATTCTCAGAATTCTAAATTTAAAGCCAATATTTTGTGATTAAAGTAAGAATTCTGAGAATAAAGTCAGAATCTTGCCAACCCCTTTTTTTCCTTCTTCACTGGCCTTAATCCTAACAATCAGGCTACGATAATAATAACGCTTTGTGGCCCAAGCCGAGTTTTCCAGTAGTGCTACAAACCCACAAAATGATCCAGATAAAAATAAAAAATGTTTACAAAAGCAACATTTTTCAAGGTAGACGAATGATTATGAATCCAACGTATTACCCAATGTATCAATGTAAACAATATGTTTATCATTGTTCGTCGACGAAAATGGCCAGTGGTCTTACATAACAACCGTGTGTAAAGTCTGCGATATTATGCAACATTTATTGATAACAATCCTAGACTCCAGAGTTGGCAATCCTCTCTGGTGCAATAATTTGTAATTACTCGGTTTGTGTTTAAAAGATACAGCATGCAAGATCAGGCAGCTATAAAAGCAACCAAATCAAATTTGCCTCAATTGTACGTGTTCCCCACATTAAGTGTATTTTTATACACTTAAATCTTTCCAGTTCTTAGCCAATAACAACCTGACCCAGTACACAAAGAGAGGGTCTAATGCAGATGTGGTCAAACACTCACAGTTCCTCAAAAAGTAGTCTGGCCCGGTGCATGTCTTGTGTTTACTCACTGTAATGAGAAGCAGGGACAAAAGAGACGGATGAGAGAGGAAGGTACTGCCGCCGGAATAACAGCCCACCAACGCCAACACAAACCCGGTGTCTAACCAATGCAGGAAACAATGAGTCTAACAACAACACGCACTCTGACAAACAAACACTTCAGACCTCCGCGCTACTCTTTCCACCTCCTTCTCTTCCGCCATCAAACCCAAATTGGACTAAAGGACATCTGACGAGGCACAGATCTTGTGAAGCAAAACTCTTGTGGGCCAGGAGGAATTCAGAGTTGGTAACATTTGTTGCACTCAAAACAAAGTTGTTGAAGCAAATATGTACAGTAGTAGTATGTAGTGTAAATCATGAAAAAAAAAAAAAAATAAAGTAAAATATTGCATGTAAAGTAGCCACTTGGCTATCACTACTTCACATTCACCTACTGATAGCACAACATCAGGAGCAACTGGAGGTCCAGTATCTTGCTCAAGGACACTTCTACATACATGTAAGAACATGGTCTCTCGAGCCAGGAATCGAACCCATAACATCTGGGTCATTGACCATATTGGTCATTTTACCAAGCACCAAAATATGACCAAGTATTACGTATTGTAGTTTAGTAACCTCTATCGGCCATGTTAAATAGCGAAAAAATACAAAACTGAGACTGGAACCCGGATCGTCTGGTGGAAAGACTAACGTCTAACTTACTGCGTTAAAACACCATTTTTTACAGCATATTTATCTATATTAAAAATAAAATGGCATCAGTATGGCATGGTTTAACCTTTTTTTGTAGAATTCATCACATTTCCACTTTCACAAACCATGGAGAAAAGCATAACCCGTACCAACGCGAACCCATAACATCTGGGTTGGGAGACAATTTACTCAACTAACCACTGAGCCACACTACAAAAAGTTTGTTTCCACCAGGCGGTATTGCTTCGGTTCAGGATGGTGCATCCGCGATTCCATTGAAACCGGCCCAAAAATTTCCATTGCCCCATTGGGATGGCGGACATTTTTGTATGCTTGTGGAGGATGGAAATAATAATAACAACAAATAATGTTATTCTTGTTTAGAAGTACTGTTAGCAGACTGCATAGTCCAACAAGTCTTTCTTCAACAACAACGACCATATTGGTCATTTTACCAAGCACCAAAATATGACCAAGTATTACGTATTGTAGTTTAGTAACCTCTATCGGCCATGTTAAATAGCGAAAAAATACAAAACTGAGACTGGAACCTGGATCGTCTGGTGGAAAGACTAACGTCTAACTTACTGCGCTAACAGTCCATTTTTACAGCATATTTATCTATATTAAAAATAAAATGGCATCAGTATGGCATGGTTTAACCTTTTTTTGTAGAATTCATCACATTTCCACTTTCACAATCCATGGAGAAAAGCGCACTTTACAGAGCCAAATCGTACTTAGCTAAAAAGTTGTCGCCAGTGAAATCAATATGCAAACAGTTAAAGCTACAATCCATTAACATCCCCAATTTAGAGCAATTAATTACAACATTATCTGTTGAGATTCAATAGAGATGTAAGCGTCAGAACATATTAAAATGGAATGAGAATTCTGGATCTGATCTTGATGAAACGTCTGACCCGTCGTACAGCAAGCTAATTAAGTAGAAATAAGTTTAAGAACTGACTTAGGGGAGTTTTGCCCTTTATTAAAGATAGGGATTTTTTTTTTTGATAACTTTTTTTATTATTATTATTGAACAGACGGAATGTATGCAACATCACAGAATGGAATGGAATATAACCGTAGGTTGCACACAAGTAAACAATACACGCAACCTCCTTGGATGTGATGAATTGGCCATCCAAGTTCCTGCATGATGCCTCCATTAGGCCACCTACTGAGAAACTCTACCAGAAGCAGCAGGCCTTAAATGTTTTAATATGTCCTGATCAGCACAGGATATGATTGCAATACGTGATTGCTTTCATTTAGCTTGATGATCAAACATTAAATTAGTAAACTACATCACTGCGTATTTGCTAAGAGCAAACAGGTTATCAAGTACCTTAATCTGGTCATGATTGCACACTGACGCAATGCCAGAATGAAAATAAATGACAACTGTTTTTATCAGCGCCCTCAAAATTGTTTGCCACTTTCTTCTAGCATCAGTTTTGTTCTTGTTTACTTCTTTAATGCTAAGACACAGTGAGAGAGGATGGCTAGAAGCTGTCTGGCAGTCGATGGGTCCGCGAGAGAGGAAGAAAGGAAGGTATGAAGCAAATTAGCAGTGGAGATGTGAAAATGAAGGCGGCATTGTGGGTAATTAACAGGTATAGTAGCTGTGGCGAATTGGGAATATAATGATGTCTGAGGGGGGAAAAGAATGCGGCAGACTAATAAGAAAGGAGGAAACTGTGTGTGTGTGTGTGTGTGTGTGTGTGTGCGTATAGAGTATAGGTGTACTATTATTCTATACTTGACACTGTATATAGAGGATGTTATATGCAGTACAAGCAGAAGGAAGAGTAAGTGAAAGGGGTGAGGAGGTAAAGGAAGGGTAAAAACTATAGCCAACGTGTAAGACCACGAGCAGATTAGCGTGCACAGACTATACAATAAAACAACATGACCTTGACGAGGTCATTCGGCTCTGACAATATTTGCCAGGACATTGTTTCAAATCAATAACTCATTAACAAAGTACAAAGGAAGTTGCTGTGGGTTTGTGAGATTCTTTATTAGAAAAGAGGGGCTGCGGGCCAGAAAGGTCATCGCCGTGACATCTCGGTGAGCCTCGCGCCGCCGCTCGGGTTGTCAGGTGAAATTACCGCCAGCCATTAATTGACATCAGGCAAAGGAGAGAGGGCAGGCAGACATGGCGGTGTTTGTTCCAGGATGACCCTGAGGTGTGCAATGTATGTGTGCGTGTTTTTTTTCTTTTTCTTTTTCTTTTTCAGGTCAGCCTGTATCCACAACAGGAGTGTGTGTGGAGACGGAGAGAGCTCAGTGGGTGGGGGCAGCCAGGGAGGGCAGGATGGATGTGTTTGATGGTTGACCTAACTAGAAGATTGGGAGCAGGGAAGTGAGACCAGCTACACTGTTTCTGCCTTGAGCAAACACACGCACACACACAGGTACTAACACAAATACTTAAGCCTCATTTCCACCAAGCAGTATAATTTGTCTTTGCTCAGTAAAGTAGCCATTTTTCACATTCCCATTGGCAAAAGTTCTGAAGGGTACTGACACAGCCTAAGGGAAAAAAGACATTTGCTTGGTTTTACCTGTATTAAAGTGGGTCGGGACTTAGCTATGGGACAAAGCGGGTCCTAGGGTGAGGCCAGTTCCGAAAGCCTAATCTAGAGCAGTGGTTCTCAGCCTTTTTCCAGAAATGTAACTCCTGTGAATTATTTTATATTTTTGATACGGGTAGTCTTCGAGTTACGGACGAGTTGCGTTCCTATGCTGGCGATGAAACTCGAATTTTCGACTTAAGTCGGATTTGACCGCTAAAGTTGAGATTTACATCAGAATACTTAATACAGTAATTTAAAAAAAAAACATATTTGCGCGACCATGAAGAGCCATTATTTCGTGTTTCCGCACGGATATTCATTGCTGACGGACGGCAAAGCGGACCTAATGGAAACTTAAACACGGAAATGTGACACCGTTGATGGCGAGCCGACCTGCTCGATGGACGTCCGTTGCTGGAGGTGACAACAACACAACTTTAAATAACTTTGCCGTGATTACTGTGAGAAATTCAAGAAAAAGAAGGTATTACTTAGGAGGCACGGGCGGTAAGGTCGAAACGACGTAGGTCGCGTACAATGTAACTTGAAGACTCCCTGTACAGTATTTCAATATCAGTTAATTTCAAACAAAAGCAGAACCTGCTTTAAAAAAGTATCTTAAAAATATTTACTTAAAAAAAGAAGACTGAAAACAGTACCTATACCGTCTGTCAACATTGAATATTATGCTTGGTGGGAGGGAGGTAACTGCTAGCATGGATGCGACTTTGTAAATATATTCTAAAATCTCACAGGGGTTCTTGTCCGTTCTTACATCCTTGTGATCTCATGTGACGTCATCAATCGTGACCCTAGTACTATTCCAATTGAAAAAAATAAAAATAAAACAGAAATGCACGATATAACTAAATATTGTTAGCTAACTTAAACCAAGGATGTATCACTTGGTTTGCTATTATCACGTAAATATGTCAGAGTTTGGGAGAAGGGTCGATGCGGCGGGTGTTAAGTTTATAGCCGTTACAATTTACAAACAGAATCCCGTTCTTAGGAAAACGTTCTAACATTCTTTTCTATGTTCTTAGGACGATCGTACTTGGCGAGTTCCTGAGACTGTGCTCTGCGTACTGAGAAACCGCCAGTGTCTCACTAATATGATGCCCTATTGCACACATATGTGGATGTAGCTGTTGTGAGCGAAACACACAAGTCAGGTTGGTGATGACTGTTACAAATTGTACCGTGGAAAACTGAACTGAATGAACTACTTGGTAGAAAAGCGGCTTTAGATGTGGTTTTGTACAACCTAATAGAGCGCCAACAGTGGCTAATTAAAGTGCAGTTAAAACAAAACAAAAAAAACACACCCTCGTCGCAACACCAATGCCGTCACAAAGAGCTTGATGCAAACAAACAAAGGTCAAAGCTGTGACTCGATAATCACAGAAAAAACACACAGCAGCTACACCGATGGCATACAGCCAATTTGTTCCTTCGAGCGAGCGGGTGGTGCTGCCCTCAAGCCTTGGCCGTTGACCTTTCCTCTGACCGCTTCCAGAGGTTAATCAAGTCCCTACCTGTCCTTGGGTGTGCTGAGTCTTACCTCTTGGCATGATCACAGGTCAAAGGTCAAATAAATCCTGTCTGTATAATTACTTTGGGGGCAACTTTTGGTATGGGGACGAAAGAGACGAGGATTGTCTGTAGTGTTTGGTCACATCATGTTGAATACAATTAGCAGTGTGTGTACTCAGATGTTGATGTCAGATAGAGTTCAGACACAAAACAAGGACCAGGACACATGTCTAACCTGTGTCATATATGCATTGGACATTGAGAGCTATTTTAAAAGGGAAAGATTCTTTCAGTATTAGTCATTCACTGAGCGAGTACACCACTCACATTAATTGTACAAGAAGAGAGGTGTGAAAATATTGAGCATTATTGAATTTAACTATGAAAACTCACCAGAATCCGTATTTTCCCTGGAATATTACGCCAAATGTATAATTGAAATGCAGAAAGATGTCATACATTTGATCTTACCCAGTCTCGATTATCAAGATCTGCCCTTGAAGCTGCACTGACGCTGAATATAGTAGAGGGAATTAAAGAACATAGGCTGCCTCAAACTGCCTTAAAATGTGATCGTCCTATCTCTTAAGAGATGTGTGCTACTACAAAAGAAAATCATACTAAACAGCAAGGAAAAATAAACATAGTTAATTTATAAAAAATATACGGTGTTTAAAGAAAGATGAAGCTTTTTTTCTGGGTCCCCTTTGCTCTTTTTCCCCCCTTCTACTTTTCCAGGGCCTGTTGGCCTAATCCCAGCCAGCCAGCCTTGGGTGAACTCTTTGGAAGCTTCTTAAGCCCATGAATGTGCCTTTTGTTCCTGCCATTCCTCCGCTTGGCTGACAGAAAATAGCTAACTGGATTACTGCTAAAATTCAGAGTAAAGTGAACTCCCAAACTTCTATATGGCATAGTGCTAAGAAAGCGACCCCCTCCCCTTCCCCCTCCCCTTCCCCCTCACTCCTCATCAGCATCCCGCTTTCTATATCCTCCCAACCCTCCTTACTCCATCAAACATCCCCCCTAAACATGGGCTGCTAGTGTGTGATCTGACGCAGGAGGAGAGAAGAGGGATTAGATAAGGTTGAAGGGTTGCAAACTATGGACCTAAGGCTAAAGAGTAGGAACCCTAAAAGCAGTAAAGAACCTATTAATGGGTGTAAGGAAGCATATTAATCACTTCATCTTTATTAGAGATGTGAGTGGCTCATTGAAGTTAAAACAGGGACATTTCTGATCATACTTTTATCAATTCCATGCAAAATGGCCAAAGAGTTTTCATGTTTAAATGTATGTTGTAATGAGAAGAGGTATAGATTTGAGTGAGCGCGCTGTTGAATGGCTGTGTGCAGGTGGTCTTGGAGCTCAGCAGGAGTTAAGGGTGTGAGGTGTGGAGAACAAAAAGGTTTGTATGCGTGTGAATGCACGTGCCTCGGGTGGGTTCTGTTCAAAAAGATGAAAACAGGCCGGCTAAAGAGGTTTGATTTGATCCACCACCCACCCTGACTAACAGAGGTAAAAGAGGAGGCTGTGCACACTCGCACACACACACACACACACTTGCAGACAAAAGATTGAAGGAGGAGGGAAAAGAACTAAGATTTTTGATGAGTGTGTGTGTGTGTGTGTGTAACTGCATATGTGTGACAGCTTACTCCAGGGCGGACGACGGAGGCAGAGCGGTGGCGAGCGAAGCGGTGCGGGAGGGGGCGTGCTTAGAGGAGGCAAGGTCAAACAAACTCACATCTTGCTGACTTTTGGGTCAAAGATCAAAATTCAAGGGTCACCAACCTGTTCTGTCATTTGTCTTTATCCTGAGCCCGACAATGCTCGCATTTAAGGACACGTGTGTTAGGCCCGAAAATCTAAAACTTGTTGATATTTTAACAATTAATTCTTGGGTCTTCCACTTGAAAAAAACAAAAAATACCTCACTTCAAATAGTCTTCTCCTTTTGAAAAAAGGTCTAAATACTATTTGACTGACTTGACTTGACTGCATGTCATTGGCATACACAAATCTAGTGACAAATATAAGTGTGGGCGAAATTAAATCTGGACAGAAAACATTATTGTTCACTGCTGCTATTTCGAAAAATCCAAATTATTTCCGGTGTTCATCTTGCTTTTGTTTCGTGATTTTGACTTATGTACATCAAGTGATTTCTTTTACCTTTTCCATTCATCCTGTTTTTAAATTTTATTTCAACATTGACTTGAAAATGATCTGGGGCCATATTCCTGAAGAATCCAAAATGGCCGAATCATCAGAAACATCTCAGATCGATGATGTTTTCTTAGAATTTCCCCTAAAAGTGAAGAGTAGATCCTAGTAAAGATAAAAGCTATTTAGAAGTATTCTAGCCCTTAAGAGAGCTTCTAAGGTGAGATTTTTTTAAGCAGTTTTGGAGTTTCTTAAGCGGATGATAAAATGGCTAGGCGTGATGTGTGTGCAAAGTTTCATGTTTTCATCAAAATCAGTGTCATTTTCTTGGCAAACGGTAACAGTGTTCGGCAAAATAAAAAAGCGTAACTGCTACTCTTCATCTTGAACATCTTTAGAAACACCCACATTTTTCAGACATTGTGATAAAATCTATAGGAGGAATTGACCTCTAAATATTGTCAAAAATGGGGCCAAATGTAAAAGTAAATCATTCTTGAGTTCTTGAGAATGTTCTGGAGTCTCTCCTAAGCTAAGACTCCTTGCTAGGATTTATTTTTTTTTGGTTAAGTTAGGAGCTCTCTCCCTGATGCTTTGGTGTTCACGAATAAAACAAGGGGGGAAAGAGAGAAACACAAGCAAGTAGCGTCCATAAAAAGAAAGATTGAGTGATGGACACAATACATAATAATGTAGTTTATATTATGACATTTTTATTATCGTAGAAGTTGATTTAAATTTAGTATCCTATGTGTGTGGACAGAATGTTCAAAATATACAATATTAATTAAATATAATTATAGACGAAATTGAATGGAAGTACTACCAAGTCACTGTTTGATCAACTTTTGTCTATCTTTATAGAGTTGTAATAGAGACAACATTGTTTGGCGGCGCTGCATTTCCAAGACATTTCAGCCTGAAAAGTCACACAACAGCTGCATATTGTCTTTATCTATAAATGCATCTGATCCTGTCTGGCATGTATTATGCAAACATGGGGGGAGGCGAGACGAGTTCAACATCAAGATGTGATTCATTTTTGCAGGGATGTGATTTGACCAAAGTGAAATTATCTGAAAATTTAGCCGGGGGTCTGGGGGTGTGTTTTTAAGTACTTTCAATGCACTCACATGACAAAGAAATAGACAAAACAACAGCATAAATTTTCAATGTATATTGAACTATCCCATATAAAATGGCAGTTTTAGTCAACTCAAAATCAGTCACATTCAAAAACATTGGACTGCCTTTGCTTTTAAAAACTATCACTGAGAATATCATCATATCTAACTAATGTGATTACTACGTTAACACATAAATAATGTTGAAGAGTTCAAATTTCATGAACAAATAATTGTATCATGACCAAATGAAAAGTAACTCATATTAGAGCATACCACAAATGTCTTTGTTATAGCAGAAGATGTTATCTGTCGGAGTCATGTGCATACACAATGAACTACTATATAAAAAAAAATAATAATAATAAAAAAATATTGGAAATTTTTTTTTTTGGGGGGAGATAAAAAAAAGCGGAATTCCGCGAATTAGCGGAAAAATCACATCCCTGTTATTGCATCTGTCTGTAGGATACGGAAACATTGGTGGGTGGGGAAGTCTTAATATAAGAACAATCACTGTTTAAAGTAACAAAATTTTACAGGAGGGTCGATGGGACGGGAAAAGGTGTGCATCCACAGACACACACGTCAACAAACATGCGTCTTGGTGAATGAAGGTGACATACTGAAACAGATGACCAGTCGCATAGCAATGAAAGGCAGTGCAAGTTATTGAAATGGCAATATCTGACTTTTTTTTTTCCCCCGAAAACATAGCATCTATTCAGCAATGTAATTTTATAGCTCCTAAAGGACCTAAGGGCTGACTTAGAGCAAATCACAAGAAAGAGTCATGCCATATTGCCAACGACAAACCTGTAGGCCGCAGCACATGCAATCTGCAAGCGTGAGGGAATGTTTAGAGGTTAAAAGTTTTAGTACGTTAAGGTACTACACTAACTTGTGCAATAAATTACAGACAAGAGCACTTTCTTATTGTAGTTTTTCCAGACATAAAGTCACCATAATGAGATATTTTTCAGGGTCAATTGGAGTGTTTTTCTTTTCTTTTCTTTTTTTAATCTGACGCAAAATGTACCGCAAAAATATTGTTGTCACGATAACGGCACTTGAAATAAATGATTACTTTACACATGGAAATGCATGCTTTTCTCTGACTTACTGTTGACCAATCAGATGCAACCTTAAACGTGCATCACTACGCAATACAACTGTAACAAGGGTTATTACTAATACTTAAATAACATATATAAATATATATATAAATATATATATATATATAAAAAATATATATATATATATATATATATATATAATTTAATTTGAATAAGAATAAATATAACCTGCTTATTTTACTATGTGAAAAATTGTGTTTCTTTCTTTAGGAACTGCAATATCGCAGTAATATCAATATCACGCTACTAAACACCCATATCACATATTGCATGTTTTTTTTCTAGAGTCATGCAGGCCTAATATTTATTAACTGTTACAAATGTCAACATCATGGCGAAACTGTAACACACAAGCTTGTGGAGAATGTTGCTGCAAGGCACAGTGCCACTTTTTTGTCTGAAAAATATTCATTTGTGAGTGAGATACATTAATGTACTTATAGTTCAGATTCGAATGTAATTCTCGTTATATCTGCACAAAACACACATCATTTGAAAGAGCAAATGATTACTTCATTTTCATATATGCGACCCCAGCCCAAGAAAATGTTTTGCTAACGTCTAAATCAAACCGTGACCTTGTTACTAAACTACAGCCATAAAAATAAAAAATAAAAAAAGGCTGTCTGGGTCTTTATGAGCCAGCAAATAATCATTTTGGCTGCGGTAAAACAAAAGCAGTCTAGAACAATATTGCTTTATTTCACTCCAGCCGGGCCTCAATTATTCCGCACAATGGAAATACACTCATTAAAAGGGTAACTTCCTTTGTTTGACCACAGTGTGCGCCGCACACGCGTGTGTATGCACATCTGTTAATATGTGTGTTTGTATGCAGTCGCTGTCACATGATAAGAATTTTGCAGAGCGTGTGTTGGCGAGATAATAATCCCAGCGGTCAACAAAGACTGACCAGCCCGCCGTCGTCGTGAAGAGGAACAGAGCGAGAGGGAACGAGGGAGGAAGAGGGCGAGAGGGAGGTGGCCATGTGGTTAACACTTGCTCACTGAGAGGCGACTGGAGCCCGGCCAACCTCTTCACACACAGGCTGACCACACAAGAGCCTCTCTTTCTCCTTCTGCTTCTCATCCTCCCTTCCTCCCGAGTTACTTAACATTTCCTCCCTTGCCTTCTCTGACGGACACCTCCCACTCCCCCCGTCGTCCTTTGTCCCTTCCGGAGTTCGTCCCGCCGATTTTCCCACCTTCTTCCGCGACCCCGAAAGCATCACCTATCATCTCCGTGCGTGATGCGCATCCATCCCTCTCTTGCTGCCACCACAAACACTCGTCCCCTCCCCTCCTTCCTCCTCCTCAAAAAAACAAATGACATACCCGTATGGGGATCCGCTCGGTCTCCGTCTCCTTCTGTGGGTTGCGGTACTTCTCGTAAAATTCTCTCCTCTTCTTGCCCTCCTTGTCGTCTTTGCGTTCCTTCTTCTCCACGGGTTCGTCCGATGGTTCGGTCGGAGAGGGCAGAGTGGACTCGGGCGATTTCTCCACCTCCAGGTAGTTCTCATTCGGGTTGAGTACGATCACACTATAGCCCTCCTAAAACAGAGAGGAGATGATGTTCACATCATTATTAGATTTGTGCCCAATTTGATTTACATTTTTCTATTTCAGTTTTTTTCATCTTGAACAAATGAGGATGTGCAGTATATAAAGATAATTGATCCGTTAAAAATAAAAAATTGTTCTCATGCAAAATAAATGTGCTTAGGCAATAATTATGACATCTTAAATAATTGCATTACTCCATTTACCTCAACTCAATTTTATTTATATACAAAGTGCTGTACATGGAGTAAAAATCAGAAAACAATCAAGAAAACAACACAAAATAAATGAATATCATAAGTAGGAAAGAAAATAAGGAAATAGAACAAACAATTAATATCACAAGAAGTATATAAGTGAATATGTAAATAATAAAAATATCACTAAATTAATAACACAAAATACAGCAGGCACCATAAAACACTGAAACAATTATGAGTCTTGTGCTAAGTCGAAAGCCAAATAATAAAGATGTGGTTGAAGACAAGTTTTAAAGGTGGATAGAGAGGGAGGGGGGTTGCCTAATTTTTAATGGAAGGTCGTTCCAAAGGGAGGGACCAGCAAATGACGATATTTAGATAAAAATAAATAAATAATAGCCCTATAATAAAATATATATTTTTTAAATATATTAAAGAATATTGAAATTACCATGTTGAGTAAAAAAAACAACAACACATAGATTGGTAAAATCAAAAGGACTAATTTTAGCAGAGTGTAAACAAACAATATTATATTGTATGATATATTGTGCTTTCATTTGACACATTTTTACATGTTTTATATTTTTTTCCTTATTAAATGTAAAGTTGTTATGCAAGAAAAAAGGCACGATAATCTCAAAGTCAATAATATGACAGACACGAATATCAAACTTAAATTGTCTAATAACTGTTAACAAATTTCAAATGGCAGAAAAAAAAACTGTGTTGCAGCAGGTAAAAGTCTGAAATGTAAATGCACGATCGGAATTCCCCAACAGCGGTTTCAGTCAGTGGACAGCACTTAGTGACTCCAAAGGCCACATAGCACTTAATATCAAACTCAATCGATCCCAGCATCACTCAGCAGCCTGCTGCTACAAGCACACACACAAGTTGATGTGTGACTTTTTGTGTAAATGTCTTCAAAATGAACTTTATATGAAAAAGTGGAAATGGGAAATTAATTAAGTGTAGACAGAGGGGTCTTTTTTTTTTCTTTCTGCGTGGCCCTTGTCGTGACTTCTTCAACTTTGCAAACATTTTTAATTAACTGTGTTTATTGTCCCGAGCACTCTGAGATTACGGCAGGAAATAGATCTTGTTTCACATTGGAGGTTCGCACACAACTGCTATTGTGAATACACATACAACCCCCACCAGACTCAACTGGACACACACACACACACACACACACTGTAGTTTACACTCTAATAGCACATTCCGAGGAGTATGGCAAGACAGACAAATACCTTTAGGGGATGTGAGAGGGAATTAAGAGAGGTGGCATCGCTCAGCTTCCTCACTGCCTTCTCAAGGCATCACACACGTCTCCTCTTCCTTAATAAGTGTTAACACAACGTGCGTGTCCTCCCTGTGTGTCCCTTCTGCGCCCCAGCTCCATCAAACCTGCCACACACCCTTTCCCTTAGCACCTGCCGTCTGTTGACAACAGCACAATGACACATTCCGACTTATGCAGATGATCAAATTAGACTGATTCGCACTCCTTTTTCAAATTCATGTTATCTTTTAACTGGACCTACTGCTACATTTTCAATAAGACGTGATCATATTCATAATACGGCTTTTATATTGTAATTTTGATATTGATGTGATTTAAAATGCAACAAATTTAAGCTTTTAGGAATGATTGTGGAGATACTGGCCTGTATATGGCGATAAAATATATTCTACTAAAATCATCTAGTGAGTGATTTTTATGCAGGTATATTTTCACTGATTAGTTTTGAGTCAAGTGAGGCTGTGGAGATAATAGAGGAGGATCTATTAGGGAGGTTAAATTTTGGGCCAGCGACATTACCGAGACATTTTCACACGAGCAGCGTTGAAGACACAAGTGCACATGCCGACAGATGGATGACCAGATGAAAATGGGATCCGGCTTTAGCGAGGGAAGGAAAGACAGAGACATGCAGTTGAACTGGATCCACACCAGCTCTGTGGCACTGCCCACTGGTGGCAGCATGATAACATAGCCGAAGGGATCAGTTGACAAGGCAAAGACTAAATACATGGACAATCAAAAATAAAATTAAAAATAAAATATAGCGCAATTTAAAAGGTTTTTGCATGGAGATGTACCCCCATGAAATTTCTAGAAAAAAAGATTTACCTTTGAGTTTTACCTAAAAAAATTGTTTTGTTTTTATAAAATATAGAGTATAATAGGGATGAAAAGAAAAGTAGTCTGTGGAGTGTACTCACACAGGCAAAGTGACTAGGGCTCAGTATCGATTCATATTTCCAAAATTGATTTGATTCAATTCACAAGAGCCCAACTCGATTTGATTCACTTGGCTTGATTTTCAACCTATTTCAGGATTTCAAGCAGTGCCAATTTTTATCTTACATAAATTAAAATGACATATATTTCTATTTTTTTGGCTAATATATAATTTTGTTTTATTTATTGTAAACACAAATTAAAAATATTCTGCGTTGTCTTAAAGCGTAATAAGTCAGGTCTTTTGTTAATGTAAGAAAATACTAAAAAAATAAATTAATAAATTCCTGTGAACAATAAATCTCAAGAAAATTGTCAGATACAAAAAAATAGGCTTTTAAGTAAAATTCTCTTTTGAATTTATGGGAAAAAATACATATTAAATGGATTGATTTATGGTTTTATGAATTGACATTGATTCAATTAATCAATTTATTTAAACCCAACCGTAAAAGTGACACGAATAGGGAGAACCCGGGGGGTTAGAATCCTGGGTGTGCCTAATGTTTTGCCCAAGATGGACGCACCCCACAGTGTTTACAGTATGTTGTGCTTAAATGCTGTAGAAGTTGTAAAATTATTAGATCTCAACTGCATCATGGCACGGATTCATAGACACTGTGACTCTATTACCATCAACTATCCAATTAACGGAATGTAAAAAAAAAAAAAAAAGGAAATAAAAGTCCGATTGAGACATGAGGACAAAACAGGATAAATAAAAGCACCAGAAGTGACAGTGTTGCACGAGGGACAGACATCATAAACCATCACATCAGTATTACACTAATCCCGGTTTTCTCAGGGCAAAAGTTAATGGTCCAACCACACAGGTCCACGTGTTCGCTGGCTAACCCTGAGTGGCCTACAAGCAGGGTGAGCCTTCAGTTCTCTAACCCTCGCCCTTCACTCATCAATAACCCTTCCCGCCCTTCAGCATTCTGATGCTAACCTCAAGTGGGCCGAGGAGCTTGTAGCTTCCGCCTAATGCCAACACTTGGTCTCGGCCTTATAGCCTTTGCTTTGGATGGACTAACACACCTAAGTGAGCTAATGCTAACCCTTTCAGTTGTGCAATCACCCGGAAGGACATCGCTGTAAAGGCAGCCAGCGTCGTCGGCGCATGGAGGGGCAGCGCCGCTATGTCCAACCTCCGTGTCAGAGACCCTTATTAAATGACACTGAGATGTTTACGTTGACGTGAGCTCTGCTAGCTGCTAGGCAACTTGCTAACTTAGTTCTTATATATACGATCAAGTAAAAAAACGTACAAAAACGAGGCACACATTCCACACAATCTCTCCCACAAGGCTAACAGTTCCATCCTTGTTTGGTGACAGGTAAATCCCCTGAAACTGTTTTAAAGTGAGGTCATTCAGCCCTTTGTGTTTTGTGCTAACTGTTAAGTCTTACCCACATGAACACAAAGTGTGTCTAAATCTAATCTTTGTGTGGTGATGTGCTGTCAACGTCTGAATCTCAAACAAATGTGCGCCGCAAACCTTGGGTCAACCTGATTATTATACGACTAAATCTCCCCTCACACGCATTTGTAACATTTGGGGTCGCGTTGCCTTTGTGCTAAACACACACTGTCCAAAAGAAAACACACACGCACAGTCCTTTAGCGTTGGGTCAGTCTGGTCTTTTCTGCAGCAGTGTGCAGGCTGAGCCTCTTCCCATGCCCTGCGGGTGCCCCAGTGCCACCACCACACTGAGTCCCTGCCCCGGGGCCAGCGGTCAAGAGGGTTACCCCGACCCCGCTAGGGGAGGGAACCCCGACCTCCATCACCCTGCACTGGACGCTCCTTAGCGCTCCTTTGTCGGCCTGTCCCACATCAGATAGCAAAACAAAGGCTGCCGCTGCTACGGAAACCGGCTTATATCATCACCGGGGAGAGACCTTTCCTTTCCATCATCACAACATCTTAGATCATTGGGAGTTTTTAAAACCCGTGGGCGGTATTTTATTTTGAAATGGCTTGGTCAGAACCATCAAAAAGCCCAAAACGGGTCACAATACCGCCTAGGGGTTTTAAAAACAAGTCAAATATTTGTTGGATTTTTCAAAATGATACAAAAACCATGGTTGAATCTGTGCTAAAAATATATATATCTACAGTATTGTACAATACAGTATCGGTGCAATGTTTCTCGATTAATCAACAAAAAATGTCAGAATTTCAGATCTTTATCAGTAAATGTTCTCAAAATTACTGTAGTACAATATGAAGGTGATTATCTTTGTTTTGAACCAAAATAAATCAATTCATTTTAGCTTGGAAAACAATGATCAACATTTTAGCCTAAATAAATACTTCGTTGTCTATTTTTATACGATTGCTCAAGTAATCGAAATAATAATCGACAGATTAATTGATCACTGAAAAAAATTCTTGGCTGCAGCCCTACAATACAGCAATATAGCACTATTTTGGGATTATAAATAAGATGAGGCTGTTTTAACTGCAATATGGAGACCCTTACGGACTCCCTTTATGGTTCAATTGGATGCTTTTCACCCACTACAACCATGATGGCCACACATCATTATTTTCTCCTCTAGTTGAATTATTAGAAGTGTGTGAGCCTCTGTGTGGGTGATACCGCCCACACAATGGCCAGTAAATAAGATGCCCCCCACCCCTTCTTTTAAGACAGCAGCATGTAGAGTTTTACCAACGACGCTGAAAACGAAGTGAAATGTGTCTAATATGCGGGAATGGCGAGCGAGGCGGCAGGAGCGAGAGGGGTGTTTCATCTGTGCGAGCGGAGCTTAGCGCAGCTTTGATGTGAGGGCTCTCATGCAGCGAGCAAGGGGGCTTTGGGCGAGGGCGAAAAGGACAACACTTGACAGGTACAAAGCATGGCTGATAGGTGTCACGGATGAGGACAGTGGACGGGGATGGTTGTGTGAATTTTAAGCTACATGAATGGTCATGGTGCAGAATGGGGACCTATAAATGGATCTCAACGCATTTGTCTACCGCCATCGCATGG
The DNA here is from genome assembly GCF_051991255.1 of Vanacampus margaritifer. Lineage (NCBI taxonomy): Eukaryota > Metazoa > Chordata > Actinopteri > Syngnathiformes > Syngnathidae > Vanacampus > Vanacampus margaritifer. The sequence goes on along the minus strand of NC_135434.1, from coordinate 6,503,434 downwards.
TTTGCGGGTGTCCGTTTGAATCGCCCTTTAGTACACTATTCCAATTTTGTCAAGGGGGTTTGTGTTTGGTTCAGGGCAAGTGGGCACTCCCTTTTCTCAAGCAGCTTTCACTTCCTTGTTTGCGCAATATGCCGCGGGTCTGATTCGTTGCTGAGACTTGACTGACAACGGGGAAAGGGTCACTCAGCATGGCGTACCCAATCGGATGAGGCGGAGGGGAGGGATTGAGACCTGAACGAGACACAATGACTGACAAAAAGACAATTTGGGGGGGGGGCGAGTCTAGAGGCTTGATTGTCATCTCATATGACAGCAAAAACTTGAAGAGGCAGGACAGTTAAAAAGCAGCGAAAAAGCTAAGAACCAATAATAAGTACTGCGTAAGCTTTTTTGCTGTCCAATGGGGCGGGGCCACCCTGCTTTGTGTGACCTTGACTGTCGACAACTTTTTTCTTTCTCATCCAGTCAGTCCCCCTCTTTTCTACCCCGAACTGACATACCACACAGATCGCACAGTACTGTCACATTTAGTCACGGTGCCCCCTTTTTTCATTACAACACAGCACCCTTCGAACCCAAGACCCTTCTATGTTTCTCTAAGAACGGAGGGGCACCAGAGTACTTTACTGTACCGCAGGGGTGATGAAAAGACGTGTGGATCTTAGGGGTTGATGTGAGAGGATATGAGATGGGACTGTCAGCAGCCTGTCAGGACAAAATCCATCATCCTCTTGATAAATATGAATGCCCAGAGGGGGCCTGTCAAAGAGCACCTAAACTCTACTCAATATTATTAGCTCACAGTTTTACACAAAAAGACAAAGCACAAAAAAGCTGACAAGAGAAAGCACACGGAGCTGATATTACAATAATAATGCATGGTCAGCAGGAAAAAAATCACTATGATTTCATAATTATTCACACTCATACCTACAATATTAAGAACGCTTGTCCTGTCTAATGAAATAGGTTTGAGTAAAAGATCTCATTTCAAATGGCTTTTTTTCTGAATGTTAGCCAGTTTAATTGAATGGCTTATTTTCCCTTCTTCTTACATTATCAAGAAAATTAACCTAAGCATCGTGCCCTAATATTCGTCATTCATGTTCAGCATTTTGTGGAGTCCCTCAGGGAAGTTGTTTAGGACCACTTTTACTTTCATTGATTTCAATGATAAATGATTTACCCTGTTCTGTTCAACATGCTTTAACTTTTAATTTTGTTCTATACATCACAGTCTTCAATTGTACAGAGAGGGGAAACTTCAGGTTGTTTTGAATAACATTATCAAATGAATGAGAACGAAACAGCTTTTATTAAATAGTGCCAAAGCTAAATCTATTGTGTTTGGTAGTAGGAATACTCTTGCTAATGTCACTGCACACAATTTGTATGTTGGTGGGGAGTTGGAAGATGGAAGTTGAGCAGGTGAAATTTGATAATTTGCTGATTTGGTCCGATCTGATTGATGTTTCAAAATTGTGAAGGGGAATTGTAATTTCAAGGAATCGTTCTGCTTTTACAAATGAATCAGTCCTTTCTAAAATTGTTGGATGGAATGTAATTTGATTTATTACTAATGGATGTCCCTTAATTTCATCTTTTTACTTTTTTAAAAGTTTTTTTTTCTGTACCAAGAATGTAAAAATGTCCAGTTAATACAGATTTTGTGATAGTGACAGTTTGACGCGTAACAGATGTTATTTATTTGGGAATATAATCAGAAAAAAACCGAGGTTAGCAGACAACTACAATATATTGCACCAAAGGCTGCATTCAAAGGCAAAAATGGTGACGTTCGCAGTTTGATGAATCAACTACGAACTAAAACTGAATAATACTGTAGTTCTACAAGCAAAAAAATAAAACGGCGCCTTCTCATCATCCCATTTTCTATGCTGCTTATCCTTATTAGGGTGCGTCTCATTGCCTGTCCTCCAATTCTGCCCCTACTACATCGAGTTCAAATTTAATTACCTCTAAATTCAAGTTCAAAGGCTACAGTCATTGTTTGCTCTCACATGGAACTTAATAAGAAAGGGCGATAATGATGAACTTTCTCTTGATCTTAATGAGCACAAATAGTTTAGGTTAGAATTAGACGCTAACCGTCGAGTCATCGAGTCGGTAATAAGACGTAGGGTTTTTAACCTTGGCACGGATGTCTGGGCTCATTTAGAAATTGTTTATATGTGGAGCTGAATATTTATAAATGAGTTCAAAGTGGAACAGTGGGGTGGAGGAAGTGAAAAGAATAGCACAGCTTCTGATCCCTGATGCATCAGCTTCTTTTCATGCGCGCATTTACATTTCTTTCTTTCGTTTTTCCTGTCTCGCTCCTCCCGACCTTTCTATTTTCAGCACCTTGGTGAAAGGAAACAGAAGGAGGAATGACACACGCAAAACAACTCTCATAACTCACTCACTGCGAGTGCCTTTTCCTTGCAAGTGGCTGCGTGTGAGGACACTCGTAAGCGAGGGAGCACCTACACGGACACACAAGCCACACGGCAAATGCTGGCACACACAAAGCGGTGGTGCCTGCTTCATCTGCTCTCAGCACCATGCATAGGGGAGGCGTAGGCTATGGGGGGGGGGGGGGGGCTGCGAGGCTTGTGGGGGTGGATGTAGCATTAATCACCGTCCAGGTGGAAATTGTCAGAGCTATCGATTGTGCAAGTAAATGTTACCAGAGTCATTTGTCAACCTTTTTTTTTTTTTGCTTTTCTTTAGCAAAGATACAACACTGAATGTAAACTCACAACAGAGATTTTTCACTTGTATTATGTCCTGGATTATTGAGAATCTACTTTGTTACATTCAGTTAATTTGAATTCTATTTTAGAGCACGTTTATTAATGTTATTTGTTTTTTAATGCTTCGTATCAGATTGAGTTTTAATACTTATTAAATACATATTCGATTTATTTATTTATTTTTAATCGGTCGTGTTGAGTCAAAACCTCATAAGCAACAATTTAAGCAAATTTGAAATGTTTTCCAAAATCTACACTTTTTGTCAGTCTAGACATGTGAGCGACATTTTTATGAATTATTGACCAATCTTAAGTGTTGAAAAGGGCTTGCTCTCGATGATGCATGTTTTTGGGTTGCCCTGAAAAATGAAAAATTTAGTAACAATAATACTGAACTAAATACATTAAGACTCAACTCCGGAAGCTTATAGTTGAAAGACTAAAAACAATATTTTTGCTATAATTATAATTAGTTGTAGTTGATTTGTAAACATAAAATGTAGTTTTAGCTAGTTTTTAAAGCACTCTCATTTTGTTAACAGAAATGTTTTTAGTTGTTTCTTTTTCCAATTTTAATCGTAGTTATTTCGTTAGCTTTTGGTACCTAGGCTAGTGAAATTACGCACACTTGCCTTTAACAAAGATGAGGGTTATGCAAAATGGAGGACTGGATCTGTATTAGTATCACTTAGCAATATGCTAATTATCATAGTGGCCATTTGCAGTGGTGTAGAACTGTATTATTTGGCTACATTTCATGGGAATTTTCTGCTGGATAAGTTTACTTTTGGATACTCCGGCGTCCTTTCACATTCCAAACAACATGCATCTTCATCAAAGACACTCAATTGTGATGAGGTTGTGATGTGAGTGTGAATATTTGGTTCCCGATGTGTCCTGTGATTAGCTGGTGACCAGTCCAGGGTGTAAAATGCCTCTTCGCCTAAGTCAGATGGGAGCGACTCCAGCTCACATGTGACCCAAGTGAGATTAAGCAGTATAGAAAATGGATGAATGGATGGATGCAAGGGCATGGCTAATACAAGACATATATATTATAATGCCTCCGTGCAATTCCAAACTACTGCAAATGTTAAACATACGGTTGAATTATTTCCAACCTTTCTCTCGTTCAAATTGGGCATCTCTGCAAAGAAATGTTAAATCAGTAACTGCAATCCATACTCATTAGATTTGCACTTCTGCCAAATGAAATGCCCTGTTGAACAGATGTTTTGAAAAGGATCATCTTTCAAGAGATGTTAGTGAAGGCAAAGCGCCAAACCGATGAAGGCTTTTGACAACTGTGCTGCTTCTCAAACAAATTATTACATGAATTATTGAATCCAAAGTTAGCACATATTTCTAGAGGAGTTCAATAAAAGAGTATAAAACATGTGATTGCCACAATATGGTACGCAGAAAGACTACTGAGCCCAAAGCTGGAAAGCTGTGGGGAAATAAAGACAGGAGGCTTATTCTGACGCCGTTAGCATTTTGATTTATAAATTCTATATTGTCTCCCCTAAGCATACACATGTATTTTTAATGAGGGTACAGAGAGATATAGATCATGGAACGATAGGTGTGTCCCTGCCCTCCTGCCTAACTATTTAATGTATAAATCAAGGAAAGAGGGCAGAAAAAAAGGGGAGGCAAAAGGGCTACAAAAAAGAAAAAAATGGAGCACAATAGGAACAACCCGGCTGAAGGCTACTTAACTTTGCACTGATGAAACATATATGAGGGAATGTTAAACAAAAGAGTCTCTTCTCATAAGGATCTAGTAGAATTTTAATCGAAAAGTAATTGTATTTTTTGCATTTCTTGAACAACTATTCTTTGTTTATGTGAAAAAAATATGACCAACCACTTTGAAATTAAGCCACATAAACAGTTATTGGGAGAATATGCACAACACATAGGATTGCCTGCATTTACAGATCTAAAAATGTCCATGGTTCGGAGAGGCGATAATCAAACAATTGAGCTAAATAACATGATAAAAATTTAAAAACTACGTTTGTTGAATGGTGAGAGACATCCAAACTGACAAACACAAAAACACATCTATGAATACATTAGTACTCAAGTTCTTGAATATACAATTGTATTATTTGCCAACCATCATCATGCAAAAAATATTTCTATACATTTCAGTTTAAAATTATACCCTGTAATTCTTCTTTACAAAACTAGTTGTAATGGCAAAAAAAAAAGTGTAAGCATGCTGTGCTGAGCTGGCTGTTAATTGCCAGTAATCTAAATAGTTTTGTTGAATAATGAGACTACACCGTCGTGTCCTCGGTATTAATCTTAGTGAACATCACAGGAACACTTTGACCTCCACGGGGCAAAAGGTCCAAGAGGAATCCCTTCACCCTTGCCCTGTTATTGTGACCTAAAAATGAGGAAACTGGTGGTCCTGCTGACAACCATGACTGTCGCTATGTGAGGTGTGTATGTGTGGAATATTAAGTCAAATGCATCCTTGGGCAATTACTTTGATCACTGTACACATACGGTTCTATTTTTTTGAGAAATGTTAATTTGAGTGTGTAAATGCTATAATAAGCAGCACGAGGTAATGCCACACACAAACACATTCACCTCCACAACCATACACACGCACACGGTCCAAGAGAGAGTGACCTCTTTCTAAGTGGAGCTGCGCCACAGGTCCTTGAGGTTGCCACAGCCAATCACAAGCTGTGTTTGAAGTGTGAAGGGTAAACAGTGAGGCTGCTCTATCCTGTCATTTACTCTGCTTATTTTCACAGGATGCAACCTACAAAAAGAGGTAGTGCAGAATATCTAAGCCTGTGCATGTGTGTGTGTGTGTGTGTGTGTGTGTGTCCAAGCACATTTTCAAAAGTGTCATTACCACATGCCTGGGTTTACGCTTCACAGCACACACATGGAGCTACGCATGTATGCTGGAATCCCCTTCATCCTTTCCCCATACGGCCAAATGGACAAATCCATGCTATGGTAAGTAAAAAAAAAAAAAAAAAAAGCTTGGAGCTGTAGACATTTTCCTATTAACCCAACTCAGGCTTCAAAAACAGTTGAAAGCAATTAACCATGAACAGCAGCTGTAAAACACATCTCCGCTTTCTTTTTCACACACAGTCCCTTCAACCTCGCCATTACCAGACTCCTCACTAGAAGGTTCTTTCAAATCTACTTTTTTTTTTTTTTTTTTTTTTTTAAAGACCACCTGTTGTCTATTATTTTTACATAGCGCGTTTCCCATAAATCATAACCATAGGTAATTAATCAAGCTGTCAAAACAAGGCCCGGAGGTCACCTGGAAGGGTCGGAGGTGGTTGCGGGGCCAATGCGGGTCAGGGTCACACCGCATTCCTCATTATCAAGTTGGGATAGGAGCAAAGCGAAGCGAAAGCAGATGGGGGGCAAAAGAGACACACACAAGGAGAAGGAGGAATGGACAAAAGAAACGTGAAAGAAGCTGTCAAGACGCCTGCAAATGAAGAAACGGGGGGTGCAATCAATTCTGAGTAGTGAGACGTCACTATAAGCAGGTGTGTGTGGGGGGGGGGGGGGAGAAAAAAAAAGAACAAAAGAAATCTACAAGCTGTTTCTACTGTATGGACCTGAAATTGGCAGCAGTGAAGAGAGAAGAAAGCAGCAGGATGGTTTGAGGAGAAAATGGGAAATCAGCTGTGGAAGTATGATTGTTATCTTGTTCTCTGTCCTGGTGAGCGCGCGCGCGCGTGTGTGTGTGTGTGTGTATGTGATGAGGAAGACTGATAACTTTCTCTCAGAAGTGGGTATCTGTGTCTCAGTGGGTTCAGAGACACCCGGGCCACGGGTCTAGAGTGGCATGTCACAGACTCCACAGTACATAGTTCTGATTAGATCACACTGATTGGGCCGGAACACAAACACGTGGCTGAAAAAAAAAAAATCCTACAGGTAGGCAGAGGAAGTCAGCCACAGCATAAGGTACACCTGTACAATACATTTTTTCAATGTGGGTATTATTGTGGTTTTGCAATATGGAGAACTGCACCATCATATTGAGTTGTGTTTCGAATAATTTATGACTACTGTAATTAAATAAGGTAAGCAATGTCACCTATGTGACAAAGGCAAAGAAAGCTTAAAAAGTTTTAATTAAATTTTTAATTTTTTTTTTTAAATAAATAAAATAAAATAATAATAATGATAATAATAATTGTAGTATTTTTTCTGGAAACTAAGAAACACATCCTTTAAACAAATTATTATATTAACCACTTACTTCAATTATACAAAATGTTATTTGGACTAGGATGGAACAACTTGCTAAAAAAAGAAAAGAAAAAGAAAGAAAGCTCTCGGTGGATTCAACAGACAAATTAGGTGATAGAGGAAAAAGATTGGGAAAAAATGAGAACAATTTAAAAAGTGCGCTAAACTGCTTGTTCTACCTTCATATACCCGCCCCCCCCCCCTTTCCTGCCTTGAATTCTCAGGCGTGGCTCGCTCTATCAAAAACATCACTCTTGAACGCGGTGCCGACCATTGCGCAAAATTAGCTGTCACCCTCTCCTCAAAATCTTTGTTAATCTTGTTTCCAGTGTTTGCGGATTTATCAGCACATGCATCAATGTCAGCTCCTTGGTTACTGAGACGCACTACTTGGGAGGAGATATAATTAAAAATGTTTGGTGTGTGTAAATGTGTGTGTGTGTGTGTGTATATGTAAGGGGGAGTGGTGAGGAAGGTGAAATCTTCCTCTTGTCTCTTAGCTTCCTTTGGGAGCTTGTGTGAAACAAAGAGTCATAACTGACATTCTTCACTTAACGGAATTACTCTCATAGATCCTATTTGGTCAAATGTGGCTTTAGTGTTCGCCACTTGCACTTCTGAGCTGAACAACAAAATAATTCAGCATTTTTAAAGGAGAAGCTAACACAACATCCCCCACTCGTCTAAACGATTGATATTGTGTTCGTGGAATATAACTTAAGCAGCAAAATCCAACCATTTTATCCATCTCAAGGGACGGCCATTTTGCCACTTGCTGTCAACTGCAAATGACGTCACGGGTGCTCAGGGCTGAGGTCACAACCAATCACGGCTCACGTGTTTTCTGAGTTTGGTCATGTGATGTTTGTAAGCTGAGGCGTGATTGGTCAACTCTGATGTCATTTTCAGTGGACAACATGTGGCAAAATGGCCACCCCCCGAGATGGATACAAGTTAGTGGATTTTCCTGCTTAATTCATATTTGACAAACACAATATTAATCAGAATACTGTGTTTATATCAGTGGTTCTGCATAGAACATATTATTAAAGAAACCCAAAAAGTAAATGCATTCACGTTACTTATATGAGGAACATACAATCAAAATAAAGAACAACTTTGGGGCAGCCAATCAATACAGATATATACAGAACTGTTTATGATTATTTTTACACTCTAGTTTCTAATTGGAGGCAGCTGAATATTGCAGCAACAAAAGTAAAAAAAAGTTTTCAGTTAATACATATGGCTAGCATCAGGCAAAAACGCATACAATCAAATGACATATTACAAATCTATAACTATTGGTCAGTCTCGATGTGGTTGGGTTATTTTTCTAAATTATCAAACAATCTAATGTGTTAAAATGCTCTCTTTGACGTGCAATATTAATGGCTTAACAAACATGCCAAAGATCAATCAAAATCAAAATCAATACAGATATATACAGAACCGTTTACAATATTTTTTACACTCTAGTTTCTAATTGGAGGTAGCTGAATATTGCAGCAACAAAAGTAAAAAAAAAAAGTTTTCAGTTAATACATATGGCTAGCATCAGGCAAAAACGCATACACTCAAATTACATATTACAAATCAATAACTATTGGTCAGTCTCGATGTGGTTCTGTTATTTTTCTAAATGATCAACCAATCTAATGTGTTAAAATGCTCTCTTTGACGTGCAATATTAATGGCTTAACAAACATGCCAAAGACAAAGAAAAGAGTCCACATTAGACATTGATAATATGTTGCAAATTCAAATTGTGGTGCTGGCAGGTCACAGAAAACTGTAACACACGAGCGGCAGATTTCGGGGACAGAAGTTGGGCTACAATCTTACATTCATTTGGAAGAAGGCTCACGGGACAAACTGTGAGTGTGAATCCAATGTAGTCACACATGGTTGTTTACATCAAGTTGCATGCTGTTATGCAATTCATTTAAGTTAATAAAGTATAAGGACTTTTTGTTTTTTTTTAGTCAAACATGGTTTGCGGAACTGGTGGGTGACGATGTTTACTTGAAAAGAGTGTGAAATTGTTAAGGCATCAGTAATGAGATGCTAAGAATGCAAGATGCTCTGCAACTGGTTGCACCGACTAAATCCTGTCCAGTGCCATGACAAATTTGCTTGTATTCCTCCAAATCATGCTGAGAAGCAGAGATAATGATCTTGTCATTTTTTTTCTCCAGTCTGCAGGGCCGCAATACTTTTGTTTTCGACCTTGGAGTTTGGGTTGCTTAGTAAGGTAACCTAAAAGCCTTTATATTTTACACCGTCTGATCAAATATGTCAGCGGTGCAAGCACAGCCTTCTTAGCCATGCCCCCACATATTTTTTCCCTTCCATCTAAAGCTAAAGTGAGGTCTGGCAGGTTTGGCTGGGAGGTTGCGTATTCCCCCTCTTCATTAGTGAGAAAATGGACTCTGGTAAACGCTTGTTAAAGCCCTTACCTACACTCCCCCAGTTAATGGGAGTGATCCATTTGTGTCCGTTTCTGCCTGACAAGGCTTTACTGGAAGATTAATAGTGCGGTGTCAGGCCACGGCCACCCTCTGTCCCGTTCTCATTTCCTTTCTTGTGGGACGCACACATGCAATAATGGAGCTCTGTCTTTTGTTGTAACGCCATGATTAGCCCGGGAAGAAAAAGGTAAAGGAACGTCAGGATTGGGGGGGGGGGCAGGCTAACATAAGTGGAGAGAATAGATGGGGGCGGGAAATAAGATGAATATGGCTTTTACGAATGTTTAAGGCTGTGAATTACAGTCACTTAACAATGGCATATTGATATGGTTATTAATTAATCTCTCTGAAAGGTTAAGTAAGACATAATGAATCATTTATGAATAATTCCTTGCGCTTAAATGCTGCTTTATCTTGGCATGATCCTGTGAGAGGTCTTGGAGTGAAGATGGAAATTATGTCGGAAAATAGGACAGAAACAGACAGAACAAGGCAGCACCGAGGGGGACATAATAGAGACAGGGGGGAAAAAAGCAAAAGAAAAGAGTGGGGTGAAGTCCTTAAAAGGGCCACCCAGGGTTTCGTCTATCACAAGGCCCCCCCTCGCCAATCTTTCTTCCTTTTGGGGATGACACTGTCAAGTACTCTGTCCTTTCACTGAGAGGGCAGGATAATCACTCTTAATAATTACATGGACATTCCCAGGAAGTCCCATCCTACCCTGGAAGAGCAATTCCTCCGAGGAGAATCCCAAAGTGTCGCATTCTTGGAAATGTGCCATATGAATACCGACCGGTACAAATGTCTAGAGAACATTTTTAATTTTTTGCGAGTGTGTGCGTGTGTGTCATTGCAATATTGTTTTTGTATGCTGTCTGGTGATTTCTCTGATGGGCAAAGCAACAATCTGGTCAACACACAAGAACAGATACAGACATGAAAACCCCCTCATCAGAGTGGGCGCCCACAGAGAGCAGGGCAGTGCAGGGGATTGGGCCTGCTGGTGTCTCATTAAATTCTTGGGATTGTCTAATTGTCTTTTGTGGGCCTAAGAGAGACTAGTACATTATACTCATTGCAATTAACTAAACAAAAGATCTGAACCGCCCAGGCACTGGGGACAAGGCTGGCTAGGCAGGCGGGCAAGGCTAGACCTACCCCGTCCCCACCCGGCCGAACACGGTACGAACACAAACACGCACCAGAGGGGTCGCGGGGAATGAAGGCGAGTGAAAACAAAAGGGAGTTGAGTTGGGTGAAGATCTCGGGATTGGCCAGATGTCAAAGTTGGGTGGGAGACTGCGGTGAGTCAAAAAGAGGAGGAGGGTGTCTGTGCTCATTTAAGACGCACCTTTGTGCTGGACCTGTCTTGTTTACTGCACTACAGATTAGCGGTGCGAGGGTCCCATTCAAGGTCCGGGCCTTTCAGAAGCTACTGAAGGAGCCCTTAAGCCCACTTAACTACCATTTTCACACACTCTGCTCGCTCTCCTCTTTGTCCTTGCCTCCATTACATCAAACGCAGGAACAAAGGCGGGGAACAGAAACTGGGCTTGGCAGAATGGCGCCCATAACAAATATTAATTTGAAAAGGTGTTGGAGAGTAGAATCCACTTTTATGCACAAGGACAACTTGGGATTTTTTTTTCTACCTTTGGGGGAGGAGGAGGAGGGGGTGGCCGTCTTTCTCTGGGGGCCGCAATGAGCTTGGTTTTCAGGTTAAAGGGGAGGCTAAGGACTAGTTGCACAATTATCTAACAATGAGGGGCTTGAGATATGGCACACTGCTAAAGACTGAGAACCCGAGTGCAGAGACATGCACACACGCACACAACCGCCTTGTTAAATAAAAGGTCCAAACATCAGACATCATTCCCTTGCCAGTCTTGAGGTGGAGCAATAAAATAATAAAACAAACACTGAGGTACACACTGCAGCTGTTAAAACGACAGAACTCACAATTCCTCTGCTAAATCAGTAGCTTGAAGCTGGATGCATTTTGCGGTTATGAACAGAAAATAAGTGTGAATAATGAAACGTTGACTTTTCCACACAATTGTATTTTGTTTGTGGAGTATCAAAAGAATGATCTTAAGATCAGATCTGATTTTGTAATAACACATTTCCCCAAAAAACAAAACGAAAGAGCGAGCTACTTCTTGCAACACTAATTCATAAATCTCTGCTAATGTTTTTTAAAAATGTTATCTTTTCTTAAATTATTACAAACAAAACATTCCTAGAAAATAACAATATCGTATCTCTACTCAGCTATTTTTAGAACAGCCCCGCGGGGCCACTGAAAACCTCCACTATCAGATTACACTATAATTCTCACTTTCTGTATTTTATAGTATAAAAGGAAGTTTAAGAAGTTTAGGGCAAAACATTCTTGTAATGTAATCTCAAAACGTTAACGTGCCACATTTTGTCAATTCTTTACAGTTAATCCTAAACTTTGACCACTGAAATCTGCAGACTCTCAGCAATTAGTTTTATGTGTCCAATTTGAGGAAATTCACTTGAGGGGTTCGCTAGACTAAAATAAAGGAGATAAGGGAAAACTAGAAAGAGAAACACACCTGTCACCGACACATTAGTTTATCAATATTATGAAAGCCATTAGAAGAACTAGAGCAGAAAAAACAAATACAATTGCACTTGCTAAAAAAAAAAAACAATTACATTTTTAAATGAGCTGTTTGAAAGCCACGTGACTGAAGTGTTATTTGCTGGCCAGTAAATGGTTTTGTAAGACTGACCTTGAAGTGACTGGTGGAAAGATAATTATCTGAACAAGATGTAATCCACAGCCCACCGCTTTTATGGCTATTAGCTCAGAAAGGCACAGACACCAACACACACACACACACAGTGCAGGTAAAAGGCGCATGCGTTTCCCGTGGAACTCTGTGTTAATCACATCACATGAGAAAGTGGGGTGAAAAGTTTATGCTGCAATTACCCATGAGAAAAAAAAAACTTTTTTTTTTCACATGTTTTTAAGACACACACACCACGTACACACACGCACACGCACACTTCCCGAGGTCATGGAGTCACGGACGGGGTAGTGGCATGTTGAAAAGCCCATCCTGTGTATGGAGACGCCACAGCATTCTAATCTGCAGGATACAAGCGCCATGGGCCGTCTCCAGTCATCTGACATCTACCGACACTCCAGGTTGTGTTGCTGGTCAACCCAACCCTGTGCTGACCCGCCACTGGCACTCAGTGGGCTGGATCTCACCCAGCTACTCTGGCTGACCCCGCAAAACATGTGGCCAACGTGGGCACAGCAAACTCTTAGGTGTGGGGTGGAAAAACGGTGGGTGGAGAAAGATGAAGCGAAATAGGGCACAGAGGTTGTCCCAACTACTTTTTTTAAGAGGATAGATTCTCATCAACTTGAGTCTGTTTATCTGCTTTAGCAGAACTTCAGTCAGGTATTGTTTTATTCCCATCTAATTTCGATTTACAGTGTTTCCTCTAAATCAATTTAGCAGCAGCGGCCCGCCACTCCTAAATCTTAGCCGCCACTCCTTTAAGGCTGGAGGGGAGGGGTAAGGGAGTGCAGCACGCAGCGGTACACTGGATGGATAGCAAAAAAACAACAAGAAACCATGTCAGCATCCCATCCAATGTCGACAAATACCGCCGGCCACGGTGACAAACAAGAATAGTAATCAGTGCTCAGCCGACACACACTTGCCATGTTTTTAAAAATATTTAGTGTATCAAAAGTACTGGTGGTATTGGTACTTTGTAATGTAACGTGTCTGTAACGTGATTACTCAAAAGTTGACTTGTCAGTCTGGAAAAAAAAGTGGTATTGAACATCCCTAATGTAAATGCGAGGAAAATATATATCGAAATGTACAGCGGGAACATATTAAATTGTGAAAAAGTCGAAATAAAATAGAAGTGGGAGAGTCTTTAGAACATAACCTTGACTGATTGAAAGGTATAGTTTAAGCTCCAGAATTGCAGTCTTCTCTTTGGAATACAATATTTCAAGATGAAGTAGGAAAACAGCCTTTAAAAACAACAAGAACTTCCACTTAAAATCAAGGACAAGCTAACGCTAAGTAGTAGAAATCAAGGGTCACCGCCACAATGGGGGTCATAGAAAGTGAACGGGCTGAGGATGTTTTTTATTTAAAAAGATGTCCACAAATTAAGTTTGGTGCGACATCTGTATTTTATTTTATTTTTTCGTAGGCCGTTATGAAACAACGTAACTCATGATTACTAGGGTACACTACCCTTGAATGCATTACTGTAAAGTCTTCACAATGTGTTTTATAGACTTTTGATAATCATCGTCAAGGTAGTCATTCAAGATTGAGGAGTTTAGTTATGAAGTCGATTTTTACACAAACTATTAATACTTTGACACAATAGCCGAATTGTTAGGAAGATTGCAGAAGAGAGGAAAAAGTAATTTGTGGTCACGATCTTGAGGTAGTGGCAGCCATATCTACAATCACTGATGTTACTTTGAGAACAAATATCAATTCAGAATCAGACACACAAAATAAAATGCTAATATCGACATACCTTTTAATTCAAATTTGGTAGCTAAGGCCTAGCGAGTTTAGCATCACTTTTTATTGTCAGATAAACTGAGTTGTGACAAAAAGCGCTGCTTAAAATGACTAATGTACTCTTCGAAATCACAAATTCTGCTTAGCACAATTACATAAAAGAGACGCGGACGCAAGATATGCTTCCAAGTGTGTGTGCGAGTGCAAAAGATGCCAGTTCGAGAACACGAGGATGAAAGAAGAGAAGAAGAAAAATGCTCAGAGAGGATACCATCATAGCCGTGCGTCTCTGGGGAAGAGAGGTGGGTGTTTCGATGACAAAGCCGTCTATTTCCATAGGCTCTCCGCGCCTGATCTCTTCTGGTCCCTTGGAGCCATGGCCTTGATCTGGGCAAACAGCATGTGTGTGTATTTGTGTTTCTGCATTTATCTCCTCACATCATTTCTGAGTTGATGCTCCTGAGCCCCAGCTGGTATGCAAGCGCAACAATTTCTTACCCGTCCATTCTCTTTGCCGCGGAGCCGGAATACCACGCAGGAGAGTGAGCAACGCCGTCTAACTCTAATGATCGCTAACCTTGCTGCATTTTAGCATTTAAGTGGGCATATGTTCCAAGGGAGATGGGGGAAGAGTGTTTAAAAATGGAGAGGTAGCCTGGAAGAAGATTGGGCGGTGGGATAAATGATGAGAACGGTGACCATGAAGATTCAAGGGTTGTATAAAATATACTTTATACCATGTGAGTGAGATAGATAGATAGATAGATAGATAGATAGATAGATAGATAGATAGATAGATAGATAGATAGATAGATAGACCAAAAAAACTGACGAGAGAGTGGGGGGAAAAAAAGATCTATCCTGACAAAATACTGCCACCTATCTCTGTGATGTGGGACAACAGTCCCTGCTGCTCACACATCTGTCCCAGAATCTGTTGCCCAAGTTTAGAGGAGCTGAGATCAGAGACAGGGAAAATGACGATAAAAGCCCCAAAGAGATTACATGAAGACAGTGACAGTTTTAGGGAGCGAGAGATGGGTGGGGGGGGGGGGGGTAATCAAAAGGTAGCATCTCAGCCTGGAGCAAACGGCTGCAAGCCTGCCAGTCCAGCCAAAGCCATTCTCTCTTCTTCCATCACATGAAAACAGCCAAACACACACATAAGCAAATTACTTTCAACATCAAACCAAACAATTTGGTAACATGTGCACGCATGAGAAGATGCAAAAGTGCTAACCCACCCCCTGTCTTTTATTTCTGCATCAATCCGCTTTAGGAATTCCCCGGCTAGGGGAAACGGGACGGCTCCTGGGCTGGGCTACCACCAGCCTTGGTTCATATGCAGGTTCCAGTTCATCTGCAGTTCAAGCTTAACCTCCTCTGTTTGAAGCAGCATCCCATCAGCTCAGGATCATGATTATTCAGGACCGGGAAGAGGAGCGCGGCGTGCCATCAATACAACATCTGCTTTCTCCCTCCCTGTCTCTCTTTTTTTTACATGCAACTAAAACTCCCTCAGGAGTTAAAGCCCCTGCATTTAAATCCATGTTCTGACCCCATGTGTAAATCCACCCCAAGCAACCACGCTTTCTCAGTTTGACAGAAAGCACACTGACCCACACTTTGAACCTTAAGGTGTGAAATTTGTGGTACATATGTACAACATACATATTGCGGTTAATTATTGACTTTGCTCTCCTCTTCGTGTCGCAGGTCAGTTCGGTGTCTAAATCGACCAAAAGGTGAGACTTGACTGACCACTAGTCCAGGGTGTCTCACCCAGAATCAGCTGTGATAGGCTCCAGCTCACCTGTGACCGTCATGAGCACGAACTGGATGGATGGATCAATGGAAGTTGGTGTAATAGAGAAAGCAAGAGTTGCAATGTTAAAAAGTGACCAGGTTCACTTTGGCCTTTGGTTTGGCTTGTCATAGTAAGGGCGAGAGTGATAAAACATGGCTTGGATTGTGTTCCACAATTTCCAAACAATACCTGCACTCTGCGTCTGTTTTGCTTTTTCTATAGTATTTTGAATTACTCTAGTCGGAAAAGGGTGGCATGCTTTCTCCGTGTTAGGGATGAGATCCTGCCCCAAGTGGAGGAGTTCAAGTATCTTGGGGTCTTGTTCACAATCTTGTTAAAAAAGAGACCAACCTGCTACTTGGGTTAATTTGAAGAACTTTCTTGGATGTATAAAGATGTTTGTAGAAATGACATAATTTGTGGGGTTGTTTTGTACAAAATGACCTACTTCTTTCAAACGTGGGTCAAAGGGACCCAAGTAGTGGATTAGACCCTTTTTTGACCCATATTGGGTTATTTCTAACTTATTTCCATTCCATTGAAGTTGTTAAACAGCAGTGACGGCTCACTGAGCAGCAATGAATGATCTAAAATTGTTTAACAGTAGGGTGGCAAAAAGTGTTACGTATAGATATCATACAAATGAAAAAAAACCCCAAAAGGAATACATTAACTCTTTGACTGCCAGACGTTTTCAGAAACGGGATGTCGCCAGTGCCAGCCGATTTAAGCATTTTGAGTGATCTTTCAAGGTCCACAGAAAATGTTGTGTTTGGACTATGGAAACACACATCCGACCAAATGAAAGATTGGACTCTCATCTTTCATCAGAAAAAAAAGTTTGTTTCTACCTTATTCCGTTCTTCAGTAATCAACAATAGAAAATGGTTACTTTCACCGAAATTCTCTGTTTTGAAACAAAAAACGTAGAAAAAGAGCTTTTTGTGAAACGATGTTATTTCATGCACTCTAGTGAATTGTACACTTCTTTTTGTCCATGAATGATGCCACAAACACCTAAATAGTGCTTTACTTCTGTAAAACGCTTTCACCAACAATGAAAAAGTGTTTTTTGATTGCAAAATGCGTTTATTTCCATTCAACAGTGTAACAATTTGACAAAACAATTTGTCACGAGACCTGCTTAAAACTTTCAGGAGAGCTCCGCAAGCCTTCCCAGCACCCGTTTCAAAAAAAATAAAAAATAAAAAATGGGAGGACGTCTTTTAACGTCTTTGCCGCTCCTCCGTAGGTTTTTGCAGAACGTCATTTAACGTCTTTGGCAGTAAAAGAGTTAATAAATAAAAAAAACATGGAAAAAGTGTATTCTAAACGCACGTAAACTGCTTGGTGGAAATGTTCTTCTTCATTCTCAAAGTGCGGTGACCGCTAAAGTCTTCGACATCAGTAAAAACATGAGGGACTTCATACAAAGCAAGCAACACACGCCTTCATGCATCTGTTATCAGACTTTCTAGAAAACACAGCCTATTTTTACGCGGACCCAAAAAAAAAAAAATCTCCACTGGCCTCCTCCACTTGTCTTTATTTTAATCTGCAGCAGAGGAGTTCACCAGGAAGTCAGCGGGGTATAGAAGAGTTGTGCCTCCGGCATCGCACACTTGTACACGCAAATCTACAGGGGACGGGGAGTGGGATGCTGCGGAATGAGAAACATGGCATGGTGGAGGTAGGACAAATAATTCTAAATGTACCAATGAAATAGAGACCGCAATTTGACATCAAGAAGTACAAACTTGTCCTCTGAAAAAAAAAAAAAAAAAGAGAGAACAAGCAGAAACACTTGGAAAGCTTACAGAAGCCAAGCAAGCGAAGCTGTTCCTAATGAGATATCTGAACTAAAGTAGGGCAACAAAGAAAATGGGATGGAGGAAGAGAAGCTGGACGTGAAAAACAGAAATGATGGTGACGAGTGAAAGTCAAGAAAAAGAGGGACATGGCTTAAAATATTTATTCAAAACTTTTTTTTTTTTTTTTTTGACTTTGACAGTTCACGTGTGTGCCACTTTTTGCATACTACACAGTAAATTTTGTAGAGTAAATTTTACTCTGAAAAAGACTATATTCGGTCCAAGTCCAAACAGAGTAAACTTTATACTGGGAAGAGAGTAATTAACTTTTTTTTTTTTTTTACCCTCGCATATGTTTATTTTTGGTCCTTTGGGACACATCAGCAATATGTTAGCTGACAATAAGTCTAGCATAGCTCAAGTGGTAGAGTGGCTGTCTTCCATGCTGAAGGTTGTGGGATCATCGTCTCTCAACCCTTGAGCATTTTATTGTTGTTGTTTTTTTGTGTATTTTACTCTCTTCCAAGTATAAAAGTTTACTCTGTTTAGAGTGGGACAGAATATAGTCTTTTTTTTGGGGTAAAATTTTCTCTATAAAATTTACTGTGTATGTAACAAAAATATTATTTCAAATGTAATTGTTTACATTGTTGTGCATCCATGCGTTTATTCTGTCTGTATGAATGACTTACACAGACGTGTGTGTGTGCGAGTGTGTTATGATGGGGCAACTCTCTAATTGCTGGTGTATTCGAGGGCCAGCTCTTTGATCTGGGAGCTGCGCCGGGCCTCAGCACTAGCTGTGCAGGGTGGTCTCCCATCATGCTCGGCTGATCACAGACGCCGCTTCACTATTGGCCGCCTGGCAGGCCCTCCCATCAGCCTCACTGCAACACGCCTCTGACAACTTCATTATCAACCCTCCGACGCTGCGAGGATGTGCTAGCAGCAGAAGGCTAGCGCCGGCACAACGGAGCGCGCAGTGGAGTGCTCTTTCACAAATACCGAGCGTGAGCAGAAGACAACACGACCGGGAAATGGCAGGCAGGCAAACAAATGCTGTACAAATAATAAGAAAATCTGATTGTTTTGCTACATAATGTGTAAAAAGGTGTACAATTTTGATTGTATTGTGTTGTTGTGTTATATTATGATGTATCCAATCAGAGAAAGAGTCATGTTTTTTAATATGTCTCTCTATAGTATATGTCAACCGTAACTTCAATATATTGTACCAAATTACATAAATAATGTCACAATAACAATGACATAATTTTTTAAAATTCGTAATAATTAACAACAGTTTTTTTCCCCCCATTAAAGCCATTACAGTCTAGTCTATAGAGTAACTGAATTGGAAAAGACACAATCTGAAAAATGTTCATAGAAAATGAACGGAATCTGAAATTCATTCCACCCTTTACAATTTTCGGGAAATCTGGTGATGGGGTAATTCATAGCTTGGAAAGCCAGATTTCCCAATTTCAGCTTGATCGAATCAATGGTTTCTGAGATATTGCAGTTTGATTTATTTCACTTTTTCGTAAAAATTGTCTGTGGTTGCCAAATTTCAAATTGCCTTTTCTCAGCAATCACTGGTCCAATTTAAAAAACCAAGATGTCTCTGGAAAGGTGACATCACAAGGAATCTAAATAAATGATCTTTTGGCCTGAATTTTAACCAGTGGTTGCTGAGAAAATGCAATTTGAAATTTTGGGGGAGAAAAAGTGAAAAAATCTAATTGCAGTATCTCAGAAACCGTTTATCTGATCTGTTAACTGAAATTTGGCTTTCCAAGCTATGATGTACACATAGAATTTCTGCAAAATAATGAAAAAGTAGGGTTTCAATCATTGAACTGAGGTGGAATGACCCTCACATGCACAAAACAATTTAAAAGTCTTCAATTAACCTAACATGCATGCTTTTGGAATGTGTGAGCGAGAAGCAAGAAACAAGAACAAGAAAAGTCCACACCTGACGCCTGGAGCCCGAATTCTACCCCCCAACCGCAGAACCGTGACGCATATGTGCAAATCAATTGGCCATAGTGCTGCCGGATTTGATTCAGAAAGAAATAATCATAATGTGTTTATATGAGCTAGGAACGAAGGAGGAAATGTAGTAAAACCAATAATATTGATACATGGGTGAAAATAAGCATGGAGACATTTTTTTCCCTGCACGTATTCTTAACATTTGTTAAATAGGTGTAATGAAATAAAATGGAAACCTGGCAGAGCTTAACAATAGCTTCTGTGTTAAACCTTCTCAGCCAGCTCTTTGGACTGATTCTTTTTCCAGGGTGCAGAACAAGACGCATACTTGTAAAACCGGGCTTTGGTAAGGCAGTATGGCAGGTAATCCCGGTTTACCGCGGCCAGAGCACAGTGGCAGGTGGGTGAACTATTGAACTCTGTCCCTGCAGCTAAGACATGCTAGTGCAGAGGCCTAATTAGCCAGTTGCATGGATGAGGAAAGGGGGGGGGGGGGGGAGAGTCTATATCTCTTCCTCCTCTGCTCCATTTCTATTTCTTTTCATCTCTCATTCATGAGCCCTTGGTGGTGCCCTTGGCATTGGGTATGTAAACTATCAATTCATACCATCACAGACTCAGGACTGGCATTATAAAACCATAGCTCCGTCTGTATAATGAGCACACAGTTTAAAGAAGTTATTTGAGAGGTGACACTGTATGGAAAAGATAATTATTATTTAACAATGCTGAGACATCATTTATTAAAAGTGATTTCAAATGCACTTTGTTGTATATTATTAAACTTATAATCTTTGAAGACCGGGAAAGGCTGCTACCTGTTATTCTTCTTCAAAATAATTTGATTCACGCAAGGGCGCTTATGTTTCCATATCCTATGTCATCATAGGTATGAAGTTGTTCCTGCTATTTCATGCCACTTCCTCCAGCCACAGCCTCTGGCAAAATTTGTAACACAAATTCAGATACAAAATGTACTCTTTGTTCTCTTAATTGTGGTTTGCATGAAAACAAACATTAACCTCCTAAGGCCCAAGCTGTTTTCTACATGCAAAGTGCTGTCCACGAAAGTGGCCACTAAGCCTTAGGAGGTTTTAAAGAAACGTGTGAGATTAAAACAGCCAAGAAACATTTTCAAAACAATTTGATCTGAAAGTACAAAAATGTAAATTTCAACTGGCTGTAGTTGCTACAGTAATAACGCAGTCCTCTCCTTACTCGAGTTTTCAACCAAAATGACGGCTAAATAGAGTGAAAGTACTCAACTGGGAAAGACTGGTACAACAAGCAATTGGTGATTGTGTTCTTTGTGTGTTATAGGCAGAGCAGGTAAATAATTTCAGCCATTTTCTGCGGCATCGCAGGAATGAGGATCGTTTCGACAATTTTGTTGCTGGTCTACCCAGTCGCTGTCAGTCCCAAGCCCAGACAAAAACAATAAGTGAAATTCCAACTGTTTCTAATCAATCGTGTGAGTGTAAAACAAGTGATTAGGTTACACAACCTTCCATTTTGTAATATTTGTAATGACAATCTCCTCCAAAACCTGACTATTGTCAATATTTTGGCTTTGAAAGTTGTATTGACTGCATGTAAACCTAGTCAATAACCGGCACTCCACGACGTCACTGTGAATGGGGGGGCTCTGCTTATTAGAAAGGGGACCTACGGCTTTTATCAGACAACCATGATTGAATGTTTCTGAATCTTTCTTTTTGCTCCCCACTTCTCAATTTCCCACACAAGTACTGTAGCATACCGACAGGCCTGCAGGGTTGCTCAAGAGATAGGAGAGAAAAGGGTCAAGGTAAAGCCAATTAAGATTGGGTATTGGCACGGTGAAAGTCAGAAAGTGCGTGTTCGTGCACACCAGTAAAGCTGAATTCCGGACTTCCAAGAGGCTGTAATTGCACTTCATTGTAGCTCCGCATGTGTGTGTCAAGCCACAGGCAGACAAACTTAATTTAGCAGGCCCGGGTTTTTAACACGGGCCTGAAGCCAGTCAGTGAGTTAGAACTGGACCAAAGGGACAGAAATTTACAGGCTCATTGGTCTCCGAATCCCCCTGAGATCTTCTTTCTCACCCTGAAGGGCACAAGAACTCATTTAGTCATTGATGACCGCCACTGATCACATCCGTGTGGTCATATCATTCCTTCAGGCACTTCATTACAGTAAAGCTTTATGGAGCCAAAACTTTTTCCGCTCAACTTTCAAGACCTTGACAGATGACAACCCTAAAAAGACAGGTATGGGAGATCATTCAGCTGTCATTGACTAAACTTCCGACATGGTTTTTGGAAGTGACTGCTAACATGTCCGACATGTTTCTGAGGTTTGGAGCACAGACAGTGCATCCCCATGTGGTAAATCTGTGGCACATCTGCGCTTACAATTTTTGTCGTCGCCGATAAAAATCTTAGAACTTGCGAAAAGCCTTGATCGCCGCTTTGGGGAATACACACCTTGGGATCTAAAACAACAAAACTGCTTTGGATTACATGCACCGAGCAAGCAAAGCGAGCCACCAAATTTCCACCAGTCTGCTAACAATCTGTTTGGCTATGTAATTAATAAATATTGCATCAATGACAAGAGGATCAATTATGAATGACGGGTGGCGTAAGTAGCCTGAAGCTAAAGATTGCGCATGTGACAATCAAAGTTAACAGAATGAGGCATGCGGGTTTGCACGGGGGAGCGGGACGTATTGCACACACACTTCCCACTGTCACTCTGTGTATCTGCGTGTGTGTCATCTTATTCTGTGAGGTAATAGGCAGTCGGCTTCACAGCCAGTGCATGACCTAGAAAGTGAAACCACACGTCAAGGGACTAAATGAGTCACATGAGCTCAAGCTCAAGCTCTCTCTCTCTCTCTCTCTCTCTCTCTCTCTCTCTCTCTCTCTCTCTCTCTCTCTCTCTCTCTCTCTCTCTCTCTCTCTCTCTCTCTCTCTCTCTCTCTCCTCTCTCTCTCTCTCTCTCTCTCTCTCTCTCTCTCTCTCTCTCTCTCTCTCTCTCTCTCTTTCTCTCCCTCCTTCCCTCCCTCCAAAGAGAAAAGTAGACAAGGAGAAGAAGTAGAGGATAGACGTGTGGGGGTGGGGGTGTCTTCACCAGCTAATTAAGTCATTTGAAATAGCCACAGAGGGTACCTGTATGCAATCTCGCCAAGGCAAAAGGTTGATGAGGCTCCATGAGGCCCCAGGCTTACTTTTAAAAAGAAAGCAAAGAAAGCAAATGAAAACAGGCAAAAAGGTGAACGCACGAGGAAAATAGAGAAGTGGATTTTTTTATTTTTTATTTTATTGAAGCTAAACTTGGAGACAAGCGTGTGTCTGTGTGTGCTAGGCACAGTGAGAGAAAGGTCAAGCATGCCCCCAGCAGAGTATTGTCTGCACACACAGGCTGTCAATAGGGAGCAGGTGGGAAGATGCGCATCTTGAGGGATTGGCTGCATACAGGAGAACAGCGGTGGATAATTGAGCCAGTTCACACAGCGGCCATGTCGTATTTGGACCAATCTTAAGTACATGAAATATTGCTGAGCAAAATGGCTACAGGAAATGATTATACAGCAACACTTTTAAGTTTAGGAAATGAAAAGCACCCCAAATGTATTATTATCAGCCCGACCGATATGGATTTTTTTGAGGCAGATGCAAATTTTTGTCAGAAAAAAATACTGATATATAAATATAGATAAAATATTAACAGTTATACATCAATTTTCACTATTCACAGGCCAGCCTGGTCTCTATTCCCTGCACTGTAAATATATTGTTAAAAA